>NW_027411977.1:44623728-45318728 GCF_047663935.1 Musca autumnalis | reverse complement strand
CTGACTATATGCCGCCAAAATTTGTCTTGTAGCAGCACAGAAGGCTGCAGTTGCTGTCATTGTTGGTGATGATTTGTTGCTGTTGTTGCGACAACTTGAACTTCAACTGGTGGTGGTGAATCCAATGTTGTTGCCTTGCGTCTGGAATGCCAGACACAACAAACGAAAACAATAATAACAAAAAAACAAGTAAAAAAGCATTAAGTTCGGCCGGGCCGAACTTTTCATACCCTCCACCATAAAATATTCATTCCTGTCCCCAACTTTAAGTGAGTACGTTAAAATGTCAGATAATGTACATAAAATGCTTCATTCGGGAGGCCCTTTTTTATGGTGCCTATATCTAACTATGTATGTTGACAATTTTTGGTGGGCTAGAAATTGGGAGGTACTGTTATATAGGGGTTATAATAAAACACGGGCCTATGTTGACAGTTTTTGATGGGAGCTTTTAATGTCAAATAACTCCTAATTCGGTTAAAAAATTTAGCTAGAATCCTCAAAATATCGAAAATCGGTACATAACGTGGGTACTTCAAATGTCATTAACAGCTAGTTCGAAAGTATCTGGGCTATACGAAAATATGAACTTAAACGAACAATTTTTGTTGCAGAATTTTTGTTGACTTTTAAATTTCAAATTACAGAAAGGTTTTCCAAAAAAATCCTTAGAAAATCGTGATGTTTGTTTTGGGGCTATACAAAAACATGGACCTACGTTCGGTTGAACATTTTAAGTAAAATCCTCAAAGTACCGAAAATCGGGAAGTATCGTTATATTGGGGCTATGTTGAAAATTGTTGATGCAGATGTGTGGTGACCACTACAACCTTCAAATGCCAAATTACAGTTAGTTCTGTTAAAAATTGTAGCTAAAATTGCCAAATTACTGAAAATTGGGAGGTACCGTTACATGGGAGCTATATCCGAACATGGACCTATGTTGACAATTTTTAAAGGAGAGGTGTTGTGACCACTAAGAACTTCAAATATCAAATTACTGCTAGTTCGGTTTAATATTGCAGCTAAAATCATCAAATTACTGAAAATCGGGAGGTACAGTTATATGGGGCTTTCTGACAATTTTTGGTGGAGAGGTGTGGTGACCACTAAGAATTTCTAATGTCAAATGTTCAAATTACAGATAATTCGGTTAAAACTTGTTGTTAAAATTATCAAAATACCTGAAATCGGGCGGTAACATTATATGGGGGCTATTCCAAAACATGGACCTATGTCCACTAGTTATATAAGTTTATTGACATTTAAGAACCCTAAATGTCAATTGATAGCTAAATAGGTCTGAAAATGTAGATGAAAACGTCAAAATGCCGTAAATCGGGGATACCGTTATATGGGGGCTATACCAAAACGTGGACCTAGGTCCACAACTTTTGTTATATAAGTTTAGTTACACTTCAGAACCCTAAATGTCAAATTATAGCTATATCGGTCTGAAAATGTAGATAAAAACGTAAAAATACCGTAAATCGGGGGTACCGTTATATGGGGGCTATACCAAAACGTGGACCTATGTCCACAACTTTTGTTATATAAGTTTATTGACATTTAGGAACCCTAAATGTCAAATTATAGCTACATCGGTCTGAAAATGTAGCTAAAAACGTCAAAATACCGTAAATCGGGGGCTACCGTTATATGGGGCCTATACCAAAACGTGGACTTATGTCCACAAGTTTTGTCACATAAGTTTATTGATATTTAAGAATTTCAAATGTCAAATTATAGCTTCATCGGTCTGAAAATGTAGCTAAAAACGTCAAAATACCGTAAATCGGGGGGTACCGTTATATGGGGGCTATACCAAAACGTGGACCTATGTCCACAACTTTCGTTATATAAGTTTATTGATACTTAAGAACACTAAATGTCAAATTATAGCTAAATCGGTCTAAAAATGTAGCTAAAAACGTCAAAATACCGCAAATCGGGGGTACCGTTATATGGGGGCTATACCAAAACGTGGATCTATGTCCACAAGTTTTGTTATATATGTTTATTGACACTTAAGAACCCTAAATGTCAAATTATAGCCAAATCGGTCTGAAAATGTAGCTAAAACCGTCAAAATACCGTTAATCGGGGGGTACCGTTATATGGGGGCTATACCAAAACGTGGACCTATGTCCACAACTTTTGTTATATAAGTTTATTGACATTCAAGAACCCTAAATGTCAAATTATAGCTACATCGGTCTGAAAATGTAGCTAAAAACGTCAAAATATCGCAAATCGGGGGGGTACCGTTATATGGGGGCTATACCAAAACGTGGACCTATGTCCACAACTTTTGTTATATAAGTTTATTGATACTTAAGAACCCTAAATTTCAAATTATAGCTAAATCGGTCTAAAAATGTAGCTAAAAACTTCAAAATACCGCAAATCGGGGGGTACCGTTATATGGGGGCTATACCAAAACGTGGACCTAAGTCCACAAGTTTTGTTATATATGTTTATTGACACTTAAGAACCCTAAATGTCAAATTATAGCCAAATCGGTCTGAAAATGTAGCTTAAAACGTCAAAATACCGTAAATCGGGGGGTACCGTTATATGGGGGCTATACCAAAACGTGGACCGATATAGCCCATCATCGAACTTGACCTGCCTGCAAACAAAAGACGCATTTTCCCAAAATTTCAGCGTCCTATCTCCATTTTTGTGGATGCTAGAGTGATTACCACAGACGGACGGACGGACGGACGGACGGACGGACGTGCTCAGATCGACTTAGAATTTTACCCTGATCAAGAATATATATACTTTATAGGGTCGCAAATGAGTATTTCAATGCGTTACAAACGGAAAAACAAACTTAATATACCCTCCATACTATGGTGGAGGGTATAAAAAAACTACGAAACGAAAACAAAACAAATCGTTAAATTTACAATAAACAAATACGCGCAAATATTGCTGGTAAAAGAAGCATACCAACAGAGGGTTAGAGATGAACAACGGACGAATAAATGGACGCACAACCAGCGACAGCCTTGCACAAATGCCAATATCAAATTATAACGCGTTTTTTGCAATACCATTCATGATGAAATTATTCGCTTCCCTTGTGGAAAACAAAAACAAACAATTGGACAGACAGACAGCCTAAAATATGTAGACGACTATCACAGACAGTCAACCAACCAATCGACCATTCAGTCAGTCAACCATGCAGAGACAGCCAGCCAGACATAGGAATAGACAGACGAAACCCGACCAAAAAGAATTTATTGAATTTGGAGATTCGTGGGATGCTTTTTGAACGCGTAAAATACCTACAGCAAGTTGCATAATGTCGTAAGTCATAAATCCAAAACAAAAGTTTACTAAGGGGTTATGGCCACTTACAAATTTTACAAAATCGAAAAATTTTTTATTGGCTCATTTTGAAGAAAATGTAGAATAGTATATGTCCGAGTCGATCGGACAAAAATTAGCTGAGACATGAGCGTTAGAAAGAGAAAATGTATTGTGATTTGTATGTAACATCAAAAATTGGATTTTGACAGTTCACATTTTTTTAAATATGGATATTTTTAATTCCGTTTCGCTTAAGTACAAGAGTATTAAGTTTTTAATGATCACACAAAATCATATGCTGATCGGTTTATTCGTTTCGAGCTAAAGTGGGCACCGACACAGCTTTAGTAGAAACAGTGTTTTGTATGCGGCCATTTGTCAGAACACTGTGCAATATTTGTCAACAAACAAAATTCCGAAAGTAGCTCAAGGTGTGATCTATCAAATGTTAAAAAAATTTCCGGGAAAAAATTAATAGATTTCTTATAAAAAACAAGTAAAAAAGTATCAGTCAGCTTTGCCGACATAGATATACACTCAGCCTGTGTATATTGAAACATTTTTTTTTCCAAAATACGTATGTATTTAGGGGGTTTTAAAAATTTTGGGCGTTGGAACCGACAAAAATGTTGATTAGGATTAAAGATCAAAAGTTTTGCGGAGGAGATACTAAAAGGAATGGATCGACTTTGACCGTTATGGAAGTGGATCTCCAGCCACAACATATGGTGCCATAGGGGGTTTTTACACTCTTCGAGCTGTTTGCTCAAGTTTGCATCGTAATTGAGGCAGCGAATGAAAGTTGCTTCAATAAAAATCAAAGTTATTCGATATCAAGTCTTAAAGTGAACTTATCCGAAATTTTGTGTGGGAGGTACCCGTGGGAGTGGACAAATATAGTCCATATTTGAACCAGAGATCATCAATGAGTTACTTGTCCCCGTAAGCCAATTGTGCACGCACAATTTTTTTGGGCCTTTTGCTTTTTTAATGCCTGTGTTTTCTTGCACTCTGTATTTTTTCCACCACCACCAAAAATACTTGCGACGCATCAAGACCGTTGCTTGTGCGTAATAAGTAAAACAAGTATTCATCATATTTTGCACTGTTACAAAACTCGCAATCGTAGATAGTTTGCCAAGTGACTTATCAAGTGGAAGCACACACATAACATTACAAAAAAATAAACATTTCTAATTTTATTTTTTGATGTTTCGTTTGTGTGTGATTTTCTTTATTTGCTTGGAATGTTATGCGTGCTTTTGAATGCTCTTCTAACCTTTGAAAATCAGTGTTAGAAAATTATTTTTGCTCTCATTCTCTCGGAGAACATAAGACAAACGGTTGAATTACAAGGGTTGAAAACAACACTTGATGTGCGATGAGCAAGAAAGTAAAACTGAAAATGTAATTGCGTATTTAAAACTACTTGGCAAAGCATACGCAAGTGTCAAAAAATATCCATTTTTAAATAACTTATTTTTTGAGTGGCTAGCCACACTCGTACATATTTTGAGAATGGCAAGCAACACTTGCATTTATTTTTTAGAGTAGCAAGCCGCACATACGCTTGTTTTTTTGCATGTGGCTTATGAGTGTCAAAATCAGCTACTTACGCAGTTCTCTGATTTGAACATGATCTATATCATATCCTAATGTGTAATGTATAGACCAATTCGGCCACTCCCTTCAAGAGTTACCGTACGAACCATTTTTCCGAACATTTTTGAACTTTTGTGGGGGAGGTACCTGAAGGAGTGGACCGATATGGCTTATCTTCAAACTTAAAATATGTTTGGACAAAATATTACTAACGCCAAATTTTGGACCGAATCGGCAGATCCGTTCGTGTCATAGGGGTTTTTTGCAACTTTCAGGCTATCTTCTCAGGAAGTATGGACTTGCCCCTGATGAAACTTGTACCGTCGTATGGAGGGCAGTGAATACAAGTTGCTAAAACAAAAATCAAAGCGATTCGAGAGGTGGCCCTAAACTGAACTTTTCCGAAATTTTGTGTGGGAGGTACCCGAAGGAGTGGACCGATTGAGTCCATATTGAAACCTTATCTAAGCCTGGTACACATTTCACGATGGGCAAAGTATGGACCAAATCGGTTACTCCCTTCAAGAGGTATCGTGCGCACAAATTTTCCGAACATTTTCGAACTTGTGTGGGGGAGGTACCGGAAGGAGTGGACCGATATATCTCATCTTCGAACTTAAACTAAGTTTGGGTAAAATATTACGAAAGCCAAAATTTGAACCGAATCAGTTTATCCGTTCGAGAGTTATCGTGCGCTCCAACCAGCCAGACAGACAGACGAACGGACATTGCTCAATCGACTCCAAATTGTCTGAAACACATTTCGTCCAAACATACTTGGGGTCTAAAACCATTATTTCGATGAGGCACATTTTGCCCGTATGAAAGTGCATATACCCTCGTTAGCATAAATGCTGAGGGTATAATTAATGATAATGTAATTTTTCGTGCTCAATAAGTGGTCATAACTCCTTAACCAAAATTGAATTTTTCTGCAAACAAACGAAAAAACAACAGCAACATTTGTACTAAGTTATTAATTTAATGATGTATGGAACTTTTTTATTTCTAAATTAAAAAATCGTTAAGTTCGGCCGGGCCGAACTTTTTATACCCTCCACCATAAAATATTCTTAACTAAAATTAAATAATTTGCTTCTTTTCCTGTCCTCATTTTAGGGCGCAAAAGTTTATCACCATTTGTGGTTTGGAACGTTTCGTGACTACAGAGAACCTCAAACTTCAGGTACAGTGGCTCCAAGCGAAAGTCGTACACCTAATGAAATTTTTTAATCGACTTATATCTCCGACACAAAAAGGGATATGAAGAAAGTATTTAGAAACACGATATAATAAAATAATCAAACTGTTTACATTGTAGAAAAATTAAATTAGCTAAAATACTAAGAATATTAGCACCAAGAAAAAGTCGTACAGCAATTATATAGACAAAGTATTTGTTAATATAATTAGTTCTAGTACATGTTCCTGTTTTTTGTTAAATCCAACGATCGATTTAGAGTAACATCAGTGCTTCTTTACAAATGAGAAGGTCAATTCTGGAAACTTTTAACAGATTAAATGGGAAATAAGCGTAAAAATGAAATACAAATTATTTTTATGAAACCACGTGATAATATGATTTATTCAACTTTACAAAAACATTTTTTTTTTTCGATTCAGCAGATATTTAGCTATTCTATACTTTGATGTCTACTAATCGGAAAAAAACATATGAAATATTTAAAATAACTCAAACATTAAATAAATAATATTTTCTTGTGGATAGTTTAATACACGAAGTGCAAAATGAGCTGATTTTTAGTGTCCCGACACTCTAACCGATTGAGAAAAATATTTGGAAGCTTATTTTTCCAATGTGCAGTCAAATTTTTACAACATAAATACCATGTCAATTGGTGATAAAAAATCCGTAAAAAAGCTATACATAAATTTATCCAAGAGCGATGTTTAGAATATCAAACCAATAGCGAAGAATGCATACATTTTCTTAAAAGAGTGTAATTTTCATTGATGCCACAAATTCTGTGCGAAACCTGACATTACTTTATGAAAAATCCCACAAATTGCTTCATGTCTAATACACGAATAATAAAACATAACGCATCAGTGTATCTGTGAGTGTGTGGGGCTTATCTTTCAGATTTAAATCTTTTTTTCATAATTTTTCTGAAGTCGTTGGGAATCGAACTATTAGATTTTAAAATTTAAATGAGTTCTTACAACCTGGCGAATAATTTATTGGTCAAGGTAAGCGTTGTTCTTTCTGCCAAAACTCTGACTTCAAGCATAAAAGCTTATTATTTGCGACCACTGGTATCAAATAATTGTTTCAATAACATGGGTTGGCTGGACTGTAGTCCAAGCTAAATAAGCCAATAAATCGTCTATAGTGGTTTTATAAATGGAAAATGTCCCCAGACGGCTTATACTTCCAGACATCCTTATAGGACAGATTTATAAAACAATCGGAGACATATTTTACACTACAGCTGTACAAAACTGGTCAAAAATATTTTAAATCGATTGCAGAATTCAACTGAAACCAGAAATATGCGGAAGGATTATTTATATTAATAAATATTTTGTCTTTATAATTGCTGTACAACTTTCGCTTGGTGATAAAATTCTTAGTATTTTAGATATTTTAATTTTATAACAATGTAAACGGGTTGTTTATTATATTATATCGTGTTTCTAAATTGTCGACTAAATGCACTATAAAGCTGCGTAAATACTTTATTCATATCCCTTTTTGTGTCGGAGATATAAGTCAATTAAAAAAATTTCATTAAGTGTACGACTTTCGCTTGGAGCCACTGTAGTTCCGTCAAAAAATGTTTTCAAAACGTTAAAAACACAGAAAACCGGGTGATACCGTTAAATTTGGCCCATACCAAAACATGGATCTATATTGACAACTTATTTGGAGAAGTATTGTGCACAATATATGCTTAAAATGTCAAATTAAAACATGTTCGGTAAAGAAATCAAGCTAAAATTTTAATAATACCGCAAATCGGGAGATATGCATAAATTGGGCCTATACCAAAAAGTGAAAATTTGTATTAAGAATGTTTTGTGACTATAGTGAGTGTCAAATTACGGGTAGTTCCGTCGAACAATGTACCTAAAGCCCTCAAAATACCGAAAATCGGGAGGTACAGTTATATGCCACTTTACTTAACGACAGACGTAGCTAGTGTTGATCCGCGAGACGTATTTGATTTCCATCTTACCACCCATATCTGGGAAGAGTTCCCCTATCCACCACCTGGGAAAGCGTCCAATGAGGGTTACAGGTTCCCCAAAGGAGTTGTGACCCCTAAGAACCGTAAATGACAAATTACAGTTAGTTCGGCTTAAAAATGTAGCTAAAACCATCAACATAACGAAAATCGGGAGGTACCGTTACATGGGGGATATACCTAAAAATTGACCTATATATGTTGACAGTTTTTGGTGGAGTAGTGTTGTGTCAAATTACAGCTAGTTCGGTTTAAAAATTTTAGCTAAAACCCTCAAAATACCGAAAATCGGGAGGTACCGTTTTATAGGGGCTATACCTAAACATAAACCTATGTTGACAGTTTTTAGTGGAGTAGTGTTGTGATCTTTAAGAACCTTTAATGCGAAATTACCAGGGCTTCGGAGGCGAGGTATTTTTGGCTCGACTCCGACTCCAGGCGAGTTTTTTTCACGACTCCGGCTCCGACTGCGAGAGTGGGAAATCACTATACCACTTAAAATGAATGAAATATGCACTTTTTCCTATATTTTGGCCTATATACAAATCAACTTTTTCCTATATTTTGGCCTATATACAAATCATAGGGACTACATGCAATAAAAATTATAAGCAATTCATGACCAAGTTTCAAACTGGATGTAAGCTAACATTTTAGTGTGCTCAATAATATCAATTTTTCATGATTTTTTTTTTCCGAGAAAACTACGTAAATTTTTGGCAGATTTCTTCTTCAATGAAAGACAAAAATATTACGAAGTTTTGAAGCCGTCTACGAAACCCTGTTTTATTAAAGCATTTTGCGGCGCCAACTCTAGCTTGAAAACTAATAAACCAATTGTCATATATTTTTGCGGCCGATACAATATAACATAAATTGTTGCCATCTAACGCTCATACTAAGGCAATATAGTTCCGATCGACTTAAAAATTTGACCACATACTCGATGCCATTTATACTGTCCACCATTTTTTTTTTTTTGAAATTTATAGGTAGGGATCACCCCTTAAACTAAAATTCAGCGCTCACATTTTGAACGTTGGTGCGGAGTGGATAATTTTATTGAAATATTTGAGATATATTGTGTACACCACTCAGCGCGTAGGAAGATGGATGTTTTCTGGAACTGAAAAATTAGCACACGATGAGATTTCGTGCATCAAAATATTCTCCATAAATGTTGCTAGGAAAATTTTATGTACGGTCGGACCACTAGGACAAGCAATCGATATTGTCATGGTTTCATTGTCCTTTATCACTTTTACCCGATTCTTTCTCATGAAAACTCTATGGTTATGTATTTAATCGAATTTCGTGTATGCTATTGATTATGTAGAAAACTCGGATACACATCAACTATATCTGTTCCTGGCGGACAGATCCGGTTATTTGAATGTATACATCTAAAGCCCTCATTGATAATGAATTCTAGAAGAAAAATTTGTTTGTCAGACTTCTGAGTTATGGCGTGATGAATCTGTCGTTGACCAACAACTAATTCAGAAGCGTTACCACCCGAATTTCATATACATGTAGTTAATAGATTTTGCGAAATTTACCGAAATACATAAACATACGTTTTTTTTTTTTTGAAAGAGTAACGGGTTAAAGTGGTAATGAACAATGAAAACGTGACAATATCGATTTCTTGGATATGGGAAACCTACATATAATTTTCGGTGGAACATGTTTGTAGAAAATTTTATTTTGTTTTTCTTTTTGAGTTCAAGAACTAAAAGAACATGAAAGGAACTGAGCTAGAAGGACAGCATATTCGACATAAAGGTTCCTCTTACTATTTCACTGAAATCATGTCATTTAAAAATGACGAAACATTATCTCTACAGAGAGATATAAAGCTATTTTCTCAATGATTGATGGGGGACAATCAAAAAATTCATTATGTCATAACTCAGAAATTTCAGCTATGGGATCCTTTGGGGTTCTCAATTGGGGCTTTCATTCCGAAAAGTAATTTTTTCCACCCCCAGAACTTGACTTTCATTTTGTATCACAGGGTATTCAGTAAGATTTCCCATAGATACCACAATCTCTTTAATAGGAGACAAGGATGACTTCTCATAAAAAACATAATGGGAATACCAATAGACCTTTGTGAGAAGACCAGTAAGACTTCTGATAAAAGAGGTTAAGGGTCCAATCTTAATTCGATTGTCATAGAACTTTACCTTTGTTTGCAAAAATGCAATTGCAATTGAATCAACAAAATAGGGATGAATAGACAGCACTTCAGAGGATAGTAAATATCCTGGGAATTGTCCTTTAACTTAGTATAATATACCGTTTGCATATATGTTTTCGTATACCTTTATTTTAAAATAAATAACGATTAGAAACAATTTTGTTTTTTTTTTTCAAAATAGTCTGGCTTAATCCCATTGTTGTTGTTTTAATATTTTAAAACAACTTATTTATTAGTGGAAAAGATTTGGCATTGTTCGCCAAGGGGTAAGGCAGGCAATACTATAGTTTCCATTCTCGCCATAGAATGAAGTATAAAGGTAAGCAAAGAAAAAAAGTAAGAAAAGCGTTAAGTTCGGTCGGGCCGAACTTTTTATACCCTCCACCACAAATTTCAGCCATTTCGGTGGATTAATGTGGCCACAACCTTCAAAATACCGAAATTCGGGAGGTACCGTTCTATGGGGGCTATTTGATGGCGTGTACCTATACCTACAAATTTCTGGGGGAAAGTTTTATACGCCTAAAATACCAAATTTCAGCCATCTCGGTGTGATAATGAGGCTAAAACGTTCAAAATATCAAAAATCGGGAGATATTGTATTATGGGGGCTATATCAACACGTGGACCTATATAAACATTTTATGGTAGAAATGTTTCTTAGCCTCTGGAAACACAAAATACAAAGTTACAACCGATTCTTTGGTCAAATGGGTCAAATACATTCAAAATATATTAAAATGACGCATACTTTATGAGGGGCCTTATATGGGGGCTATACCAAAACGTGGACCTATATAACCCAACTTTGGTAGGAATGTTTTCTGACCTCTGAAGACATAAACTACCAAATTACAACCAATTCTGTGGTCAAATGGGTCTAATACATTCAAAATATATTAAAATGACGCGTACTTTATATGGGGTCTTATATGGGGGCTATACCAAAACGTGGACCTATATAACCCAACTTTGGCAGGAATATTTTTTGGCATCTGGAGACACAAAGTACCAAATTACAATCAATTCGGTGGTAAAATGGGCCAAATATCTTAAAAATTCCTTAAAACAACGACGCGTCATTTTGTATGGGGGCTATACGAAAGCGTGGACCTACATAGCCCGTTTTCAATACCAAAAGTCCTACGTAAATATAACATATTTTCCCAAAATTTCATCAACCTACGTCAATCCGTTCGGACGCTAGAGTGATTTCCACAGACGAACAGACAGACAGACGGACGGACATGGCTATATCGATGTAGAATTGCATGCTGATCAAGAATATATATACTTTGTGGGGTTTACAATGATTATTTCGAGTAGTTACAAACGTAGTGACAAACTTAATATACCCCCATCCTATGGTGGAGGGTATAAAAAGTTCAATGAGAAGTTTTTCCTTGGCAAGCTCACAAAACTCCGACGACGAAAAAATAAATAACGATTTTTAAAAAAAAAGTTCTTGTTCCAGATTTAATGTTATATTTCTATAACGTGGAAAGAATTTTGACCGGAGTAGAGTTACTTTTTTCGACTCAGACTCCGACTCCAGCAAAATTGCTCGACTCCAACTCCGAAACCCTGGAAATTACAGCTAGTGCTGTTAAAAATTTTAGCTAAAACCCTCAAAATACCGAAAATCGAGAGTTCCCGTTTTATGGGGCTATACCAAAACATGGACCGATATAGCCCACCTTCGAAATTGACCTGCCTGGAAAAAATATGCCCGGGTGGAAAATTCCAGCTCACTAGCCCAAATTTTGCGGGCACTAGAGTGATTACAACAGACGGACAGACAGACGGGCATGTCTAAATCAACTCAGAATTTTATCCTGACCAAGAATATATATACTTTATAGGGTCGCAAGTTATTAATTAAAATCGGAAAAATGAAAATTGGATTTCATTAGCGACTATTGTAAAGAAAAAAAGTGATAAGTAGAAAAGTGATATATGTATGTATATTTGGTTTATTTTTGTTATGCGTGTTGATGCATGATAGCGTTTAAATGTTATTCATAGTGATCGGTTGCATACATATTTCTTTATTTTTATGAAGTTAATGAAAGTAAAAATTTTCTTCGCCAATCTTCAACACTATTCCGTGGAAAGTCATATGTTTTATATTTGTATATGGCCAAAGTTAAGTTTCTTAACACTTTTATGTGTATACAATTTTTTGCATGTAGTTTTCCATATATCATTAAGTTTGTTTTTTCACCAAGTCGCGCATTTAACACCTCTAAAACCTTTAGCATAGTGAATGGAAGATACCAAGGAACGGTCCTGACCGGTTTTAACATGGCAAAGCCCAGGATTTATCTTGGTCCCTCTTTCATCTCAAGTGGACACTGACCTCTCCGTGGTGTCACCTAGGGAACTGCCTTTAACGTCCGTTAAAGGTAGTGAGCTAACATGTGCCGCGCGTTCACCCATAAGAACGATAAAAACTTGGGTTTGGGCGTCGGGCTAGTAACCCTCCTCTAGAAAAAACAAAAAACAAAAACAAAAAAATGGTATTTAGCAGTACCAGATTTAATCATCTCGATATTCATAAGGTCACCTGGAGGCCTCCAGATCAAAGAACAAGTAATGAAATTGATCATGTTGTGATAGATGGAAGACATTCATCGAGCGTGTTGGATGTACGATCGTTCCGAGGCGCAAACTTTGATTCGCACCACTACCTTGTTGCAGCAAAGGTACGTACCCGTCTAAATGTTGCAAATAAAGCACGAACAGACACAACGCTGAAGTTGGGCATCGATAGGCTGCAAACACAACAGATAGCCTCAGCATATTCCACTCAACTAGCCCAATTGCTTAACGCGAGCACTCCTTGTCCCGATAACATAACAACACAATGGCAAAATATTGCCCACTCCATGCAAACAGCCGCAAAATCAGTACTTGGATACCAGAGACCTCCACCAAGGAATCCGTGGTATGACCAGGAGTGTCGTGCTGCTACCGAAGAGAAAAATGCGGCATATAGAGCTACTTTACAATCAGTAGCAACGCGTAGCGCACGAGAGAGTTATCGGGAGAAAAGGAGAGAAGAGAAACGTCTTTTCCGCAAGAAAAAGCGAGAAATGGAAATGTACAGGAGCCAGAATGAAGTCCGAGTATTCTACCAAAGAGTGAAACATCAAACAGATGGCTTTGGTAGAGGCCCAGATACAGATAGCGTGCTCCGGATATGGAAGGAACATTTTTCCAATCTGCTGGTATCCAATAGCAGCGAAGACGATGATACCACAGATCAAATCCCAGAAGATGGTATAGAATGTATACAACCCGGCCGAGATGAGGTAAAAACAGCAATCAACCGGCTGAAGAATAATAAAGCAGCAGGAGCCAATGGCTTACGAGCCGAGCTGTTTAAAACCGGAGTCGACGTGCTGATAAGGTGTATGCATCAGCAAGTTAGCAGTATCTGACAGGAAGAACGCGTACCCGACGATTGGAACCTGAGCATCCTGTGTCCCGTCCACATGAAAGGAGATAAGACCGTATGCTCCAACTATAGGGGCATAAGTATTCTCCCTATTGTCTATAAGATAGTGTCAGGGATATTGTGCGAACGACTAAAGTCAATGGTCAACGAATTAATTGGACCATACCAATGTGGCTTTAGACCTGGCAAGTCCACCATTGACCAGATTTTTACTCCTTGAGAAGACCCAGGATATGCAGATCGACACATATCACCTTTTTGTCGATTATATAGCAGCATTCGACAGTCCACTCCGATCAAAGGTATTCCATGCAATGTCTGAATTTGGTATCCCCGCAAAGCTCATCCGGCTTTGTAAGATGACTTTAACTCCGAAGAATATACAGACAAGGAGAGGTTTCAGACACGGAGACAGCCTTTCGTGTGACCTATTCAACATATTGCTGGAAAAGGTAATACGAGATGCAAATGTCAAAAGAAATGACACAATTTACACCAATAGCCACATGTTACTTGCTTATGCTGATGACATAGACATCATGGGACGATCAGTAAAGGAAGTAACTGATACCTTTTTGAAGGTCGAAGCAGAATCTGCGAAAGTGGGTCTGGCGGTAAACGGCCCACCAAATTGATGGTGTCCAAAGACCAAATTGATTGTGTCGACGCGCAAAGCGTCGATAGAGCTCGGACCAACTGTGGAAGTTGGTACCTACAATTTTGAGGTAGTTAAATACTTCGTCTACCTCGGCATTGCCATAAACACAACACACAACATCAGTTGTGAAATAAGAAGAAGAATTGTATTGGCCAACAGATGATACTATGGTTTAAGTAAGCAATTTAAAAACAAAGCCACATCTCGTCAAACAAAAATAACACTATACAAAACGCTGATACTACCTGTGCTAATGTATGGCTCCGAAGCATGGGTACTTGCGCAAGCAGATAAGGCAGTGCTGGGTGTGTTTGAGAGAAAAATTCTTCGAAAGATCTACGGGCCGATTTGCGTTGACCGTGAATATCGACGTCGTATGAACCACGAGCTATATACGCTATACAAAGACATGAATATAGTTAAACGTATCGAGATGCAACGATTGCGTTGGCTAGGCGTATTGTGCGTGTTGGATGTACGAAGTTGGACATTGGTAGGCTGTAATCACACCAGACAGCATATTCCACTCAACTGGCGTAATTACTTCAAGAAAGTACTGCTCGTTCCGATAACGTATAAGCACAGATTCAAAGTATTGCCACATCATTCAAACAAACTCGGCAAGGTGACCTGTTAACCGATAAGCTAAGCTGGCGGTACCCAGTAGTAACAATAGCAAAATATTGCAGATACCGCCCCGAAATCCAACACCAACTGGCAAATATGTCGCCTTGTTGGAACCTTAGATACTCTTAATATTCAATGACCCATCCGGCGGCTTTAGATAACAGTTGAATTGAGAGAGCATTTTTTCTGAACAGTTCAAGACTACTGTAATATTTGATTAAATTTGATTCATTAAAATATAAAAACATCGACATTGGGATAACTTTTGTAAAAAAATAAATAGAAGTTTTTATCCGAAATAGAAAAACAAAAATTCGGCAGAATTAATTTTAAATTTTTCTCTGTGAAATTTAATTTCAACACACAAAATTCAATATTTTTCAGCTTATAAAATTAAGATGTCTGCTCTTAACACATCCCATTCTCACAGTTCATATTATTTATAGACTTCTTCATCATAATAAGCAAACTCACATTACGGCTGTCTGCCTGTATATCAATATTCTACTGCCACTTGAAGAGATTTATTTATTTATATTGTCCTTGAGAAAAGAAAATAATATATTTGTACCGAAGCCCAAATCAAATAATCATTATTACTAAGACGAAAAGTAAGAAAAATATGCCTACGGCTGTTTCGGTGTTGGGGTTTGAGTGACAATGATGAACACCATATCCATGGGCCATGGTAGAACAAGAAAAGGTAGCAGCAATACCCAGCTGACTGAACTGGGTTGTAGTGTTAGTGTCAAATTCCATTCGACATTTTATGTATTTATTTCTATGTTCGATGTATATTAGGGATATATATTTTTGAAGAACAAATTTATTCATCAGAAAAAAAAAACTATTTCCCATAAAGACGGCTTCATATCATTGACATGTAACCTCCTCCAGGTCCGAACGACATGCCGCACACTAAAACACCGCTTATAGAGGCGGTACAATATTTGTTAATATGTGTGGTATTTTCTTAAACTTGAAAAGAATGAAGCCCTAATAAACATGTGCGTTTTTGTTTTCAAAAGCAAATGATTGAAACATCTTCTCTTTTTTCAATGAATTACCAGCGACCCGAAACATTTTTGCAAGTATTCTACTTTCTGCGAGAAATTATGCATTTAGTGGAATGATATGGAAACATTCAAATTGAAAATCTAACGAGTTTTCATTCATGTTTTCCAAAATATTCAATCAAATGTGAAAAATTATTAGTTTTTTAAATTCCAATAATTTATAGACATTTCCTTGTTTTGTTTACATTTACGTTGACACTAAGGTTTACAAACAAAAACAAATTCCTTTGTGGTTGTTGTTCGAGTTGTATTTGTTGTAGTATTAACTTTACCTTGTATTTGTTCTACCATGTCCATGGGCAAAAAAAATATTTTAAATTTAAAAGGTTAGAAATCTGGTTTCTTCTTAAAATGTGTCTTATAAGCAGTAATAGTAAGAAGTATCCAATCCCGATAATTGTTTGAGCTTGTTCCAATTTTGTACACAAAGTTTTGACTCTTTATGCGTTTGAAAGAAACTAATTTTCGAATGATTGATAGGCTTTTCAGCATTGATTTTGAATATCGCCGTCATATGAAACAGGAGCTTTTGCAAATTCGCATCAATCAGATTAGATAAAATCTTACATAAAAGGTGATTATTAAGTGATACGGTTCATCATCGTTCATTCTTATTACACGGCCTAGCAACGCATCGTTGCATCTCGATACCTGTAAATATACTGATGTCATTGTGTAGCCGATATGACGTCGATATTCACCGTCAACGCATATTGGCCCGTAGATCATTCGAAGATTTTTTTCTGAAACAAGCCAATAATTACCCAGGTTTCAGAACCATATATTAGCACTGGAAGTATTTTCGTTGGACTTTTATAGCCGCCACCACCGTATGGAGGGTATATTAATGACCTGTTTCCCTGAAACCGGTACTGTTATATGAAGTCCATACCAAAACATGGACGTTTATCGATAATTTGGTAGATAAGCCCCAAATGCCGCTAATTACAGCTAATTCGATCTGAAAATGTAGCTAAAACAAGTCTGTCATGCTGAAGGAGATATACCCTAAAGAAAAGAATCAAAAACAATACTTCTGACATCTATAGGTGTTGTTTGAGTTTTTGGACAAATTTCACAAGAAGTATGGATTTGCACCCAAAAAAATTAACTAGGACCGCACACAGAACATGTCACCAAAAATGTAAAAACCAGACGAGTCCTTAAACTGCACTCTTTCCAAACTATGCGTAGGAGGTAAGGGAGTGGTCCAATGTAGTCAATAGTCGGACACAATTCGAGGCTGTAGGAAATAATACGATGTACAACGTTTGGACAATATCGGTTTCTCCCTTCGACGGTTATCTTACGTACTACGCAGATCAGGTGCTGCCGCCAGCCTTTTTTCGTAAGAACGTGTTGGAAAAAAATTCAAAAGGATCAGAGACACCCATTTTAAAGGTGCTCCTTTCCCAAATTTTTTGTGGGAGATACCTGAAGGACGGGACCAATATAGTTTGAAACAAATATTACGATGGCCAACATTTGGTTAGAATCGGTTAATCCGTTTCGTCCCAACACATTTTTGGTGGTATCAAATTGTATATTCCCTCCTTAGCCTAAAGGCTGAGGGAATAAACATCAGGATACCTGAAATGAATTATGTCCACAATTTTTAGACCACTAGGTACTAGCAAAATGTTGAATGAGACTGTCTAATGCTCCTCTATAATCGGCAAAAGGGTGTTAAGTGTCGATCTGCATCTTTTGGATCTTTTCCAGGATTTGACCCCAGGTAAATATCTGGTCGCTTGTCGATTTTCCCGGTTTAAAGCCGCACTAATAGGGTCCCATTATTTCATTGACCATAGGCTTTAGTCGCTCACACAATATGCCAGATACTATCTTATAAGCAATAGGCATCAGACTTATGCCCTAATAGTTAGAGCACACAGTCTTATATCCTTTTTTTGTGGACGGGACATAGGATGATCAGATTCCAGTCTTTGTGCCTGCGTTCTTTCTGCCAGATGGCGCTGACTAGCTGATACATACACCTTATCAGCATTTTACCACCGTTTTTGAACAGCGTGGCCTTCGGTCCCTGCTGACTTACTATTCTTCAGTTGGTCGTGTGCACCTATATTTTGTTTTCAGTTAATATCTGCAGTTATAAGATATCTCTAGTACCATTTTGATAAAACTTACCGTTTTCCAGCAAATCGTGAAAACCTAACAAAACACCTAAAAATGTGACCTGAACTTCTGTGATATAGTCAGTGCATTGTCCCAATTTAAACTTCTTTATCTCAAAAATAGTAGAACCTACGAAAATATCATAAAGGACAATCTTGTAAAGAATTTTTACAGCTACAACATTTTCTTAGTTCCATTTGGATAGAGCTTGCCCTTTACCAGCAAAATCGTGAAAACCTAAAAAAACTCTAAAAATGTGAACTCTGACCGTGATATTTTTAAAATGCGCTCCGGCGATATTTTTGTTTTTAATTTTTCTCTTCTATGAACATCGTAGTTTCAAAATCCGCAATAACTTCCCAGGTTTAAGCTCCTTTCATTTAAAGTTGGTTCAAGAGAACCGTGCAATAGGTGTTGTGACGACCTTCCCATTCCATCGCATATCTTGTACGACAATAATATCGGGGTTGTACTTTACAAATATATTCGCCAGTGTGTAAACTGCACCTTCTCCATAAACAGTCCGAACATTTCAGGTGCTGATTCTTTGTGCTTAAAAAGAGAGTCGTAAACTTTACATTGGCTTGTTTTTCTTTATACCCTCAGCATTTATGCTAACGTGCCTCATCAAAGTTATGGTTTTAGACCCCAAGTATATTTGGACGAAATCCGTTTCAGACAATTTACAGTCGATTTAGCAATATCCGTCCGTCTATCTGGTTAGAGCGCACGATAACTCTTGAACGGATGAACCGATTTGGTCCAAAATTTGGCATTCGTAATATTGTGTCCAAACTTAGGTCAAGTACGAAGATGAGACGTATCGGTCCTTCAAGAAAAAAAAGTTCGGAAAAATTGTGCGCACGGTAACTCATAAAGGGAGTAACCGAATTGGTCCATCGTGAAATTTCTTCCAGACATAGATGAGGTTCCAATATGGACTCTATCGGTCCACTCCTTCGGGTACCTCCAACACAAAATTTCAGAAAAGTTCAGTTTAAAACCTGCTCTAGAATCGTTTTTATTTTTTTTTTTTTTGCAGCCAATTGTATTAGCTGCCCACATCACGACGATATATGATTTTTCAGGGGCAAGTCATGAAGTAAGAGAAAATAGCCCGAAAGCTGTAAGCAACCCCTATGATGCCATGTGTAGTCTCTGAAGCACGGATCAGCCGATTCGGTCAAACATTTTGCTTACATAATATTTTTTCCAAACTTAGTTTAAGTTTGTATATGGGCAATATCGGTCCACATCTTCAGGTACCTCCCCCCACAAAAGTTCAAAACTTTTCGGTAAAATGGTGCTCAATAACTCTTGAAGGTCGTAACCGAGTTGGTCCATACTTTTTACGTCGTGATATTTCTGTGAATCTTAGATAAAATTCGAATATGGACTGTACTGATCCACTCTTTCGGCTACCTCCCACACAAAGTTTCCGAAAGGTGAAGTTTAAAAGCTGCCCTGAAATCGCTTTGATTTTTCTTTGTTCTGTTCGCTGTCCCCACTACGACAGTACACGTTTTTTCAGGGGCAAGTCGATACTTTCTGAGAAAATGTCCCGAAAGGTGTAAAAACCCCTATGGCACCATGTGCAGTGCTTCGAGCATACGATAACTCTCGAACGGATCAGCCCATTCGGTTAATGATTTTGCCTTCGTAATATTTTGACCAAACTTAGTATAAGTTTGCAGATGAGCCATATAGGTCCATTCCTTCGGGTATCGTCCCCAAAAAATTCAACATTTATGTTTAAATCTATTCGAATGTCTTTTTGCTATTTATTCCGATGCTACTCCTTGTGGTTCCGTTTACCGCCATATTGTGTTATTAATAGACAAGTCCATGCTTCCTGACGTGGTCTAAAATCAGTTATACGATGATCAGCTGAAATGACTGAAGGGTGCCCTATCTCTCGAAAAGAAATGACTCTCAAAATAAAATCGACTTCCAAAATGGACCATCCCGGCAGTTGATCTGCCAAAAAAGATGTAAGTTTCAATTAATTCACATAGGCTGAAGGTGTATATCTCTTGGCAGAGTCGGCTAATACTTTTTACTTGGTTTCTTTGTTTTTTCATAGTACGATGTTTTTCGTCGGGATGGGTTACTAGATCTACGCCCAACTCATCTTTTAACGTTCTTGTGCGTGAACGCGCGGCATATGTTAAATCACTACCTGGTAAGGGGTGTTAATCAGCTGAAACCACGGGGAGGTCAGTGACCACTTGAAATAAAAGAGGGATCAAGATAGGTCCTGGGTTTTTCCACCATGTTAAAGCCGGTCACGCTTGTTTCTTGGTATCGCTCATTCCGTACATCAAGAGCTTACTAAAAATCGTATTTCAGCTTTTATTTTTAGGTTAATATTTCTAGGTTACATTTATTTATTTTTTTGTCGGAGAAGAATGTTCCGGCACTATAATTTCTGTTGGCCATACTCCATGTTTTTCCTTCTTTCAACGAATTATGTACATGTAGTTTGGCATTCCTCAGGAAACAGTGTTGCCAAACATGTCTAAACTTTTGTGAACCATCACAGTCACAGTCAGTGACCTTCAGACAGACTCTCATACCTGAAGCATAAACTTCAAACAACAAAACCGAGGTTAATGACAATCGAACAAAATGTAACAGTCGTTGCCACACAACAACAACAGCAGCAACGATAACGCATGATTTTCTCTACGCACATCCTTGACGAAAAAAAGTCCTGTCGGTACAGCAACAACATGAAAAGAAAGCCACTTTACGGTTATTGTCCTGAATGTTATATGGTTGTTATAACATCCAGACTGCGGGAACAGCAAAAACGTCGACGACCTTTCTTTTTTGCGTCGCATTAAATTTTGATGATGTTGCCAGTTGTTGGTGTTCTTGTTGTACTACTATATCCCAACAACAACAAGAACAACATGAAACATTAACATTTGGAAGGTTGAAGCGCCATATTTGTTGTAGACTTTCGTTGGTTTTAACAAAAAAACACCCCAAAATACTACGAATTTGGAAATCAGAACAAAACAAAAATTGAAACAAAAGCCAGCAAACAGACAACAAAAACCAAGGCATAAAACCAGAAGAAGAGCATTTTGGGGGCCAAAGGCAATGACATTGAAATGTGGAAAACGAAAAAAAAGAAAAATTATGACGACCATGGGTAATGGTGGGAACATGAAAATTTCTAGAAGAAAACTTTCTCTACACTCGTTTGTTTGTACTGACTGATGTTATGCCATCCATTCAATGTACAGTGATGTTGTTGTTGTTGTTGATTTTATTTAAGTTCATCGTACCAACGCAAATTATTTTTTTGGGGGCCTTCGACAATTGCTGTTCGCCCGCTATATTGTGGTAGATTGAGGCTTTTTTGTTGTTCCAAAGGGGAGATACGATATTCTTTGCGTCGTAATGATGAACTCATGGAACGAACCATAACAATGACCGCTGTCTTTGTGTTCGTTGTTACATTTGAACTTTACCTTAAATAATGGAACAATGCGAACAAATGAAAACAAAAACTAAAAACGTTATATCCAACTGTTGTATCCTTTACAAAATGTTATTTAATTATTTATTGTCTGGACGCACAGTGTTACAAATTATTATGCTATGAGGAATTTGGATTAAAGACCTTTGACTTATCATTTTGGATGTGGGTCCTATTTTGGGAGAAATTCCTCTTCATAGATATCGCGCCCACAAGTCATTTTAGTTGGTCACCATATAATTTAGACCTTTGGATCATTATATCAGGAAACATGGGCTTATCCACGAAAAAACATGTAAACAGGGATACTAGAAGTACCTATGGTAAACATTTCCTAAGTATCCACGAACATAGCCTTAACGCCACTTAAACAAAGATGTTGAACATTTATGTGTGTGGTACCCCAAACAGTGGACCGATAGGGCCCACATTTTAACATATACTAAGTTTGGACACGGAAATAAAGGCCGATGTGAGAGGGGTGTAGGAATCATGATTTCAAAACAAACTAAAAAGGCGTTAAGAAACTGGGAACCCATTAATGAACGGATCATAACGATTCTACAGTTCTATAAAGAAATCCATAACGATCGTTCAATGTTATGCGCCTACTGAAGATGCGGATGATACCACGAAAGACACTTTTTATAATGAACTAACAGCCGTAATGAATAAAGTACCACAAAGTGACGTCCTGATCCTGTCAGGTGATTTTAATGCAAAAATTGGTGCAAATAATGACGACGCAAAAAATATAAGGGGCAAACATGGCATGGGAAGTAGAAACGACAACGGTGAGCGTTTTGTTGGGTTCTGTCAGGAATTTAACCTAGTTATTGGAGGCTCACTATTTCCCCACAAAGATATACACAAATATACGTGGACATCGCCAAATGGCTACACCAAAAACCAAAAAGACCACATTTGCATACGCCAAGGTTGGAAATCATCCTTAATTGATATGCGCACTAAACGCGGCGCAGACATAGACTCCGATCATGAACTAGTACTAGCTCTCATAAAACTCAAATTAAACAAATTGTATAAACAGCACAATAAACAAGCAACAACCAAATGATATGACCTAAAAATGCTCTCTAGTGAATGGAAGAAAAAAGATATTGCGGACTCAATGAGAGAAATGCCGAGTGCGGACCAACGCATAGGGTGGGAAGAAACTTGTAAATCAATAAACAATATAGCAGAAGCAAATCTAGGATACGCAAATAAAAATGAACGTAAGATTTGGATAAGCGACAATACTTGGAATCTTATTCAAATGCGAAACATCCTCAAAATGCAGAGCAACGTAGACAACGGACTAAGGGCTGAATATAGAGCAATAGCCAAAGCAGTTAAACGCTCTGCTCGCGCTGACAAGAGAAAATATCTGGAATTTCTCGCAGACGAAGCAGAAAAAGCCGCAGGATCAAATAATATGCGTCAACTATTCAAAATCATAGGACGACTAGGAAAACAAAACTTTAATCAAAACAAACCTATTATGGATGTCAATGGACAACTTCTGACATCAACTGAACAACAAACCCAGCGTTGGAAGGAACATTTCGAAACAACCAGCAACATAAATCCAAATGAGGAAAGTGAAGTCGCAACTGGTAATACATATCAATCACCATCGGCGACAGAAGCTATAAACATCGATCCGCCCTGTGTTGGCGAAATCGCAACATCAATAAAAGCCATGAAACGAAACAAAGCACCCGGAGACGATGGCATACCGTCCGAAATTCTCCAAGTCGACTCATAATAAACACAAGGCTCCAGGAAATAGAAACAACTCTACGAGACGAACAAGCTGGGTTCCGTCCCCACCGCAATTGCGTAGACCAAGCTAACACGCTTCGAATTATCATAGACCAGTCAATCGAATGGCGCTCTCCACTCTACCTGGTATTTATTGATTTCCAGGAGGCATTTGACTCCATCCGCCGAAGCGTAATATGGACAGCACTGGAAGCCAAGGGAGTACCCCCTAAAATTGTCAACTTAATAAAAGCAATGTACGAAGGAGCCACACTAAGGGTTCGACATGGCACAACGTACAGCGAAACCTTTTCCACTAACGCTGGAGTGAAACAAGGCTGCCCATTATCACCTCTACTCTTCGCCGTCACACTAGACAGCATAATGGGTGAAGTTAGTAAAAAGAAAAGGGGGATAGTTTGGAATCTTCAAAACAACCTCGAAGATCTTGATTTCGCCGATGACATATGTCTTATGTCTCATAGACACAGTGATATGCAATCCAAACTGGACGAGATAGTGAAGTTGTCTGCACAAGCCGGTTTAACAGTCAACATCAAAAAAACTAAAGCCATGCATATCAACCACAACAATACCAATAAATTTCTTGTAAACGGACAAGGAGAAATTGAAGTGGTGACCTCCTTTTGCTATCTGGGGTGTATAATGTCGGACAATGGCGGCATATATGACGACGTCCAATACAAGTTAGGGAAAGCTCGCTTAGTCTTTGGTAGATTAAACCATATATGGCGTTCAACGCAGATATCCCTTCAAACTAAATTGCATATTTTCAATGCATGCGTCAAACCGACGCTATTATACGGAAGTGAAACGTGGCTAACAACTAATGCAATTAATCAAAAAATTCAAACCCAGATCAACAAATTTTTACGAAGAATATGCAGAATATATTGGCCAAATACAATCTCCAACGCTGATCTATGGAGGAAAACAAACGAGACGCCAATAAATATACAAATTATGAAGAAAAAGTGGTCATGGATCGGACACACTCTACGCAAACCGCCACAAAGTATATGCAGAGAAGCTCTTGAATGGAACCCCCAAGGCAGTAGAAGGCGAGGCAGGCCGATAACAACATGGCGACGAACAATCCTCACAGACATCAAGAAACTTAATATATCCTTTGATGAATTAAAAACATATTGTAATGATAGAAATAAGTGGAAACATCTTGTAGAAGCCCTATGCTCCCAAGAGGAGTAATAAAGGAAAAAAAAGTTTGGACACGAATTCGAGATATTATTCCTCAGCCGGTTTATTGCTGTTTTTACCACATCCAACACGTTTTTTTATCTGCTGACCTGCCCTTATGAATGCCGAAATGATAGCATTGTGCTTCCAATTTCCAAGTTTTTTGTCGCGCTGCGAATTCTATCAGCCTCATTCCTTTGCCACATGATTCATTGTAGAGACTGAATTTCCCGACAGCAGGGCCAAAGATATTCTCCTTTCCCATTTTGGGATTAAAATAGTCTAGAATAATTTGTATGTCATGGGCCGGACACCGGTCATATGTTTCTTCTAAGTGCTGGACAAATATATCCCCGCTATGCTCTCCCTTATCTTCGTAGGGGGTATGGGCACAGATAAGACTGATATTGAAGAATTTAGCTTTTGTTTTAACCTCTTTCCAAGTGGACTGAAATGGTACGTTTTTAGATATTCTTATAAAGTTTCAAATTTAGTTCATTTTCAATTCTTCCTACAACATCATCACTATATGCATTGCAAAATACTGTGCCCCATGTTGTATTTTGGTTAAAATGTCAATGACAGCTTGTAAAAACAAAAAAAGAAGAACACAGCTGGCATCGTTCAATAACATCCAGACACATTCAGTCAGCTAGACATCCTACCAACCAACCAACCATCTAGCCAGCCAGTGAACCAACCGGCGAAGTTATCAAACGCAACAAAGGAATGAATCGATATTTGTCTACTTTCGTATTTGTGGGGTACTACAATCCCATTGCGATTAATTTCTAAATGTTTACATAGACCATTTTATTGCAATTTGTTTTTTTGTTACTGTAGTTCGTTGTTTGCTTTGTTGGTCGGCAGATGCTGCTACAATTTGTTTTTGTTAAGACTTTGATGGGCATTTTATTGAACTTTTATCTCAAACCAATGAGAAGAACGGTGTCACTTATTGTTACTACGACATTTGGTACATTATTTTGAAGAAGCAACAGTGGGCTTAAGAACAGTTGATATGAACTATTCTTAGGGTATAATCTATGTAGAGTCTTGTTAGATGCAGCTATGCTGTAAGGGAGGAGGCTCGAAGATTGGAAATAATTATTTTCTTTAATTTTATCCAGCCCACCGTAACCACAAAATTACGCCGTAATTTTCATTAGGCCTATGCATTTCGTCTTCATTCAATTTGAAATACAAATAGTAAAAGTACAGACGACAGTTCATGATTCCCCAGAATATCATTTTTTGTGTGGACACCAAAGACAGATTGTCTGCTTAGGCTGACATGCACGAATGCCATTGTTTAACTAAATGTCTGGCCAGCTAAAAACATGCATACATGTGTATGTCTGTCCGTCCCTCTACCTAAACCAAAACATTAAATTCGTATGGCAATGGTAAATTTAATAAGTAGTCCCAGTTTAAAGGTGATAGACATATCGCAGACATAGAATGAATAGTTTGAAGAAGATGAATGAACTGGAATGAGTGAGTCTTATGTTAGAGGTATAAAGCGATAAGCTTTAGAAATGTCGAAAGAGTCGTAGATGTGCAAATTGAATGTATTGCAATAAAAAAAAAAACAAAAATTAAATAAAATACATTTTTCATCAATATACATACACATGTCCCTCTTTAGATCTAGGTCTTTGCCGAACTGAAGCTATTCCATTTGATAGTAGAAACTATTTTTATTTTTTTTCAGACTCAATTATATAAGAAAACCATAGGGCAGACATAGAAAAATGCCGCCAGGAATTTTGTTTGGAAGACATCATCAGCCTCGTTGGCAACATCACCAACAACGCGACACTTAAATTCCTGATGTGTCAGATAGATCTTACGTTGCAAAGTACTACATGAAGGCTGACAGAGATGTCACTTTAAACAGACATATGTACGTATGTAATGTACATATGCTTTCGGCTAAATAGATGCAGACAGAAATCAAAAGTTCAACTGATTGGTTATAGATACAGGCACGTGTGGCATGTAGACAACATTAAGGCATAGCAATGTTACATTATGTTATAAAACTCATTGACAGATATAACAAAATACGTTATAAAAATTAGTAGAAAAATGAAACAAATTAATTCATAACAAATCGTACAAAAACTTGTATTTGGGGATATCTGAGTGAACTAGGACACTTTTCAAATTTCCTTTATTTTTACTGCCAGCGTACAGTGATCGCTGCCATTGGCCAAAATTAAAGAAATGAAAGTCTAATTTTTGGTACCAAATGTGTTCATATCTACTCCTAACATGTTAAATTTCTCTAAAATAAATTTGTTATGGATTACTTCTTACTGTACTGTTTGGGAATAGCAGCAAAAAAGAAAAATTTTAACAGGTTGGATTTCGAGGTGAATTTAATGCAAAAGTTATGCGAAAGTAAAATATTAATATCAAACTAAATGAACTTTATATTGACCAAATTTAACTCGAATATTGAAAAACAATGTATTAACTTAAATTTTATGCAGTTTTGTGTTTGTTAATTTTTGGAATTCATTATAAATACGCTTGTTGGCTGAGGGACGTTTGTAATGTCATTTCTTCAGTGTAATAAAATTTCATGTAAAATTTTAGTTATGTTCCCCTCTTTCCCCTCAACGAATTTTTTTAAATATCAGTAGTAGACCAAATATTCTATTTACAAACAATTAGCTGCGTCTTTCTGTGACTTTGGAAATGATACCCAAAATACTGAGGGCACCTTTCTGGGTGTTTTTGTTATTTTTGCAAATGTACATGTGATAAATTTCAGCTTTTTAAATATGTAGAAGAGACATGTGCGTTTTAGTTATATGAAATGTGGTCCTCAATGTAAAATTTGGAAAATTCTCGAAAATGCTAGAGCCCTAAAAATACCGAATATTGGTGGCCGCCCTTCCCATACCTAATATTTTTGGCCGGTCTTCCCTACAACTTCGACCACAGTGCAGCGTTGCCGACAGTTTTTGGTCGGAAATCGTCAAACAATCGTCGATAAAATTTGAAAAAAAATCAAAAACAAACTGTCATTAAAGAGGGCATCGGTAGGAATTATTTTATCTGGAAAACTTTTCAAGGAAGATTTTTATCCATTAACAATCCTAAATGAAAATTTTCAGCTGATGTAAATCGAAGATGAGGCAATTACTATGAAAATACGTGTATTCCATATAGCCAATCCGCCTGGAAATTGCTATAAAACACTAAAAAAGCTCATAAAATCGAGTTTGGAACATTGAAATTTTAGTCAAAATATACTTATCGTCTTTTATTTAATGCCATTCTGGATTAAGTGAAAAATCATCATTTTTCAATTTTGGGCCAAAAAATCGTCAAAATGAAACATTTTTATACCCTCAGCATTTACTAGAGTATATACACTTTCATACGGGCTAAATGTGCCTCATCGAAATAATGGTTTTAGACCCCAAGTATGTTTGGACGAAATTTATTTCAGACAATTTGGAGTTGATTGAGCAATGTCCGTCCGTCTGTCTGTCTGGCAGGCTAGAGCGCACGATAATTCTCGAACGGATCAACCGATTCGGGCCAAATACTGGCTTTCGTAATATTTTGTCCAAACTTAGTTTAAATTCGAAAATGGGTTATATCGGTCCACTCCTTCCGGTACCTCCCCCACAAAAGTTCAAAAAATTTCGGAAAAGTTGTGCACACGATAACTCTTGAAGGAAGGAACCGATTTGGTCCATACTTGCACACTGTTAATTTTTACCAGACTTAGATGAGGTTCCAATATGGACTCAATCGGTCGAGTTCTTCGGGTACCTGCCACACAAAATTTCGGAAAAGTTCAGTTTAGGACCTGCTCTCGAATCGCTTTGATTTTTGTTGTAGCAACTTGTATACACTGCCCTTCATGCAACGGTACAAGCTTCATCAGAGGCAAATACATACTTCCTGAGAAAATAGCCTGAAAGTTGCAAAAAACCCTATGACACCGTGTGTAGTGGTTGGAGCGCAAGATAACTCCCGAACGAATCTGCCGATTCAGTCCAAAATGTGGCCTTCGTAATATTTTGTGCAAACTATGTTTAAGCTCGAAGATAAGCCATATCGGTCCACTCCTTCAGGTACCTCCCCCACAAAAGTTCAAAAATGTTCGGAAAAATTGTGCGCACGATAACCGATTTGGTCCATACTTTACACATCCTAATATATCTACCATATATAGATCAGGTTCGAATATGGACTATATCCGCCCTTCGGGTCCACTCCTTCGGGTACTTCCCTCACTTTACGACCCGCTCTCGAATCACTTTGATTTTTGTGGAAGCAGCTTGCGTTGGCTGCATCAATTACGGCAATAAAAGTTTTTCAGGCTCAAGTCCATATTTCTTGAGAAAACAGCACGAAATTTGTAAAAAAACCCCTATGGCACCTTATGTAGTGACTGGAGAGCTCGAACCGAATACTTCGTTCGTCCACACTTTGGATATCTTAATATTTCTTCGAATATTAGATGAAGTTCGAAGGTGGTGCTTATAGGTCCTCTCCTTCCGGTAACTCCCCCACAAAAGTTCGAAAATATTCGCTAAAATGGTACACGCGATTTCTCATAGACCTAGCAACCGATTTGGTCCAAACTTTTGATCTCTAAATATTGTCGAAACTAAGTTCATGTTCAAATTTGGGCACCCACACAATTGTTCAACATTTTTGTTTGGTTAACGGTCTGTTAGAGGATCTTTTGGACATTTTTACCGAAGGTTTTCCTAGTGGTCCTGTTTACAGCGATGTTATGTTTTTCGTAGGATAGTATGGTAAAAAGCCCTATCCATCGATATCTCCGCAAATTTTCTGCTTTATTTATTTATTTTTGTCGGTTCATACGGCCAAAATTTTGAAAACCTTAATACATATGTAAGTTTTTTTTTTGGAAAAAAGTGTTTCAATTCACACAGGCTGGGGGTATATCTCTATCGGCAAAGCCGACTGATACTTTCTTACTTGTAGTATATTTTCAGATTTTTTTGTTTGCACCTTGGAAAAGTCGAATTCTGTAAAAACTATATGGATAGAAATACTCATAACTTCTTCAATCTTGGTCCAAATAGAAAAAAATATTTTTTTTTTTGTTTTTTAAGCAATTTAATAAAAAATTGTGAATAGTGGGCACGGATGCAATACAATCACTGTTAAAAATGATTTAATATTTAAAATAAATTTTTGACAGTGATTTTCTTGAACTTGTTTGTATTAAACTACGATCAATTACAAAAATTTTAAGTCCTAAGTAGTGGGATTCGAAAGATTACTATTTTGTTCTAATTTTTTTAAAATTTTTAAAACAATTTATCCCTTCTAACAATGTGAAACATTTCTTTGCAGACAGAGATATAACCTCAGCCTGTGTGAATTGAAACTTTCATCTACGGATAGATCGAATGTATTCGGGATCTTTTCAGAATTTTGTGGCCCCTTTAAGACATTTGAACTTGCCGACAAAAATGTGAATTAGGATTGAAGTTCAAAAGTGTTGCGGAGGAGGTACTTGAAGGAAACAAATTTTGAAATTTTGTGGGGGAAGTATCCTAAGGAAAGGACGGATATGGGTCATTTTAAGCGTTAAACTAAATTTGGACAAAATATTTTGTTATCCAATGTTTGGACCTACCGCCGTATATTTTCAAATATCTTCCATTCATCAATATAGTTAAACATCGATATGCAATGATTGCGTTGGCTAGGCCATATCATAAGAATGAGCGATGATGAACCCGCTAAAAAAGACTTATAAATACTGGCCGCGGCAGGCCAAGGAATATATGGGGCAAACAACTGGATGAAGAGGTAAAAAGGCGCGGTATTCCAGAAAGCGAAGCAATAACCAGGGAGAAATGGAGGTTTTTTCTTAGTTCGGCCTAATTGGTTCCCCCATTCAAGAGATAACATGCATACCATTTTAGTGACATTTTTTAAATATTGGGGGGAAGTACCTGAAGTTGTGGACCGGTATTGCCCATCTTCGAACTGAAAGTGAGTTTGGCAAAATATGACGAAGTCCAAATTTTAGACCAAATCGGTTGATCAGTTCGGGAGCTGTCATGCTACATATGGTGCCATAAGGGTTTTCTACAACTTTTGGGCTGTTTTCTCAAGAAGTGTGAACTTGCTCCTGAAAAAAACTTTTACGTCGTAATTGAGGCAGCGATGTAAATTGCTTCAACAAAAATCGAAGTGATTCAAGAGCAGGTCTTAAAGTGAGCTTATCCGAAATGTTGTGTGGGAGGTACCCGAAGTAGTGGACAAATAGAGTACATATTCGAACCTGATCCATATCTGGTGGATATATTAGGATGTGTAAAGTATGGACCATATCGGTCACTTCCTTCAAGAGTTATCGTGAGCATCATTTTCCCGAACATTTTTGAACTTTTTTGGGGGAGGTGCCTGAAAGAGTGGACCGATATGGCTTATCTTCGAACTTAAACTAAGTTTAGCAAAATATTACGAAAGCCAAATTTTGGACCAAATCGTAAGATCCGTTCGAGAGTTATCTTGCGCTCCAACCACAACATAGTGTCATAGGGGTCGTTTTTGCACCCTCCAGGCTATTTTCTCAGGAAGTATGGACTTGTCTCTGATGAAACTTGTACCGCCGTTTGGGGGCAGTAAATACAAGTAGTTACAACAAAAATCTAGGCGGCTCGAGAGCAGGTGTTAACCTGAACTTTTCCAGAATTTTGTGTGAGAGGTACCGGAAGGAGCGGACTGATATAACCCATCTTCGAACTTAAACTAAATTTGGACAAAATATTGTGAACGCCACATTTTGGATCGAATCGGTTGATCCGTTCGAGAGTTATCGTGCGCTCCAGCCAGACAGACAAACAGCCATATAAATACTCGAAATAATAATTTCAGACCATACGAACTATATACAAGGTGGCGCAAAAGTAATCTTCCTATCAGAAAATGCTATAATTTTGCGATGTCAGTTCTGTTGTGACATTTTTGTAGTAGACACATACAAAATACACGTTAACAAACAATGTTACGCTTCACTGCTCCAGATTTGAAGATGTTTCCGTATAAAGTCCAGACGGTGCATCAGCTGTTAGATGCTGACCGCCAATCGCGTCTAACATACGATCAAGCCATCCTTAATCACCACCAAGAGGAAGATGATTTTTCATCAAAAATAATCATGTGTGATGAGGCGTCCGAGACTTCTTTTTGTGGGGCTTTTTGAAGTTGCGGGTTTATGTCAACAATCCTCAGACTCTTTCAGCTTATAAAGACAATATCAGCCAAGAATGTGAGGACCTATCTCCGGAAGTTTTGGCCAAAGTGATGGAAAATGCCATAAAAAGGGCTCGAATGACAATAAGCTGTGGCGGCGGCCATTTATCTGATATTATATTCTCGACTTGATGTAAAAAAAATTAAAAGACCAAATAAAAATAATCCATAAGAAGAATCAAGCTTTTTCATCTTTTTTTAAATTACAGCCAAAAACATCGGAAGATTACTTTTGCGCCACCTTGTATATATTCTTGATCAGCGTGCAATTTTATATCGATATAGCCATGTCCGTCCGTCTGTGGAGATCACTCTAGCGCCCGAGCGTTTTGATGTACCCCCATAGAACTGTACATCCCAGTCACACATTCCAAATATTATTGAAGTCGGACTTATATAGCGTGTTTGGTGCAGCAAGTACGCGAAATCGGCCGAGAATATATATGGGAGCTATATCCAAATCTGAACCGATTTCGATATAATTCGGGACACTTATTTCTAGACCGAATTCAGTCAACAATTCCAAATTTCATCAAAAGCGGATGTATATAGCGTGTTTGGTGCGGCAAATACGTGAAATCGGGAGAATATATGTATATATGGGAGCTATATTCAAATCTGAACCGATTTTCACCAAAAGCAATAGCGTTCTTCCTATGGCTAAAACAACTGTAGTCCCCAATTTTCAGCTGAAACGGAGAAAAAATGCGACCTGACGGACGGACATGCATAAATCGACTCAGAAAGTGATTATATGTATATCCCCAAAAGGAACTATGGGTATATTTCCTTTTCTTTTGTATGTTACATACAAATGCACAAAGACATAATACCCCTTACCACAGTGTGGTGTAGGGTATAAAAATCGCCAGAGTGCTTATTAAATAAATAGGGGTCAGAGTTCACATTTGTAGGGTTTTTTTAGGTTTTCACCATTTTGCTTGGAAACCGCAAGTCTAATCGAAATGAGATTAGAGAAAACATTGTAGCTGTGAAAATTCTCTACAAGATTACCCTTTATAAAACAATTTCGTGTTACTAAATTTGAGTAAAATCCGCTTACACCTTGTGGATTCTGAAACAGCAATGTTCATAGATGAGAAAAATCCAAAAACAAGAAAAAATCGTTTGAGGGATTTTTAAATAAATTGCGGTCAATGTTCACATTATTAGGTTTGTTTTAGGTTTTCGCGATTTTACCGCAAGTCCTATTGAAATGGGGCTAAAGAAAATGTTGTAGATGTGAAAATTCTCTAGAGCATTTACCGTTATCATGTGTTCCTAGGTTTTACCATTCTTGACATATACAAGTTCAGGTCACATTTTTATTTATTTTTATACCCTCAACCTTTAGGCTAAAGAGGGTATTTACACTTTGATACGACCAAAAATGTGTCTCATCGAAATAATGGTTTTAGACCCCAAGTATGTTTGTACGATATCCGTTTCAGACAATTTTGAGTAGATCTAGCAATGTCCGTCCGACTGTCTGTCCGTCTGTCTGGCTGGCTGGTGCGCACGATAACTCTCGAACGGATCAATCGATTCGGTTCAAATTTTGGGTATCAAAATAAAGGGTGTTTTTTTAAGCTAGATAGAACTTTAAATTGTAAAAAGTAACACAAAAATTTAAATTTTGACGAAACTTTTTTTATTTGTTTCAGTATACACTGACAAATCATCATGAATAGACTCACGCTTGAACAACGCTACGAAATTATCCAAATTTACTTTGAAAATCAGTCGTCGATTCGCTCTAGAGCAGGTGGCAAATGACCCGTTGTTTTATCGCAAAATTGTGTTCAGCGATGAGGAGCATTTTTGGCTTAATGGGTTTGTTAATAAGCAAAATTGCCGCATATGGAGTGATACCAATCCACAAGAGTCCCTACAGACTCCATTACATCCAGAAAAATGCACCGTATGGTGCGGTTTTCACGCTGGTGGCATCATCGGACCTTATTTCTTCAAAAATGAGGCCGCAGCTCGCGTTACGGTCAATGGAGATCGTTACCGCACCATGATCAATGATTTTTTGTTTGAAAATATGGATGACATTGATCCGGAGGAGATGTGGTTTCAACAGGATGGCGCTACGTGCCATACGGCGAACGCAACCATCGACTTATTGAAATCAAAATTTGGCGATAAGTTGATTTCGAGAAGTGGACCTGTCAATTGGCCTCCAAGGTCGTGCGATTTGACACCTCTCGATTATTTCCTGTGGGGCTACGTGAAGTCACTGGTTTATGCTGATAAACCAGCAGCAATTGATGCCTTGGAGGCTAGCATTGTTCGTGTTATTCGTGACATACGGCCAGCAGTGCTCGAAAAAGTGGCCAAAAATTGGACGTCCAGAATGCACTTCGTCAAGAACAGCCGCGGTGCCCATGTGCCATTCATCATCATTTCCAAATGTTAATGTCACGTATTGATCTTTCGAATAAAAAACAAAATTTGATTACAATTTAATTTTTGTGTTATTTTTTACAATTTCAAGTTCTAACACCCTTTATTTTGTCCAGATTTGATTTAAGTTCGAAGATGGGCCATATAGGTCCACTCTTTCAGGTACCTACCCCACAAATGTTCAAAAATTGTCGCACAACTTGTGCGCACGATAACTCTCGAAGGGAGTAACGGAATTGCACCAAACTTTGCATATGGTAATACTACCTCTAGGCATACATCAAGTTCGAATATGGATTATATCGGTCCACTCCTTCAGGTACCTCCCACACAAAATTTGAAGTAAGTGCAGTTTAGTGACACCTCACGAATCGTTATGAAAGTTTTTGTAACAGGATGTTCGTGCGGCCTCCGTTACGTCATTGTAATTTTTTTTTTTTCGAGGGCAAGTCCATAGTTCCCGAGATAATGGCGCATAACCTCAAAAAACGCTACACTATGTCGCGAGTTCAGGCCAAATATAAAAGGAGTTGGTGTTGGCAGATGAATTTTGGTATAAATACTTACAGTTCACTGACAATGTCGAGAGCAAAAAATTGTGAAGGTCGGTCCACGTTTTGGGATAGTCCCCACGCAACGTTACTTCATAATGTTTCGGTATTTTGAATATTTTAGCTAAACTTATCAACCACATTGGTTGAATTTTGAGATCCAGGTTTTTCACTTTACAAAAAACTTGTCCGATAAAAATTATGGACATAGGTCCACGTTTTGGTACAGACCCCATATAACGGTACCTCCCAATTTTCGAAATTTTAAAGATTTTACATATGTTTCACGTCCAAATACGCCGAAATATTGAATTGAGGGTTTCCAATGAACCAAAACACTTTTCTGACAAAATTTATGTACATAGGTCCACGTTTTGGTATCGCACGATTTTCGGTATTTTCAAGGTTTTAGCCACATTAAACAACCAATGTAGCTGATATTTAGTATTTAGTCTTCGCCAGGTATTGCGAAATATTTTTACAGAGAATTTTTGGTATTGGTTCACGTTTTGATGTAACCCCCGTGGAACGGTACCGCCCAATTTTCGGTTTTTTTTAGGTTTCAGCCACATTTTCCACCAAAAATTACAGAAATTTGGTGTTAAGTCTTCATATATTTTTGTGAGTTTATTGAATACATCCAAATTTTGTCTTCAAATAAGAGAATTTTCCTTAAATTTTTTTGACCGATTAATGGTCAATAAACGTCACATTTTTTGTAAAAAATCGTAAATTCTTTTTCGGGGACAAGTCCATACTTTTTGAGATAATGGCCCTGTAGCTCTAAAAAATCCTTTTTTTTTTTTTTGTGGGAAAAAAGGTATTTTAATCCACACAGGCTGAGGGTATATCTCTGTCGGCAAAGCCGACTGATACTTTTTTTACTTGTTTCGTTAGGTTTTCACGATTTGCTTGAAAAAGGTAAGTCTTACCGAAATGGGACTAGAAAAAACCTTTCGTAATCTCATCATAGGTTGTAAAATTTTTTAGATATATAAGTTTGAGTTGGGAAATTGCAGTCATGACATTGTGTTATAAGTAGGCGATACAGTCCAATGTTCTAATTTCAACTTCAATATCTCAAAAATTGTAAAACCTACGAAAAAATTATAAAGCACAATCTTCTAGAGAATTATCACAGCAACAACATTTTTAGTTCCATTTTGATAGGGCTTGCGGTTTCCCAACAAAATTGTGGAAACCTAAAACAACCCTAAAACAAGTGAGCAAAGGCTATAGTCGGGACGGGGCCGACCATGTGATACCCTACACCACTACCCCTGTGCATAAGCTTTTCACTGGTAAACGTTTCTTTTAGGAAATATAATCCGACTACCACCAAATATAATATGCCTCTTTCTCTCTGGGACCCCCATAAGCAACAAAAATTTCGTAACCATCCGATCAAAATTACGACCTGTTGCTTGATTGCAAAAAATGGAAGAATTGGATGCATTACCGACTGTTGTGGTATCTCCCTTGTTTGACCACCTTCGCCAACCTGCTTTACACCAATGTAAAGGTAATATTTTCTTCTTCCATTGACAGTCTTTGCCGTTGGAATACCCCTAATAGAAGCTAATATATTCACAAAGCTTAAAACTTTGAATTTGTTTCCAAATGAGTTTTTCCCCCTTCCTACCCCTAAATATTAACCGACTATAACCAAAATCAATAGGCTTCTTCCTCTGTGGGGCTCCCATCTACACCCAAAATTTCGTCACTATCCGGTCAAAATTCAAACTTGTAGCGTGACAAAAAATGGAAAAATTGGGTATATTACTGAATTTTGCAATATCTCGGTTTGCTCATTTACGCCAACATACTTTGCATCAATATAAACGAGATCTTTTCTTCTTCCATTGACGGGTATTCCTTTTGGAATACTCCAACCAGAAGCGGAGATATTCGGAGATATAAAAAAAAAACGTTGACTTTTCTCCACATAAGCTTTTCGCTTATTCCGACTCCTGAATATTATCCGACCATCACCAAACTAAATAGGCTTCTTCCTCTGTGGAATTCGTGACGATCCGATCAAAATTGCGATCTGTAGCGTGATTACAAACAAATCGGAAAATGGGATGCATTACCGACTATTGCGATATCTCTGTTGTTTGAGCAGCTACGACAACCTACTTTACATCGTTGTAAAGGTGATATGTTCTACTTTCCTTTCCAGGTATTGCTTTTAATATACCTCTTAAAAAAACAGAGATATTGGCTTTGAAATAAAACGTTCACCATTTTCCAAATAAGTGTTTGCCCATTCCGACCCCTGAATATTATCCGACCATCATCAAAATCAATAGGCTTCTTTCTCTTTGGGACCCCCATTAACCCCCAAAATTTCGTGACGATCCGATCAAAATTGCGACCTGTAGCGTGATTACAAAAAAATCGGAAAATGGGATGCATTACCGACTTTTGCCATATCTCTGCTATTTGACCACCTACGACAACCTACTTTACATCGTTGTAAAGGTGATATTTTCTTCTTTCCCTGCCATGTTTTGCTTTTGATATCCTCTTAAAGAAACAGAGATATTGGCTTTGAAATAAAATGTTGACTTTTCTCCAAATAAGTGTTTGCCCATTCCGACCCCTAAATATTATCCGACCATCACCAAAATCAATAGGCTTCTTCATCTGTGAGACCCCCATTAACCCTCAAATTTTCGTGACGATCCGATCAAAATTGCGACCTGTAGCGTGATTTCCAACAAAATAGAAAAATGGGATGTATTACCGACTATTGCGATATCTCCGTTATTTGGTTACCTACGCTGACCTAGTTTGCATCATTGTAAAGACGGGATCTTCTACTTTCATAGTCAGGCTTTGCTTTTGGAAAATTTTCAACCAAAGCTGTGATATTCGTCAATATAATTAAAATCGCAAAAATGAAAATTGGGGGTTTATTTGCAACTATTGTGATATCTTCGTTGTTTGATCATCTACGAGCACCTACTTTACAACATTAGAAAGGTGATATTTCCTGCTTTCATTGTCAGGTATTGCTTTTGGTATACCCCATATAGAAGCTGAGATATTCGCTTTGGAAAAAAAACGTTGTCATTTTATCCACCTAAGTTTTTTGCCCTTTCCGACACCTAAATATTATCCGACCATCACCAAAATCAATAAGCTTCTTCCCCTCCAGGACCCCCATCAACATCCAAAATTTCGTGACGATTCAAATTAAAATTGCGTCCTGTAGCGTGATTACAAGGTTTAGATGGACAGACGGACAGACGGACGGACGGACGGACACACATAGCCGGATCGACTCAGCTCGTCGAGACATTCATTTTGGTATATATAAGTATGGGTCTACGACCATTATTTCGATGCGTTACAAACTTTTTGGCCAAAACCAACTTATAATACCCTCCCCACATAGTGGTGTAGGGTATAAATAAGATATTTGACCGTGATTTATTTAAAATGCGTTCCGTCGATTTTTTTCTCAGGTGTAAGCTTCTCTCATTTGCAGTATGTTCAAGAGCGCCGTGTCCATAGAACAGTTCCACCCGATTTTCGGTATTTTGAAGGTTGTGGCTGGCCACAGCAACCCGACTGAAAATCGTCGATATAGGTCCATGTTTCGATATAGCCCCCATAGAATGGTACCTGCCGATTTTCGTAATTCTGAAGGTTGTGACGTCAATATCCCACCGTAAGACTGAATTTTGTTATTTATCCTTCCATGGGCTTATAAAATATTGCAATAGGGAGTTATCAGTATAGGTCCCCCATAGAAGGGTACCAATTGCTTTTCGGTATTTTGAAGGTTTTACCGAAAAATAGGAAATTGGTATTTATTCTTCTTTGAGTGTAAAGACGTTTGATATGGACGTTTTGATATAGCCCCCATGCAACAGTACCTCCCGAATTTCGGTATTTCGAAGGTTAGCTATATTGTTCTACCGAACTTGCTGAAATTTGGTTTTCTTTGGTCTTCTTCATAAACGAAAAGAAAGTAATTGTTCCATTTTAATTTTATACAACTTGTGGTGGATGGTATAACAAGTTCGGCCTGGCCGAACTTAAGGTCGTTCTTACTTTTTTATCATAGTATGTTTAATTATTTCTTACTTTCCTTTTTAACACAATTTGCAAAGAGGACGACGTGTCATCAACAAGTCAGTTCATTCTGGATCAATTGATAAATAAGAGGCAATATTGCTTACACAACCCTCGGGAAGAATGCATTAAATTAAAAACTATTGAATTTTAATATTGTTAATATTTACGCTGTTGTTGTTGTCGACATTAAGATACTGAACATTTGTGTACCCTACACCATGGTATGGAGGATATAGCATGTTTGCAATTCCGTTTATTGATAGCCGTTAGTTTATCAGTCATAATGCTTTAATTTTCCGAAAGAAATGTGTATATATAACATGAACATTGGTTCTTAGTGTTGTCCTATTTACCATGCCTAAATTCCTCAGCAAAGTCCTAGCAAAAGCTTGTAGCCAAAAATTAAATAAATTACCAATTTTCAAAACGCCACTATGAAGGGTATAAAACCTGCGACACGACTAAACTTAAAGTCTCCTACTCTTCTCTGTTTTTAATTTGAGCAGATATGCAGCACTATCATTTGCAAGTAGATGCACATGCCATGGTTCTGGTCTTAAGTCAGGGTGAATGCTGTTCTTGTTTCCTTTTTGTTTTTGTTTTCTTGTGGTGACACAAATTGTTGTAGCAACACGTGCCACTAAAAGTCTCCACGTTGACCTATATTTTTAAAAAATGAAAAAAACGCAAGAGATGCACACGCTTAAAGCTAGACACACACACAGCACATGAAATGAAACGACCGATCGATATTTTATAACAAAGTGCTGTATATACACATACATAGATAGATTTTTCACACAGAAATGCCAACCAGCATCTACACAACCACAAAGTCATGGCTGGCAAGGACTCGTGTTGTCATGGTTTTAAAGGTTTTGTTTTTATTGCATTGCATCAAATGCTGCCATTGTTTAAGGCGTCGTTGCATGACACCACCTCTCTGCCGTGTAGTCAAAATATGAAAGCCTGAAACCACTTGTCCTGAGAAAACTTTTAATGAATCCTTAAGCATAGAATCACTAAAGAGAATATCGAAAGGAAAAATACAAAGACCGACAAAATGAGGAAATGAATTATCTTCAAACACAACATTTTATATAACAAACAAAAATCTTCAGCATAATATAGTGCTGTGAAGCAGAACAGAATTTCTTATCTGAATTGTTGTTTTAAGTGTTTGGCATTTTCAAAACAAATACAATGCTTTATTTTTAATTATCAAATAATAATAATGCCAGGCAAAATACAATTAAGATAAAAAATAGAAAGAAGCAAACAATGACATTTAATGAGAGAATCCTTGAGTGGAATGTCAATGAGTCTATTATGCACCTGAACTGTGGAATTAAAGACAATTAAATGAAGTCGCATAACCTCATGGAAGAAATTAAATGATGCCATGTGGGCTATATTTCCTGCCTAAGACGACAGTTTAATGTAAAATAAATAAAATAAAAATATTTTATCTTACATAAAAGAGGGGAGGGGTAACTCCCATACGCCCTACTTTTAAAAAAAAAAAACAATTTTAGCACGTCCACTTTTTTAAATATTTTATATATCCAAAACGTAGGTGACGTAGGGGATGGAAGATACCAAGGAACGGTCCTGACCGGCTTTAACATGGCAAAGCCCAGGATTTATCTTGGCCCCTCTTTCATCTCAAGTGGACACTGACCTCCCCGTGGTGTCACCTGGGGAACTGCCTTTAACACCCGTTAAAGGTAGTGAGCTAGCGTGTGCCGCGCGTTCACCCATAAGAACGTTAAAAACTTGTGTTTGGGCGTCGGGATAGTAAACCTGCCCTAGAACCTATGAAAAAACGAAAAAAGAAGAACAAACCGCTCTAAAGTTGACGAACCCCGCAAACGTTTTAAGGACCATGATCTGCGAATCTGCACATGGAATGTTCGCACTCTTTATAGAGAAGGTGCAGTTTACGCATTGGCAGATGTACTTGAAAAGTACAAGGCCGTCATTAGTGCCATACAGGAAATACGATGGAACGGGAAAGGCGTTACAACAACATCCTACGGTGACGCACTGTATTATAGCTGCCATGACACAAAGCATGAGTTTGGTTGCGGATTTGTTGTTGGTCGGAGATTTAAATATCTGGTCTCCAGCTTCACTCCAGTGAATGAAAAACTCGCTGCAATTCGATTAAAAGCAAAATTCTTCAACATCAACTTGATTTGCGCTCATGCTCCCACTGAAGACAAGGACGAACAGACCAAAGATATATTTTACAAGCGCTTAGAAGAAACTTATGACCGTTGCCCTGCCCATGACATTAAAATTATAAAATTATATCAAAGAACAAGTAATCAAATTGATCATGTTGTGATAGATGGAAGACATTCATCGAGCGTGTTGGATGTACGATCGTTCCGAGGAGCAAACATAGATTCGGACCACTACCTTGTTGCAGCAAAGGTACGCACCCGTCTAAACGTTGCCAATAACGAACGAACAGATACAACGCGGAAGTTGGACATCGGTAAGCTGCAAACACAACAGATAGCCACAGCATATTCCACTCAATTAGCCCAATTGCTTAATGAAAGCACTCCTCGTCCCGATAACATATCAGTACAATGGCAAAATATTGTCCACTCCATGCAAACAGCCGCAAAATCAGTACTTGGATACCAGAGACCTCCACCAGGGAATCCATGGTATGACCAGAAGTGTCGTGCTGCTACCAAAGAGAAAAATGCGGCATATAGGGCTACTCTACAATCAGTAGCAACGCGTAGCGCACGAGAGAGGTATCAGGAGATAAGGAGAGAGGCGAAACGTCTTTCCGCAGGAAAAAGAAAGAGATGGAAAAGCGGGAGTGTGAACAAATCGAGATGTACAGGAGACAGAATGAAGTCCGCAAATTCTACCAAAGAGTGAAACATCAAACTGATGGCTTTGGAACTGGTCCATCCTCCTGTAGAGACCAGCAAGGTAATCTGGTAACTGATACAGATAGTGTGCTAAGGATATGGAAAGAGCATTTTTCCAAACTGTTGGTATCCAATAGTAGGGGAGTCGACGAAGATACCACAGATCCAATCCCAGAAGATGATTTGAATGTATACCACCCGGCAGATCCATGGCTTACCAGCCGAGCTGTTTAAAACCGGAGGCGACACACTGATAAGGTGTATGCATCAGCTAGTTAGCTCCATCGGACAGGAAGAAGGCGTATCCGACGATTGGAACCTGAGCATCCCGTGTCCCGTCCATAAGAAAGGATATAAGACATTATGCTCCAACTATAGGGGCATAAGTCTTCTCACTATCGCCTAAAAGATAGTGTCAGGGATATTGTGCGAACGACTAAAGCCCATGGTCAACGAAATAATTGGACCATACCGATGCGGCTTTAGAACTAGCAAGTCCACCACTGACCAGATATTTACCCTGCCGCAAATCCTGGAGAAGACCCAAGAGATGCAGATCGACACCTACTACCTTTTTGTCGATTATAAAGCAGCCTTCGACAGCCCGCTACGTTCAAAGGTATTCCAAGCCATGAGTGAATTTGGTATCCCCCCAAAGCTCATTCGGCTTTGTAAAATGACTTTAACTGACATAAGATCTTCAGCTAAAATTGGAAAGAACCTCTCCGAACAGTTCAGTACCAAAAGAGGTTTCAGACAAGGAGGAAGCCTTTCGTGTGATCTATTCAACATCCTGCTAGAAAAGGTTATATGAGAGGCAAACGTCAAAAGAAGTGGCACAATCTACACCAATAGCCACATGTTAGTTGCTTATGCTGATGATATAGACATAATGCTTTACAAAACTCTGATACTACTCGTGCTGATGTATGCTTCCGAAGCCTGGGTACTTCAGCAAGCAGATAAGGCAGTGCTTGGCGTGTTTGAGAAAAAAAATCTTCGAAATATCTACGGACCAATCTGTGTTGACGGTGAATATATCCATCGTATGAACCACGAGCTGTATCTGCTATACAACGACATCAGTATAGATAAACATATCGAGATGCAACGATTGCGTTGGCTAGGCCATATCATAAGAATGAGCGATGATGAACCCGCTAAAAAGGCGTATAAATACGTGCCACATGGCGGTGCACGCAGCAAACAATTGGATGAAGAGATGACAAGGCGCGGTATTCCAGGAAGCGAAGCACTAAACAGAGAGAATTGGAGATCTTTTCTTAGTTCGGTCTATGGAACAAATGTTCTGTAATGGAACAGCTAAGTAAGTAAGTAATATCCAAAACTACTGAACCGATTTTCCTGAAAATTTCAGAGAATGTACAGAGAGGACCCTTGGCGAAAATAGGTTATATATTTTGTTCAATTTCGGAGGGGGCGGTGAACTTCACTATGCCCTATTTTTTAAAAACGCTATTTTAGAAAAACTGGCGTACGTATCGGTGAGAAAATGAATTTGTGAGACATTGGTGGATGTGTCTCCGACTCTAGGTACCATTTTTGGGCCTAAAGACCCGAGACACCCACATTTATAAATATGTTATATATGTATTTTCAAAATTACTCAACCGATTTTCTTGAAAATTTCAGAGAATGTATAGGTATGACCAGTGGTGAAAATAGGTTAAATATTTGGCTGATTTCCCCTAGGCACTATGTTGAAAAAAACGCTATTTTTGCAGTACTTACGGTGATTGAATCTCCAACCTGAAGTACCTATTTTTGGCCTAAAGACTCGACCACGCTCGCTTTTTTAAATATGTTATATCTCTGATACTACTGAACCAATTTACCTAAAAATTTCAGATAATGTACCGTGATGACCCCTGGTGAAAATAGGCCACACACATACATTATGTTGAAGTTTAGGGGGGGCGGGGGCTAGGGAACCTCTCCTAGGGCCTATTTTTTAAAAACGCTATTTTTGTAAATCTTGCGAACGTAGCGGTTTGAAAATTAATTTGCAATTTCATCAGGTATATAAGATACATTGTATGAAGACGGAAGTACGACACAGTCGGCCCTTAAGTTGTCACTAGGCCTTCATTTGAATGAATGTATGTACGATGAATGAATGAATGAATGTACGATGGCACATAAAAATTTCCTAAAGACATTAGATCGATTCTTTGAGTATTTAAAGGGGAGTACACACTAACAGTCAAAACTGACAGTCAACGTACTTTAAGGACAATTTTCCGGCAAATAACAACTTTTATTTAGCTAAAAACGTTTGAAATACACTATTTGCAATATTATTTAGAGATTATAAAAGACATTTTTCAATTAGGCTTTGATATTCACGAAATAGACCTCGATGACTGTCAGTTTTGCTTGTCAATGTGTACTATACTTTAGAAGCAATTCACGCTTAGTTGTCCGACAAACAGGTCCAGATACACTATTACAGCAGATGAAATAAATGCATGCCTCAAGTCATCAGTTCCTTTGCGGTATGTTAAAATTGCACATCGACACCAACATTTCTGAAGAGTTTTTATTTATAGTCACTTGCAAGAATATAATTAACTTAAGAAATGGTAAAATACTGTTTCAAGGGCCAGCAACGCGGACCGGGTCGGATAGTATTTTATTTTTTATATTTTGTAATTTACATTTTATATATTATATTAGATATATTACTAGCTGAACCCGGTGCGCTTCGCAACCCCGACTAAGGTTAAATATAAATGAATGAACCATAATCATATTAAGTTTTAATGTGCTTTGTATAGGGCTTAGTATATGGTATTTTGTATGTTCTTCCTAAATCCTTTCCGTCTATAAAAACTCCTACATAGTACAAATTTACAAATTGACATTTTGGATGTAGATCTACCTGATTCTATTCTCTTCTTTAAAGAAATAACACTAGTTTTAGTACCTTAAGCTTGAGGATAGTTGTAATTTATTTTATTTATGGGAGTAATTTTTTGCAAGTGCATCAACCTTTTATGTCACTTTAAATTACTCTTAGGATAGCTCCTATTCCCTTGTGTCTATCTGCGTTATATTTCTCTAATAATGTAATTGCTAAAATTAAAACCTCTTACAACTTTCAATGTTTCCCGGAAATAGTGATTAACAAATACGATATTAAGTATTTGTGTCATCTCTCGGTATCATCTACTGTAACTTCCGCTTCACTATTGCGATATTAATATTTGGGTTTTTTGAGCGTTATTGCTTGCCCGCCCATTTTTCGGGACTCCATAGATCGAAATAAGTTTTACTACCACCAAAATTGACATTTCTCACATTTAGATTGAGTCCAATATACTTTATGTAATATTAGCATCCATAAGGGGACCTTCCCCATGTGGCACGTTGTAAACCATTCTTGCCTAGTTTGACAATTTTCAATCCGACCTATGGTCATATGGGTTACTTCCCCCGCCATTGCCTTCCAAAATTTTGGTCGTGATGGGTTCGACCATAACTTTTTATGAGTTTAAAGTCTCTCAAGCTTATAGTGATTCAAAATGATGGTATTTGATATTAGCAGCTCAAAAGGGCGAGCTGCCCATTCCTGACCCCACCCCGCTTTTTTGTAAGAGATTACGTGTACTTACTTCCCACTAATTTTTACAAAGTTTCGAGACTATATATGTTACCATTCTATAGATATTAAAACAGACGATATTTGGTATTAGCAGCTCAAAGGGGAGAGCTGCTATATCTGACTCCACCCGCTTATTTTGTAAGAGGTGACGTGTGCCTACCTTCCACTAAGTTTGACAGAATTTGGAGATTATATATGTTACCATTCTATAGATATTCGCAAACGACATTCAAATAGATGATATCTGATATTAGTAGCTCAAAGGGGAAAACTCTCCCCCTTGACCCACCTCGCTTGTTTTGTAAGACATGACGTGTACTTACTTCCCACTTATTGTGACAAAATTTGGAGGCTATATCTGTTTTCATTTTATAGATATTCCCATACAAAATCTAAATTTTTTGGAGGTACCTCCGATTCTGATCAACGCGGAATTTCAAAAATGAATATAGCCTATTTTCATTTCAGGCGATGCTGTAATATACTCTGAAATTTTCAGGGAGATCTGTTCAGCGGTTTTTGGCACATACAAACAAGGCACATACAAACAAACAATTTTCTATTTTATATATACAGTTTTTATATTTTATATTTTACTAGCTGAACCCGGTGCTCTTCGCTACCCTGACTAAGATAATATATAAAAGAATAACTATAAGTATATTAGCTTTAAATGCCACCAGTTTTATACCCTCAGCCTTTAGGCTAACAGGGTATATACACTATGATACGACCAAAAATGTGCCTCATCGAAATAATGGTTTTAGACCCCAAGCATGTTTGGACGAAATTCGTTTCAGACAATTTGGTGTCGATTTAGCCATGTCCGTCTGTCTGGCTGGTGCGCACGATAACTCTCGAACGGATCAACCGATTCGAACCATATTTTGCACTTCGTAATATTTTGCTCAAACTTAGTTTAAGTTCGAAGATGGGCCATATCGGTCCACTCCTTCTGGTACCTCCCCACAAAAGTTCAAAATTTTTTTGTAAAATGGTGTGAACGATAACTCTGAACACAGGACCAAGCTTTGCACATCGTATTATCCCTTCCACATATAGATCGGGTTCGAATATGGGCTACTTCGGTCCACTACTTAGGGTACCACCCACACAAAATTCGGAATAAGTTAAGTACAGGAGCTCCTATCTGGTCCTTTTAAATTTTTTTTAGCATGTTGTCCTTGCTGTCCCCTTTACGAGGGTATATTTTTTTCGAGGGCAGGTTCATACTTCCTTCCTAAAAGCTCCAAGAAACCCTGACGACTCCAACTAAGAAAAATAAATCCGCAAGATAACACTCGCAGGGAGTTTCTGATTGATCCAAGCTTTGCACATCGTAGTTCATCCAAGCATGTATCAGGTTGGAATATGGACTATATCGGTCCCGTCCTTGGAGCACCTCCCATAAAAAATTTAGGAAAAGTGCAGTTTGAGGACTCTTGGATCTATTTGAATTTTTTTGCAGAAGATTGTTTTCACGGTCCCTATTACAACGGTGTAATTTTTTCCCGGAGTAAGTTTATACTTCCTGAGGAAATAGCCCAAAGTCTCAAAAAAAAAACCAGCTGACGCGTAATAAAGGGGCTACAGTGTAAACTTTTTCAAAAATGTCTTTCAAAACTTTGTTTAAAATAATTTAATATTTTTCTATGAATAAGAAAAATGTTTGGTGTATGTCAATAATTTGGTATAGCCCCACATTACGTCACCTACAGATTCCAAACTAGTAATACAAAATCAATATACGGCATAACAATAATTACGGCACACAACATGACACATCACTCGCGGTTTTGCGAAAACAGCGGTTTAAAAAAATTAGTGTAATGGGAGCTGTATCCGATTTATCCCATAAATAGTGTGTGATGCTACATCCACGGTTCTTGATGGATTTGACCGAAATAGGATTAGATCGATGTATTTTTCCACGGTTGGTAGTGAAATCGGATGCGCATAAAAAGTGTATGCACTTTGTGCAAATTATAAGCGTTATACAGATTGTTGCACACTAAACTGCAGACGACGGTACATCTTAGCGGCCAAAGTAAATCATGGCAAATGTGTACAAATTAAAAGAGAAGAATTCGCCGTATTGATAAACCGCATGCGCATCAAGCGATTTTGAGGATTTAGAGATTTACACGCATTTCAAATGATACAGTTTTATTTGAAGATTATACCGCATTCAAAGGAACCCAACATTTATTTAAACGTTACCCATATCTTCCGCTTGATGTTAGCGTGTACTCGAGAAGTGATTAGAATAAAAAACGTGATGTTTTGCGTGAAATTTAACTGAAATAGAAGAATAACTCCGACCTTACCTTTTCTTCAACTAACTCACAAACAAATTTGAAAAATATTTTCTCTTACAAAAATTTTATAACTTCCCTCAATATATATTTTTATACCCTCAGCCTTTAGGCTAAAGAGGGTATTTACACTTTGATACGACCAAAAATGTTCAAATTTTGGGTATATAAATATTTTGTCCAGATTTGATTTAAGTTCGAAGATGGGCCATATAGGTCCACTCCTTCAGGTACCTCCCCCACAAATGTTCAAAAATTGTCGCAAAACTTGTGTGCACGATAACTCTCGAAGGGAGTAACCGAATTGGACCAAACTTTGCATATGGTAATACTACCTCTAGGCATACATCAAGTTCGAATATGGATTATTTTGGTCCACTCTTTTGAGTACCTCCTACACAAAATTTCGGAAAAGTTCAGTTTAGAGCCATCTCTCGAATCGCTTTGATTTTTTTTTGCAACTTGTATTCACTGCCCTCCATACGACGGTACAAGTTTCATCAGGGGCAAGTCCATACTTCCTGAGAAAATAGCCTGAAAGTTGCCAAAAAAACCCCTATGACACCGTGTGAGGTGGTTGGAGCGCAAGATAACTCTCGAAAGGATCTTCCGATTCGGTCCAAAATTTGGCCTTAGTAATATTTTGTCCAAACATAGTTTAAGTTCGAAGATAAGCTATATCGGTCCACTCCTTCATGTACCTCCCCCACAAAATTTTAAAAATGTTCGGAAAATTTGTTCGTACGGTAACTCTTGAAGGGATTGGCCGAATCCATACGATAGGAATCCATACGATACACATCCTAATATATCTACCAGATATAGATCAGGTTCAAATATGGACTATATTTGTCCACTCCATCCGGTACCTCCCACACAAAATTCCGGATAAGTTCACTTTAAGACCTGCAATCGAATCACTTTGATTTTTGTTGAAGAAACTTGCAGTTTTTTAGGGGCAAGTCCATACTTCTTGAGCAAAAAGCCCGAAGGGTGTAAAAACAACATAGGCACCGTATGTAGTGGCTGGAGATCCATTCTTTTTAGTATCTCCTAAGCAAAACTTTTGATCTTTAATCACCATTTTTGGTGGTTCAACGCTTAAAATTTTTAAAACCCCCTAAAAAAAAATTGTTTCAATATACACAGGCTGAGGGAATATCTCTGTCGGCTAAGCCGACTGATACTTTTTTACTTGTTTTTTGTTTTTGCTAAAATGTGCAAACCGCTAAACAGATTTCTATATTTTTGGTTCCATTTGAATCGTCGCGATGTTTAGATTACGTACATATTTTTAAAATATTTTTCTTATTCAATATCCAAATATGAACCGATTTGGCACATTTGTTTCTAGACCAAATTCCGTCACACATTCTAAATTTCATTGAAATTAGACATAAATAGCGTGTTTGGTGCATAAAATACAGCAAATCGGCCGAAAATATATAAGGGAGCTACATCCAAATTATAACCGATTTCGATATAATTTTGCACATTTATGTCTAGACCAAATTCCGTCAGACATTCCAAATTTCAGCGAAATTGGGAATACACACAGTGTTTGGTGCATAAAATACAGCAAATAGGCCGAAAATATATATAGGGACAATATCCAAATATGAACCGATTTCGATATAATTATATTCCAAATTTCATGGAAATTGGACATATATAGAGTGTTTGGTGCATCAAATGCGGAAAATCGTCCGAAAATATATATGGGAGCTATATCCAAACCTAAACCGATTTCGATATGATTTGGCACATTAATTTCCAGACCAAGTTCTGTAACACATTCCAAATTTCAGCGAATTTGGGCATATATAGCGTGTTTGGTACATCAAAAGCGGAAAATCGGCCGAAAATATATATGGAGCTACATCCAAATCTGAACTGATTTCGATATAATTTGACACATGTATTTCTAGACCAAATTCTGTCAGACATTCAAAATTTCAGCGAAATTGGACATATATAGCGTGTTTGGTACATAAAATAAGGAAGTCGGCCGAAAATATATGTGTATGGGAGCTATATCCAACTCTGAACCGATTTTGATATAATTTGGCACGTTTATTTCCAGACCAAGTTCCGTCATACATTCCAAATTTCATTGAAATTGGACATACATAGCATGTTTGGTACATAAAATAAGGAAATCGGCCGAAAATATATGTATGTGGGAGCTATATCCAAATCTGAACCGATTTGAATATAATTTGGTAAATTTATTTCTACATCAAAATCCGTCACACATACAAAATTTGGAGACTGTATTTTAATTTTTTTTTTTGACTAACGGTTCCAGAGATATCGCGCCATGAAAAAGTCAAATTCTGTAAAAACTACATGCAAAGAAATACTCATAACTTCTTAAATATTGGTCCAAATAGAAAAAAATCTTTTTTTGTATGTTTTGTTGTTTTATCAGCTATTAAATAAAAATAGCAAAAAAAATATTTCACAGTGGGCTTGGATGCTATTTTCGCAATTTAATATTTAAAATCAACTTTTAAAGATGTTCGACCCCTTCGATTTTCTTTAATTTTTTTTTTTTTTTTGTATTAAACTACGTTCAATTACAAAAATTTTAACAAATTTATCATTATATATTATATACTTATCATAGAAAATAGAAAAAAATGCACAGTGGGCTTTAATGGAATTTTCGCTGATGCATTTTTAAAATCGAAAAATGACGCAGTTTTAAAGATGTTTGAGATAAATTCATAAATATAAAATCATAACAAATATTTATAAATGAAACTTTTAATTTTTTTTAATAAAATAATAAATTTTGGACAAAAATTTAATTGACAAATTTTAAAAAAATTCAGAAAAAATAGTAATCGTCGGAATCCCATTGCCACATAGGACTTAAAATTTTTGTAATTAAACGTAGTTTAATACAAAAAAATTTAAAGAAAAACGAAGGGGTCAAACATCTATAAAAATTGATTTTAAGTATAAAATCGCGAAAATAGCACCCCAGCCCACTGTGCAATTTTTTTGTTTTTTTTATTTAATAGCTGATAAAACAACAAAACATACAAAAAAGATTTTTTCAATTTGGACGCGATATCTCTGGAACCGTTAGTCAAAAAAAATCTGAAAATATACTAAAATGTTTTGTTAATCAGCAGCATCACCACAGCAAAAAATAAAGGAAATCAAAAAACTCATCTTGAAAAAGTGTCCGATTTCACTCAGAAATCCCCATATATATAATAGATATACTATTATTATTATTACATTATGTATTTTACATTTGAATTGTATATATTATATGTAATTTATGAGTTCTATTTTATTTTATACTTTCCTATTTTACGAAATAAGGCCTTTTTATCTTTCCTGTGGATGATGTTACTTCACTACCGTTGGGTGGTGTTCAAGGTATTTCACTGGTAATACCTCGAAAGAAATTTTTATGTAGAAATTGTTAGTATTTTTACTAAATGTTTGATATAAACGAGTTTCGGAAAATAATAAATATAATACTACATACTTCCTACTGCATGTCATTAATATCATTTCGTACGAGCATGGAATAATCCTCAATACTTCAACAGGGCCACGCGAGAAAATGCGGGAACAAGAAGCACTTATTACATTGCTGCTGCATTCGAAGGGATAATTGGATTTTTACTTTTCTCAAATAAAGCATTGTTTGGCACTGAGCCAGGTTGCCGGTAAGATGACAGCAGGCATCCAGACGTGAACCAACCAAACACCAACCAACATGTCGGGCAACCACCCATTCAATCATTCAACCAGCTAGTAACTGTGAATGAGCTGATGAAGATTTTCAATTAAATTGACGACAATGTCGTTGTCGGCTGACGACTATTCACAAAGTAAAGATTTCAGCCATACAATATGGTGTCTCTGACTTCCAGGCATTCTTTTTTCCTATTTTACATATCCATCCATCCGCCTGTCTGTCCGCTAGTCTATTTGCAAGCGAAAAATATTTTTCCGCGTGAATGTTTTCCACGTTATTGTAGTGTATTGGCAACTAAAGTAAGCGACGTACATCGTCTTTTAGAATCGCTACACAAACGCTCATTGATATGAACCAGCGAAAAAAAAATAAAAATGAAATTGTATATTGAAAGAAAGAAATACAATAGCAGAAATGTCTGCTACTTTCAGTTAGCAGTTGCTAATTGAATTTTAAGTTTAACATTTTGCGAATGCTTCAATGAATGAAACTTGGCAAAAACTTATATTCGCCCGATACGAACAATATATTGGGAGAAAACTGGCTAGAGCCAATGAATGACTGCAATTGCAGTCTACTGCACCAATTGTAATTGCTATATTTTGAAGTTTTATTTTCAAAATACATGCATATGTACGTGTGTATATAAAAATGAAACATAATGTAAAAAACTTGATTTAAATGAATGAATAACCAAAAAAGAAAAAAGGAAAGAAAATTAACAATGAATGAAAGAAAGATATTAATTAAAATTGTTCCTAAGGTCGGAACCTATAACTCTGCGTGTTGCGTGTGCGTTCAAAAATACAAAAACAAAATACATGTATTTCAAATTGAAATACATGTATTTTGTTTTTGTATTTTTAAACGCACACGCAACACGCAGAGTTATAGGTTTCGCCCTAAAACTACAGACAGTGTCAAATTGACTTCCCTCAATAGTGTTCATACTGATAAAAATTAAAATTTATCACCATTTCAACTTCTTTTCAAATACTCCCAAGGTCAGGTAAAGGATATACCTAATGTGCTAAAATACAAAAATGGGCATGATTATTATCATGTCTTATACACTAAGAAGAAGTGGCTACAAACTCATTAACATGTAAATAGAAAAGTCTTCACATTGTCAAAATTCAATTTCATTTCACCACTTTTATTCACATTGTCTTACACAAATATTTAAATTGTAATTGAAATTTTAACATAAACGCATTTACCATCACAAAAATATATTTTAGAACATAAACTTTATAATATTGTTCCCACAGTAAGTTCTGCTTCTTTTAAGAATCGCAAAAACCGCGAACTTACCTAAAGTTAAAACGAAAAACATATATATAAATCTATATCACATATTTCCCATAAATCGTTTTTATAGCATAGACTGGCATGCAGGGAGAAGCAGTAAATTCTTAATACCTTGTAATACGCATCGCTGCCTCCCACTTATATTGACGCGCAGTGTTGTCACCCAGTACTCGGTGATGGGAGGAGACAAAAAAAACTCATTCATAAGAAAATCACGTTTGATATGTGCCATAAATATTGTTAAAACTCCTGCGAAAAATGTAAAATCCCCACAACATATTTATAAATAACTTATGTGTGTTGAACAGTGTTCTGGAAGAAGCACATACAGATGTTATGCGGAGAGAAACCAATAAATTTCTTACACAAAAATGCTATAAGAAAATCCTAAAAACTTTAAAAATAATTAAAATCAGTCTGATTGCACCTCCGAGAAATAAATTACAAAAAAAACTCAGGTTCCGAACATTTCATTAAAATATTTGTACGAGCATCTTTGTGTTTATTTCAGCTCGAGTCCATATTTTGTTGCAATTCAATTGTTTGAATAACAACAAAATATTTTAAAGTGGATATGAAATTGATTAGTTGCGGGCGGATGAGAGACCCCTTACAAACATATTCAGCACTACCTACAAAACCTGGATATAAATCCAAAATTTTGGGAATGAGGTTAAAAAACCTGCTTCCCCTAGGAAAAAAAGAATAAACCGAAATGTACCGTATCAGAATCACGTACGAAACTTCTACAAAAGGGTGATACGTCAAACGTGGGCTTCGGAACAGGTAAATGCTCTTGAACGAATTCTCCAGGTAATTGGGTAGGGATTCTCAGTGTAATCGGATATCTTTACAATAGGGTGTTCAGGGAATGGAAGTCGCACTTTTCCAAACTGTTCGTATCGAATAGTAGCGACTGAACTTTTCCGAAATTTTGTGTGGGAGGTACCCGAAAGAGTGGACCGATAGAGTCTATGTTGAAACATCATCGATGTCCGGTAGAAATTTCATGATGTGTAAAGTACGGACCAAATCGTTTACTACCTTTAAAAGTTATCGTTCGCACAATTTTTCCAAACACATTCGAATTTTGTGGGGGAGGTACATTATAATTGTTCCACAAACATACCAGATGGGACAAGGGAGACTTCTCACGGACAAAATATTACGATTTTCAAATTTTGGACCTAATCTGCAGATCCTTTCGAGAGTTATCGTGCGCTCCAACCACTACAATTGGTGCCACAGTTGTTATTTTTTCAGGAAGTATGGACTCGCCCCTGATAGAACTTGAACTGCCGTAGTGGGGGTAGCAAATACAGATTGTTGCAACAAAAATCAAAGCAATTCGAGAGCAGGTCCTAAACTGAACTTTTCCGAACTTTTGTGGGGGAGGTACCCGAAGGAGTGGACCGATAGAGTCTATGTTGAATATGGACCAAATCGGTTACTATCTTTAAAAGTTATCGTTCGCACAAATTTTCCGAATATTTTACAACTCTTGTGAAGGAAGGTACCTGAAAGAGTGGACCGATATGACCGATATGACCGATATGACGGACCTTCGAACTTAAACTAAGTATGGACAAAATATTACGAAGGACAAATTTTGCACACTCGAAGGGGATAAAAGATACTAAGCACCGACAATGATCAGCTTTAACATGGCAAAGTCCAGGACTTATCTTTCATCTCAAACAAAACAAAAAGTTCTATGACAGAGAAACAACTCTCTCCACTGCAGATATCTCTGATGAGCTGCTGCCAACAGCGAAACCAGGTCACATAGTGGTGGTTTGTGGCTTTCCGTTTTCACGTACAAAAAATCTTCAATCATTAAGCTCGACTCCAATGAGAAATTAAACGCATTTGCAGATATACTTTCAAAATACAAGGCCAATATTAGGAAGGAAGTACTATGGATTGGGAAAGGCGTCACAAAAACACACGAAGCTGATGTACTGCATTATAGCTATCATAACATAAAGCATGAGTTTGGTTGCCGATTTGTAAGTAGTTGGAGGTTAAAATTCTTCAAAATGGAATTTACTTGTGAACATTTTCGTCCGATCATTATTCACAATTTTCTACGAGGATAATCACAGCAGGAGTGCATCGATCAAATTAAGTCTTTGTATGTCGATAAAAGACAATCCTATAGTACAATGAAAAACTGGTTTAATGAATTCAATCGTGGCCGACACTCGCTAACCAACGAAGGTCATGAGGTCGTCCAAACACGCCCGTTGAGACAGAAAAAAATGAAGCCGTGTCTGAACGGATAACGCAAGATCACCATGTTATATACCGTGAGATACAGGCATCCTTGGGCATATCTTCCACCAACTAGCATTTGATACTGCATGAGCACCTGGCAGAAAAAATGATTTTTTTTCGTTAGATCCAGAAAACTTGGACAATTGCTCAAGTAAGGCTCTTGTGGATTTGTGCAAAGAAATTGTAAATAAGAACGATCGTGGTGATGCAAACGACAATTATAAGATTGTCACAGACGACGAATAATGGATCTATGCGTATGATCCCGAAACAAAACAGCAATCCGGGGGTTGTTCGAAAATGATCCAAATCAGACGAAAGTTGTTCATGGAAGAAGCACTTCGAAACAAAAGTTTGCTTATTATCGACGGCAGTAAACGGCGACAAGACCAAGCCGATCGTAACGATGAGAAATGCGAATTCGGGCCGGCTGTGGAATTTGTATAAGGGAGTTTCTGATTAAAAGCAGACACAAAAAGTGGTTTTTGATTTCCTTAATTTTTTTGTGTTGATACTGCTCCTCGGCAAAACTTTTAGGTACATTTTAAGATTTTTTTACTAAAGGTTCCAGAGATATCAAAAATGATAAAACCTACGAGAATAACATAAAGGTCACTCTTGTAGAGAATTTCGATAGCTACAACATTTTCTTTACTCCAATTTTGATATGACTTGCGCTTTCCAAGCAAAATAGCAAAAACCTAAACAACCCCTAAAAATGTCAACTTGAATCGCGATTTATTTAAAAAGCGCTCCGTCGATTTTTTTTTGTTTTTTGATTTTTCTCATCTACGCACATTGTAGTTTCAGAATTTGCAAAAACTTTCCTGGTGCATGCACCTTCCATTTAAATTTGCTTCAAGAGCACAGTGTATATTTATAGAAAGATATTTATTGAGATCTGAGGTACATTTTTGTAGTTGGTTGTTTGCTTCAAATTTGATCGGTTTGATAGCTGTATAACAAAACTTGAGACAAAATTTTAAAAGAAATTTGACCATGGCGATTTTGACCTTCCAGATGAAGTTTGATGGGTTAAATGTATGTGTTCACAATTTTTGTTCTCTAAGACAAGAGCTACAACTTTGCCTCTGAGATGAATTCAAATTTCCTAACGGTTAAAAAGATATAGTCCTGACTCAATGACCCTTTTTACATCAAAGCCTCAAACCTTTGGAGGCATATAACCGCGAAAGTTGATGAGATACGGAAAAACGGCGAGACACGTGCCTTCTCTTTTTTGGTCTTCTATCACGCTGCTGTGTCAGAATATGGTTAATAATTTTCGTGTTGCACAGTGTAAGCTATCAATATATATGGAAAGAAATCTGAAAATATACAAAAATGTTTTGCTGAAGAGCGGTATCAACACAATAAAAAATAAAGGAAATTAAAAACGACTTTTTGAAATCTGTAAATACTATAATAATAATAATATTCTGTATCTGCTATACAACGACCTCTGTATAGTTAAACGTATCGAGATAGAACGATTGCGCTGGCTTGCCCATGTCATAAGATTGAGCGATGATGAACCCGGTAAAAGGGCCTATAAATACGGGTCACATGGCGGTTCACGCAGAACTGGAAGGCCAAAGCTTCGATGGAGGAAACAAGTGGAAAACGAGATCGAAAAGCACGGTATTGCAAATTCGGGAAACAAAGCACCAAATAGGGAGGAATGGCATATTTTCGTTGTTCGAATTATAGCACGGACACATGTTTTGTAGAGAGCCAAATATGTATGAACTGAAAAAAATTAAAATAAAAAACTGATCAGTAGAAAAACGGTCTTATATACTTTCATTGCTTTCATTACAACCTCGACAAAAAATACTAACAGTTGTCAGTAAAAATATGATTTAAATTAATTATTCATGGAGTTTGTTGAGGTTCACAGTTGGCTTCCATTTACAAGAAATATATGTAATTTGGATCTTCTTTGATGGAATTTTAAGCAAATGATCTGTGCATTGTCACCTCCACCCATTGAGAAAACAACAATGTAAGCGCATTGAATTACATGTTACCGTTTATTCTGACATCGATATGAGAGGTGTTGTCTTTATCGCTCTTGTTTAATTTTGTTAATATTTTTTTTTTTTTTTTGATTTTGCAGTCAATATAAAAATTTGCTTAAGTTATGAGAACAAATTCCATTCATGTTGTCTTATAACATCCATGGTTACATAGTCAATAAATGAAAATACTTGGGCGTCCTCTTTATAGCCGAAGATAATTTTATTAAAATTCTTTAATCAAACTGTGGCAGTCATAAAGACCACATGTTGTTGTGCATGTTTCGGGCATACGTAAATATCATCACAGCTTGATTACAAACAATGGTAACAGATTGTCGAACTAACATTAAGGAAGTGACAAATAAAGTATGTACAAACATATTTTAAGTTTCAATAGAAGTGACAATAAAGAAGTCTATTTCCAGGCGTAGACCTCTAGGTATCTAAAATAGCATACGTATGGCTAATGAGGACTCATCGAAATAATGATTTTAGACTCCACAGAAACTTAAAGCAGATATTAAATTTTCACATTTTGCTTTACACTTGGGGATTTTTTTCTAATCTTTAATTTATTTAAAATTTTAAATATTTTAATAAATTTTCTTTAATTTCTTGTTCTACGGCATTACATTCAAGAACCTGCAAGAGTTTAATATTTTTGTCATTTTTCATTTTTTTCATTTAGTAATTTGAAAAGTTTTACAACATTTTTTTCTTTATGTACGGGAACCCACACATTGTAAACGTTTCATGGACATCCCAGCCATTATGCCTCAACCATAATAATAAAAGCATGAATATTTTAACATAAAATGTAATCCTTGTTTTTGGCACCCAATCACCGAACAAAACACTTGCCATGACAATTCACACCCATGTACACGGATATGGTTGCTGGCTGCAGTAAGCTTACTTCCCGTCTGATAAAATAGTAATTCTACCACAAAAGCCTTTTTTGAGGCCAACAAAAACAACAAGATAACAGATGTTGCTTGACATCGTGCACAGATGCAACAGGGACCATGGACAGAGACCAGGAGTCCTAGTTAATAGTAACTTAGTATATACTAGGGTGTAACGAGTGATTAACAAGTATGGACATCTTACATAAATCTTCTTTATGTAAGACTAATTTCATTAAATTTGATAAGAAAAGAAAAACATGAGCAAGGACAAAAGCTTTCGGTTTTATGTGTATGAGTAGGAGTATTAAAAGTTAAACTAGAAACTGACACTTGATGGACTTTAAAGTTCTTATGTGATTCTTCGAGCTATGAATAGGAAAATATCGCAACATTTTAGGTCATAAAAGCACAATTAATATAATGAATTAAATCGAACAAAAAGGATCTGTAGTTTTTGCTGATTGAAATGTATTTTCCTAAGCCCAAAGAAGCAAAAAACCTTCAATCATTCATAATGTAAAGTTATATTAAAACAAAATAAAAAAACATTAGTGGTCTTTGCCAGGAGCTAAATAACCTCAGCCTGTGGCTGCAAAAAAAAAAAAAAAACTGTAACAGTAGTGGTGGACCTAAATGCACTACAAACAGTTCCCAATTTTAAAAGTAACGAGTAAAAAAGTATCAGTCGATTTTGCCAACAGAGATATACCCTCAGACTGTGTGAATTGATACTTTCATCTATTGATATTATCGAATCCAATACAGGCTGTGCAGATTTTGTCGCTCATTTTGGAAGTATGACCTTGCCGACGAAAAATATATTTGGTTTGAAGCTCAAAAGTGTTGCGGAGGGAAGGAAGGAATGGACCGACATACGAGTAGTGTCATTTTGGAAGTGGATTTTATTTTGGGAGTCATTCCTTCCGATAGATTTTGTGCCCACCAGTCATTTCAGTTGATCACCGCATAACTTAGAGGTTTTGGGCCAAGATGTCAGGAAGCATAGACTTGCCCACGAAAAACATAATATCGCTAAAACAAGAATAAAATTTTCCAAAGTTTCTTCGAACAGATAATAAACTGCTCTTATACAAAAATGTTGAAATTTTGTAGGGGAGGTATCCAAATGAGAAGACCGATTTCTGAAGTAAAATTACATTTGGACAATATATTAGGAGATCCAAGGTTTGGACCGTTGCTCCGTTCAGCAAATATGGCGCGTACTATTTTAGTGACATTTTTATCTTCTTGGGGTGAGGGAATTACCGAAAGGTGCACAACGATGGTGCCAATCTTCAAACATAAACTTAGTTTGGACTAAATATTACGAAGGCCAAATTTTGGACCGAATCGGCATTTTTACAGTTTTCGAGCTATTTTCTCTCGAAGTATGTACTTACCCCGGAAAAAAACTTGCACCGGAAAAAAACTTGCGCGCTCCAATCATAACACACGGTGTCAAAGGGATTTTTTGCAACTTTAAGGTTACTTAAGGTTATTTTCTCAGGAAGTATGGACTTGCCTCTGATGAAACTTGTACCGTCGTATGGGGGAAGTGAATACATGTTGCTACAACAAAAATCAAAGCGATTCGAGTAGACTGACTGAGTCAATATTGGAACTTCATCTAAGTCTGGCAGAAATTTAACGATGTGCAAAGTATGAACCAAATCGGTTACACCCTTCAAAAGTTATCGTGCGAAGAAATTTTCCCGAACAATTTTGAACTTTTGAGGAGGTGGTACTGGAAGGAGGGGACCGACTTAACCCATCTTCGAACTTAAACTAAGTTTGGATAAAATATTACGAAGGCCAAATTTTGAAGAGAATCGGCTAATACAGCGAATACAAGTTGTTACAACAAAGATAAAAGCGATTCGAAAGCAGGCCTTAAACTGCATTTTTCCGAAATTTTGTGTGGGAGGTACCAGAAGATGTTGACATATATCGTCCATATTCAAGCGTGACCTATGTCTCGTAGAAATATTACGGTGTGCAAAGTATGGACCAAGTCCGTACAGGTTCCTACAGGAATGGTCCAATATGGCTCACCTTCGGACTTAAACTCAGTTCAGACAAAATATTACGATGCCCAAATTATTGACCGAATCGGCAGATGCGCTCGGGAGTTACCGTGCGCTCCAACCACTACACATTGTGCCGTAGGAGATTTTTCAGCTTTCGGGCTATTTTCTCAGGATTGCAGGGGCAACGAATGCAAGTTGCCACAACAAAAATCAAAGTGATCCGAGAGAAGGTCCTAAACTGAAATTTTCCGAAATTTTGTGTGGGAGGTACCCGAAGGAGCGCACCGATTGAGTCCATATTGGAACCTCATTTGTCTGTCTGTCTGTCATCTGTCTGTCTTCAAGGGTTATCGTGCGCACAAATTTACCGAACATTTTCCTACTTTTGTGGGGGACGTACCTGAAGGAGTGGGCCGATATGGGCCACCTTCAAATTTAAACTAAGTTTGGACAAAATATTACGAAAGTCAAATTTTGGACCAAATCGGCTCATCCGTTCGAGAGTTATCATGCGCACCAGCCAGCCAGACAGACGGACATTGCTAAATTGACTCCAAATTGTCTGAAACGGATTTCGTCAAAACATACTTGGGGTCTAAAACCATTTTTTCGATGAGGCACATTTTGCCCGTATGAAAGTGAATATACCCTCGTTAGAATAAATGCTGAGGGTATAAAAAGTCGTTAAGTTTGGACGGGCCGAACTTTATTTAAAATGGAATATGGGTTTCCTTTCCTGTCCACAATTTTAGGCGCAATTTTTTTTCAACCACGGATACCCAAAATGCATGAATTACCTAATCTAATCAAAAAATGTATTCAATCAGGCTTTACCTTATTATGAGTTGAAAATTTTTTGTGGAACATATTTGTAACTGTCAAACAATATAGCTAAGAGCCTCAAAATATCGAAAATTTAGATTTACCGTTATATGGGGAAAATGCCAAAACATGGATCTATGTTGACGTTTTTAAGTGAAGAAGTTTCGTGGCCAATGTGAACCTCGAATGTCATATTACATCCAGTTCGGTTAAAAATTGTAGCTATAACCCTCAAAATACCGAAAATCGGGAGACACCGTTATATGGAGGCAATATAAAAGTGTGGACTTATGTTGACGATTTTTGTTGTAAAAGTGCTATAACTGCAGGGAACCTCAAATGTCAAATTACGGGTAGTTCCGTCAAACAATGTAGCTAAGACCGTCAAAATACCGAAAATCGCGAGATACTGTTATATGGAAGCTACACCAAAACATACAAATATGTTGACGATTTTAAGTCAAGAAGTTTCGTGACCACTGGGAACCTCAAATGCTAAATTACAGTTAGTTCGTTTAAAAAATACCGAAAATCGTGAGGTACCGTTATATGGGAACTAAATAAAAACATATATCTATGTTGACAATTTGTGGTGGAGAAGTTTCGTGACGACAGAGAACCTCAAATGTCAAATTACAGATATTTCGGTTGAAAATTGTAGCTAAAACACTATGTTGGCAATTTTTTGTGGAGAAGTGTCGTGACCTCTGCGAACCTCAAATGTCAAATTACAGTGGGCACATTTTGGCGGGAATGTCTGGCGATATACAAAGATAGAGAAAAGCACAGTTGCCAGCATCTCCATCCATCCCATTATTCAAAAACCCATTTATGCTTACTTATAACTGTAGAGACTTTCAAGTATAGATGTCAGGACAACAGCCGATTTGTTAAACTTCCTGCCTGGTTTCAGATCATAGTAATATAATGGGAAACGAATTAGCATATGAACAAGCTCGAGGTGGCTTTTAATCTATCCACCAATTGATGAATCTGTTAAGCCACTAATGTGCTACTACAATCGGATACAGGTTACTCAGAGAAATCTGCCCTGTTCGATAAGATAGGGATGAAAATCACTGTGCGACTTATCACTTTACTAATCTAGAGTGACTCGTCATGATACTTCCCACAGTGATTTTCATGTGAAGATTCAGAAGATATAGACGCGGTCGGACGATTGCACCCAAGAAAATACCGACTACTAGGTCGATACGAAATATATATTCTTATCTTCATACCAGCGATAGAACCCATTATCCTTTTAAGATTTTCCAAATACATATAATGGCTGAGCAAAAACCATAACTACCAAACCTACTTCTCTCAATGTATTTCCATCGATCACCAACACAGCAATACTGCTTTTCTTCTTCAATTTAACAAGCACTAACGATGACGTAGGTGATGAAAGATACCAAGCAACGGTCTTGACCGTCTTTAACATGGCAAAGCACAGGATTAATCTTGGTCCCTCTTTCACCTCAAGTGGACAATGACCTCCCCGTGGTGTCACCTGGGATGCTGGCTTTGGGCTAGTAACTCATCCCTCCAGAAGAGCAACATACTATGAATAAACAAAGGAAAAGAAAATCAAGCCCCTCTAAAGTTTAAAGGGCCATATGATAAATCTGCACCTGAATGCACAATGACGCACTGGCAGATGTACTTGAAAAGTACAAGACCGATATAACTGCCATACAGGAAATACGATGGATTGGGAAAGGCGTCATAACAACATCTAAATTGACTCACTCTATTATAACTGTCGCGACACAAACCATGAGTTTGGATGCGGATTTCTTATTGGTCGGAGGTTAAAACATCTGGCCTCTAGCTTCACTACTTTGAATGAAAGACTTGCTACTATGCGGATAAAAACAAAATTCCTCGACATTAGCTTTATTTGCGTTCATGCTCCCACCGAAGACAAGGACGAATACACCAAAGAAACATATTACCATTGTCTTGCCGATGGCATTAAATTATTCTAGGTGATTTTAATGACAAAATTGGAAAGGGAAAATTTAGTCTCCACAGAGAATGGAATAAGGTTAATAGACTTCCCAGCAGTACCCGTCTGTCTGCAGATCAAAGAACAAAAAAATCAAATTGATCACTTTTATTTGAAAATTTTGCCTATTAGGCGAAGGTCATTTTTTATTAATTTTTTAATTAATTTCTCGTTAGAGACGAGCTTACTGACCAAGATGCTTTTTGAAAAAGGCCCCACAGTCGATGTGTCTGAGGAGCCTTCCTAAACCAAAGGCGAAACATGCATGTCACACAGTGGTGATTGTGTGGGTTCGTATCGTCGGCTTTCCTTTTTCGAAAAGCATCTTGGTCAGTAAGCTCGTCTCTAACGAGAAATTAATTAAAAAATCAAATTGATCACGTTGTAATAGATGGAAGACATTCAGCGATCGTGTAGGATGTGCGATCGCATCGAGGAGCAAACATTGAACGCAGCCAAAGTACATACCAGATTAAACGTTACAAATAGACACAACACGGAAGTTGGGCATCGGTAAGCTGTAATCACAACATATAGCCACGGCATATTCCACTCAACTGGCCCAATTGCTTAATCAAAGCACTCATCATCCCGATTATATAACGGCACAATGGCAGAGTATTTCGTATTCCATGCAAACAGTCGCAAAATCCATACTTGGATACCAGAGACCTCCAACGGAAGAGAAAAATGTGGCATATAGGGTATTTTACAATTAGAAGCAATCCGTAGCGCACAAGAGAGGTATCGGGAGAAAAGGAGAGAGGAGTGACGTTTTTTTGCAGGAAAAAAGAGAAATGGAAATGCAGGAAAAAAGAGAAATGGAAAAGCGGGAGTGAGAAAAAATCAAGATGTACAGGAGCCAGAATGAAGTCCGAAAATGCAACCAAAGAGTGAAGCATGAAACTGATGGCTTTGGTACAGGCGCATCCTTCTGTAGAGACCAGCAAGGTAATTTGGTAGCTGATACAGATAGTGCCCTCGGGATATGGAAAGAACATTTTTTCAAACTATTGATATCCAATACTACCGAAGACGACGAAGATCCAATCCATGAAAATGGTATTGAATGTAGACCAAGATGAGGTAAAGACATCAATAAACAAACTGAAGAATTATAAGGCAAGAGGGGCCGATGGCCTACCAGCCCAGCTGCTCAAAACGTTAGCACCATCTGGCAGGAAGAATGCGTACCCGACGATTGGAACCTGAGCATCCTGTGTCTCTGTGTCCCGTCCACAGGCATAAGTCTTCTCCCCATTGCCTACAAGATAGTGTCAGGGATATTATGTGAACGACTAAAGCCTATGGTCAGTAAAATAATTGGACCATACCAATGCGGCTTTGCACCTGGCAAGTCCACCATTGACCAGATATTTACCCTGCGGCAAATCCTGGAGAAGACCCAAGGGATGCAGATCGACGCCTACCACATTTTTGTCGATTATAAGACCGCCTTCGACCCTACGCCCAAAGGTAGACCAAGCCATGTTTGAATTTGGTATTCCCGCAAAGCTCATTCGGCTTTGTAAGATGACTTCAACTGATACTAGGTCCTCAGTTAAAATAGGAAAAAACCTCTCCGATAAATTCTGTACTAAAAAAGGTTTCAGACAAGGAGACAGCCTTTCGTGTGACCTGTTCAACATCCTGCTTAAAAGGTTATACGAGATGCAAATGTCAAAAGAAATTACACAATATATAGCAACAGCCACAAGTTACTTGCCTATGCTGATGACATTGACATCATGGGACGATCAGTAAAGGAAGTAACTGCTACCTTTAAGAAGGTCGAAGGAGAATCAGCAAATGTGGATCTGGCAGTAAACGGCGAAATGACAGAATTGATTGTGGCGACGCGCAATGCGTACATAGAGCTAGGACCAACAGTGGAAGTTGGTTCCCATAATTTTCAGGTGGTAAAAGACTTCGTCTACCTCGGCACCGCCGTAAACAATACAAACAGCATCAGTTGTGAAATAAAAAGAAGAATTGTGTTGGCCAACAGATGCTACTCTGACTGAAGTAAGCAGTTTAAAAACAAGGCCACATCTCGTCAAATAAAAACAACGCTTTACAAAACACTGATACTACGTGTGCTAATTTATGGTTCCGAAGCCTTCGAGAGATAAACGTATCAAGATGCAACTATTGCATTGGCTAGGCCATATCATAAAAATGAGCGATGACGAACCCGCTAAAAAGGCGTTTAAATACGGGCCACATGGCGGTACACGCAGAACTGGCTTCGATGGACGAACAAGTTGAAAAAGAGATGGAAAGACTCGGTATTCCAAAAAGCGAAGCAACAAACAGAGTAAAATGGAGATCTTTTCTTAGTTCGGCTTATGGAAAAAATGTTCTGTAATGTTCCAGCTGCGCAGATGGCTGCGCATCCCTAAACCTTACAAAACCTGTCCTTGATCAACCCTTAACTGCACTTAAGTGCAAATTTTAAATCTTTGTGAGGAAGGAACCGGAAGGAGTTGTCCGATATGTATATGGCGTTCAAAGAAAATGAGGGTTCACACTACATTGGAATGTACATGCTAATATACACCACCATTTGCAACGCCCAGTAAGTATGGATGTAAGAGAAGAAGCCAATGAATAGGAAAATATCTTATCTTTTACTTTTTGTTTAGATGACAGACAGGCCGTCAGGCTGCAACATTTGCCATTTGGTTGATTCGTCATTTTACTGTTTGCCATTGTCGTTGTTACTACATTATCTTGTCCATTGTAATTCTGGCTCGTGTTGGTTATTGCAACAGCAACAAAAACACTTACCATGCATTATATTATATATGTACATTGTACATACATACATATGTACTTATGTATATGACTATGTGTATAGTTATCGTATGTCCTTCATTCGTTCCACCTTATTTGTACATTATTTTTCCCTGACACATTTTTCCTCCATTTCCTTTTCAATTTTCATTCTGCTGCAGTAGTTGGCATTGTTATCGTCGTCGTCGCCGTTCCTCTATGTTGTGGCTTTTGTTACTGCAGTTGTCGTCGTTACTTGCTTTATGGAACATAGTATATATTTTCTGCAACAGCAGCAACAACAATTACAAAAATGGTTAGTAAACCAGGTCATTACTTTGGCTCACTTTGTTGCAGTTATTTGCCATCTCTCTCTCTTCTTTCGTATTCTCTTTCGTTTTGGAGGAAATACTAGCAGGGCTGCCAGATTATTTTTATGGAAAATCGTCAAAATGACGATTTTTATTTTAGAAATCGTCAAAACTATTTTATAAAATCGTCAAAAAAATCGTCAAACATTAAAATACGTACTTTTATATATCTTTTAATATATTTCTTATTAAAAGAAACAAGTTATTAAACATGTTTTACTTCAATCTGCAAATTGAAGCGATTTATTTGATAAATAAGAATGTTAATAAACATGTCGTCATTAATAGTCTGTTTCACTAAGACGATTCATCTTTAAGAGATCGGGCTTTATAAATATGTCATAACAATATGTTTTGTTAAGTCTTAAATCATCTTTGGTATAAAGTATGCACACCATTGAATCATTATGAGGAGAATTTTGAGATTTTATTTTATTAAGATTTACTTGGCTGAGAACACATTCAACATTTGCTGACGAATGAGGTAATACCTATAATTACCTCCCAGCAAAGATACCCCTTACAAAACCCCTTACTAACCCTTTATTTTAACAAGGGCCTGTCGACCCAAATAAGTAGTTATTATTTGGCCATTGAAAAAAAGTAGTTAAAAATGTGGTCGCTTTAAGTCGTCACTACTTATTAACTACTTATTTTAGTGGTCAAAAATAACCATTCATTTCGCGCGATATACCCTTCTTAAGATAAAGGGTTATTAAGGATTTTGTAAGGGGTATTTTTGGTGGGTTTCTTTACAAATTTTGTTCTTATAGGAAATGCATATGAGACATCACCACGTTTCAAACGGAATATTGCATTCCAAAAGCGAAATAAATCCGTTTCCATTATTTTATAACATTTCCGTAATATTCAAAAATCTTAGTTCACGAAATTTTGAATCCATTTTTTGTTTTTCCTCTTCGAAAAACTAAAAAAATGCTTTCACAATCAAATATTTAAATTTTAAAATTTTCAGTTAATTGCTCTGTTCCAGAACTTGCAAGAGTCTACTATTATTGAAATTTTTATCAATTTTCCTTCATAAATTTTCCAAAAAATTAAAAAAAATAGATTTTTGCAGGCTCTGATTGTTATTTTGCTTGTTTCACTTGAATCCTGTTTTGTTTTCCGTTAACAATTCCTTTGTGTATACACATAAATATATTTAATTAATGTCTAAGAATTAATTATTAAAATCAACTAAGAAACTTTGAGCAGTTTTTAGAAGTCGTATTTTACAAAATTAATTATGACTTAATTAGCAAAATAACCAAAAATCGTCATTTTTTGGGTAAAAATCGTCAAATCGTCATTTATCAAGTTTTGACCAAAAAATCGTCAAAATGACGATAAATCGTCAAATCTGGTAGCTATGAATTACACTAGTATTCATACTACTACACTGCAAGAGAATGGTATGAGCTCACTCGAGTTCTGAGAGGAAGTCACATGACACTTATATTTTTTTTTTTTCTGGTTTTCCGCTTGCAGTCGTTGCTGATTTTTGTTTTGTTTACATTGAAAACTTGTGGTCTCCAACCTCTCATGCCAGAGCAAACGAGCAGTGAGTGTCCCACATACGAATACTGAATATTGACTACCCGACACCATGTTCCAATGCAGCAGTGCCGGTAATCATAGAGTATAGCAGTAGTAGTACATAATTACAATGCTTCTGCTCATATTTTAAGCCAGTGGATGGGGGTTGTAAATAGTGTTACCGTTCTCAATACATTATTTCTCAATAAAAGTACCAAAAGTCACAGAGAAGAGTACCAAATTGCATGACAATGTTAATTCGGTCAGGCAAACACGGGCAGTACAGTTATATAGGGTCTATACCTAAACACGGGCTATACCTATATATGGGCTATACCTATAACCACGAGACTATGTTGACAATTTTTGGTGGGTAAGTGTTGTGACCTCTAAGAACCTTAAATGTGAAATTACAGACAGTTTGGTTAAAAAATAGTAGCTAAAATCCTCAAAATACCGAAATTCGGGAGGTACCGTTATATGAGGGCTATACCTAATCATTAACCGTTGTTAACAATTTTTGGTGGAAAAATGTTGCGACCCTAATGGCCCCGGCACATATGGCGCGTTGAGCGTTGCGTTACAACAACCACATGAAAACTTCAAGAACAAACTTGGCATCACTTACACACTTTTCATGTGGTTGTTGTTTTTAACGCGTGACGCGACTCACAACGGACCGTATGTGCCGGGGCCATAAGCACATCAAATGTCAAATTACTGCCAATTCCGTAAAAATTCTAACCAAAATCCCCAAAATACTGAAAACCCGGAGGTACCGCTATATGGGGGCTATACCTAAACATGAAACTATGTTGAAAATTTTTGGTGGAAAAGTGTTGTGACCCCTCAGAACCTCAAATGTCAAACTACAGCCAGTTCGGTCAAAAATTTTAGCTAAAATCCTCAAAATACTGAAATGTGGAAGGTGCCGTTATATGAAGGCTATACCAAAACATGGATTATGCTAACAATTTTAATGAAGAAGTGTCGTGACCTTAAGAACCTCAAGTGTCCAACTACAGTCAGTTCGGATAAAAATTGTAGCTAAAATCCTCAAATTACCAAAAATCGGAAGATAAAAATATAAAGGGGCTATACCTAAATATGGACCTAAGTTGACAATTTTTTATTGGAAAAGTGTTGTGACCTCTAAGAACTTCAAATGTCAAATTTCAAATTTCAAATTACTCTCAGTTCGTTTAAAAATTGTAACTAAAATCTTTAAAATACCAAAATTCGGGAGGTACCGTTATATGAGGGCTACCCCCAAACATGGACCTATGTTAACAAGGAAGTGTTGTGACCAAGTGTCAAATTACAGTCCGTTCGGTTAAAAATTGTAGCTAAAATCCTCAAATTACCAAAAATCGGAAGGTACCATTATAATGGGGCTATACCCCAATATGGACCTATGTTGACAATTTTTCGTAGAGAAGTGTTGTGATCCCTAAGAAGCTGAAATGTCAAAATGCAGCCCTAAGAACCTCAAATGTCAAATTACAGCCAGTTCGGTTAAAAATTTTAATAAAAATCTTCACAATACCGAACATAGGGAACACATACATATGGACCGTTGTTGACAATTTTTGCAGGAGAAGTGTTGTTACCCCTAAAACCTCAAAATTCAAATTATACCCTTTTTCAGTTAAAATATTAATCCTCAAAATACCGAAAATCGGGAGGTACCATTACATGTGGGCTATACCAAAACATGTGCCGATATTATCCATCTTCAAACTTGACCTACCTATGGAAAAAAGATACAGAATATAATCCTGATCAGGAATATACATGTACGAGGGGCATTAGAAAACTTTCTGACCTAGGCAACAACAGTGTCGCCAGGCGTCATTTGACATTTTTGTGGAAAGTTTGACAGTTTTAGCCTAAGCGTTCTCATGGCAGTTTGACATACTACCATCTGTTGGGTTGTTTACAGTGGCTTGATTGAGACACCTCCAAAACATGTTTTTTATCGCTTTTACAGCATCTTATGGCGATGAAAATTGTTGACCACGCCTTTTTTTCTTGATGTGCTGAAACCACAATAAGTCATTTGATCGCCAGTCAGGGCTGTACGGCGGATTACCCCTCAATTCCACGATGTGTAAGTAGTGCAACACTCGAAGGTCTTCTTCCATGAACAACTTTCGATGGATTTGGATCGCTTTCGAAGACCCAAACCGTCAAGTGAAGTTCATGCAGTATGAAATGTTAGTTGGTGGAACAAATGCCCAAGGATGCCTCTATCTAACGGTTTATAACATGGCGATCTCGCATTACCCGTTCACTCACGGCTTTATTTTTTCTGGCACAACGTCCGATTTTGGGCGACCCTCACAACCTTCGTTTTTGGGGAGTTTCGGCCACGATTGAATTCATTAAATAAGTTTTTCATAGTGCTATAGGAAGGTCCTTTATCGACATACAAAGATTTAATTTGATCGATGCACTCTTGCCGTGATTATCTACGTCGAAAGTTATGAAAAAATTTCGGACAAAAATGTTAAATTTTCAATTTTTTTTAAATTTTTTTTTTTTTTTGTGTAGTGAACACAGGAAACTTTTTACGCCTAGGCTAAAAACTGTCATACTTTCCAAAAAAAAAAGCCAAATGACGCCTGGCGAACCTGCGTCTTTACTAGGCCAGAAAGTTTTCTAGTTTCCCTTGTAGATACTTTATAGGGCCGCAATTGATTATTTCAATGCGTTACAAAGGGAAAACAAACTTAAAAAAAACGCCAACAATGAAACTAAATAAAGATGCCCTGGAGGCATCATGTATCATTGTTATTATGTGACCAAATTAAACTTGAGGCGTTTTGACGATGTGTCATGTTACGTTGCGTCAATTTTACTTCGTTGTATTTAAAAAAAACATATTATCTGTTGATCCCCTTAAAGCAGTTGTGTATTGATTGTATATGTCTACTTATTTTCCATGGGTCTTTTCCCTGAGTTGGCGAAGAGTAAAGATCCGGCGAATATATAAGAGTTGCGAGCACAGTTTTTAGTCCTTCACTCTTTATTCACAGTAATATTTTGAAGGACACTCATACGTTCTCTACGATGCCAACATACAAACTCTAATGTTAGTCAATTTCGACTATAAAGAATAGGTCCCACCCAGCAAAAATTCGGATCCGTTAGTCATTATGTAACCCATTACAAAGTAATGTAAACAAAAAACTACTTATGTTACTCCTTACTAAGTTATGAGTACAGTGGCACACAGCGTGTGTTTCCGACTACAAATTCTATGGTTGTGTGTTCAACGCCGAGTACTTTTTGTTAACAACACAAAGAACAGTTGGTCAGTTGGTGGTGCACATGAAAGCGTTTAAACAACCCTTAATGTTCGTATGCGTGGCATAGTGTGTAGTGTGCTCGGCAGAAGTGCGTGTGTTCAAATCCAGCAATGAAACGAAATAAAATATAATAAAATGAAATAAAATAAAATAAAATAAAATAAAATAAAATAAAATAAAATAAAATAAAATAAAATAAAATAAAATAAAATAAAATAAAATAAAATAAAATAAAGTAAAATAAAATAAAATAATATAAAATAAAATAAAATAAAATAAAATAAAATAAGATAAGATAAAATAAAATAAAAATATGATGTGGTTGAAATTGAAAACAAATTCCACCTCAACTGTATTAAAAATAGAAAATATTTCTTTTTTAGCCTATAGCTTGTTTTTCAACTTCCAGTGGTCATAGTAAAACTAGTTATTCTAGTGGTCATCGAATATCTAGTAATTCGGCGCTGCATGCCCTTGTTAAAATAATGGGTTAGTATGGGGTTTTGTGAGTAGTTATGACTACCAAAAAGTACTATAAAAACCCATTATTTAGTAAGGATTTTTTTCCTGGGCATATATGAGCTGAAGTTAGACCGCACCACGCTCTTTGAAATGTTTTAAATTACACTCTGTGCTTCCCGTATATCCGTCGAAAACGTTTTGTTTAACGTCTTTCACCAAATTTTCTACGTTGTAAACGTATAGTGTGCAATTTATTTTTAATAATAAATTATTATTCGACCATTTTGTTATAGCTCCTATGAAGGTAACAATGGTTTGGTGGATGGTTGTATGTTTTTTTTTTTTCTTTTACAAACAAGAGAAAATTTGTTTACCATTTTGTCAATGTAACCAAAATCCAAAAACTACTAACATCATTGCATGTGTAATAGAGTTGTACAATCTAGTTCATTTGAAAGATCTAGTTCAATAGCTCAGCTCTTTAAACTGAACTAGGTCAGTAATCTAGTTCATAGTTCACTGTCCAGTTCAATCATTCGGATCAAAATCGTTCACCGGCTCTTAATCGGTCGTTTGATGAAAACGCATACATGCACCAAATACAAACAAACAAAAGACTAATATAATTTAACTACTCCATAACAAAAATATAACATCTACATAGTTTTATTGCATCCTTAAAGAAAGATTAATTAATTTTAGAAAAAACATCCTTCATTTAGGTGGCTGGCAAAAAATCGTATGTTGTGTGTGTGTGAGTAGAAATTGTCATTGCAAAAAAGCTTTGTGCGTGTGTGTTTCTTTTTATTTTGTTCCCGTTTTTTCTATCCAAAAATGCAGATTCAATAGGTAATGGATTCGACATATTGTAATATGTTATGTCTCGTATGTTTTTGTAGAATTCTTTATTTTCGGACAGCTATTCCATTTACCTTGATCCAAAACATAAACAAACTGATCACATTACGAAGGCATCCCTTAACATAGACGACGCCGTCACTTTATGTATTTGTTGTATTTGTGAACGACATGTTGAACTAGATTGTGAATCGTTCGTTCGTTGATCGTACGGTCGCCGACTGATTATAGTTCAGTGAACTATTGAACTATAATGAACTATATCGATTGATCTAGTTCATACGCTCTTTTCAATGAATCGTTCAATTGAACTAGTTCGTTCATGAACTATACAACTCTAATGTGTAACAACATATGTACATATGTAACTGTTTGTCCCACTTTAGCGTAAAAAGAGCCATGATCTAGCCTTTAATATGGACGAATATGTATGTTACTACATACTGTGTGTGTGTTTGCCAGTGGGTAGAAGTGTAAGTGAATTTGGCACAAGGCGATTTGCATGACACAGATATTTAACCCTCACCAATATTACACTTATAACTAAACATTATTGAAAATTTTTTAAGCACAAATCGCAAGAAAATGAGAGCAATGTAAATAATAATAATAATAAATGGATGGATTTAGAAAATTAAATAATTTGTATAGAATGTACGATGAAATGTAACAAGTCTTGATGAATATTATTGGAACTCAGAAGGACACTTCTTCGGTTGCTATAAGACCAATGCCCATTGTCATACAATGCTTATGCCTGCACTAAGAAACTCATTAGCTTACATATTTTAAAAGAACTTCTCCAATGTTGAAGTGGTAATAAAACAAGTATGAACGGCGTTAAGTCCGGCCCGGCGGAACTTGTTATACCCTCCACCATGAGTTGTATTGAAGAAAAACTGAACAACTTGTTTCCTTTCGTTCATGAAGAAGACTAAATACCAAATTTCAGCAATTTCGGTAAAACAATGGGACTAACTTTCAAAATACCGAAATTCGGGAGGTATTGTTCTATGGGCGCAATATGAAGGCGTGGGCCTGTACGGACAAATTTCAGGGGAAAAGTTTATACTACCAACAAAGACTTATACCAAATTTCAGCCATTAAGGCGGAATATGGAAGCCATAACCTTTAAAATACCGAAAATCGGGATGTAAAGTTCTATAGGGGTAATATGAAGGCGTAAACATGTACCTACAAATTTCAGGTGGAAAGTTCTGAACCCCAACGAAGACTAAATACCAAATTTCAGCCATTTCGGAGGAATACTGAGGCCACAACTTTCAAAATACCGGAAATCGGGAGGTACCGTTCTATGGGGGTAATATGAAGGCGTGGACTATACCGACAAATTTAGGGGAGAAAGTTGAATACACCCCAATGAAGCCTAAATACCAAATTTCAGCCTTTTCGGTGGAATATTAAAACCACAACATTCAAAATACTCAAACTCCGAAGGTACCGTTTTATGGGGGCTATATGAAGGCGTGGGCGTATGCCGATAAAATTCATATGGAAAGTTTTATACCTCAACTGAAGACTAAATACCAAATTTCAGCTATTTCGGATGAATATTGAGACCACAATGTCGTGGATCTATAACGACAAATTTCATGGGGAAAGTTTGATACCCCAATTATTTAGCCACAACCTTCAAAATACCGAAAAGCGGGAGGTAGCGTTCTATGGGGGCTATATGAAGGCATGGACTTATAATGGCAAATTGGGGTATAGAACTCCCCAAATAAAGACCAAATACCAAATGTCAGCCATTTCGGAGGAATAACTTCAAATACTTTTAAAATACCGGAAATCTGGAGGTACCGTTCTATGGGGGCTATATGAAGGCGCGGATCTTGTACCCCAAATGAAGACTAAATACCAAATTTCAGCCATATGCGGAGTAATATTGAAGCCACAACCTACAAAATACCGGAAATTTGGAGGTACCGTTCTATGGCGTCTATATGAAATCGTGGACGAATACCCACAAATTTCACATTGAAAGTTTTTTACCCCAAATGAAGACTAAATACCAAACTTCAGCTATTTCGGAGGAATATTGACGCCACAACCTTCAAAATACCGAAATCGGGAGGTACCGTTCTGTGGGGGCTATATGAAGGCATGGACCTATATCGAGAAATTTCATATGGAAGGTTTTGTACCCCAAATAAAGACTAAATACCATCTTTCAGCCATTTCGGAATAATATTGAAGCCACAACCTTCAAAATACCGGACAAATTTATTTATACCCTCCATATTATGGTGGAGGGTATAACATTTTTGGATTCCCTTATATGATCGAAATTATTTAAAAAAGTTATAGATTCTTGCAGTTCTGGAACAGACCAATAGTAAACACAAAAAAGTATCAGTCGGTTTTGCCGACAGAGATATACCCTCAGCCAATGTGAATTGAAACTTTTATCTACGGACAGATCGAATGTATTTAGGGTCTTTTCAGAATTTTGAAATTACAGACATAAATGTGGATTAATATTAAATTTCAAAAGTATTGCGGAGGAGGTACTTGATGGAGTGGACGTTTACCATCGTAATGGTGGCAGTGAATACAATTTGTTACAACAAAGATCAAAGCGATTCGAAGGCCTGCTTTCTACTGCATTTCTCCGAAATTTTGTGTGGGAGGTGCCTGAAGGAGTTGACAAATATAGTTCATATCCGATCCTGATATATATATCGTAGAAATATTACGATGTGCAAAGTATGGACAACATCGCTTATTGCCCTCGAAAGTTATCGTGTGCAATATTTTTGTGGACAATTTTGACATTTTGGGAGGAGGTACCTAAAGGAATGGACCGATATGGTACATTTTTGGACTTGAACTTATTTCGGACAAATATTACGATGGCCAAATTTTGGACCGTATCGGCAGATCCCTTCGAGCGTTACCGTGCGTTCCAAACACTACATATCGCCCATTTACTCAAAGTGTGACACATCTCAAAAAATTCACTTTCGAGAAACACGCGTTTTATGTTGGCGATTGAAATTTGACCTCCCTACTTGAAAAGATTATTACACCAAAAAATAAAATAACTACTTGGACCATATTTTGCAAACAGCTAGCCAGATATCAGTGCCAAATTTATGTGCCAGATCAAGCATGATTTGAAGTGTTTTAGTGCTTCATAAACTCAAAAAACTTTTTGCTGAATTATGCCTGTAAAAAATGGGCTGTATCTCGTTGAGTTTTAGAGATATCAATATAAAAATGTAACACAAGATATAGTAGAAGTCGGAGAAAACATAGAAATTGGTAACTTAGAAAACGCATTTTTTTGAGTTATGCCACTCTTTGAGTAAATAGGGAATTTTAAAAACTTTCGGGCTATTTCTCATGAAGTATGAAATTTGCCCTGAATAAACGTGTACCGTCGTAATGGAGGCAGTGAATACAAGTTTTTACAACAACTGAACTTTTCTAAAATGTTGTGTGGGAGGTACCCTAAGGAGTGGACCACATATGGGAACCTCATCTATGTCTGGTAGAAGTTTCACGTAATTTTTAGAAATTTGTGGGACAAAATTTTTGGAACTTTGGGATACCTGAGGAAGTGGATCGATATGGCATTCTTCGAACTTAAACTAAGTTTGGACAAAATATTACGATTACCAAATTTTGGACCAAATAGGCTCATCCGTTTATGAGTTATCGTCCGCTCCAGCCAGCCAGAGAGACAGACAGACGGACATTACTGAATCGACTCCAAATTGTCTGAAACCGATTTCGGCCAAAACTACTTAAGGTCTAAAACCATTATTTCGATGAGGCACATTTTGTATGAAATGCTTAGGGTATAACCAGTTTTAGGGTTAAAGTCGTACCTCATCTGAGTTTATTCGATATTGTCCCACAAACCATAATTTTAGAGGAATGACATCGAAGGCACCAAAGAAATGAAGTCTCTATTTACATTACATATCTTAAAAATATCAGTATAAATTTTACCGAAAAAAAATCCAACGTCGTAAACCAATATTTACATCTCGACGAGGTAAAGCTATTTTGAGATGTGTGTCCGTCCGTCCATTAAAAATTTTAATCAAACTATAGGCCGTAATTATGGACTAATCGTCACGAAATTTTGCATAGATTTCGGTTTCGGGCCACAATAGACCCCTATAGTTACTGGTGATGATCGCAAATATTTAGTGAGTGAAATGGACCGAAAACAAACATTTTACCCGATTTTCTAGCGGCGCTGTAGGTCGGGATTAAAGTTCTACCGATTTGGAGTAAAGTAATGGCAAAGAAAGAGACTGCAATTTAAAATGATGATCAGATAACATTTAGCCGTTCAAATGGACCAAAAACTATTGTGTGAAAATTAGTAAAATTTTCAATAAGTATAACAGAATAGAATATACAAGGATTTCCTTGTAAAGAACTATATTTACCTTCCATGCTACAAAATGTTGGAATTATGATAGAAGAGTTTTCAAATTATGTTTTTTCTTTTTAAGTTGAAGCATGTTTTTTTTAGTTTAAGCAAATCACAACTCCATACAGGGTCTTGAAGTTTTTGTGCTAACTTTGGCAAGGAGTAATGTAATACTTCGAAATATTGTTCGTTTATTCATTTGTCGATAAAAATCGCCGAAAAGCAATTTAATATTTATTTTTTGTGCAGAATTGCTTACAAGCTCCTTCACATCTTTTTCTATATTTCTTTTCTACATACACACATACATATGTATATTATATATTGAGTTATTCTGCAGTACTTTCTAACGGAAAAAACAAAAAATGAAAATCCAAACCCTAAGTAAATGCTGTTTGTTTGGCTTTGTGTAAATTTCTGGCCCTTCTAGAATCCTTGAGTTTAGCAATGACCTCCTTTTTGGGATATCCTTCATAAAAAAACGCGAAAAATGAGGATATCTATAATAGATATAAGAACAAAATTGCGCAGTAATGTAATGGCGTTGTAAGAGATTTTAAGGTTGCCGTCCACAGTACAAAGTTCAATATCGGCAGTAGTTAAAAATGAGAAACCGTAAAAATGACTTCTGTGAGATTTTTTACATAATAAAAATTTGTGGATTAATGAAAATAATATTTTTTCATAGACTCTTGAGAAGTGGATAATTTTAAGAATTTTTTAAATCTCGAGCGTTGTATTATTTTAAGAATATTTTTTCAGAGACTAGTCGTCGATTTTTTTAAAAATATTTTTCAAGAAGTATCAAACCGTGGATTATTTTAAGAATATTTTTCAAGGACTATCAACGTGTAGATTACTTTAAGAATTTTTTTTCAAGGACTATCAAGCCGTGGATTATTTTAAGAATATTTATTCAAGAACTAGGGATTATTTTAAGCATATTTGTTCAAGGACTATCAAGCCATGGATTATTTTAACAATATTTTTTCAAGGATTATTTTAAGAATATTTTTTGAAGGACTATCACGTCGTGGATAATTTTAAAAATATTTTTTCCAGGACTATCAAGCAATGAATTATTTTAAAAATGTTTGTTCAAGGACAATCAAGGCGTGGATTATTTTAAAAATATTTTTGCAAGGACTATCAAACGGTGGATTATTTTAAGAATGTTTTTTTTGGACTATCGAGGCGTGGATTATTTTAACAATATTTTTTAGGATTATCGAGGCGTGGATTTTTTTTAAAAATATAGTAAAGGATATCGAGGCGTGGATTTTTTTAAAAATATAGTAAAGGATATCGAGGCGTGGATTGTTTTAAGAATATTTTTTTAGGGTTATCCACGTGTGGATTATATTAAGAATTTTTTTTAGGGCTATCCACGTGTGGATTATATTAGGAATATTTTTTCAAGGACTATCATGCTTATATTATTTTAAAAATATTTTCTCAAGGACTATCCACGTGTGGATTATTGTAAGAATATTTTTTTCAAGGACTATCAATGCTTAGATTATTTTAAAAATATGTTCTCAAGGACTATCGACGTGTGGATTATTTTAAGTATATTTTTCAAGGACTTTCAAGCCGTCGATTATTTAAATATATTTTTTTAAGGACTATCAGTTATTATTTTAAGATTGTTTTTCAAGGACTTTCAAGCCGGGGATAATTTTAAATATATTTTTTAAGGACTATCAACCCGTGGATTATTTTAAGATTATTTTTCAAGGACTATCAAGGCGTGGATTAGTTTAAGAATATTTTTTCAAGGACTTTCAAGCTGTGGATTATTTTAGGAATATTTTTCAAGGACTTTCAAGCCGTGGATTATTTTAAGAATATTTTTGTAAGAACTGTCAAGCCATGGATTATTTTAAGAATATATTTCAAGGACTATCAACGTGTGTGTTAATTCAAGAATACTTTTTCAAGGACTATTAATCAATGGATTATTTTAAGAACGTTTGTTCAAGGACTTCCAAGCCGTGTATTATTTTAAGAATATTTTTTCAAGGACTATTAATTATTAATTTTTCAAGGATTACTTTAAGAATATTTTTTTATGATTATCGAGTCAAGGATTATTTTAAGAATATTTCTTTTAGGATTATCGAGGCGTGGATTATTTTAAGAATATTTTTAAGGATTGTCGAAGCTTGGATTATTTTAAGAATATTTTTTTAGGATTATAGAAGCGTGGATTATTTTAGGAATATTTAATAGGATTATCGAGGCGTCGATTACTTTAAGAATATTTTTACGGATTATCGAAGCTTGGATTATTTTAAGAATATTTTTTTAGGATTATCGAAGCGTGGATTATTTTAAGAATATTTTTTTATGATTATCGAGGCAAGGATTATTTTAAGAATATTTCTTTTAGGATTATCGAGGCGTGGATTATTTTAAGAATATTTTTAAGGATTATCGAAGCTTGGATTATTTTAAGAATATTTTTTTAGCATTATCGAAGCGTGGATTATTTTAAGAATATTTTTTTAGGATTATCGAGGCAAGGATTTTTTTAAGAATATTTTTTTATGATTATCGAGGCAAGGATTATTTTAAGAATATTTCTTTTAGGATTATCGAGGCGTGGATTATTTTAAGAATATTTTTAAGGATTATCGAAGCTTGGATTATTTTAAGAATATTTTGTTAGGATTATCGAGGCGTTGTGGATTATTTTACGAATATTTTTTTATGATTGTCGAGGCAAGGATTATTTTAAGAATATTTCTTTTAGGATTATATTTTTTAGGATTATCGAAGCGTGGATTATTTTAAGAATATGTTTTTATGACTTTATGATTATCAAGAATTATTTTAAGAATATTTCTTTTAGGATTATTGAGGCGTGGATTATTTTAATAATATGTTTAACTATTATCGAAGCTTGGATTATTTTAAGAATATTTTTAAGGATTATCAAAGCGTGGATTATTTTAGGAATTTTTTTATGATTATCGAGGCAAGGATTATTTTAAGAATATTTATTTTAGGATTATCGAGGCGTGAATTACTTTAAGAATATTTTTAAGGATTATCGAAGCTTCGATTATTTTAAGAATATTTTTTTAGGATTATCGAAGCGTGGATTATTTTAAGAATATTTTTTTAGGATTTTCGAGGCGTTGTGAATTATTTTAAGAATATTTTGTTGGATTATCGATGCGTGGATTATTTTAAGAATATTTTGTAGGTTTATCGAGACGTGGACTATTTTAAGAATATTTTTTAGAATTATTGAGGCGTTGATTAGTTTAAGAATATTTTTAGGATTATCGAGGCGTGGATTATTTTAGGAATATTTTTTAGTACTATCGAGGCGTGGATTATTTTAAGAATATTATTTTAGAATTATCGAGGCTTGGATTATTTTAACAATATTTTTTAGGATTCTCGAGGTGTGGATTATTTTAACAATATTTTTTAGGATTCTCGAGGGGTGGATTATTTTAAGTATATTTTTTAAGGACTATCAAGCCGTGGATTATTTTAAGAATATTTTTGGACATTCAAGCCGTGCTCTATTTTAGGAAAATTTTTCAAGGACTATCAAGCCGTGGTGGGTGACGTAGGGGATGGAAGATACCAAGCAACGGTCCTGACCGGTTTTAACATGGCAAAGCCCAGGATTTATCTTGGTCCCTCTTTCATCTCAAGTGGACACTGACCTCCCCGTGGTGTCACCTGGGGAACTGCCTTTAACACCCGTTAAAGGTAGTGAGCTAACATGTGCCGCGTTCACCCATAAGAACGTTAAAAACTTGGGTTTGGGCGTCGGGTTAGTAACCCTCCCCTAGAAAAAACAGCCTACTACGAAAAAACGAAAGAAAAGAAAAACAAACCCCTCTAAAGTTGACGAACCCCGCAAACGTTTTAAGGACCATGATCTGCAAATCCGCACCTGGAATGTTCGCACTCTTTATAGAGAAGGTGCAGTCTTCGCATTGGCAGACGTACTTGAAAAGTACAAGACCGATATTACTGCCATACAGGAAATACGATGGATTGGGAAAGGCGTCACAACAACACCTAAAGGTGACGCACTGTATTATAGCTGCCATGACGTAAAGCATGAGTTTGGTTGTGGATTCGTAGTTAGTCGGAGACTAAAACATCTGGTATCCAGCTTCACCCCAGTGAATGAAAGACTTGCTGCAATTCGAATAAAAGCTAAATTCTTCAACATCAGCTTTATTTGTGCTCATGCTCCCACTGAAGAAAAGGACGAACAGACCAAAGATATATTTTACGAGCGCTTAGAGGAAACATATGACCGTTGCCCTGCCCATGACATTAAAATCATTCTAGGCGATTTTAATGCCAAAATTGGAAAGGAGAATATCTTTGGCCCAACAGTCGGGAAATTCAGTCTCCACAGTGAAACATCTGACAATGGTATGAGGCTGATAGACTTTGCAGCTGCAAAAAACATGGTAGTTAGCAGTACCAGATTTAATCATCTCGATATTCATAAGGGCACCTGGCAGTCTCCAGATCAGAAAACAAGAAACCAAATTGATCATGTTGTGATAGATGGAAGACATTCATCGAGCGTGTTGGATGTACGTTCGTTCCGAGGCGCAAACATTGATTCGGACCACTACCTTTTTGCAGCAAAGGTACGCACCCGCTTAAACGTAGCAAACAAAGTACGAACAGACACAACACGAAAGTTAGACATCGGTAAGCTGCAATCACAACAGATAGCCACAGCATATTCCACTCAACTAGCCCAATTGCTTAATCAAAGCACTCCTCATCCCGATAACATATCAGCGAAATGGCAAAGCATTGCCCACTCCATGCAAACAGCCGCAAAATCCATACTTGGATACCAGAGACCTCCACCAAGGAATCCATGGTATGATGAGGAGTGTCGTGCTGCCACCGAAGAGAAAAATGCGGCATATAAGGCTACTTTACAATCCGTAGCAACGCGTAGCGCACGAGAGAGATACAGGGAGAAAAGGAGAGAGGAGAAACGTCTTTTCCGCAGGAAAAAGAGAGAGATGGAAAAGCGGGAGTGTGAAAAAATCGAGATGTACAGGAGCCAGAATGAAGTCCGAAAATTCTACCAAAGAGTCAAGCATCAAACTGATGGCTTTGGTACAGGCACATCCTCCTGTAGAGACCAGCAAGGTAATTTGGTAACTGATACAGATAGTGTACTCAGGATATGGAAAGAACATTTTTCAAATCTGTTGGTATCCAATAGCAGCGAAGACGACGAAGATACCACAGCCCCAATCCCAGAAGATGGTATTGAATGTATACCGCCCAGCCAAGATGAGGTAAAGACAGCAATAAATCGGCTGAAGAATAATAAGGCAGCAGGGGCCGATGGCTTACCAGCCGAGCTGTTCAAAACCGGAGGCGACACGCTGATAAGGTGTATTCATCAGCTAGTTAGCACCATCTGGCAGGAAGAACGAGTACCCGACGATTGGAACCTGAGTATCCTGTGCCCCGTCCACAAGAAGGGAGATAAGACTGTATGCTCTAACTATAGGGGCATAAGTCTACTCCCTATTGCCTACGAGATCGTGTCAGGGATATTGTGCGAACGACTAAAGCCTATGGTCAACGAGATAATTGGACCATACCAATGCGGCTTTAGACCTGGCAAGTCCACCATTGACCAGATATTCACCCTGCGGCAAATCCTGGAGAAGACCCAAGAGATGCAGATCGACACCTACCACCTTTATAAAGCAGCCTTCGACAGCCCGCTGCGTTCAAAGTTATTCCAAGCCATGTCTGAATTTGGTATCCCCGCAAAGCTTATCCGGCTTTGTAAAATGACTTTAACTGACACGAGGTCCTCAGTTAAAATAGGAAAGAACCTCTCCGAAGAGTTTGGTACCAAAAGAGGTTTCAGACAAGGAGACAGCCTTTCGTGTGATCTCTTCAACATCCTGCTGGAAAAGTTTATTCGAGAGGCAAACGTCAAAAGAAGTGGCACAATCTACACCAATAGTCACATGTTACTTGCTTATGCTGATGATATAGACATCATGGGCCGATCAGTAAAAGAAGTAACTGATACCTTTATGAAGGTCGAAGGAGAATCTGCTAAAGTGGGTCTGGCGGTAAACGGTGAGTAGACCAAGTTGATGGTGTCGACGCGCAATGCGTCCATTGAGCTCGGACCGACTGTGGAAGTTGGTTCCTATAATATTGAGGTAGTAAAAGACTTCGTCTACCTCGGCACCTCCGTAAACACAACAAACGACATCAGTTGTGAAATAAAAAGAAGAATTGTATTGGCCAACAGATGCTACTTTGGTTTAAGTAAGCAGTTTAAAAACAAAGCCACATCTCGTCAAACAAAAATAACGCTCTACAAAACACTGATACTACCCTTGCTGATGTATGGCTCCGAAGCCTGGGTACTTGTGCAAGCAGACATGGCAGTGCTTGGTGTGTTTGAGAGAAAAATTCTTCGAAAGATCTACGGACCAATCTGCGTTGACGGTGAATATCGACGTCGCATGAACCACGAGCAATATTGTTAAACGTATCGAGATGCAGCGATTGCGTTGGCTAGGCCATATCATAAAAATGAGCGATGATGAACCCGCTAAAAAGGCGTATAAGTACGGACCGCTTGGCGGTGCACGCAGAATTGGCAGGCAAAGGAATAGATGGCGCAAACAAGTGGATGATGAGATGAAAAGGCGCGGTATTCCAGAGTGCGAAGCAACAAAAAGAGAGGAATGGAAATCTTTTCTTAGTTCGGCCTATGGAACAAATGTTCTGTAATGGGCCAGCTAAGTAAGTACCCAACAAAAAAAGTCCTCCCAAAATCATGGGTTTTGTAAGGGATTTTTGGCAGCCTTAACTACTCGCAAACCCCCTTTCTTCCCCATTATTTTTACAAGGGCATGTCGCACTCAGTTTGTAGTTATTTTATGACCACTAGAATAACTAGTTATTCTGTGGCTACTAGAAGTTGAATAGTAAGTTGAAAAAATTATATTTTTAGAACAGTTAATGTAGAGATTTTTTTAATTTCATCACAATTCTTATTTACATTATGGGTTGCTTAAGAACTTAAATGTGCAGTGCACATGTGCACCACAAACTGTTATTTTTTAATTAAAAAAATCTCGCGTGCCAACACTGAGCGTTGAACACACAACCCTAGGATTTATAGTCGGACACACACTCACTGTGCCACCGTCCTCATTACTTAGTGAGGAGCAAAGTAAGTAGGTTTGCCTTGTAATTTTTTTAAGAAGTATCCCATTACTTTTCAGATTACTTGTAATGGGAAAAGAAGCTTGTTTACATTACTTTGTAATGGGTTACGTAATGACTAATGGATCCTAATTTTTGCTGGGTAAGTAAGTATGTAGAGAATTAGTTTTTAATTTCACCACACTTCTTACTTTTATTTTACTTTATTTTATTTCGCTGTCCGCCCGAATTGGACCCACGAACCCTCTGATTTCTAGCCAAAGACTCTACACACGGTACCACGCACACGAATATTAAGGGTAGCTTAAAAACTTAAATGTGCAGTGCACATGTGCACCACGAACTGTTATTTTTTAATTAACAAAAACTCGCGTGCCGACGGTAAGCGTTGAACACACAATCCTAGGATTTATAGTCGGACACACACACACTGTGACACCGTCCTCATTACTTAGTGAGGAGTAAAGTAAGTAGGTTTGCCTTGTATTTTTTTACTTTCCAGATTACTTGTAATGCGAAAAGAAGCTTGTTTACATTACTTTGTAATGGGTTACGTAATGACAAACGGATCCGAATTTTTTTCTGGGTTTTCCAACAACTATAAATATGTGGGCTATTTTAAGAATATTTTACAAAGACTTTCGAGGTTTGGATTACTTTAGAAATTTTCATTCTTACAATAAATTATATTAATAATTATAACAAAGGGACTAGTGATCTACAAACTTCCGATATTTCCGTTATCTTTTATGAAAAAAATTTAGTAGCAAATTATATACCATCAACTGAACATATTATGTCTTGACACAATATTTGACATTAAAAGTTTTCCCAACCTCGTTTTTGGAATACACGCTGTCTACTTTGAAAACTTGCATTATCATAAACATCATTAGTGTCAACAAATTGTTGATGCGTGTATGTGTTTTGTAGTGTCTTTTTTAATCAACATCCTTTCCAATTTAATGAACATTTGTTAATTCTACCTATTCGAGATATTAACAAAGTTTGATATTTATCATAAACAAAGTATAGCAACAAACGAAACAAAAACGTTTATCAGAAAAGAGACATTTTACAAACATTGTACAGCTAATAACAATCTATTAATAACAACGACAACAACAACAACAAAATAATAATTAGGAAAATAACAAAGTTTGCAACTCACTCATTCAATGTTTCCCGAACTTGTAAAGAATGAGAAGGACGATGATGATGTGCTTGACACCAGAGGAAAATTGTGTGTATATCTTTAAAGACACATACATATGGTGTCGTAATTTGTTCGATATGCCAGGCCAAACTCTGTTCGACAGGCTATCAGTAGCAGGGACGTACGCAGGATTTCATTTCGGGGGGGGCCCAACTTGGCCAAAAATCTTGAAAAATTCAAATGTTGCGTAGCGTTACGTTAAGCTATTTTAAGGGGTTATGGCCACTTATAAGTATCAGAAAAGCCATCTTCATGAATTTTTTATAAGAAATCTATTAAACCTTGAGTTATCTTCTAACTTTTTTTTGTATAATCTTTCTGACAAATTCCGCCTATAAAGCACTGTTTTTACTAAAGCAGTTTGCGGTTCGAAAAAGAATAAACCGATCAGCATATATTTTTGTGGGATCATTACGAACCTAATAATCGTGTCCATTATCGAAAAGGAATTAAAAAAATCAATTTTTGAAAAATTTGAACAGCTAAAATCAAAATTTCGATTTAAAAAAGGACTCCGTCAGCAGTTTTTTAAAGACTCTCTCGGCTAAGCACATGGTTTATGTGTATAATAGTCCCAAAAAACATATAAAGACCGGAGCATCCGTTTTCGAGCTACAGTGGACACCGCTTTCAAAAGTGCCACTTCGAGGAAAAGACGCTTTTAGATTCTATGCTACAAACAAAACACAATAAATGTTTCCCTTCGAAAGCTAATATCTCCGTAAATTTTTGTCCGATGGACAGGAACACTTTGGCACATATTCCATTCTACATGTTCGATTTTTCGAATTTTATATGAAATATTGGTACAAAGTATATAAATTCAATAGAAAGAATTCATAATATTTAGGATCTTAGCCTTATTTTTAAGAATATCGGCTGCCGTTGTCGTTGCTATGTTTCCAAATGAAAACATTAAGAAAAATTTAATAGTTTTGGAGATATGGTGAGAAATCTATAAAAATTATATAATTTTTAGAAATATTATAACATTTGAGGTAATAATTGTAGTTTTTCCAGTTCAATATTTGTCCAAGTATTTTATTCTGACCCTTATCTAAAAATTTGCGTCAGAGGTCAGAAGAAGATTTGCATTGGTTTCAGGGACATATCCCCGTGTTGCTTTAAAAAGTCGATAATTAACAATGTTTATAGGGGGCCATAAAATCCAAGCTAGATCTGACTCAACAAAACGCAACTAGGGCTTTTGTACTTTGGGTCTGTACTTTCAAAAAACCCTCACTTCAAATTGTTTGCACAAGATTACCTTAAAAATGCTGCATAGTGTTATTTACCGGAAGAGACAGAGTCTGATACCCCGGTTACACTTAACCGGATTAACCAAGTGGGTTTGGATTTCAAATGTCAATTCCATTACGCAAACTTTTAAAAGAAGCATTCTATTTTTTTCTTAATTGTACGATTAGAAGTTTTTGGACTCGATGACAAACACTTTGATGGACTTAGTTCTATATAGTTTTGACAAATAACAATCGATCCTTATTGAACCCCACTTAATTATTCGCTAATAATAAGCTAATTCAATTTAAAAATGTATCTTATCTTGAGAGACACTCCTCTCGATAGTTACCGCGCCCATAAGCTATTTTAGTTGGTCACCGTAGCATTGAGAGCTTTGTCAGGAAGCATGAACTTGTCCACGAAAAATAGGATATCGCTGTAAACAACACTACAGTCTTTAAACTGCAGTTATGTTAGACTTGTATGAGTGATCTGAAGATGTTGTCCAAACATATTCTCTTGGAACTTGATGTACTTTTGGAAGTAATATTGCAACTGGACCGAGATAGTCCATATTAGGTTCGATTTTAGACCGAATAGGTTAGTCCCTTCGACCATTTTATTGAAAATTGTTGAACTTTTATGGCGGAGGTACCGATATGACTTAAATTTAATTGGGACAAAACATTACGAGATCCATAACTTAGACTAAATCGGTTGATCCGTTCGACAGTTATCATGAGTTCCAACCTGCCAGACAAACAAAGATACAGACATCCGGACGGTGGTAAGTGTTTCCATCATCTCCAAACATATTTATGTGGAGTCTAAAATCATTATTTTGATGAGACCTATTTGCATCGTATTCTAGTGTATATAATCTCGTAACCTTAAAGTCTGAGGCTACAATTAAACTTCGGTGATGATAAGGAAAAAAAAACAAGTCGCGCACAAAAATTCATTTGTCTTCATTATTTTCTCATACTGTTAGCAGCAAATTTGTCTAAAATAGAATAACAAAATTTTGGCGATGGCAGTAAAACAAATTTCTTTCAAGATGTAGTTCATGAAGGCCCGACCCTTAGTGTTTCCAATAGACATTTTTTCATATACTTCCATTCCACAGTCCCACTTGTATGGGAAGGTGCGACAAAAATATTTATAATCGTCGGATCAATCTGATTTTTTTTCAGTATATGCTAAAAATAAGTAAAAAAATACTTTAGCCAAAACATCATCAATATGGGTCCAGTTTTTCCTATAGCCCCCATGTTGCGGTATCACCCGATTTTCGGTATTTTGAAGCTTTTATCTACATTTTCGGCCCTAATTGGCTGTACTTTGGTATTTGGGGCTCCCAATGCTCAAAAACCTTCTGCGCCAAAAATTGTGGTCTTAGGTCCAGATTTCGGTATATTTCATATCACGATACCTCCCGTTTTCAGGTATCTTGAAGATATTATCAAAATTTCCGGCCCGAATTGGTTGTAATTTGCCATTTGGAGTTCTCAATGATAAAAAACCTTTTTTAGGACTTGGAAAAAAACCACAAGAAAGTATTATAAAAATGTGATTTCTAGCACATTTTATGCGAATAATGTGTACAATTTCTTATGTAAAAGTAATTAGAAAACCTTGTACTAAAACTTCCATTTCGAAAAAAATAATTTTATCCTTTCAATTTTGAGTTATTTGCCTTGTAAGAAGTCACAACCTTACTGATGTTTTTAAAGTTTCTAAGAGCTTATACGCAAATGTCAATTTCTTCTGTATTGTTTTTGTTAAAAACAGTGCTGGAATACTAAAATATAATATGTTTAGAGAAAACTGAGACAATTTAGCGTCTCAGAGATTTGCTGATATCGATTTTTGTCGCAGGTTGGGACCAGTGTGCATTCCCACAAAACTGAACTCGTTATTTTAGTTGTTACAGGATGAGTTTTAAGCCTCGAGAGCTCTATATAGTTCGAATATGGCATAAACTGGAGTATATTCATTAAGGAATTCGCATTTGATAGTGGATTTCATTGGAAGTTTCTCTCAAAAACAGCATACAAACAAATTTTTTTTAAATATTTTCTTACAAAACTTGTTAATGATGTACATTTTCTGTTCAGAAACTTAAGAAAATATAAGTTTTAATTTGAAATCTTCAAATATACAAACATTTTTATGAGAAAAATATATAATAACTAGTTACAGTAGCTTAAAAAATTTTGTTCGGCCAAACCATTTCGGGGGGGGCCCGGGCCCCCCGTGCCCCCCCCCCCCCCCCCTGCGTACGTCCCTGATCAGTAGGTGACCGGGCATGATTCTTCTATTAAAAGATGGCATATTACACTGTGCAACATTTTTAAGGTGATCTTTTGCAAACAATTCGAACTGAGAATTTTTTGAAAGTACAGACAAGAAACCTAGTTGGGTTTTGTTGTGTCAGATCCAGCTCGGATTTTATGGCCCTATCTAAACATGGTTAAATATTGAGTTTTTAAAGAAATTCGGGGCTATATCTCTGAAACCAATGCGAATCTTCTTCCGACCTCTGAAGCAAATTTGTAGATAAGGACAAGAATAAAATATTTGGACCAATAATGAACTCGAAAAACTACATTTATTGCCTCAGATTTCAAAATATATGCAAAAATTCCACAATTTTTATACATTTCGCACGGTATCTCCAAAACCGTTAATTTTTTCCGAATATTTTCATTTAAAAAAATATTCCCTGGAATGTAATAACAACTCTTAAGAACATGTCATTGTTGTAAAATGCTTCTATCCCGTTCTTTTCAGTACATTTTTCAACGACATGTCAGTAATGTAGTGAAATCCGAAATACGAGAATAAACTGTCGGCAACTTAGCCAAGATTTACATTGGGTAATTTCTTTGCAGCAATTTGATGCAGAGTGACTGAAAATGGTCGCAAAAACTGGCTAACTACGTCTGGGCTTACTGAATTATCAAAATAAATTTTCGAGTGTATTTGTTTTACCATACATGGAATCGGTCATGTGTGAAACGTCTTAACTCCACCCATTTTATGCCGAAGAACATGGAAGCGACTTCACTGGCAGTATAAGATCCAACCATAGCAATACCTACAAAGAAACTCAGGCCCAAAAAAAAAAAGATTAAAAAGTCATATACGATTTTATGATTCAATGATTTTTTTCTCGAAACAAACGAGAACGTCTTTAACTTTGATGCAACGAAAGACTTAAACGATGAAATAGGCAAAGCTGCTTATTCTCCATTAAAATGAATCGTTGGTGTGGAAATTCCCCACTATATTGTAGAGAGGAGATACAGAGGTATAGAGATGCAAGCAAATGGGGTTTTTGTGCAGCGAATAAAGCTAATGAGTTTCGCACATAAGAGCCTTTTAAAATGTTGTTCATATGACGACAGACACATTCTGTGAAGGATAAAGAAAGACATGGCATTTCAAAGTTCATTGAGCGATATTTTATTAAATGTTGATTTAATAAATTACAGCAGTGAACTATTCCCTTCAGTGTAGTCACATCCTGAAAAATAAGGAACATCGATGGTAAATATTGGCAAATGCAATGAATTATTAATTAATTATTAATCAATGAGAACTCTAAGATAACCTAAAATTCCACCATAATAGCCCATCAAAACTGAATGGAAGTGATTCCGTACCATGCCTTAGTTTCGTGATAAATTTAATTTTTTCATGATATTTGGAAAAAGGTATCATTCGGCTTTGACTACAGAAATATACCCTCAGCGTGTGACAAAATGAAATGTAGCGAATCCAATTTGGGTTGTTTTTCAAAACATTGGAGAACTAACCTTTATAACGTTTTGAATTTATCAGCGAACTGGTCTTAACAAGTTATTGATCCTTAATATTTTAACTTTTGTGGGGGTGATACCGAAAGAAGTGGTTCGTTACAGTCAAGTTTTGAATTTGATGTAAATTTGCAAAGATTGGACAACATCTAGGATTCCCCTTAAGAGCCATTTTAGTTGGGGCCGCACAGTGTTGCCGCTTCCATACAAAAGTGGACAAAAATAAAAGCCGTTGACCTAGGTTGATGAATTTTTGCACAAGTAAAGGGTGTTTTTTTAAGCCCAATAGAACTTGAAATTGTAAAAAATAACACAAAAAATTAAATTGTAATCAAATTTTTTTTATTCGAAAGATCAATACGTGACATTAACATTTGAAAATGATTTCGGGCATATGGGCACCGCGGCTGTTCTTGACGAAGTGCATTCTGGACGTCCAATTTTTGGCCACTTTTTCGAGCACTGCTGGCCGTATGTCACGAATAACACGAAGAATGCTGGCCTCCAAGGCATCAATTGTTGCTTGTTTATCAGCATAAACCAGTGACTTCAGGTAGCCCCACAGGAAATAATCGAGAGGTGTCAAATCGCACGGCCTTGGAGGCCAATTGACAGGTCCACTTCTCGAAATCAACTTATCGCCAAATTTTGATTTCTATAAGTCGATGGTTGCGTTCGCCGTATGACACGTAGCGCCATCCTGTTGAAACCACATCTCCTCCGGATCAATGTCATCCATATTTTCAAACAAAAAATCATTGATCATGGTGCGGTAACGATCTCCATTGACCGTAACGCGAGCTCCGGCCTCATTTTTGAAGAAATAAGGTCCGATGATGCCACCAGCGTGAAAACCGCACCATACGGTGAATTTTTCTGGATGTAATGGAGTCTGTAGGGTCTCTTGTGGATTGGTCTCACTCCATATGCGGCAATTTTGCTTATTAACAAACCCGTTAAGCCAAAAATGCGCCTCATCGCTGAACGCCATACAAATGACGAAGTCGTCTATAAATTGAGCGAATCGACGACTGATTTTCAAAGTAAATTTGGATAATTTCGTAGCGTTGTTCAAGCGTGAGTCTATTCATGATGATTTGTCAGAGTATACTGAAACAAATAAAAAAAAAAGTTTCATCAAAATTTAATTTTTTGTGTTACTTTTTACAATTTAAAGTTCTATCTAGCTTAAAAAACACCCTTTACTTATGAGGGCACAGGAATGAAAAATATAAACTTTGGTCCATATTGGTTCAGACTTCGATATAGCCCCCATATATATCTTAGCCACCATATATATCTTTTCATTCCTGTGTCCTCATAAGTACTTGTGCAAAAATTCACCAACCTAGGTCAACGGTAAAACTGAATAGGGACTGAGGAAACAACCCATGTTAAATTTGAAGGCTATTCTTTAAAAATTGAGCGATTTATTGCAAACTCGATGAAATATATATATGGAGGCTATATCCAAATCTGGGTGACGTAGGGGATGGATACCAAGGAACGGTCCTGACCGGCTTTAACATGACAAAGCCCAGGATTTATCTTGGTCCCTCTTTTATCTCAAGTGGACACTGACCTCTCCGTGGTGTCACCTTGGGAACTGCCTTTAACACCCGTTAAAGGTAGTGAGCTAACATGTGCCGCGCGTTCACCCATAAGAACGTTAAAAACTTGGATTTGAGCGTCGGGTTAGTAACCCTCCCCTAGAAAAAACAGCCTACTATCAAAAAACGAAAGAAAAGAAAAACAAATCCCTCGAAAGTTGACGACCCTTGCAAACGTTTTAAGGACCATGATCTGCGAATCTGCACTTGGAATGTTCGCACTCTTTATAGAGAAGTTACAGTTTACGCATTGGCAGGTGTACTTGAAAAGTACAAGGCCGACATTACTACCATACAGGAAATACGATGGAACGGGAAAGGCGTCACAACAACACCTAAAGGTGACGCACTGTATTATAGCTGCCATGACACAAAGCATGAGTTTGGTTGCGGATTTGTAGTTGGTCGGAGGTTAAAACATCTGGTCTCCAGCTTCACCGCTGTGAATGAAAGACTCGCTGCAATTCGATTAAAAGCAAAATTCTTCAACATCAGCTTTATTTCCGCTCATACTCCCACTGAAGACAAGGACGAATAGACCAAAGATATATTTTACGAACGTTTAGAAGAAACTTATGACCGTTGCCCTGCCTATGACATTCAAATTATACAAGGCGATTTTAATGCCAAAATTGGAAAGGAGAATATCTTTGGCACAACAGTCCGGAAATTCAATCTCCACAGTGAAACATCTGACAATGGTATGAGGCTGATAGACTTTGCAGATGCAAGAAACAGGATAGTTTGCAGTACCAGATTTAAGCATCTCGATATTCATAAGAGCACCTGGCTGTCGCCAGATCACAGAACAAAAAATCAAATTGATCACGTTGTGATAGATGGAAGTCATGCATCAAGCGTGTTGGATGTACGATCGTTCCGAGGTGCAAACATAGGCTCGGACCACTACCTTGTTGCAGCAAAGGTACGTACTAGATTAAACGTAGCAAACAAAGTTCGAACAGGCACAACACGGAAGTTGGACATCGGTAAGCTGCAAACACAACAGATAGCCACAGCATATTTCACTCACCTGGCCCAACTGCTTAATCAAAGCACTCTTCGTCCCGATAACATATCAGGACAATGGCAAAACATTACCCACACCTTGCAAACAGCCACAAAATCAGTACTTGGATACCAGAGACCTCCACCAAGGGATCCATGGTATGACCAGGAGTGTCGTGCTGCTACCGAAGAGAAAAGTGCGGCATATACATATGGCTTCTTTACTATCAGTAGAAACGCGTAGCGCTCGAGAGAGGTATCGGGAGAAAAGGAGGGAAGAGAAACGTCTTTTCCGCAGGAAAAAGAGAGTGAGATGGAAAAGCGGAAGTGTGAACAAATCGAGATGTACAGGGTACAGAATGAAGTCCGAAAATTCTACCAAAGAGTGAACCATCAAACTGATGGATTTTGAACTGGCACATCCTCCTGCAGAGATCAGCAAGGTAATCTGGTAACTGATACAGATAGTGTGCTCAGGATATGGAAAGAGCATTTTGCCAAACTGTTGGTATCCAATAGTAGCGAAGTCGACGAAGATACCACAGATTCAATCCAGAAGATGGTATTGGTTATATACCACCCGGCCAAGATGAGGTAAAGACAGCAATAAACCGGCTGAAGAATAATAAGGCAGCAGGAGCTGATGGCCAGCCGAGCTATTAAAAACAGCTAGTTAGCTCCATCTGGCAGGAAGAACGCGTACCCGACGATTGGAACCTGAGACTTCCTGTGTCCCGTCCATAAGAAAGGAGATAAGACTTTATGCTCCAACTATAGGGGCATAAGTCTTCTTCCTATCGCCTACAAGATAGTGTCAGGGATATTGTGCGAACGACTAAAGGTCAAGGCCAACGAAATAATTGGACCATACCAATGCGCCTTTAGACCTGGCAAGTCCACCATTGACCAGATATTTACCCTGCGGCAAATCCTGGACCCAAGAGATGCAGATCGACACCTACCACCTCTTTGTCGATTATAAAGCAGGCTTCGACACCCCACTACGTTCAAAGGATTCCAGACCATGTCTGAATTTGGTATCCCGCAAAGCTCATTCGGCTTTGTAAAATTACTCTAACTGACACAAGATCTTCAGTTAAAATAGGAAAGAGCCTCTCCTTATACCAAAAGAGATTTCAGGCAAGGGGACAGCCTTTGGTGTGATCTTTTCAACATCCTGTTAGAAAAGGATATACGAGAGTCAAACGTCAAAAGAAGTGACACAATCTACACCAATAACCACATGTTACTTGCTTATGCTGATGATATAGACATCGTGGGACGATCCGTAAAAGAAGTGACCGATACTTTTATGAAGGTCGAAGGAGAATCTGCTAAAGTGGGTCTGGCGGTAAACGGCTAGAAGACCAAGCTGATGGTGTTGTCGCGCAATGCGTCCATTGAGATCGGACCAACTGTTGAAGTTGGTTCCTATAATTTTGAGGTAGTAAAAGACTTCATATACCTCGGCACCGCCGTAAACACAACAAACGACATCAGTTGGGAAACAAGTAGGAAAAGCGTTAAGTTAAGAACTTTTTATACCTTCCACCACAAATTTCAGGAATTTCGGTGGATTAATGTGGCCACAACATTCAAAATACCGAAAATCAAAAGGTACGGTTCTATGGGTGCTATACAAATTTCTGGGGGAAAGTTCTATATCCCCAACGAAGACTAAACACCAAATTTCAGCCATCTCGGTAATGATAATAAGGCCAAAACCTTCAAAATACCGAAAATCGGGAGATATCGGGGGCTATATCAAAACGTGGACCTATATAAACATTTTATGGTAGAAATGTTTCTTAGCCTCTGGAAACACAAAATACAAAGTTACAACCGATTCTGTTGTCAAATGGGACTAATACATTCAAAATTCAAGATAAGGCAGTGCTTGGCGCGTTTGAGAAAAAATTCTTTGAAAGATCTACGGACCGATCTGCGTTGTCGGTGAATATTGACGTCCTATGAACCACGAGCTGTATCTGCTATACAACGACATCAATATAGTTAAACGTATCGAGATGCAGCGATTGCGTTGGCCAGGCCATTTAATAATGAGAGATGATGAACCCGTTAAAAAGGCGTATAAATTCTAGCCACATGGCGGTGCACGCAGAATTGGCAGGCCAAAGAATAGATGGTTGGATGAAGAGATGGCAAGGCGCGGTATTCCAAAAAGCGAAGCACGAAACAGAGAGAATTTGAGATCTTTTCTTAGTTCGGTCTATGGAACAAATGGACCAGCTAAATAAAAAAAAAAAAATATCCAAATCTGTACCGACTTTTGCGAAATAGAATCAAAATCGGTAAAATTGAACAAGGGCCTGAGAAAACATCCCATATTAAATTTGAGGGCTATTCATCAAAAATTGAGCGAATTATAGCAAAATCGGGGAAAGATATATATGGGGGCTATATCCAAATCCCAATCGATTTTTGCGAAAATCAATGAAACTACTCAGGGGCCTAAGAAAATATTACATACAAAATGTCAAGGCTATTCGAATAAAATTGGCCGATTTATAGCAAAATCGGAGAATGATATATATGGAGGCTATATTCAAATCTGAACCCATATATCTCAGGGAGGATATGCAGGCTATAATGAAATTTGTCACTCCGTTTGTAACACATGGAAATATGTATTCATCATGTATTCACCTATAAAGTATAGATATTCTTGATCAATGTAAAATTCTAAGTCGATATAATCATGTCCGTCCGTCTGTTGAAACCAAGATACAGCTCGCAATTTTTAAGAGAGAGCTTTGTAACATGTTATAGAAGTTTCTATTACTCCTAGGATGTTTGGTATTGCTAGTGGGCTATATCGGTCCACGTATAGCCACCATAGAACGGTACCACCCTATTTTCGTTTTTTAAGGTTTTAGCCCCATTATCACACCGAAATGGCTGATATTTTGCTACTTGGTCTTCGTAGAGGGTACAACATTTTCTCTTAGACATTTGTCTGTATAGGTCCATGCTTTCATATTGCCCAAATAGAACGGTACCTCCCGATTTTCTGTATTTTGAAGGCTGTGTCAAAAATAATCCAAAGAAATGACTGAAATTTGATATTTAGTCTTTGATGGGGGTATAAAACTTTCCCCCAGAAATTTGTTGGTACAGGTCCACGCCTCAGTACAACCCCCTATTGAACGGTACCTCACTGTTTTCGGTATTTTGAAGGTTGTGACCTCAATGTTCCACCGAAATGGCTGAAATTTGGTCTTCATTTGGGTTGTTAAACTTTCCATATAAAATTTGGCGGTATAGATCCGCGCCTTAGTATACCCTTTAGGACGGTATATCCTTATTTATGGAATTTTGAAGATTGTGGCCTCATATTCTTCAGAAATGACTGAAATTTGGTATTTAGTCTTCGTTGGGAGAATAAAACTTTCCCCCTGAAACTTGTCTGTACAGGTCTATGCCTTAGTATAGCCCCCATAGAACGGTACCTCCCTGTTTGCCGTATTTTGAAGGTTGTGGCCTCAATATTCCACCGAAATGGCTTAAATTTGGGATTTGGTTTTCAATTGGGGTAGTACATGTTCCATACGTTCCCCACCCGATTTTCGGTATTTTGAAGGTTATGGCCACAATAATCCATCGAAGTGGCTGAAACTTGGTACTTAATCTTCGTTGGGGGTATTCAGCTTTCCCCTCTAATTTTGTCGGTATAAGTCCACACCTTCCTATAGACCCCATTGAACGGTACCTCCAGATTTTCGATATTTTGAAAGTTGTTGCCTCAATATTCCATCGAACTGGCTGAAATTTGGTATTTAGACTTCGTAGGGGGTAATCAGCATTCCCCTCTAATTGGCTGAAATTTCTTGTTTAGTCTTCGTTCGGGTTATAAAATCTTCCATATGAAATTTGTGGGCATAGATGCACGCCTTTATATAGCCCCCATAGGACGGTACCTCCCGATCTTCGTAATTCTAAAATTTGTGACGTCACTATCTAACCGAAATAATTAAAATTGTTTATTTAGTCTTCCACTGAGTTACAAAATATTCCAGGAATGTATTGTTAGTATAGGTCCACGTCTCCCTATATACACCATAGAAGCATCCCAGCAAAATGTTCGATGCCAAAGATGCCTTTCAATCATGGGTGCAAGTCATCTGGCATGTCATCTTTTTAGCATCTTCATCGATAAATTATATATAAGGCAAAAGATGCTATTCATTTTTGGATCCAAAGCATGTCATTTACACCAATGCTTTAACATGTGAGTTTCACCAATGCTTTGGCATGTCATTTTCACCAACCCTTGCCAATGACATTATCATTACGACGAGAGTTTTAACAACGTTGGTTGCGACTTTGAGTCTCCGACAAATTCAAGCCTGTCGTAAATAGTTAATCTTACATATTTAAAAAATTGTGTATAAATAAAAACGCAAAATTCATATCTATTGGATCGATGGAATAGGTTCAAATGCTGATGAAAAGATCGGATCTTTCACGACTTCCTTTGCATGGGTTCAAATGTTGATGAAGAGATCGGATCTTTCACGACTTCCTTTGCATTGATTCAAATGCTAATGAAAAGATCGGATCTTTCACGACTTCGTTTGAACCAATGCAAAAGATGCCATGAAATCACGTCATGGCATGGAACCCCTTCCTCAAAATTTTGCTGGGATACCTCTTGATCTTTGGTATTTTTAGGTTTTAGCCACATTATATTACGGAAATTGCTGAAATTTGGTATTTAGTCTTCTTCATAAACGAAAGGAAACTAATTGGTCCATTTTACTTCAATACAGATCGTGGTGGAGGGTATAACAAGTTCGGCCTGGCCGAACTTGACGCTTTTCTTATTTATTTTTTCAAGTCACTGTTTACAACACAAACTGTCCTGAGTACGTTTAGGCTAAAAACTGTCAAACTTTCCAAAAAATTCAAAGTTTTCATGTTATCTCACTGCCTTTAACGCGGCAGCTCCCCAATTGACATCACGAGAGGTCAGTGTCTACAAGAGATGAAAGAGGAACCAAGATAAGTCTAGGGCTTTGCCATGTTAAAACCGGTCAGGTCCGTTGGTTGGCATCTTTCATCTTCTACGTCACCCCATAAATACATAACTACTACACAAATAGACAAAAAATATGTGACGTTCTAAATTAATGAGTAAATCATTTGAAGATTAAGTATTAACCGATTATCATTTGCAACCGAACCCATATTTACCCACATTTAATCGCATTATAAATTATAATAGAACTTAAAAACCAACTCTATACAATATGCATCGATTCGATTATTGTTTATGCGTATTTTCCAAGTTGGTTTGATTGCAGTATGATTAACTGATGGAATGCATATCTGACGACAACAAACCAACAGAATTCTGTAAATAAAAATGTGTAAACAAGTTGAGCAGAGACCGGATTTGCAATCAATGCAAAAAACCCAAAGTTAGAAATTTCTTCGGAAATGACAATTTCATAGGAAGTCTCGCCACCGCAAAAAACATTGACTTCAGTTTTGCTTAACCGCAAATCAGCTATAAACAGTGTTTGTTTGTTCACATGTTTACTGAAGTGGAATTCAAAGAAATGCATGTAGATATCAGTTTTAATTTATAAATTATAATGAATGTAATTAATAATGCAGAATAGATTAATGGCTATAAGCTAATAAGAGTATTATATCAATGTTATTAATTAAGCCATTATTTATCATTCAAAAAAGATTTGAGGTTTAATTAATGCAGCGAAATAAATTCTTGGTATACGCCAGATGTATGTACATACTCGTATGTACGTATATATAAGTGTATGACATTAACTTCAGGTCCCACAAAAGCTCTAAATTTATTGATTGAATACAGTTTACGGGCTTCTGGAGAATAGTTTTGGATTTTTTATGGAAGACAATCATGTCCTTTTTTCATCTCAAGTGGACACTAATCTCCCCGTTGGGCTGCCTTTTACACCCATTAAAGGTAGTGAAATAACAAATTGCCGCGCGTTCAGCCATAAGAACGTTAAAACCTTGGGCTTGGGCGTAGGGCTAGTAACCCTCCACTAGAAAAAAAGCAGCCTACTATGAAAAAACGAAAGAAAAGAAAAACAAAACCCTCTAAAGTTGACGACCCCCGCAAACGTTTTAAGGACCGTGATCTGCGAATCTGCACCTAGAATGTTCGCACTCTTTACAGAGAAGGTGCAGTTTGCGCGCTGGCAGATGTACTGGAAAAGTACAAGGCCGACATTACTGTCATACCTGAAGTACGATGGATTGGGAAAGGCGTCACAAGAACACCTGAAGGTGATGCACTGTATTATAGTTGCCATGACACAAAACATAAGTTTATTCGCGGATTTGTAGTTGGTCGGAGGTTAAAACATCTGGTCTCTGGCTTCACCCCAATGAATAAAAGACTTGCTACAATACGGATAAAAGCAAAATTTATAAACATTAGCTTTACCTGCGCTCATGCTTCATCCGAAGACAAGGACGAGCAGACCAAAGATATACTCTACGAGCGCTTAGATGAAAAATATTACTGTTGTCCTGCCCATGACGTGTGAATTATTCTAGGCGATTTTAGTGCCAAAATTGGAAAAAATATATCTTTGGCCCAAAAGTCTGGAAATTCAGTCTCCATAGTGAAACATCTGACAATGAAATGAGGCTGATCGACTTCGCAGCGACAAAAAACATGGTACTTAGCAATACCAGATTTAAGCATATCGATACTCATGAGGGCGCCTGACTGTCGCTGATCAAAGAACAAGAAATCTTATTGATCACGTTGTGATAGATGGAAGACATCCATCGAACATTTTGGATATTTATTTTTCAAATTCATATATGATACAAAACCCAAAAAAGGATATACATACGATCATTCCGAGGTGCAAACATAGACTCGGACCATCACCTTGTCGCAGCAAAAGTACGCACCAGATTAAACGTAGCAAATAAAGTACGTACAGGCACAACACGGAAGTTAGACATCGTTAAGTTGCATTCACAACAGATAGGCACAGCATATTCCACTCAACTGGCCCAACTGCTTAATCAAAGCATTTCTCGTCCCGATAACATATCAGCACAATGGCAAAATATTGCCCACTCAATACATACAGCTAAATACCGCAAAATCAGTACTTGGATACCAGAGACCTCAACCAGGGAATCCATGGTATACTGCTACCAAAGAAAAAATGCGGCATATAGGGCTCAATAGCAACGCGTAGCGCACAAGAGAGGTATCGGGAGAAACGTATTTTCCGCAAGAAAAAGAAAGGAAAAGAAAAAAAGAGAATAAAAAACAACTCTATCAAAGAGTAAAATTTCGAACTGATGACTTGGGTATAGGCACATCCTCCTGTAGAGACCAGCAAGGTTATTGGGTAAATCATGCAGATAGTGTTCTCAGAATCTAGAAAGAACACTTTTCCAAACTGTTGGTATCCAATAGTAGCGAAGACGACGACGATAAAACAAATCCGATCCCAGAAGATGAGGTAAAGACAGCGATATACTGGCTGCAGAATAATAAGGCAGCGGGAGCTGATGGCCAGCCGAGCTATTAAAAACCGGAGGCGACACGTTGATAAAGTGTATGCATCAGCTAGTTAGCTCCATCTGGCAGGGAGAACGAGTACCCGACAATTGGAACCTGAGCATCCTGTGCCCTGTCAACAAGAAAGGAGATAAGGGTGTATGCTCTAAATATAGGGACCAAAGTCTTCTCCCTATTGCCTACAATATGTGTCATGGATATTGTTGCGAACGGCTAAAGGTCATGATAAACGAAATAATTGAACCATACGCGGGTTTATACCTGGCAAGTCCACCATTGACCAGATATTTACCCTGCCGCAAATCCTGGAGAAGACCCAAGAAGACCCTACTCCTCTTTTTGTCGATTATAAAGCAGCATTCGACTTCAAAGGTATTCCAAACTATGTCTGAATTTGGTATCCCCGGAATGCTTTCGGCTTTGTAAAATGAGTTTAACTGTTACCCGGTCCTCAGTTGAAACAGGAAAGAACCTATCCGAACAGTTTAGTACCAACAGAGGTTTCAGACAAGAGGACAGCCTCTCGTGTGACTTATTCAACATTCTGTTGGAAAAGATTATACGAGATACAGACGTTAAAATAACTGACACAAATTACACCAATAGCCACATAATTTTCCTTGGCTCAGACCACCTTCCTAAATGGACGTAACTATGGGAAAACTGATTGGTAAGGGTTCAGAGTATTTATCAATCAGAGAGCTGCCCACTCTCTCAGACCCTCGGGTAGCTGACATTACGGGACATCATCACTACAGCAGCCGCTCGTTGGTCGAATACCCGAAATCAGACCCAATTTTCCAGCAGAGGCGACGGGAATAGCAAATGAGCGTGATGAGCTTCGTCACACTGAAGACCCACTAAAAGTGGCTAGGCCACCTGAAGCAATGCAGCATTGGTACAGGATAAGTAAATTGTGGGCAACAATTAATTCACTCTCGAATCCGGGACAGAAGTATGGGAGAACTGCTGTTACTTTCAACGACGTGACAGTAACTGACCCATAGAGGGGCGCGTGTTATTTTAACCACAGTTTATAGTGCATGATAGACCGAAGAGTTGTGTGCTACGCCGTATAAAGAGATCTATCATCCGGAACGCGAAATCACCCCAAGCATTCGTCCCACACAAAATATCAATGGTACTTCTTAAGCAACTGGACGAACCCGGAGTTGAGTATTTAAGAAGTGTCCTCAACCTATCGTTAGCCACCCATATAATAGCAGAAGCCTGGAAAGCTGGCAGGGTGGTCCCGAAATTGAAGCCCGCCAAGGATGACAGCAGAGGTGAATGAAGAGAAACAGTTTTCCTGTTGCTCAACATGGATTCCGGATAATGCATAGTACTACAACATCATTACACAAAAAAATGGCCTCTCTAACATATGTCCCAAACATATTTTGCAGCAAACATATATTTGTTTGCAAGCACTTCCAAACATAACACATGTTTGGGTCCTGGAACCACATATATGTTTGCGTGCAAACAAACTATATGTATGGGTGCAAACAAATACAAACCCAAAGCCAAAAAAAAACACATGCATCAGTGGCCGCTTTCTGAGAACAATGGAGCATAAATTTCAATGTGATACACATTGAAATATATGCTCACTTACTCTCAGCAAGCGCTCACTGGGTATTCCTAACATATACACACATTTATAAATGGTGGTGTTTATATTGAAGGTCATAGAAATAAAGGCAAAACAACAAAGACACATAGGTACAAATTTCCAAAGAAAAGAAAAAATTATATAGAAACATCGATGAACGCTTCAAAGTTGAAATCATCAGCGGGAGATCGGCATCGGGAATCAAATGATTTTATATTGTAATATTTCAAGTATACATATGTATGTATGTGAAAAATGTATATTAAATGCGATTTCTTCCTTGTCCAATAAAATATTTCCCTTCACCTTTTTGATTAAATTATAAAATGTATTGGGCATTTAATTTACTAAAAAGCACAATTTCTTTTAGAAACACCAAAACACTGATTTATTCAGACACCTTCCCGTCTTTACTCAACGATGTTCTCTAGAACACTGATGAAAAAAGACCAAGATAATTAATACCATATGTTTTCCTCTTCGCTTGCTACGTTGGTTAACAACAACAAAGCACGAAACACACGTGTTTTACACATACACATCACAAAACGTCTGCGTCTCCTATGACATCATGCACACAGCTCTTTATTATAAACCAGCATTCCGCAGCTGCGAGAGCCCTGTTGTTACTTTTTTGACAAAAATCATCTCCACCCATAAAAATACGTTCTAAAATAAAAAAATATGTTGGTACCCAAACATATAAAATTTACATATGTTACAAAATTTTGCAAACATAAATTTGTTTGGACACAAACAAATTATGTTTGGATCCAAACATATATTTGTTTGCAATCAAACCCAAACAAATATTTGTTTGGATCCAAACATATTTCTAACATATAGTTTTCTGCGTGTACACGCCATACCCGTACATATCAGTAGAGTACTGAACCAGAACAGACCGAGCAGTCATTGTGGCATTTGACCTATCGAAGGTCTTCAGTGCCGTAAACCATGTCAAGCTGTCCGAGGATATCGAGAAGACCACTATACAGCCGTGTTTGAAACATTGGGTAATCAACTGCGTGTGCGGATGTCTGTCATTTGCGGAATTCAGAAACAAGAAGCCCAAAATCCGTAGAGTGAAACATAGAGTTCCCCAAGGTAGGGTGATATCTCCCGAACTGTTTAATCTCTATCTTTCTGAAATACCGCACCCTCCAGACGGCATTGAGAGCGTACACTGTGCTCTTGAAGCAATATTAAATGGAAGGTGCTTACTAGGGCGTGGCGATTTGTATGGAAGGAAAAAACCTTAATAAGTCCTTCCCGTTTCTGATTCCTGAGATTGAACTGAGCAAAAAAGTCTACTAGACCATAGGTCTACCGCGAAAATCGAGCCTCCCGATTTTTACTTTAAGGTTTTTATCCACTTTTTTTGACATTTTAGCATATAACGGCCAAACCATTGAGATTTTCGATCAAATAAAGAGACAAAAATTGTAGCGAAGACAGTGATTAAGAACTCTCTAATACATCGCAAAAGCATTGGAACGCTCCTTCAGGCAGTTTTGGCCTTGAGAAGGTGCAAACTTTTCGGAAAATGTTGATAAGTGGCACTATGCTACAAAAGTTGACCAGAAAAATATTCAAGCGTTCTGATGCAAAATTCTATCGTGTTGGGATCCAGGGACAACGAAAATGCCTTTAGTTCGTTTGGGTCACTACGTTTTATTTTTTATAACGGTAAAAGTGGTGAAAACCTGGTTTCTTACATTTTCGAATTTAAACGGGCATATCTTCTTTTTTCACAACGGATTTCTATTGATCCTTCATCCTTTTAAAGGGGTGAATAATGTCTTTCGAACAAGTTATTATTTTTTTAATCGGTTCACAAGTGGCTAAGTTACAGTAGTTTATGTCTGAAAACCCCCCAAAAAACTATTACTGAATTTCTCATTATTTTCAAAAATATGTTTTTTTTTTTTTTTGTTCAAAATTGATTTTGATAATTGTGAGAAATTCAGTTATATTTTTTGTGGGGGTTTTCAGACATAAACCACTATAACTTAGCCTAGTTTTTGATTTTTCTCATCTATGAAGATTGTAGTTTCAGAATGCGCAAAAACTTCTCATGTGTAATCACTTTCCATTTAAAATTGCTTCAAGAGCACCGTGCGTAATGTATGCGAATGATTGTAAAATCGTCGATGACATATGTACGTGATAGATCTGAGGAATATGAAAATATCTGCCGCTTCATCCACTGCCACACTGTTCAAAACTTGGACGGCAGCCAGTTATGATCCGGACGATGCAGCTTCCTTAATTTGCAATATATATAGAGGAACCCGAAACTGATAATTATAATAATACACGATCGAATATATTTGCGTTTCTACAACAACAATTAATGAACACAATAACTTGTGAAATGAGCATTCAATTTGAACGAAACTTTGCAATTCGTAATATTTCTTCCAAACCTAAATATATCGATATATCGATCCCATAGGATCAAAAATGTTTCTTCAAGTACAGTCCTAACAGCATGAGCAAAATTTTGGGATTAAAACATTAAATTTCCCCGAATTACAACATTAAATCTCCCCCAATAAAAATTCTATAACAATTTTTTTCAATACAATATTATATTATTCTATACAATATTGTAACTAATTCTATCTTCCATTTAGTTACTCATCACAATCTTCGTCATCACAAGCATTCAATGAATGGATGATGATGGATAAAGATAACGATGAAGCACTACTCATCTACGATTCCATTACACTAAAACGAATTGTTGCAATTTTAGTCATCCAACACTGACTCAAATGCTTTGGCCATGATGCAAATAGATGCAAATGCCCCCACAATGATGACGATATTTTGTTGATGAACGATATTGGATGATAATGTGGTGGGGGTATGACTATAAAATATTTTACCGCATTCACCACATTCTTGTTGAAATTTTGTAATAAACAAACATTCAAAGAAATGAGAAGAAAAACTCAACGATATTTTTATAGTTTTTTGTTTGGCATTATTATTTTCATTCTTAATATAGCAGCAACAACATTATCGTGTCTCAATGGAACACAACGACGGTTTGGGGGAATAGCCAGCCGAATGTCATAAAATGACCACTGCAAGCTATAATAGATTTGAATTTTCTATGAGAAACACTCATCAATTCGGCATGCTTGGTAGGTAGAAAGCTTTTGTTGTCATTCTAAATGAAATTTTCCTATACAATGTACAATACTTTTTAATGTGCACTCAGGTTGCGTTTGCTATTGATGACAAAAGAACAAAAAACATAAACAATGAATACCCTATACAAAATATTAATGATTTTTTAAAGGTCTCAAATGTAGATTTTTAAGAGGCCACAAGTGTAGAATTTTCAATATGATCTTTTTAAAGTTTTTTGAGAGAACTCAAACTTGGATTTTTTAAGGATTTCTTGAAAGAATCCAGACATGGAGTTTTTAAAAATTGAAACGTAGATATTTTAATTTTTTTTTTAAGAATTCAAACGTGGATTTTTTAAAGATTTTTTGAGATACTCCAAACGTGGATTTGTTTTAAGATTTTTTTGTGATAATCCAAACGTGGGCTTTTTTTATAGATTTTTTGAGAGAATCTAAACGTGATTTTGTAGAGAATTTTTGAGAAAATCCAAACGTGGATTTTTAAAGAATTTTTGAGAAAATCCAAACGGGGATTTTTAAAGATTTTTAAGAGAATATAACCGTGGATTTTTTAAAAAAATTTTGGAAGACTCTTTACGTGGATTTTTAAAGAATTTCTGAGTGAATTCAAACGTGGATTTTTAAAGAATTTCTGAGTGAATTCAAACGTGGATTTTTAAAGATTTTTTGAAAGATTCCAAACGTGGATTTTTAATGGTTTTTTGAAAGATTCCAAACGTGGGTTGTTAAAGAATTTTTGAGAGAATCCAAACACGGATTTTTAAAGATTTTTTGAGAGAATCTAAACCTGGATTTGTTAATGATTTTTTATACCCTCAGCCTTTAGGCTAAAGAGGGTATTTACACTTTGATACGGCCAAAAATGTGCCTCATCGAAATAATGGTTTTAGACCCCAAGTATGTTTGTACGATATCCGTTTCAGATAATTTTGAGTCGATCTAGCAATGTCCGTCCGTCTGTCTGTCTGTCTGTCTGTCCGTCTGTCTGGCTGGCTGGTGCGCACGATAACTCTCGAACGGATCAATCGATTCCGTTCAAATTTTGGGTATCGAAATATTTTGTACAGATTTGATTTAAGTTCGAAGATGGGCCATATCGGTCCACTCCTTCAGGTACCTCCCCCACAAAAGTTCAAAAATGTTCGGAAAAATTGTCCGCACGATAACTCTTGAAGGGAGTAACCGAATTAGTCCATACTTTGCACATCGTGACATTTCTACCAGACATAGATGAGGTTCCAATATGAACCCTATTGGTTCACTCTTTCGGGTACCTCCCATACAAAATTTTGCTTAAGTGCAGTTTAAGGCCTGCCCTCAAATCGCTTTGATTTTTGTTGCAGCCACTTGTATTCACTACACCCATTACAACGATATAATTTTTTTCAGGAGCAAGTCCATATATCCTCGGAAATCAGCACGAAAACCGCAAACAACCCATATAACACCATGTGTCGTAGTTGGAGTGCACGATAACTCTCGAACGGATCAACAAATTTGGTTAAATTTTTCGCTCTTTCAATATTTTGTCCAAACTTAGTTTAAATTCGAAGATAAAATATATCGGTCCACTCCTTCCGGTACCTCCCCCACAAAGGTTCAAAATTTTTCGACAAGATTGTGGGCATGATAACTCTAGGAGGGAATAACCGAATTGAGCCAAACTTTGCTATTGGTTATATTACTTTCAGGCATAGATCGAGTTCTAATATGGACTATATCGGTCCACTCATATCTCCCACACAAAATTTGGAAAGAGTATAGTTTAACAACTCCTCTCCGATCTTATTAATTTGTGACGCAGCAGGTTGCACTTGCGGCCCCTGTTACGACGTTGTAATTTTTTTTCGTGGGAAAGTCCATACTTCCTGAGATAATGACCCAAAAAGGTCCAGAAAATCCTACCGGCACCACCTAAACTGGCTAATGTGTAAAATAACCCTTTAAGAGAGAAATCGATTTTGCTCAAACTTTGTAAATTGAGAAGTACCCAGCAAAAATACTCATTACAAATTGGCCTACTTTCTCATTATTTTAACACGGGCTTGTCATAGGGGGTAAGTACTTATTTTTTGGCACTTAAAAGTAAATAAATAAGTACTTAAATAAGTAGTTACGACTTGAAGTAACCAGGGAGCAACTACTTATTTATCTACTTTTTAGTGGCCAAAAAGTAAGTACTTACTCCCTATGACATGCCCATGTTAAAATAATGAGAAAGTAGGCCAATTTGTAATGGGTATTTTTGCTGGGTAAAATTGTAATATATTTAAATTCAGAAAATTATGTACACCATATTTAATTATATAGTCTGTAAGGAAAATATCCATAGACTAATAAAGAAAAAAAAATATTTCCTACAGATTTGTATTAGGTCCGAATATGTACTACATCCGATCACTCCTATGCGTACACCCTACCCAAGGTTTGGAAAAAATGCACTCGTCTTGGATCATTCTGAATTTTGTTGCAACATGTAGTTTTTTGCGGCCCTTTCCATCCTGGAAAATTTTCCCAACAGCTAAAAAACCTACAGAAGTATTGTGTTAACTGTTTTCTTCGGGTACGTGGCTGAGGGTATATCTCTGTCGGCTCAGCTGACTGATACTTTCTTACTTGTTTTTTTGAGAATCTAAACCTGGATTTGTTAATGATTTTTTTAGAGAATCTAAACCTGGATTTTTTGAGAAAATCTAAACTTGGATTTTTTTTTAAATTTTTAAATTAATCTAAACATGGATTTTTTAAGGATTTTATGAGATAATGCAAACGTGGATTTTTTAACGATTTTTTGAGAGAATCTAAACCTGGATTTATTAAAAGAATCCAAACGTGGATTTTTTAACGATTTTTTGAGAGAATCTAAACCTGGATTTTTTAAACATTTTTTAAGAGAATCTAAACGTGGATTTTTTAACTATTTTTTGAGATAATCCAAACGTGGATTTTTTAAAGATTTTTTGAGATAATCCAATCATGGATTTTTAAAGATTTTTAGAGAAGATCCAAACGTTAATTTTTTTAAAGATTTTTAGAGAAGATCCAAACTTAAATTTTTTAAACATTTTTAGAGAAGATCCAAACGTACATTTTTTAAAGATTTTTAGAGAAGATCAAAACGTAAATTTTTTAAAGATTTTGAGAGAAGAACCAAACTGAAATTTTTTAAAGATTTTTAGTGATGACCCAAACTTAATTTTTTAAAGATTTTTTAAGAGAACGCCGATTTTAAAAGATTTTTTGAGGGAATTTTTTTTTTTTTTGAAAATTTATTGAGAGAATGTTAAAGAATATTTTTTGAAGATTTTTTCTTTAAAGAAGATTTTTTTTGATGATTTTTGAGAGAATCCAATCGTGTACCTTAAAAAGATTTTTTAAGAGAAATGTGGACTTCAAAGAAGATCTCTTTTAAGTTTTTTTGAGAGACCTTAAAGAAGATTTTTTAGAAAGACATGAACTCTAATAAGATTTTTGAGGGAATCCAAACCAAAGAAGATTATATGAGAGAATCAAAAAGTGAACCTTAGAAGATTTTTTGAGAGAATCCAAACGTGAACCTTAAAGAAGATTATTTGAGAAAATCCAAACGTAGACCTTAAAGAAGATTCTTTGAGAGAATCCAAACGTGGACCTTAAAGAAGATTTTTTAAGAGAATCCAAACGAGGACATTATAGAAGATTTTTGAGAGAATCCAAAAGTAGACCTTAAAGAAGATTTTTGACAGAATCCAAACATGGACCTTAAAGAAGATTATTTGAGAGAATCCAAACGTGGACCGTAAGAAGATTTTTTGACAGAATTTCATATATATTTTTTGGGAAAAACTTAAATATGATTTTTTAGAGAGCCCTAAATAGGATTTCTTGAAGATTTTTGAGAGAATATTGATGATGATTTTTGTCAGAACGTTAAAGAGGATTTTTTGACGATTTTTTTACGTTTTCCAAATGAACATGCAGTAATTCAGAAAATTTTAAGGTATCTATCGGTTCAGCTAAAAACACACGACAACTAATCTGCCAACACCCAATGCTTTGCAATATCCAAACGAATATTGACAAGAAGAAATTTGTTTTCAATACAATGAAGCATGCAACCATATTTTCCATTATAACCAAAGAAAAAAAAAACATCGTAATACCGCTGGCCATGATATCTCAATGCATTTTCATATTTTGCCTTATGTTTAGGTTACACATCATAGTTGTTTAATATGTTGTTGCAAATTAATTTTGTTTCACGTGTGAATAGATGATTAGTGAGTGGGCAACATTGTTGCAATGATAGATCAGAGAATGGGGTAGCTAAGTGGTCAACCCAACAAACATTTCGCGGGAAATGTGAGGAATGCAAAGGCTGAGGTTTGAACCTGGGTCCTCTCCAACAAATAGACAATGTTGTCGAGGTCCTAGCGCTCTAGGCCACAGCCAATCTATCATCATAACTACTGAAAAAGTAGGCATTGCAATTCATAAAGGAAAACCCCCTTTGATTGTACGTGTGTATGTATTGAGAAATTGATTTCTAGACAAGACACTAGGGTGACTTGATAAAGAAAAATACTTCATATCTACACATTTGTAAAAATGTTTGTATAAATAGAAGGTATCAAAATCAGCCTTTGTCTTCTAGCCATCAATTAACATTCAAAATACCCCTGACGAGCTTTGGCAACCACCAAGCGAAACGGTCCGTAGGGTAATTGGTTGAATGTGTGTTGTGGTATAACGCTAGAATTCATTTTTCAATACAAAACTCCTTAGGCCATGTTAGCTCGATTAATCCATAATTAATAAACTTTCATAAATAATTGGCCTTCGTCCTAAAAAGACAATAATAAAAATAAAAAGCAAAATTATTTTACTCCTCAAAATTCAGAGGGTTATAAACAGATTAATTAAAAATGTAAAATTTTCAAAAAAGTTATTTCTATAACCTCAGTATGTCCTTTGTTTCAGATATCACATGCTGTTCTTTATCTCTCCGAGAGGATGCTCAAGTAACAAAACTTTTTTTCTACAGCTTTTTTCTTTGGTAACATCTGCGGACCCTAGACTGACACCTGTACACCTCGATATCCTCATTTTTAAATCGTTTCTATACCCTCCACTACAGTATAAAAGGTATATGAAGTTTTTTTTTCGTTGTAGCGCTTTCAAATAACCGTCTGAGACCCTATATAGGATTTTCCTGGTCAGAACAAAATTCTGAGTCGATATATACATGTTTATTTGCCCGTCCGTTACAATCACTTTAGCATCCAGACAAATGGAAATAAGACTCTAAACGTTTGCACAGATGCATCATTTGTTTACCGACAAATAATTGTGTTGGGATATGGCGGTTATTGTTTTTCTTTCGAAGACCATGAATATCCAAATGAAACGGCAGCTGATGCCATGGCCATTGCAGCGCTGTCGCCGATAATGATGACGATGATGACAGCAATGACGATGTGGCGTCAGGCTTGTTGACGCCATCATAAGTGCTGAACGAAGAAAAAAAAACAGAATTGCAACAAAATTTTTAGTCATTAGCAAGCAAGCAAGAAAGCCTGCTTCAACACCAACTTACAAGTCTGGGAAGTTTCCAAAATGAACTGCCATGAATTGCAACAAAGATAGACAAAGCTATGTATGACACATCTGTGACACCGTCAAGGTAACAGAAACCCACATGCAATCCAACCACATGTATCAGGAAATTCAAGGTAATTGAAATAACCTGTGGTGCTACAACATAGAAGTGGGTTGGCCAAATGACCGAAGTAATTATTACGTTACAAGGGGGATTTTTAATGACAACGAAATGGAAATGCAAAATTAACTTCTTTTAGCATTATTTCACCTAGTGGAGCTGTAATAAAAGACAAAAAGGAAAAAATGAAAAAGTATTTTAATCAATTTCTTTTAATTTACTAATGATTACTTTGCATTATAATTAATTATAACGCCAGACTTATTGCTGGGAAATCAGGGATGTCATGAATACATTACAATATACATGGTAACATTTCTTCCAAAGTTCGGAGAAGGACTATATCGGATTATAACAACAGGAATCTCCTCCACAAAACTTCAAAAAAGTTGTCACCCAATAGGGGGTATTATAATAAGGATTACAAACAAAATTAACTCATTCATGTGTGTGAAGTTATTTTAAATCGTCTAATGGAAATTTAATGTGCCGTTGTTGTTGCCGATGTGTCCTTTTTCAGAAATCATAACGTGAAAGAATTATTTGTTAAGGCAACGAACAATTTACTAAATAAATAATGGGCTTACTGCATAACTGCAGCTATTTCATGTTTTCGAATGCCAAACAATTGCCAGCGGGAATTTTAAAGAAATTTGAAGTGATTTATGCAGTTAATGCGTGGAAAGTAATGTATTGTAATTTTGGACAATATGTACGTATGTATGTATGTCTGCACATTTGTATGTATGCACATTATCAGCAAATATATTCTGCCTTTAACACCCGTTAAAGGTAGTGAGCTAACATGTGCCGCGCGTTCACCCATAAGAACGTTAAAAAATTGGGTTTGGGCGTCGGGTTAGTAACCCTCCCCTAGAAAAACAGCCTACTATGAAAAAACGAAAGAAAAGAAAAACAAACCCCTTTAAAGTTGACGAACCCCGCAAACGTTTTAAGGACCATGATCTGCGAATCTGCACCTGGAATGTTCGCACTCTTTATAGAGAAGGTGCAGTCTTCGCATTGGCAGACGTACTTGAAAAGTACAAGACCGATATTACTGCCATACAGGAAATACGATGGATTGGGAAAGGCGTCACAACAACACCTAAAGGTGATGCACTGTATTATAGCTGCCATGACGTAAAGCATGAGTTTGGTTGTGGATTCGTAGTTAGTCGGAGACTAAAACATCTGGTATCCAGCTTCACCCCAGTGAATGAAAGACTTGCTGCAATTCGAATAAAAGCTAAATTCTTCAACATCAGCTTTATTTGCGCTCATGCTCCCACTGAAGAAAAGGACGAACAGACCAAAGATATATTTTACGAGCGCTTAGAAGAAACTTATGACCGTTGCCCTGCCCATGACATTAAAATTATACTAGGCAATTTTAATGCCAAAATTGGAAAAGAGAATATCTTTGGCCCAACAGTCGGGAAATTCAGTCTCCACAGTGAAACATCTGACAATGGTATGAGGCTGATAGACTTTGCAGCTGCAAAAAACATGGTAGTTAGCAGTACCAGATTTAATCATCTCGATATTCATAAGGGCACCTGGCTGTCTCCAGATCAGAAAACAAGAAACCAAATTGATCATGTTGTGATAGATGGAAGACATTCATCGAGCGTGTTGGATGTACGATCGTTCCGAGGCGCAAACATTGATTCGGACCACCTTGTTGCAGCAAAGGTACGCACCCGCTTAAACGTAGCAAACAAAGTACGAACAGACACAACACGAAAGTTAGACATCGGTAAGCTGCAATCACAACAGATAGCCACAGCATATTCCACTCAACTAGCCCAATTGCGTAGTCAAAGCACTCCTCATCCCGATAACATATCAGCGCAATGGCAAAGCATTGCCCACTCCATGCAAACAGCCGCAAAATCCATACTTGGATACCAGAGACCTCCACCAAGGAATCCGTGGTATGATGAGGAGTGTCGTGCTGCCACAGGGAGAAAAGGAGAGAGGAGAAACGTCTTTTCCGCAGGAAAAAGAGAGAGATGGAAAAGCGGGAGTGTGAAAAAATCGAGATGTACAGGAGCCAGAATGAAGTCCGAAAATTCTACCAAAGAGTCAAGCATCAAAATGATGGCTTTGGTACAGGCACATCCTCCTGTAGAGACCAGCAAGGTAATTTGGTAACTGATACAGATAGTGTACTCAGGATATGGAAAGAACATTTTTCAAATCTGTTGGTATCCAATAGCAGCGAAGACGACGAAGATACCACAGTCCCAATCCCAGAAGATGGTATTGAATGTATACCGCCCAGCCAAGATGAGGTAAAGACAGCAATAAATCGGCTGAAGAATAATAAGGCAGCAGGGGCCGATGGCTTACCAGCCGAGCTGTTCAAAACCGGAGGCGACACGCTGATAAGGTGTATTCATCAGCTAGTTAGCACCATCTGACAGGAAGAACGAGTACCCGACGATTGGAACCTGAGTATCCTGTGCCCCGTCCACAAGAAGGAAGATAAGACTGTATGCTCTAACTATAGGGGCATAAGTCTACTCCCTATTGCCTACAAGATCGTGTCAGGGATATTGTGCGAACGACTAAAGCCTATGGTCAACGAGATAATTGGACCATACCAATGCGGCTTTATACCTGGCTAGTCCACCATTGACCAGATATTTACCCTGCGGCAAATCCTGGAGAAGACACAAGAGATGCAGATCGACACCTACCACCTTTTTGTCGATTATAAAGCAGCCTTCGACAGCCCGCTGCGTTCAAAGGTATTCCAAGCCATGTCTGAATTTGGTATCCCCGCAAAGCTCATCCGGCTTTGTAAAATGACTTTAACTGACACGAGGTCCTCAGTTAAAATAGGAAAGAACCTCTCCGAAGAGTTTGGTACCAAAAGAGGTTTCAGACAAGGAGACAGCCTTTCGTGTGACCTCTTCAACATCCTGCTAGAAAAGGTTATACGAGAGGCAAACGTCAAAAGAAGTGGCACAATTTACACCAATAGTCACATGTTACTTGCGTATGCTGATGATATAGACATCATGGGCCGATCAGTAAAAGAAGTAACTGATACCTTTATAAAGGTCGAATGAGAATCTGCTAAAGTGGGTCTGGCGGTAATCGGTGAATAGACCAAGTTGATGGTGTCGACGCGCAATGCATCCATTGAGCTCGGACCGACTGTGGATGTTGGTTCCTATAATATTGAGGTAGTAAAAGACTTTGTCTACCTCGGCACCTCCGTAAACACAACAAACGACATCAGTTGTGAAATAAAAAGAAGAATTGTATTGACCAACAGATGCTACTTTGGTTTAAGTAAGCAGTTTAAAAACACAGCCACATCTCGTCAAACAAAAATAACGCTCTACAAAACACTGATACTTACCGTGCTGATGTATGGCTCCGAAGCCTGGGTACTTGCGCAAGCAGACATGACACTGCTTGGTGTGTTTGAGAGAAAAATTCTTCGAAAGATCTACGAACCATCTGCGTTGACGGTGAATATCGACGTCGCATGAACCACGAGCTGTATGTGCTATACAAGGACATCAATATAGTTAAACGTATCGAGATGCGGCGATTGCGTTGGCTAGGCCATATCATAAGAATGAGCGATGATGAACCCGCTAAAAAGGCGTATAAATACGTGCCACATGGCGGTGCACGCAGAATTGGCAGGCCAAGGAATAGATGGCGCAAACAAGTGGATGATGAGATGAAAAGGCGTGAGTGCGAAGCAACAAATAGAGAGGAATGGAGATCTCTTCTTAGTTCGGCCTATAGAACCAGCCAGCTAAATAAGTAAGTAAGTATATTCTCTTGATGGTTAGGTTAGGTTAAAGAACGTGCACCTGTCGTGTTGGACAGCCACTCCACTCGGAGACCTTATGGTCTATTGTGTTCATCCTATAGTGTGGGTTGGAGAAAAGAAAAGAAATATATTGCACAGAAGAGGATAATAGGTATCAAGGAAAGAAGTAAGAATAATTAAGTAAGTACTATGGATTGAAAGACATGGAGGAATTATTTTAGATAGGAGAGCGAGTGAGGAGAATTTGTCATATTAATTTGCTGTATTTTGTTCATGTTGAAGCCACTTCAGACCCTTGGCGAGAAGAAGCAGTGTTGTCGGCTCGGCTTGGCAGAACGTTGTCAGAGATGTTATTGTATGTTCACTCATTGTTTGAATTCACCTGGTCATGAGCATTGGACAACGGCATAATAAGTGCTCAATCGTCTCTGTTTCTTCTTCATCTTCGCATAATCTGCTGTAGTCTGTGGAGTCATCTCTCTCCCATTTGGAGGTCATTGATCTTAGTCTGCAGTGTCCCGTGATTATTCCAACCATTAGTTTCAGATCGGGTTTTTTCATAGAGAGTTAAGAAGTGGTCTTCCGCTTGGAGAGGTTGGGCCAGATTGCCTTTGATATTTTACAGCCAGGTTCGTTGTTCCAAATCTGACCAGCCTTCTCCCTATATGCTTGTTCTAAAAGCCGCATGAAATGACACAAGGGTGGCTTGATTGAGTTATCGATTTCGATGTCGTTTGACTCAGATCCGCGACGCCCCAGTTCATCCGCTTTTTCATTTCCCTCGATGTCGCAGTGCCCCGGGACCCAGCCAAGGTAACGATTGATCTTAGGGCTTCCAAGGCTTTTCTGTTTTCCAGTAGGATCTAAGTGATTTTAGGGCCGCTTGACTATCCACATAGATAGTCTCCGGTCCAGCTATGTCCCGTTCCATGTTTTTTTATCAACTCTGCTGCTTTCGTAACCGCAAAGATTTCGGCTTGGAAGACGCTAAAATTTTCGCTTAGCTTGTGGAGAGCCGTAGGTTGAGGGTATCGCTGTAGACGCCCGCTTCTGTTCCCTTTCCATCTTGGAGCCAGTGGTATAAACCTCTATACCGGGTAGAGGTGGGGAGTTGCGGGTCCAGGCCTCTCTGTCAGGTATCTGAAATTCAACTTCGTCGAAGTGTAATTGTGGTGATGTATAGTCACTGATTACCTCCGATCCTACTGATATTCCAGATCGTCGTAAAATAGCAGCGTGGCCGTAGTCGAAGTTGCGCCATGAGCTTATCTCCTTGAGTCGGAGAGCAGCTTTTGCTGCCAACTCTTGCACCACGAGATTCATCGGATGAAGATCCATTAGTACATTGAGGCCAGCCTGTGGAGTGCTTTTCATGGCTCTGGTAATTAAGAGGGATGCCACTCTTTGAACAATATTTATTTTGCGGAGATGGGATGTCTTACTCAATGCATTCCACCACAGCAATGAACCATAAGTTAAAATAAGGCGAACTATGGTCGTAAAAATCCAGTGGATGACCTGTGGTTTCAATCCCCAACTCTCTTGGCACGTTCTTTGACATTCCTCTTCCACGTTAGTTGATGGTCCAGGATAATGCCGAGGTACTTGGCCTCTAGAGAGAGCTTTAAGGCCACTCTATCCAGCTTTGGTATGGTGAATGGTTTGAATTTCTTTTGTTCGTAAATAGAACCAGCTCTTTCTTAGATGGGTTCACCCCAAGTCCATTGTTGTGTGCCCATCTTGATAAATTGACTAGAGCTCCTTGCATGAGTTCCGATAGCGTTTGTGGGAACTTTCCGCTGATCATTATGACCACGTCGTCAGCATAAGCAATTGTTTTTATGCTTAGTTGATCAAATTCCTTAAGTATTTCATTAGTCACCAGAAGCCACAGCAGTGGAGATAGTACGCCACCTTGTGGTGTGCCCCTGGTGACAGACTTCCGAATGGAGGTCTCACCGATTATTGATTATCTTGCCGCTAAGCATTCCATCGTTACAATTGATCAGTGTAGTGGAAAGACTTAAAATCGGGAGTGAATTGGCTTTCGTAATGTTTTGTCCAAACATAGTTTAAGTTCGAAGATAAGCCATATCGGTCCACTCCTCCAGGTACCTGCCCCACAAAAGTTCAAAATTTTCGGAAAAATTGTGCGAAGGATAACTCTTGATGGTAGTGACCGATTTTGTCCATACTTTACATATCCTAATATATCTATCAGATATAGATCAGGTTCGAATATGGACTATATTTGTCCACTTCTTCGGGTAGCTACCACACAAAATTTCGGATAAGTTCACTTTAAGACCTGCTCTCGAATCACTTTGATTTTTGTTGAAACAACTTGCATTCGCTGCCTTAATTACGACAGTAAAAGTTTTTTAATGGGCAAGCCCATACTTCTTGAGAAAACAATCCGAAAGATGTAAAAATTCCCTATGGCTCCGTATGTAGTGGCTGGAGAGCTCGAACCGAATACTGCGTTCGTCCACACTTTGGATATCGTAATATTTATTCGAATATTAGAAGAAATTCGAAGGTGGTGCTCGGTTCCGGTACCACGCCTACAAAATTTCGAAAATATTCGCTAAACTGGTACGCGCGATATCTCATAAACGTAGCAACCGATTTGGTCCAATTTGGATCTTTAAATATTTTATTCAAACTTAGTTTATGTTAAAATGTGGGTCTATCCCACACAATTGTTAAACATTTTTGTGCAGTAAAGAGTCTGTTCGAGAAACTTTTGGACTTTTTTGCCGAAGGATTTTCAGGGCCATAGCGATATTGTGTTTTTCGTAGGCAACTATGGTACAAAAGCCCTCCCTTCCTTCCTTAACATGCCCATTACAGAACATTTGTTCTATAAGCCGAACTAAGAAAAGTTCTCAAATTCTCTCTGTTTACTGCTTCACTTTCTGGAATACAGCGCCTTTTCATCTCTTCATCCACTTGTTTGTTCCATCTAAGCTTTGGCCTGCCAATTCTGCGTGCGCCGCCATGTGGCACGTATTTATTCGGCTTTTTAGCGGGTTCATCATCGCTCATTCTTATGATATGGCCTAGCCAACGCAATCGTTGCATCTCGATACGTTGATCTATACTGATGTCGTTGTATAGCAGATACAGCTCGTGGTTCAAGCGACGTCGATATTAACCGTCAACGCAGATTGGTCCATAGATCTTTCGAAGAATTTTTCTCTCAAACACACCAAGCACTGCCTTGTCTGCTTGCGCAAGTACCCAGGCTTCTGAATAATACATCAGCACGGGTAGTATCAGTGTTTTGTAGAGCGTTATTTTTGTTTGACGAGATGTGGCTTTGTTTTAAACTGCTTACTTAAACCAAAGTTGCATCTGTTGGCCAATACAATTCTTCTTTTTATTTCACAACTGATGTCGCTTGTTGTGTTTACGGAGGTGCCGAGGTAGACGAAGTCTTTTACTACCTCAATACTATAGGAACCAACTTCCACACTCGGTACGAGCTCAATGGACGCATTGCGCGACGACACCATCAACTTGGTCTTCTCACCGTTTACCGCCGGACCAACTTTAGCAGATTCTTCTTCGACCTTTATAAAGGTATCAGTTACTTCTTCTACTGATCGGCCCATGATGTCTATATCATCAGCATAAGCAAGTAACATGTGACTATTGGTGTAGATTGTGCCACTTCTTTTGACGTTTGCCTCTCGTATAACCTTTTCAAGCAGGATGTTGAAGAGATCACACGAAAGGCTGTCTCATTGTCTGAAACCTCTTTTGGTACCAAACTCTTCGGAGAGGCTCTTTCCTATTTTAACTGAGGACCTCGTGTCAGTTAAAGTCATTCTACAAAGCCGGATGAGCTTTGCGGGGATACCAAATTCAGACAGGGCTTGGAATACCTTTGAACGCAGCGGGATGTAGAAGGCTGCTTTATAATCGACAAAAAGGTGGTAGGTGTCGATCTGCATCTCTTGGGTCTTCTCCAGGATTTGCCGCAGGGTAAATATCTGGTCAATGGTGGATTAGCCAGGTCTAAAGCCACATTGGTATGGCCCAATTATTTCATTGACCATATGCTTTACTCGTTCGCACATTATCCCTGACACTATCTTGTAGGCAATAGGGAGAAGACTTATGCCCCTATAGTTAGAGCATACAGCCTTATCTCCTTTCTTGTCGACAGTGCATAGGATGCTGAGGTTCCAATCGTCGGGTACTCGTTCTTCCTGGCAGATGGTGCTAACTAGTTGATGAATACACCTTATCAGCGTGTCGCCTCCGGTTTTTTGACAGCTCGGCTGTCAAGCCATCGGCTCCTGCTGCCTTATTGTTCTTCAGCCGACTTATTGCTGTCTTTACCTCATCTTGGCCGGGCGGTATACATTCTATACCATCTTCTGGGATTGGATCTGTGGTATCATCGTCTTCGCTACTATTGGATACCAGCAGATTGGAGAAATGTTCCTTCCATATCCTGAAAACGCTATCTGTATCTGTTACCAGATTACCTTGCTGGTCTCTACAGGAGGATGTGCCTGTACCAAAGCCATCTGTTTGATGTTTCACTCTTTGGTAGAATTTTCGGACTTCATTCTGGCTCCTGTACATCTCGATTTTTTCACACTCCCGCTTTTCCATTTCTCTCTTTTTCTAGCGGAAAAGACGTTTCTCTTCTCTCCTTTTCTCCCGATATCTCTCTCGCGCGCTACGCTTTGCTGCTGATTGTAGAGTAGCCCTATATGCCGCATTTTTCTCTTCGGTAGCAGCACGACACTCCTGGTCATACCATGAATTCCTTTATGGAGGTCTCTGGAATCCAAGTATGGATTTTGCGGCTGTTTGCATGGAGTGGGCAGTATGTTGTAATTGTGTTGTTATGAGAGAAGTCTCCCTTGTCCCGTATGGGATGTTGTGGAACAATGTTTGTTGTATGTTATCGGGACAAGGAGTGCTCGCGATAAGGATTTGGGCTAGTTGAGTGGAATATGCTGTGGCTACATGTTGTGTTTGCAGCCTATCGATGTCCAACTTCCGCGTTGAGTCTGTTCGTGCTTTATTTGCAACGTTTAGACGGGTACGTACCTTTGCTGCAACAAGGTAGTGGTCCGAATCAATGTTTGCGCCTCGGAACGATCGTACATCCAACACGCTGGATGAATGTCTTCCATCTATTACAACATGATCAATTTGATTACTTTTTCTTTGATCTGGAGACAGCCAGGTGCCCTTATGAATATCGAGATGATTAAATCTGGTACTGCTAACTACCATGTTTTTTGCAGCTGCAAAGTCTATCAGCCTCATATCATTGAATTTCCCGACTGTTGGGCCAAAGATATTCTCCTTTCCAATTTTGGCTCTAAAATCTCCTAGAATGATTTTAATATCATGGACAGGGCAACGGTCAAAAGTTTCTTCTAAGCGCTCCAAAATATATCTTTGGTCTGTTCGTCCTTGTCTTCAGTGGGAGCATGAGCGCAAATAAAGCTGATGTTGAAGAATTTAGCTTTTAATCGAATTACAGCGAGTCTTTCATTCACTGGGGTGAAGCTGGAGACCAGATGTTTTAACCTCCGACCAACTACAAATCCGCAACCAAACTCATGCTTTGTGTCATGGTAGGTATAATACATTGCGTCACCTTTAGGTGTTGTTGTGACGCCTTTCCCGTTCCATCGTATTTCCTGCATGGCAGTAATGTCGGCATTGTACTTTTTAAGTACATCCGCCAATGCGTAAACTGCACCTTCTCTATAAAGAGTGCGAACATTCCAGGTGCAGATTCGCAAATCATGGTCCTTAAAACGTTTGCGGGGTTCGTAAACTTTAGAGTCACCTTTTTCTAGGGGAGAGTTACTAACCCGACGCCCAAACCCAAAATTTTAACGTTCTTATAGGTGAACGCGCGGTACATGTTAGTTCACTACCTTTTACGGGTGTTAAAGGCAGCTCCCCAGGTGACACCACGGGGAGGTCAGTGTCCACTTGAGATGAAAGAGGGACCAAGATAAATCCTGGGCTTTGCCATGTTAAAGCCGGTCAGGACCGTTCCTTGGTATCTTCCATACCCTACGTCACCCAACCGAAACATATGACATATGCAAAACTTAGGCGTTTTACATATTTTCTTGTGCAACAAATATTTCAATAATAGGCTCAAATATGTTTGTGTGTACAATTTTTCTGTTTAAAATTCACTTCAGACAAGTCTATAAAATAGAGAAACGTATATCCACAGCCATAACCTTCAAATTACCGAATGTCGGGAGGTATCGTTCTATGGGGGCTATTTGAAATTTCAGCCATTTCGGAGGGACATTTAGGCCACAACCTTCAAAATATCGAAAACCGAGAGGTACCGTTCTATGGGGGCTATATGAAAATGTGGTAAGTTTCATACCTCCAAGGTGGTAAGTTTTATACCTCCATGGAGGACTAAATACCAAATTTCAACTATTTCAGAGGGATATTGAGGTCACAACCTTTAAAATGCCGGGGGCTATATGTAGACGTGGACCAATACCGACAAATTTCAGTTGGAGAGTTTTATAGCCACAACGAAGATTTAATACAAAATTTCAGCCATTTCATTCAGACCACAACTCCTTGAATATGGTTTTGCAAATGCTTATTTTATGCAAATATGTAAAAATATGCAACAATTTCTAGACCTAATTCGTTTTATTTTGTGATAAAACGATTTTCTGTCTATACAGATTTTCTATACGACCATCCTAGCCATATACGCATTTGCATAGGATTCCGCTGTCTAGTTATGACGAATATTTCAAAAAAAGAATTATCCAAATCGGTCCAGCCGTTCCCAACATTTGATTTTTATTTATATTGATTTTATTATTTATATTTTGTATTTTATATTTTAAATATTTTTTTTTTTTATTTTTTATTTTATATCTTATCTTTATATATAAAACTCAATTGTCGTTTGTTGGTAATTGAATCAGTTGAAAACAGCTAGAGCGATTTGGATATTTTTTTGTGGAAATGTTAGTCATAGTCCAGTTTAGGTTTTTATGCAACGAAAAATTGGCCACGCCCACTTTTCCGCCCACTTTTATAAATATGTTATATCTACGGAACTACTCAATAGATTTTCCTGAAATTTTCAGGGAACGTAGAGTGGTGGCCCCCGGTTGAAATTCGGATCGGGCGGGGTACCTCCCCGATGCCCTATTATTGTAAAAATGCAATATTTGCAACAATTACAAATGTATCGCCTTGAAAATTAATTTCCGAGTCAATGGCGATTGTGTCTCCGACCTTACGTGCGGCATTAAGACTGGACAACGCCCCTTTTTTAAATATGTTATACTATCTACGAAACTACTAAATTGATTTTCCTGAAACTTTCAGCGAATGTACAGGGTTGGTCCCCGATAAAAATAGGCTACATATTTTTTGACTTTCGGATCGGGCGGGTACCTCCCCTATGCCTTATTTTTGTAAAAATGCAATATTTGCAACAAATACGAATGTATCGGTTTGGGAATTTATTTGCGAGTCAATGGCGATTGTGTCTCCAACCTTACGTACTTATTTTGTGATCCGACCACGCTCACTTTCTAATTAGGTTATATCTACAGGGGATTTTCAAGAAAATAGCGATTTGTCTAAACTTTTAAATGTTTATAAATAAAAATCAAATATCGTTCGCATCAGTTGAGAACGGCTGGACCGATTTTCGACCTGGGTTTTTATGCAAAGAAAATTTCCAACCAATTTCCTATTTTTATCATTTCTACAAAAACTACTGAACCGATTTTCCTGAAATTGCCAGTGAATGTACAGAGATGGTCCCGCTTAAAATAGGCTACAAATTCAGTTGAATTTGGGAAAGGGGGGGAACATCCCCTATACCCTACTTTTTTAAAAATGTTATATTTACAATAATTACGAATGTACCTATTTGGAAGTTAATTTGCGAGACAATTGTGGTTGTGTCTCCGACCTTACCTACTTTTTTAGGAACCAAAGACTTGACCATACCCACTTTTTAAAATATGTTACATCTACAAAACTACTGAACCGATATTCGTGAAAATGTCAGGGAATTTACAGGCATATTTTCTTGAATTTTGAAGAGGGCATATTTAAAAAAACGACTTACCTTTATGAATAAAAATCAAATGCTGTCATAACCCAACTTAGGTTTTTTGGAAAGAAAAGTTTACCACGCCCCCGAAAACAGGTTACATATTTTATTGAATTCCAGAGCGGGCGGGGAACCTCCCCTATGCGATATTTTTTAAAAAAACGTTATATTTGCAAACATTATATATGTATCGGAATAAAAATTTACGGATTAATCTACAATCTAGGTACTTCTTTGGGGCCTATAGGCCCGACCAAGCCTGTTTTTTTAGTATGTCATAACTCCAATACTACTGAAGGGATTTCCATAAAATTTGCAGCAAAAGCTCAATGGTTGCCGTTGTTATGTGGGGTACCTTCCCCATGCCTTTCTGCTAACACGTTCGCGGACGCAAAAAAAAACTCAGAGGGGTGCAAAAAAACGACATCCAATTTTTTTCGAAATTAATTTTTGTGCATTTATTAATTAATTATTAATATTATTATAATTGTTTATTTATTATATTTAGGATATATATCGACACCTCCAAATAATAGTATGCTAAGTCTAAAAAGTGAGTTTTGCAGGAGAAGCTCTCAAAATGTGGACATTTTTTTGAACTTCAGTACTATGCTAAGTCAATATTTGTTTATAACTTCTGTTCGGATTGACCAATCATTACCAAAATTTGACAGAATTTAAGTTAAAGGACGTTCGACACCTCCAAATAATAGTTTGCTAATTCTGAACAGTGAGTTTTTCAGGACAAGCTCCAAAAGTTTGGAAATTTCTTTGACCTTCAGTACTATGCTAAGTAAATATTTGTTTATAACTTCTGTTCGGATTGTCCGATTATTACCAAAATTTGACAGAATTTAAGTTAAAGGACGTTAAATATAAAAATGTAAAGAACTTGAAAACATGCTAAGTCGACTTAGCATACTATTGTTTGGAGGCGTCGATATGAAATGAGTCCTATTATGTACATAAATCACAAAAACATGCGATTGTATAGAAGTAAATGACTAAAGATTGACTTTGCATGTGAATGCTATAGCATTTACGTCATCCTACGTCAACATGAAAATGAATGCTATAGCATTCACGTCCGGGAACGTGTTAAACGCTATATGTATAAGCCAAACTTATGATTATATCGGTTCCAGCATACATTTTGGTAGGCAATGAAGTTGTGTGCACCCTAGGACCGGACTAGGCCCACTTTTTTAATATGTTATATCTTGAAAACTGATGACCACGCCCACTCTTTTCAAAACATTATTTTTCCAAAACTACTGAACCTAATATTCAGAAAATATTCAGGAATGTCCCGTGGTCCAAAATGCTATATATTTGTAGACGAATTTCGGGGCCTATTATTTTATAATCGGTGTATTTGTTAAACTTATGAGTGCATCAGGTTGCAAATTAGTTTTCGAGACAACGGTGGTTGTCCCCCGATCAAGAAAAACTATATATTTACAAATGTACTTAAATGGTGAGGTTCATCGGTCCATCAGCCATGAAAAGCTATAGGTCTAAATAAGCGGGGAAATTCGATTTAATCATTTTTTAACTTTTATTATTAGATCGCTTTAGGATAAAGACAGTGACATGGACGATAACAAATCGTAAAAGGCACAAATTGGCGAAAAATCCGACAAAGTCCGTAAGAGAAAAAAAGGTTACAGACAAAATCTGTTGATAAATTTAAAATCCTTCTCGGTTTGACAATGGACCGAAGAAGTGAGGTATAAAATACCTACTTTTGAATTAAAACTCATTACGACGGGCCAGAAACGCGGAACGGGGTCTGCTAGTATTTTATATATTTTAAATTTTATAATTTATATTTTATAGTTTTTATTTTATATTTATTTATATTTTATTTAGTTTAGGTTTTATATTGCCCACTGTCTTATGTATATGCACAAATATTTGCGATCACTTTTTTATTTATTTCTAAATTATCCTTGTATTTCCAAAAATTATTTATTTAATATTACACACATTCTTATAAATGTACTGACCCATTACTATTCTTAATTCTTTACAAAAGCAAACACAGCAGGAAATCTAAAGTAATCTAACAAAAATGCATTGAGAAGTTACACAAAAAAATGCATGTGCAAATGTATGCACATACATATGTAGCTCCATTTGACTTTTGCCCTTTAAATCAAACATTTTGCAAGCCATTAACTCAATACGGAGCCAGTAACAACAGAGGATTACTGTCACCAAATAGCGATTTGGCTCAAAGTAAATATAAGTAACAAATGGATAAAAGAAAAAGAACTGACAAAGGAGAAAAAATAATATATGATGATTTTCATTTTATGTGAGCGTTTGTGTTTGTTTATATTGCTTTTTCTCTGGGTAAATTGAAGCACTCCATCATCATTACTTGTAACTAAAGGACATGTACATAGGTTTCAAATGCATGCATGTCATTGCTGGCGAATTGCAAGTAACGCGCCACTCTGACTGCTGACATTTGAAGAAGAGGCCAATCGCGATTTAAGGATTTTCTTTCATCTTGATTTTCAAGTGAATTTTTTACGAAACGCCATTCTAGGATACTCCCAAATGAATGGTGGCAATTTGTGCAATGCTATAAAGGCTGAATGATTTCTTAATTTGATTTGAAATTATTTCAATCACACGAGTGATCCTCTGCAAAGTGGCTGCGTCCAACAAAAAAAAATAAATTAAATTAATAAAAACAAGTAAAAAAGTATCAGTCGGCTTTGCCGACAGAGATATACCCTCAGCCTGTGCAAATTGAAACACTTTTTTCAGAAAAAACTTATGTATTTAGGGGGTTTCAAAATTTTGTTCGTATGAACCGACAAAAATGTTGATTAGGATTAAAGTTCAAAAATTTTGCGGAAAAGGTGCTTAAACGAATGGACCGACATAGACCATGGGGGTGCTATAGGGGGTTTTTACACCCTTCGGGCTGTTTTCTCAAGAAGTATGGTCTTGCCCCTGAAACAACTTTTACCATCGTAATTGAGGCAGCGAATGTAAGTTGCTTCAACAAAAATCAAAGTGATTCAATAGCAGGTCTTAAAGTGAACTAATGCAAAATTTTGTGTGGGAGGTACGGGATGGAGTGGACAAATATAGTCCATATTCGAACCTGATCTATATCTGGTGGATATTATGAGAATGTGTAAAGTATGGACCAAATCGGTCACTCCCATCAAGAGTTATCGTGCGCACAATTTTTCCGAATATTTTTACCTTTTGTGGGGTAGGTACCTGAAGGAGTGGACCGATATGGCTTATCTACGAACTTAAAGTAAGTTTGGAAACAATATTACGAAGGCCAAATTTTGGCCGGAATTTGGCATTTCCGTTCGAGAATTATCTTGCGGTTCCACCCATAAACATGGTGTCATAGGGTTTGCTTTTCAACTTTCAGGCTATTTTTTCAGGAAGTATGGACTAGCCCCTGAGGAAACTTGTACCTTCGTATAGGGGACAGTGAATACAAGATGTTACAACAAAAACCAAGGCAATTTGAGAGCAGGTCCTAAACTGAACTTTTCTGAAATTTTGTGTGGGAGGTACTCGAAGGAGTTTACCGATTGAGTCCATATTGGAACCTCATCTAAGTCTGGTAAAAATTTCCTAATGTGCAAAGTATGGACCAAATCGGTTGCTCCCTTCAAGAGTTCTCGTACGCACAAATTTTCCGAACATTTTCGAACTTTTGTGGGGGAGGTACCGGAAGGAGTGGACCGATATAATCCATATTTGAACTTGAACTAAGTTTGGACAAAATATTACGAAAGCCAAATTTTGGACCGAATCGGCAGATCCGTTCGAGAGTTATCTTGCGCTCCAAACACTACACACGGAGTCATAGGGTTTTTTGTATCTTTCAGGCTATTTTCTCAGGAAGTATGGACTTGCCCCTAATGAAACTTACAGCGTCGTATAGAGGACAGCGAATACAACTTGAGTAAACAAAAATCAAAGCGATTCGAGACTAGGTCCTAAAGTGAACTTTTCCATAATTTTGTGTGAGAGGTACCCGAAGTAGTGGACCGATTGAGTCCATATTGGAACCTCATCTAATTTTGGGAGAAATTACACGATGTGCAAAGTATGGACCAAATCGGTTATTCCCTACGCACAAGTTTTGCGACAATTTTTGAACATTTGTAGGGGAGGTACCTGAAGGAGTGGACCTAAATGGCCCATCTTCGAACTTAAATCGAATCTGGACAAAATATTTGGATACCCAAAATTTGAACCGAATCGATTGATCCGTTCGAGAGTTATCGTGCGCACCAGCCTGCCAGACCGACAGACAGACGGACGGACATTGCTAGATCTACTCAAAATTGTCTGAAACGGATATCGTACAAACATACTTGGGGTCTAAAACCATTATTTCGATGAGGCACATTTTTGGTCGTATCAAAGTGTAAATACCCTCTTTAGCCTAAAGGCTGAGGGTATAAAAATTAAAATAAAAAACGCCAATTTCAATACACAGCTGCTAAAGTAGATCTGACATACATATTTATGTACACAAATACATACATATGTTGTGTAAACAAAAAACGAAATAATTATATTAGAATAAATTGCAAAAATATGATTTTAGATTAGCAAGTCAAATTGGAAGACCCACTTATATACACACATACAAACACACAGGTATGTATTAAAATAGCTAGTAAAAAATACAACTGTATAAATAAAAGTTTGTACAAATATTTCTCTACCAAATGGCCTTCAACTTGAATTTCGTTCATCACGAAAAGGTACAATAACCTTGAATTTTTTTGTTTAACAACAAAATAAAATAAATATAAGTAAATAAACAAAACCAAGAAAACATACAAAAATATTCTAATTGACGTTATACTTTTCTAATAAAATGACATTTTGCAATTATATACAACAATGTGAATGACCGTTGCCGGTGTGACGATGGAAAAAAAAGAATATTCTCCTAATTGCATTTTAATTGAAACGGAATTAACAATTAAACAATTTAATTAGATATTTTGACAACTTATGGTTAATGTTGTTGTTGGTCTATTATTCTGTCACAAAACAAAAACATGTTTGGCGGGATCTTAAAAAAGATAACTGCAAAGTTAAAAAATGTTATGGCTATTTGCATTCATACCACACACACAGAGATGGCGAATTAGGTTTAAAAGGCCGTTGCCCCATTGTTCTATTTGACTTTTAGCCAATTGAATATGTGTTGAATAATACTAATTGAAAACGGTAAATAACAAATAACTTTTTATCTCTGTATGTTTTTACGTTCCAAAAATGCTAGTATATGAATTGTGATGCGTGATAAAGAATTAAACAAAGATTTTTTCATTTTATTTTTCAGATACCCATATTTTATCTATTTTTATTTATTTGTTAGCCCGGCACAATGAGAACATGCTTGTTCTTATGGATTAATGCTAGTGGTTTACAGTACAGATTATATGTTATAATAAATTTCGTAAGACTATTAAAATGTTTGAGAAAACAATTAATAATTACAGCTATAGTAATTTTTTAACAAGATTTTAAAAGGCAGGTTGTTGCTTAAAATCTGAATATCTGGCGGAAAACTATTCCAAAAACGTATTGTTGGTATAAAAAAACTATTTCTCAGACTAGAAAGTTTTGAAACTGAATTGTATGATTTGCTGGCCTCTGTTTGAATTTACATATCTTAATCTCTCTAAATATATATGATGGTTCCTTGTTATATATGATTTTATGTAGGAATATGAGACTTTTATATTTCAAGTAGTTTTCAAAGCTCATAATGGTAGGCAAAAACAGAGATCCGATCAAAACGCTTTATATTTGAAACATATCTGGCTATATTGTTAAATGTAGCTTTTAGCTTTTGATGATCACTATAGCCACAGTTGTAGTTGTAATACTTCAGAACCATAGAGAAGTGTAGGGTTTAGATACGATTTCGCTAACAACATACGTATTTCCTGGGGAGTTGAAGCTTGCACATACAAGAGATTACGTAGCATCCCGAGAACTTTTCCTGCAGCAACGAATATGTGGTTAGATCAAGTAAGATTTTCGTTAAATAAAACACCAAGTTTTGTAGCAGAGACTTGTGTGGAAATTAGTTGGTATCTTTTTATTAATAGGACATAATACGAGTATTCGAAAGTATTCAGATATGGCTTTTTCAACAAGAAGCTGCAAATTTTGAATTTAGAGATATTAACTTGAAAATTTGACAGAAGATAAAGTAAAAAAGTATCAGTCATCTTTGCCGACAGATATATACCCTCAGCCTGTGTATATTGAAACAATTTTTTCCCAAAAACGTATGTATTTAGGGGGTTTTAAAAATTTTAGATGTATGAACCGACAAAAATGTTCATTAGGATTAAAGATCAAAAGTTTTGCGGAGGAGTTACTTAAAGGAATGGATCGACATTGACCATTATGGAAGTGGATCTCCAGCCATTACATATGGTGCCATAGGGGCTTTTTGCCCCCTTCGGGCTGTTTGCTCAAGAAGTATGGACTTGTGCCTAAAAAAATTTTACCATCGTAATTGAGGCAGCGAATGCAAGTTGCTTCAACAAAAATGAAAGTGATTCGATTGCAGGCCTTAAAGTGAACTTATCCGAAATTTTGTGTGAGTGGTACCGGATGGAGTGGACAAATATAGTCCATATTTAAACCTGATCTATATCTGGTAGATATATAAGAATGTGTAAAGTATGGACCAGTTCGGCCACTCCCTTCAAAAGTTACGGTACGAACAATTTTTCCGAACATTTTTGAACTTTTGTGGGGGTGGTACCTGAAGGAATGAACCGATATGGCTTATCTTCGAACTTAAACTATGTTTAGATAAAATATTACTAAGGCCAAATTGTGGACCGAATCGGCAGATCCGTTCGAGAGTTATCTTGCGCTCCAACCACCTCACACGGTAGGGGTTTTTGCAACTTTCAGGCTATTTTCTCAGGAAGTGTGGACTTGCCCCTGATGAAACTTGTACCGTCGTATGGGGGGGCAGTGAATACAAGTTGCTGAAACAAAAATCAAAGAGATTTGAAATGAACTTATCCCAAATTTTGTGTGGGAGGTACCCGAAGGAGTGGACCAATTGAGTCCATATTGGAACCTCATCTAAGTCTGGTAGACATTTCACGATTTGCAAAGAATGGACCAAATGGGTTACTCCCTTCAGGAGTTATCGTACGTACAAAATTTCCGAACATTTTCGAACTTTTGTGGGGGAGGTACCGGAAGGAGTGGACCGATATAACCCATCTTCGAACTTAAACTAAGTTAGGACAAAATATTACGAAAGCCAAATTTTGGATCGAATCGGCTGATCCGTTCGAGAGTTATCGTGCGCTCCAGCCAGCCAAATCTCTTCGCGCTCACAAAATTGGATGCTGCGCTCCAAAGTTATGAGGGGTTTTATTCCCTTATAAAGAACAAATATTTAAAAATTGCATTTTTTTCTGTAATAAGAAAATGTATTTATAAAGCGTTAACAGCATGTAATATCTATCCGTGGATGCCTAAATATTTACTATATGTATTTCTATTTTCGCGGAAAATCAAGAAATACTGAAAAAATCTTGGAGTAAATTTAATTTATTCTAATTTAGAGTCCAAATAAAACTCGAAAAAATAAATTAAAAATACGTACAGACTCTAGACAACGCGTAGAAAAATATGAGAAAATTTTAACGATAGGATTTATAACTGCCATATTACAGCAACAACAAAAGACTAAACATGGTGTGCCTTAACAAATTTAAATGGAAGGTGCTTACACCTCGGAAGTTTTTGCTGATTCTGAAACTAAAATGTTCATAGATGAGAAATATCAAGAAAGAAAAAAATCGACGGAGGGATTTTCAAATAAATCGCGATTTAGGTTCACATTTTTAGGGGTTCTTTAGGTTTTCACAATTTAGCTTGGAAACCGCGAGTTCTATGTAAATGGGTCTAAAGAAAATGTTGTAGCAGAGAAAATTCTCCACAAGATTGGCCTTTATGATATTTTCGTAGGTTTTACCGTTTTTGAGATATGGAAGTTCAAATTGGGACAATGCACTGACTGTATCGTCCCCTTATAAAACAATATTATGCACAGTACCCCTTAACTAACTTTTAATGGAAACAGCTTACACATGGGATGTTTTTGCGGATTCTGAAACAGCAATGTTCATAGATAAGAAAAATAAAAAAAATGAAAAAATCGCCGGAGGGATTTTTAAATAAATCGCGATCAAAATTTATAATTTTAGGGATTTTTTAGGTTTTCACGATTTTGCTTGGAAACCGCAAGTCGTATCCAAATGAGTCTGAAGAAAATGTTGTAGCTGTGAAAATTCTCTATAAGACTGATCTTTAGATTTTTTCGTAGGTTTTACCATTTTTGAGATATAGAGGTTCAGTACAAATTTTTAGGTTTTTATCTTAAGTCTTCAAGATTTTGCTTGGAAACCGCAAGTCATATCAAAATTGGACTAAAGAAAATAGTGAAGCTATGAAAATTCTCTACAAGATTGGATGTTTTATTTTTTTCTAGGTTGTACCATTTTCAAGATATATAAGTTTAATTTCGGAAATTGCAGTAATGACATTGTTTTATAAGGAGGCGATACAGTCAGTGCATTGTCTCAATTTGAAATTCTATATCTCATAAACGAAAATATCATTAAGGCCAATCTTGTGGAGAATTTTCTCTGCTACAACATTTTCTTTAGACCCATTTACATAGAACTCGCGGTTTCCAAGCTAAATCGTGAAAACCTAAAGAACCCCTAAAAATGTGAACTTTAATCGCGATTTATTTTAAAACCCCTCCGGCGATTTTTTTTTTGTTTCTTGATATTTCTCATCTATGAGCATTGTAGTTTCAGAATCAGCAAGAAATACCGAGGTGTAAACACCTTCCATTTAAATTTGTTAAGGCACACCGTGTAAATCTTATTGTTGGAATATTATTTCAAAAATATATGTTTTTTGTTTAATACGAAAAATAGAAAAAAACATTTTTGGGAGTTATTCTAGTGCATTTGCTTACTTTGATAAACAATAGGATTATGAACTAGAAAGTAATATTGAAATTACAACCAAAGAAAAAACATAAAAGTTAAAAAACGTATAATTCGCGAATTCGTAAAATCAGTTAAGGCGCATGCGCTTTTCAGATACAGCGAGTGCATCTCTATCAATATATAGCGATTTTTCCATTTTTCATTCAGCGGCCAAAGTGTGCCGTCAGCTGCATCTTGCTGTTTATGCCACACGGTTTTGGAAAATAATATAATCGGGTATAAAGGATGCCATTTATGTAAAAATAACCAAAGAAAATCGCTGTTTAATGCGCGGAATCATCAAAATATAATTTTGCGGAATTTCCTACTTTCAAGGTATCTATAACCGCCGTTTTAGTGGATGGACTTGAAAGTGGAAGGGTTCATTAGATCCGGCGCGTAAAAAACCTAAAATCACGCGGGGGTCAAGGGTAACTGAGTAACAGTTGTAAATTTTGAAGCCAAAAAATAGGTTTTTAAAGAAAATGTACGCACCAAAATTTCGACTTTGGACTCCTATTACTAAGGAGCTGTATGAAGCACACTCATGAAATATACATCAAACGACGTGGAATCACGAGTTCTACAATCTAATAAATAGTTATTAATTTTAGTAATTTAGTAAAAAACCCAGATTTCAAAACTTCAAAATTTCAGCATCGATTTTAGGGGGATGTAGTGTATATATCGAAAAGTCATACATTATAACCTTGTTGCCCAAGGGGTATTCTTCAATTCTTTCTTTGAGCTCAGGTCGGAATTTTCCGTGGTTTGACCAGAAATCAAGAAAGAACACAAAAAACTTGTAAACTTCAACACATTTTTACCCATTTTTTAATATTACCACCAACGCAGCTTCCACGAAAATTATTTGTTATGGTCCATATTATGAGATCGTGGCTAAAACACTTCAATTAATATAAATATATTCATATTTTATAAAATATATTAACAGTTCGCGACTTATTAAATGGTGAACCTCAACTTCAACGATTGAAAAACTTTTTTGAATATTACCATATACACTTTCATACGGGCAAAATGTGCCTCATCGAAATAATGGTTTTAGACCCCAAGTATGTTTGGACGAAATGTGTTTCATACAATTTGGAGTCGATTGAGCAATGTCCGTCCGTCTGTCTGTCTGGCTGGCTGGAGCGCACGATAACTCTCGAACGGATAAACCGATTCGGTTCAAATTGTGGCTTTCGTAATATTTTGTCCAAACTTAGTTTAAGTTCGAAGATGGGTTATATCGGTCCACTCCTTCCGGTGCCTCCCCCACAAAAGTTCGAAAATGTGCGGAAAATGTGTGCGTACGATAACTCTTGAAGGGAGTAATCGATTTGGTCCTTACTTTGCACATCGTGAAATTTCTACCAAACTTAGATGAGGTTCCAATATGGACTCAATCGGTCCACGCCTTCGGGTACCTCCCACACAAAATTTCGAAAAAGTTCAGTTTAGGAGCTGCCCCTCAAATGGCGGTAAAAGTTTCATCAATCCCCTATGACATCGTGTGTAGTAGTTGGAGCGCAAGATAACTCTCGAACGGATCTGCCGATTCGGATCAACATGTGGCCTTCGTAATATTTTGTGCAAAGCCATATCGGTCCACTCTTGCAGGTACCTCCACCACAAAAGTTCAAAAATGTTCGGAAAAATTGTGCGCACGATAACTCTTGAAGGGAAGGACCGATTTGGCCATTTACTGTACGTATCCTAATATATATACCAGATATAGATCAGGTTTGAATATGGACTATATTTGTCCATTCCTTCGGGTACCTCCCACACAAAATTTCGGATAAGTTCACTTTAAGACCTGCTCTTGACTAACTTTGATTTCTGTTGAAGCAACGTGCAATCACTGTCTCAATTACGACGGTAAAAATTTTTTCAGTGACATGTCCATACTTCTTGGGAATACAGCCCGAAAGTTGTAAAAAACCCCTATGGTTTCAAAAATGGCCCATATCGGCCATCTCCTTAAGATACCTCCCCCCAAAAGTTCAACATTTGTGTCCAAGTGCCGTTTAGGGTCTGTTCGGAGATCTTTTCGATATTTATACCGATAATGTTCGGTTGTCGGTCCATTCCCTCCTCCGCAAAACTTTTGAATTGTAATCCTAATCCACATTTTTGTCGGCAAGTTCAAATGTCCAAAAAGAGCTACAAAATTCTGAAAATACCCTAGGTACATTCGATCTATCCGTAGATGAAAGTTTTAATTCATACACGCTGAGGCTATATCTCTGTCGACAAAGCCGATTGATATTTACTTTTTTACTTGTTTTCTATAAATTTATGTTTTGTTATATCCCTAAAGGTACCAACCGATTCGAGATATCGAGGAAATCATTTCCTACTCCGCCTACTGAAACTAACGTTCTGTGTAGGGTCACCGAAGCAACTAAGAATTTTTGGTTAAAATGCACTTCTCTTCCTTAACTCATTGAATTTAATTTAAGCATAGATAAATAACCTTCTAATTAAATTCCTTTTTGATAAATTCACATTACTGGACTTTGTACAAATGTCTATGTTTTAATTGCTTAATTAAGTTGATCAATTCCAGAAGGTTTTAAATTACATTTAATCGATGGCTACTTCTTTGTTTTGTCATTTGAGCCGTATTATTTTTGCATAAAAACAATTCCAATTAAATATAATAAATGTATATGAAATAGCATGCCTAATTTATTAATGCGATGATACAACAAATTGCAAAATTGTAAAACACTTTACAAAGAGTATTAATTAATTAATAAATTTTAAGATAAATATTTATTTTCACAAAAACACAAATAATAAAATGTAGGTTTTTTCGCAATAAAATGTATAGGGCTACGGCAATAAAACAATTTGCTAATGTTAATTTAACAATTAATATTAGTCCAGATGAGATGATGAGAATATGGGGATTATCAAGATGATAGATATTCTTTCTTCTTCTTCTTTATTTGCCATTCCATAATGATAATTTGGTATATTTAACAAATCAGTTTATTAATTTATATATAGGTTTCTGTTTTTGGCGGCATTCAGAAGAGTTCTTTCATTATGGTGTCCAGTCCAGTCTTGAATGTTTTTGAGCCATGATGTTTCCCGTCGCCCTCTCGGTCTTCTCCCATCGATTTTTGTTTGGATAATTGTTTGCAGAAGCTTATATTTTTCATGCCTCACAATGTGACCAAGATATGCAGTTTTTTGTGTTTTTATATTTTTTATTAATTGGCGTTCGACTTGCATGCGTTCTAACACTTCGTCGTACGTAATGTGCTCGGTCCATGGGATCTTTAAAATTCGACGATATATCCATATTTCCAACGAGTTCAGTCTTTTTTCATCTACAGCTTTCAAAGTCCATGTTTCCGCAGAGTACAATAAAACGGACCATATGTAACATTTTACAAATCGTATTTTTATAGTAAGACTTATGTCGTGGCTAAGTAAAACTTTGTTATGTTTGAAAAAAACTTGTTTCTTGCCATTTCTATTCGGCATTTAATTTCTCTTGATATGTACCATTTATCGTTGATTTGATTTCATAGGTATTTGTAGGTTGTCACTCGCTCTATTTCATCGTTATTTATCTTTAGTGGCGTATTATTGTCGGCATGATTCCTGCTTACTACCATATATTTTGTCTTCTTAACGTTGATTTTTATTCCGTATATTTCGCTATTTTGTGTTACTGCGTCTATTAATTTTTGTAGTGCAGCTATGCTGCTTGCTACTAATACGGTGTCATCGGCATAGGGTATGTTATTTATTAAGGTGTTGTTTAGTTGGATACCAATATTCTTTCCACGTACAGATTCTACGAATATTTTCTCGGAATACACCATGCACACAGCTCTTTACGAGGCAGGTTCGGAAACTTCTTAGCCTAGCACAAAAAGCGCGGTATAAACAGAAAAAAGTTAAGTGTTTTGGAAACTTCCATCTCTGTTATGAACACATGTTAAATTTTGTTTCGATCTGGCAACTCCTTCATATAGAAACAGGTGTTCAAAAAAGACGCATACGCAATTTTTTTTACAATGGAAAAAGTAGAAATGCGTGCTGTCATTAAATACTTACATAAAAAAGGTTTATCGGGACAAGAAATTCATAATGATATGGTGAATGTGTTGGGTGAAAGTGCTCCTTCATATGCAACAGTAAAAAATTGGGTTGCTGAATTTAAACGTGGTCGTACAAGCATTGAAGATGAACCACGTAGTGGACGTCCAAAAACAGCAACAACAACAGAAATTGTAGCCAAAGTGCATGATATGGTATTAAATGATCGACGAATAAAAGTGCGTGAAATTGCTAATATCATGGGCATCTCAAATGATCGAGTCCATTTAATGTTGCATGAAGAACTACAGATGAAAAAGCTTTCTGCAAGATGGGTGCCGCATTTGTTAACAGTCGATCAAAAACGCATAAGAATGAACATTTCTCAAGCTTGTTTGGATCGTTTTAAGAGAAATAAAACGGATTTTAAGCTTCGTTTCATAACTGTTGATGAGACATGGATCCACCACTACACTCCAGAGACAAAAGAACAATCCAAACAATGGACTGAAGCTGGAGGAAGTGCCCCAAAGAAGGCAAAAACAATTCAATCGGCTGGTAAGGTTATGGCAACGGTTTTTTGGGACTTCAAAGGTAGTTTATTGATTGACCATGCAAAAGGGTAAAAAAATAAATTCAGAGTACTATTGCAACCTTTTGGATCAATTAAATGTACAGATTCGAGAAAAATGTCCTGGCTTACAACACAAATAAATAAGTTTTCATCAAGACAACGCACCAGCGCACAATAGTGTTTTAACAATAGCTAAAATCAACGAATTAAAGTACGAGTTGCTTGACCACCCACCTTATTCTCCTAATTTAGCTCCCAGTGACTTTTACTTGTTCCCAAATCTAAAAAAATTCCTTGCTGGCAAGCGTTTTACCTTAAATGAAGATGCAATTACAGTTGTAAGCCACTATTTTGAAGACCTTGAGGAAAACTATTTTAATCAAGGGATAGAATTGCTAGAAAAGCGTTGGACTAAGTGTATTGAAGTTTCAGGAGATTATATTGAAAAATAAAAATATTTTTGAAAAACTAACTATTCTCTTTCATTGATAGGCTAAGAAGTTTCCGAACCGCCCTCGTATATGTTAAATAAAAGAGGGGACAATATGCAGCCTTGTCTTACACCTTTTGAAATTTGAACATCGTCAGTTAATTTATTATCTACTTGAATGTTTGCTATCTGTTTCCAGTATAGGTTTTTAATGCAGTTTATGTCACTGTCTTCCAATCCGATTGAAAGTAGGATCTCTATCAATTTATCATGAACAGCTAGTAACGCTTCTCGTGTCCTCATGCCTTCCTTGAATCCAAATTGTGTTTTTCGCATGTGTGCTTCGCAGATCGGATAGATTCGTCTATGTATTATTTTTAAAAATATTTTAAGAGCGTGGCTCATTAGACTTATTAGTCTATAGTCGCTGCAGGTCTTCGCATTATTTTTCTTAGGTATTGTGATAAATGTTGATTTGAGCCAATCTTGGGGATATTGTCCTGTTTATATATATTGTTGAATAGTTTTAAAAGAAGCTTGGTGTTATTTCCGTCTATTAACTTAAGTACCTCGGCAGGTATTTCGTCTGGACCCATTGCCTTTTTATCTTTCATTGACATAATAGCTACTTGTAATTCATTCTCAGTAATGGGTGTCCCTGTAAAATGAATTTCAATTTCATCCCCAGAGATGGATAAGAATGTTCATTGGTGATCGATATATAATTGCTTAATATATTCTTCCCAAAGCTTTTTCTTTTCTGCAGTTTCATATATTGCTACTTTATTACCATTGTAGATAAATGTTGACGATCTCTTTGGATAAATACCTGATGTCTCTTTTAATTTTTGGTGGAGATTGAAGTCGTCATGAAGTATTTTAAGTCGTTCAATTTCCTGACATTGCTTATTTATTTGCTCATTTTTTGCAGCACGTGTTGCGATTTTAATTTCTTGGTTTATCTCCCAATATCTTTCATAGTTTACATTTTTGTGATTACTTATTTCTTTTCGAAGTGCTCGAATTTCATCCGTTATCCATGGATCTTCTTTTTTGTGCATGTTGGTTCCGATTATATTTTTTGTGACATCTTTTATGGATTTTTTCACTTGGTTCCATACGTTTTCGACATTACATATTGTTGCATTTATTTCAGTGAGATCGGCATTTAATTGTCCCTTCATCGTTTGTTTCGTTAATGGGTCATTCAGTTTTTCAACATTGATTCTTGGTTCTGGCTTTTTCTTGCGAGTGGTAGCAATTTTAATTCTTAAATTGCACATTAAAAGGTTATGGTCTGAGGGGACATCAGCACCAGGATAGGTAGAACATTTTGACACACACGTACAGTACCTCTTATTTATCAAAATGTAGTCTATTTGGTTTCTTACTATGTTGCCATTATTATCCTGAGGTGATTTCCACGTATAAAGTCGCCTAGGGTGAAGACAAAATAATGTGTTGGTGATTTTGTATTTATATTCTTGGCAAAACTGAATCAATTTCTCTCCTCTTTCATTCCGTTTTTCCAGTCCGAATTTGCCTGTAACTTCAGCTGTTACTTCTTGCCCGACTTTGGCATTAAAATCCCCTTGGATTATTGTGATGTCGTGCGGTTTTGTCATTTTCAACAATTTTTCCAAGTCGTTGTAGAACTGTTCTATTTCGTCGTTATTGCTATCAGAGGTGGGTGCATAAACTTGTATTATGTTTACATATATTAATTGGTTTTCCAGATATTTTTACCATCATGACCCTGTCTGATATTGGAACCCATCCAGTGACGCTGGCAGCTATTTTGTTCTTGATCAGAATTGCGACATCTGAATTCCTTCAGGATTTCCGGAGTGATAAACTTTTATATCTTGAGATACAAATTCTCCATATTCGGTCCAACAAGTTTCACTAATACCCAGCACATCTATCTGTAACCTTTTCATCTCGTTTATGGCATTGTCCAATTTCCCAAGTTCGTAAAGACTTCTGACATTTCACGTTCCTATGTTTAGTTTGGTTTTACCTCCGGGGATTCTTAGCACCCTCGTATTGCCGGAGACTGAGGGCCGTTTGTTATTTCCTGTATTCATTCATTCATACTTCAGTGGTTTCCCGTTGCCTTCTGAAGGGTTTATAGTTTTCCGTCTTTTTTGTTCAGCCGTTCTTCTGAAATACAGACGTTGTTTGTAGCCGCCCAATTTGGGTCAGACGCTACCGATGAAAATGGAATGTGCTTGGCTTGCTCCAAACCGACATTCACATTTCGCTGTGTGTGTGCCGCTTTCGCAGTTTCTGCTACGCCACCCACTGTCCAAAAGCGATCATATTAGTCGACTCGACATCTGCCCGCCAGTGATACTAAGGGACCAGCTGCCGTCCCTTAGGCTAGATTTTGGTCACCCCCGGGTATTTTATTTCCCCGCTGTCCTGTATGTTGTTGAAACAAACCGAACGTCCCCAATTCGCCAATGGGAGGGTCCCGATGGAGGATCTAGCAAGCCCCACACGGGAGTTATTCTTTAAACATTCTCAAATAATTCAATAACTAAAACTGAAATTTGAACTTAACTCAAAAACAAAATTAAACAAAGTCAAAATTCAAAACATGTGTAACAATTTAGTTATCCTTTCAGGAAAACATATAAAAATCCACAATTTATATTTAAACCTTAAAACCTAACTGAAATGGCCATTGAACTCGTTGGATATTATTTCGAATATTTGTTGTAAAGTAACACTATAAAAATCATGGAATTATTTAAATTTGCAAATAAATCACCAATATTTATTGTTTCGATAAGTTGACATTAACAAAAGTTCAGTGAATTATTTAAATTTTTAATTGTTGCGTCTCAAGGTGAAATGTGAAAACGTCAATAAAACAACATCGTATACCAAACAAGTTAAAACACAAAATAAAATCACATTACTAACAAGTAAAAAAGTATCTGTCGGCTTTTCCGACAGAGATATACCCTCAGCCTATGTGAATTGAAACTTTCATCTACGGACAGATTGAATGTATTTAGGGTCTTTTCAGAATTTTGTGGACATTTGAACTTGCCGAACAAAATTAAAGGATTAACGTTCAAAGGAATGGACCGACATGGTCAATTATGGAAGTAGATCTTATTTTGGGAGTCGTATCTTTTCGATAGATATTGCGACCACTAGTCATTTCAGTGATCATCGTAAAACTTTTGGACCATTATGCCAGGAAGCATGGACTTGTCTACTGAAAACATAATATGGATGTAAACAAGACCACAACGAATAGCATCGACTTTTGTGGGTGAAGTACCCTAAGGGGAGGGCCGATATGGGCCATTTTAGAAGTTAAACTAAATTTGTAGCCCAGTCAAAATAGACATGCGTATAAGGGGGAAATAGCAACAATTGCCACAAAGTAGAATGTTGGTGGAGAGCTAGGGTTTACCATTAGAAGTAACATCCTAAAAGTCCCCATCGATCCCATGTGTGCAAAAAAGTTATTCGGGTCAAAGGTCATTTTTGGAGGCATTAATCAGTTTTTTAATTCTTCTCAAAAACGGTAAGACTTAGCAAAAGCCGGGTAAAGTAAAAGTTATAGATTTAACAATTGTCTACAAGAATGGTATTTTTGATTTTTAAAAAATTCTTACCATTTTTCGAGATATCGCAATCTAAAGGCCAACTTAAAAATTAACCGCGTAAGTACATTGTGAGACGAACCTGTTAAAATAGCCACACTATGTGTTAGGTATTTCCATAAGCTTTCAAACCGATATCCACTTTGCAGTAAACGGTTCAGTAGAATCGAGTCTAACCCTGTTTCTAAATCTGGCCTTTTGGGCCGAATAACCGGCGAACCGGATCCGCCGCCCATGAAAATTATATTTTTCCGTAATCAGCGCAAAAAATCGTTCCTTCGGACAAAACTTAAAAAAAATAGGAGAGTTTTCGTTGGGGTCGTTCCCGTTGGGCTTTCATAATTTCGCTCTTCAAGAAAACATATATTTTTTTGGGGGACAGACCCGGTTACCCGGTCTGAATATGTGCATCTTTCACTTATAAGTGCATAAAAATCATGTGTTTTTTAGAGCAGCTATATCTCAAGAATGGTTCCTTCTAGGAAACAAATTATAAAGACCAAACTTGTAGATAATTTTTCTGTCTACAATATTTACTTTAGTTAATTTTTGATTAGATCAAACCTTTTCAAAAAAATAAATCCGAAAACCTAAAAAACCCTTAAAATTTGACCTTTGACCCCGAATAACATTTTTTTGGACGATGGGGACTTTTAGAACGTTGCTTCTAATGGCAAACCCTAGCTCTCCACCAAAATTCAGCTTTGTGGGAATTTTTGCTATTTCAATGTTTATTTTGACTGGGCTATTGGACAAAATATTAGGAGATCCAAAATTTAGACCAAATTGCTTGTCCTGTTCAAGAGATATCGAGCATAGCATTTTCGTGAAATTTTTTTTCTAAATAATGGGGGGAAGTTCCGGAAGTTTTGGACCGGTGTTGCCCATCTTTGAACTTAATCTAAATTTGGACAAACGAAGGCCAAATTATGGACAAAATCGATTGATCAGTTCGAGAGTTATCGTGCTCTCCAGCTATATATAATTGTTCCACAAACATCCCATACGGGACAAGGGAGACTTCTCTCATATGGGACCTATTGTTTATCGCCGAGTCCGAACGGCGTGTCTTAAGACAAAACTTTTTCACACCTTTCGGGCTGTCTTCTCAAGAAGTAAGGACTTGCCCCTGAAAAAACTTGTACCGTTGTAATTGAGGCAGCGAACGCAAGTTGCTTCAACAAAAATTAAAGCGAATCGAGAGCAGGTCTTAAAGAGAAATTTGTCCGAAAATTTGTGTGGGAGGTTCCCGAAGGACTGGACTAATATAGTCCATATTCGAACCTGATCTATATCTGGTAGATATATTAAGATGTGTAAAGTATGGACCTAATCGGTCACTTCCTTCAAGAGTTATCGTGCGCACAATTTTTCCGAATATTTTTGAACTTTCAAGAGGGAAGTACCTGAAGCAGTGGGCCGATATGGCTTATCTTCGAACTTAAACTAAGTTTGGACAAAATATTACGAAGGCCAACTTTTGAACCAAACCGGCAGATCCGGTGTCATAGGTTTTTTTTTTTGCACATTTCAGTATTTTTTCTCAGGAAGTATGGACTTGCTCCTGATGAAACTTGTACCGTCGTATGGGGGGTAGTGAATACAACTTGTTACAACAAAAATCGAAGCGATTCAAGAGCAGGTGCTAAACTGAAATTTTCCGAAATTTTGTGTGGGAGCCGAAGGAGTGGGCCCATTGAGTCCATATTGGAACCTCATCTAAGTCTGTTACTCTCTTCAAGAGTTATCGTGCGCAAAAATGTTCCGAACATTTTTGAACTTTTGTGGGGAAGGTACCTGAAGGAGTGGAGCGATATAACCCATCTTCAAACTTAAACTAAGTTTGGACAAAATATTATGAAAGCCAAAGTTTGGACCGAATCGGTTGATCCGCATCGAATCGACGCCAAATTGTTTGAAACGGATTTCGTCCAATCAAACTTGGGGGCTAAAACCATTATTTAGATGAGGCACATTTGCCCTCCACGGTGCGCCTTCACTAACATAAATGAAAGGTGCTTACACCTGGGAAGTTTTTGCGGATTCTGAAACTTCAATGTTCATAGATGAGAAAAATCAAAAAAAAAAAAACATCGCCGGAGGGATTTTCAAATAAATCGCGGTCAAAGTTCACATGCTGAGGGTTTTTCTAGGTTTTCACGATTTTTCTTGGAAACTGCAAGACCTATCGTAACGGGGCTAAAAACAATATTGTAGCTGTGAAAATTTTCTATATGATTGACATTATGACTTTTTCCTAGGTTTTACCATTTTTGAAATATAGAAGTTCAAATTGGGACAATGCATTGACTGTACAGCCTCCTTATAGAACAATGTCAAGCACGGTGCGCCTTAGCTAACATTAAATGAAAACTGCTTCCAACTGGGAAGTTTTGCGGATTCTGAAACAGCAATGTTCATAGATGAGAAAAATCTAAGAAGAAGAAAAAATAGCTGGAGGGATTTTGAAAAAAATCGCTGTCAAAGTTTACATTTTTAGGTTTATTTTAGGTTTTCAGGATTTTGCTTAAAAGCTATGACCACAAAAAGTTTAAAAATAGAATAAAAAATATGTTGTATTTTTAGAACAGTTGAGGTGGAATTTGTTTTCAATTTCAAGACACTTCATATTTTTATTTTATTTTGCTCTCTTCTGGATTTGATCATGCTAACTTCTGATTTATAGCCGAACACACTTACATGTGCACCACTAACTGTTTTGGTATATTGTTAACAAAAAATTCGCGTGCCGATGGGGAGCGTTGGACACACAACCCTAGGATTTTTAGTCGGACACACACGATCTGTGCCACCCTACTCATTACCTAGTAAGTAGTGAAGTAAGTAGATTTAACTTTTTACAATACTTTTTAATGGGTTACATAATGACTAACGGATCCGATGTTTTGCTATGACTATACACACTTATACATATGCCAACAAGTCAAAATGACGTTATATTCGGCCGGGCCGAACATTTTCTAACCATAAGTTTGGTGTTTCCCTTTTTGGTAGAATTTCCGTCCATCATTCTGACTCCTGTAAATATCGATTTTTTCACTCCAGCTTTTCCACAAATTTCATTTTAAAAATCTGTTCATAGGACTCTTTGATAAACCACTCCCGTTACCTTTTTGTCAGGGGCTAAGGGTTTTAATTTCATTTCATGATTACCATTGTTTTTGTTTCCACAAAAAGTGAATAACAACCTCCTCATCGCCTATCACCTGCTCCAACTAAATGTAGTAATTATGGGTAATAAACGCCAGGGTACGTTTTTTTCAGCAGCGCCAAATATTTGCATTTTACTTTAATAGCTCAGCAGCAATTAGTATTGAATTCAAATAATTTTTGCAATGCAAATTAGCATAGATGCAGCAACTATTTACAAATCACTTCCGAACTTTGCGGCAAGTGGCAATGGTTGTAACAAACCCCACGCATTCCTTTCTTGCAACCTCAGCCAACCATGCAAACAGAAACCAGACAAACAGTACCTTTAAAAATCTAATGAAAAAGAAAACAAAACGTTATTTTTAGGTAAATATGGTCGAATTTCAAATGCCCTTTAAATGAAGGGTGTTCAACCATACATTACAATGGAGAAATAATTGCAAAGATCGACAACGAGCTGTTCGGCAGCTGTGGGTTAGAGGGGTTAATAATTTGGGCTGCGAATATTAATGCAGATAACTAAATTATAGTTTTTTATTATTTATTTGTTTATAAAAAAATATTGCAATTGTTCTTTAAATAAACAAAAAGATTGTTTACAGTCCCTTATTCGGGCTCTCAGAAACAGTTTTTAACATACGTTTTGATTAAATTCTATAAATTACTCAATACAATAATGTAAATACTTATTTTAATTTACTAGGAACTAAATTATAGTTAAGAAATATATCAACCAATGATCCACAGGCTACAACGAAACATTAAAATCTACTTTCTATTCATCGCTTAGAAAGCCTCCATCTACTGATTGAAACTTTCGTTGGTGATGAATGAATGCCCCGGAACATTCAATTTCATTCACTTTTTGAATGAAAGGGTGTCTCTATAGACTCTTTAAGAAAAAAGGATGCTTCTATACACTCTTTTTAAAAGAAACAGTGCTTCTACAGACCCTTCTGGAATAATGAGTGTTTCTATAAAACCTTTCTGAGAAAAAAGGTGGTTCTATAGATCCTTTCTGCAAGAATGAGTGTTTCTATAAAACCTTTCCGAGAGAAAGGGTGTTTCTATAGATGTTAAGACACTTTGTGACGGAAAAGGTGCTTCTATAGACCCTTTCTGGCAGAAAGGGTGCTTCTAGAGACCCTTTCTGAAAGACAGGGTGCTTTCATAGACCCTTTCCAAAAGAAAGCTTGCTTCTATAGACCTTTTTGAATGAAAGGGCGCTTCTATAGACAATTTCCAAAACAAAGCGTGCTACTATAGACTGGAAAGGGTCCTTCTATATACCTTTTCAGAAAGAAAAGGTGCTTCTATATACTCTTTTTGAAAGAAAGGGTGCTTCTATAGACCCTTTTTGACAGAAAGGGTGCTTCTATAGACCCTTTTTGACAGAAAGGGTGCTTCTATAGACCCTTTTTGACAGAAAGGGTGCTTCTATAGACCCTTTTTGACAGAAACGGTGCTTCTATAGGCCCCTTCTAGAGGAAAGGGTGCTTCTATAGGCCCCTTCTAGAGGAAAGGATGCTTCTAGACCCTTTCTGAAGGAAAGTGTGCTTATATAGACCGCTTCCGAAGGAAAGGGTGCTCATATGGGCATTTTCTGAAAGAAATGGTGCTTTTATAGACCATTTCCGAAAGAAAGGGTGCTTCTATAGACTATTTCTGAAAAAAACGATGCTTCTATAGACCCTCTCAGAAAAAAGAGACTTCTATAGACCCTCTCAGAAAAAAGAGACTTCTATTGACCTTTTCTTAAAGAAAGGTTCTTCTATAGACCCTTTCCGAAAGAAAGAATGCTTTTATAGAACCCTTCCGAAAGAAACTATGCTTTTACAGACCCCGTCTGAATAAAAAAATGCTCTCTGAAAAAAACGTTCTTCCTTAGACCCCTTCTGAAAGAAACTATGCTTCTATGACCTTCTCTGAAAGAAACAGTGCTCTCTGAAAAAAACGTTCTTACTTAGACCCTTTCCGAAAGAAAGACTGCTTTTATAGACCCTCCCTGAAAAAGAAGGGTGCTTCTTCAGATCCTTCCTAAAAGAAGGGTCTATAGACAATCGCCCACCTCTATTCTGAAAGAAAGGGTGCTTCTATAGACCAAAAGAAAGGCTGCATCTATAGATCCTTTCCGAAAAAAAGGGTACTTCTATAGACCCTTTCTGAAAGATAGGCGCTTCTAAAGATCCTTTCTGAAAGATAGGGTGCTTCTATAAATCTTTTCTGAAAGATAAGGTGTTTTTATAGACCCCTCTGAAAGATAAGTTGTTTCTATAGACCCTTCCTGAAATATAGGGTGCTTTCATAGACAATTTCTGAAACATAGGGTGCTCCTATAGGCTCTTTCTGAAAAATAGGGTGCTTCTTTAGACTCTTTCTGAAATATAGGGTGCTTCTATAGACTCTTTCTGAAATATAGGGTGCTTCTATACACCCTTTGTGAAACATAGAGTGCTTCTATAGACTCCTTCTGAAATTTAGGGTGCTTCTATAGACCCTTTCTGAAACATAGAGTGCTTCTATAGACTCTTCCTGAAAGATAGGGTGCTTCTATAGACCCTTCCTGAAAGATAGGGTGCTTCTATAGACCCTTCCTGAAAGATAGGGTGCTTCTATAGACCCTTCCTGAAAGATAGGGTGATTCTATAGACCCTTCCTGAAAGATAGGGTGCTTCTATAGACCCTTCCTGAAAGATAGGGTGCTTCTATAGACCCTTCCTGAAAGATAGGGTGCTTCTACAGACCCTTCCTGAAACATAGGGTGCTTCTATAGACCCTTCCTGAAAGATAGGGTGCTTCTATAGACCCTTCCTGAAAGATAGGGTGCTTCTATAGACCCTTCCTGAAAGATAGGGTGCTTCTATAGACCCTTCCTGAAACATACGGTGCTTCTACAGACCCTTCCTGAAACATAGGGTGCTTCTATAGACCCTTCCTGAAAGATAGGGTGCTTCTATAGACCCTTCCTGAAAGAGAGGGTGCTTCTATAGACCCTTCCTGAAAGATAGGGTGCTTCTATAGACCCTTCCTGAAAGATAGGGTGCTTCTATAGACCCTTCCTGAAAGATAGGGTGCTTCTATAGACCCTTCCTGAAAGATTGGGTGCTTCTATAGACCCTTCCTGAAAGATAGGGTGCTTCTATAGACCCTTCCTGAAAGATTGGGTGCTTCTATAGACCCTTCCTGAAATATAGGGTGCTTCTACAGACCCTTCCTGAAAGATAGGGTGCTTCTATAGACCCTTCCTGAAAGACAGGGTGCTTCTATAGACCCCTCCTGAAAGATAGGGTGCTTCTATAGAACCTTCCTGAGAGATAGGGTGCTTCTATAGACCCTTCCTGAAAGATAGGGTGCTTCTATAGACCCTTCCTGAAAGATAGGGTGCTTCTATAGACCCTTCCTGAAAGATAGGGTGCTTCTATAGACCCTTCCTGAAAGAGAGGGTGCTTCTATAGACCCTTCCTGAAAGATAGGGTGCTTCTATAGACCCTTCCTGAAAGATAGGGTGCTTCTATAGACCCTTCCTGAAAGATAGGGTGCTTCTATAGACCCTTCCTGAAAGATTGGGTGCTTCTATAGACCCTTCCTGAAAGATAGGGTGCTTCTATAGACCCTTCCTGAAAGATTGGGTGCTTCTATAGACCCTTCCTGAAAGATAGGGTGCTTCTACAGACCCTTCCTGAAAGATAGGGTGCTTCTATAGACCCTTCCTGAAAGACAGGGTGCTTCTATAGACCCCTCCTGAAAGATAGGGTGCTTCTATAAAACCTTCCTGAGAGATAGGGTGCTTCTATAGACCCTTCCTGAAAGATAGGGTGCTTTTATAGACCCTTCCTGAAAGATAGGGTGCTTCTATAGACTCTTCCTGAAAGATAGGGTGCTTCTATAGACCCTTCCTGAAAGATAGGGTGCTTCTATAGACCCTTCCTGAAAGATAGGGTGCTTCTATAGACCCTTCCTGAAAGATAGGGTGCTTCTATAGACCCTTCCTGAAAGATAGGGTGCTTCTATAGACCCTTCCTGAAAGATAGGGTGCTTCTATAGACCCTTCCTGAAAGATAGGGTGCTTCTATAGACCCTTCCTGAAAGATAGGGTGCTTCTATAGACCCTTCCTGAAAGATAGGGTGCTTCTATAGACCCTTCCTGAAAGATAGGGTGCTTCTATAGACCCTTCCTGAAAGATAGGGTGCTTCTATAGACCCTTCCTGAAAGATAGGATGCTTCTATAGACCCTTCCTGAAAGATAGGGTGCTTCTATAGACCCTTCCTGAAAGATAGGGTGCTTCTATAGGCTCTTTCTGACCTATTTTATAGACCCTTTCTGAAATATAGGGTGCTTCTATAGACCCTTTCTGATAGATAGGGTGCTTCTATAGACCCTTTCTAAAACACAGGGTGCTTCTATAGACCCTTTCTGAAATATAGGGTGCTTTTATAGACCCTTTCTGAAAAATAGGGTGCTTCTATAGACCCTTTCAAAAATATAGGGTGCTTTTATAGACCCTTTCTGAAATGTAGGGTGCATTTATAGACCCTTTCTGAAATATAGGGTGCTTCTAAAGACCCCTTCTGAAAGACAGGATACTTCTATAGACCCTTTCTGAAACATAGGGTACTTCTATAGACCCTTTCTGAAACATAGGGTGCTTCTATATACCCTTTCTGGAAAATAGGATGCTTCTATATACCGTTTCTGAAAAATAGGGTGCTTCTATATACCCTTTCTGAAAAATAGGGTGCTTCTATAGACCCTTTCTGAAAGATAAGGTGCTTCTATATACCCTTTCTGAAATATAGGGTGCTTCTATATACCCTTTCTGTAAAATAGGGTGCTTCTATAGAACCTTCCTGAAAAATAGGGTGCTTCTATAGACCCTTTCTGAAAAATGGGTTGCTTCTATAGACCCTTTCTAAAATATAGGGTGCTCTTATAGACCCTTTTTGAAATGTAGGGTGCATTTATAGACCATTTCTGAAATATAGGATGCTTCCATATACCCTTTCTGAAATATAAGGTGCTTCTATAGACCTTCTGAAAAATAGGGTGCTCTATAGACCCTTTCCGAAAGATAGGGAGCTTCTATAGACTCTTTCTGAAATATAGGGTGCTTCTATAGACCCTTTCTGAAAAATAAGTGCTTCTATAGACCCCTTCTGAAAGATAGGGTGCTTCTATAGACACTTTCTGAAATATACTGTGCTTCTATAGACCCTTTCTTTAGACTCTTTATGAAAAATACGGTGCTTCTATAGACCCTTTCTAAAATATAGGGTGCGTTTATAGGCCCTTTCTGAAATATAGGGTTCTTTTATAGACCCTTTCTGATATAAAGGGTGCTTCTAAAGACCCCTTCTGAAAGACAGGGTACTTCTATAGACCCTTTTGAAATATAGGGTGCTTCTGTAGGCTCTTTCTGAAATATAGGGTGCTTCTATATACTCTTTCTGAAAAAGAGGGTGCTTCTATAGACCCTTTCTGAAAGATAGGGTGCTTCTATATACCCTTTCTGAAAAATAGTGTGCTTCTATAGGCTCTTTCTAACATATTTTATAGCCCCTTTCTGAAATATAATGTGTTTTCATAGACCCTTTCTGAAATATAGGGTGCTTCTATAGATCCTTTCTGAAATATAGGGTGCTTCTGTAGACTGTTCCTAGTTTTAATAAAGATTTGCTTCGAAATGTGACGAACGAAACGACACTTGTTAGTATACCCACCAAAAATCAAGGGTACTTCGTTATAAAAATAGTAAACAATGGATAAAAAGAAAAGTTCACTTGCTTGCCACAATCCAAAGTAAAAAAAAAAAAACAGAAATGTAACAAGCCACTCAGCCAACCAGTCAGTTTGTAAATTATTTAATTTCTTTGTTGTGGCGCCACACAACATTTCTAGCCGCCATACACTCTCTTTTGCAGCAACACACACATACACACAACCAACATAAACATCACAAGAATATACCGCATTTCATTCAGAGTAAAATTTTGGTTTGCACTCTGTTGCAAACGACCATGACGTGGCCGCATATTTGCACAATTGGTAGTACAACAACATCGACGCCTTTACCATAGCACACAACACTTCCTTTGGTAACAAAAGTTACTGCAAGGGAAATACATGGAATAAATAGGCAACTGGGGGGGGAAGACTAGAGGGTGCTGCTATAACATCGGCAAAAGACACCAACAGATAGAAATGAATAAGAGAGTAGGAGTTGTAAACTATAGTTTGAGAGGTATAATTATTACCTTTAACGGTAAATAATACAGCCACTAACGATACCAATTACAGAGCTGCATTTCTTTAACTTGTATATCATTTGCACGTCTTCATGCCACAAACACTACCACAGCCATATCTTTTGCTTTTGTTGTCTGTTATCGTTTACTCAGGAAATAAACAAAACAACAAACAAACGTTTAGACGACTCAATTAAAATAAACGCTAGAAGTTATAGATCAGAGAGAGCCAAACTGTATCAAACTGAATCCACTAATAGATGACAAAAAGCTAACGAAGCACCCTTGTATAGGAGCACCCTTTCTTTCACAAAGGGTCTGTAGGAGCACCCCTTTTTTAGAAAGGAAGGAATCAGCCTTTTTTCAGAAAGGTTCCATGAAAACACCTTTCCCTTCAGAAAGGGACTATAGAAGCACCATTTCTTTTTTTACTCTCCGGCGATGATTTCCGATTATCTCAAAACCAAAACCCTTTAAGAATCCCTGCCTAGTTTCCATGTTTTATTTATAAAACCCTATTAAGTTCCCTATTTCCCTTCCTGATGCTTTCATCTGCATTCCCAAATGCCAATGGAGAAAATTAATAAAGAGAAAATTATAGAAGAATTTAGCTTGAAGCTATTTTGCTTCACTGCTGCCACATGCAATGTGTAGCAACAACAACAACTGACACGTAATTCCAAACGCTGTCTAATGTTGTTGTTTTTGTTGCAACTATGACTGTGAGGTGCTAAAGTATATTTTGATGTTGTTGGCGTTTTATTGCACATTTGGTAATGGGTCGCTTGGTCGTCGTTGTTGTTGCAGCTGATATTTTCTAGCTGTTTTTCACATTGCAATGGCTAGCCATAAGACCCACTTTGGATTCTAACAAACAAACGGTTTGCATTGAGCTATATTTCACTCATTGAAATGGATACCGAAGCTCCAACCAATGTAACACTGTGGCGCCAGTTATAAAAATAAATTCTCGATTACAGTCATTATTTTGTTAAGGCTTTTTCTATTTGCCATTCCTCACTTCTTTTTCATACCTCTACAGGCTTTTTACGTGATGTCGATATGTAGAGTTGATATTGCTTATTTAATAAAACAAAATTGGCATAACTAAGAAATCGGCTATGAGGTCAAGTCATGTTGAGGTTTCAATTGTACTTATACCCTCCACCATGATAAAGGCTGCTTCTATAGACACTTTCTGAAAGAAAGGGTGCTCTTATGGACACTTTCTGAAAAAAGGGTGCTCCTATGGACACTTTCTGAAAAAAGGGTGCTCCTATGGACACTTTCTGAGAGAAAGTGGTACTTCTATGGACACTTTCTGAAAAAAGTGTGCTTTCTGTAAGAAAGGTGCTTCTATAGACACTTTCTGAAAGAAAGGGTTCTTCTATGGACATTTCCTGGAAGACACTATGGACATTCTCTGAAAGAAAGGGTGCTTCTATGGACACTTTCTGAAAGAAAGGGAGCTTCTATGAACACTTTCTGAAAAAAGGGTGCTTCTGTGGACTGAAAGAAAGGATGCTTCTATGGACACTTTCTGAAAGAAAGGGGTTTCTATGGACACTTTCTGAAACAAAGGGGGCTTCTATGGACACTTTCTTAAAGAAAGGCTACTTCTATAGACACTTTATGAAAAAAGGGGTGCTTCTTTGATTTCTGAAAGCAAGGGGTGCTTCTGTGGACACTTTCTGAAAGAAAGGGTGCTTCTATGGACACTTTCTGAAAGAAAGGATGCTTCTATGGACACTTTCTGAAAGAAAGGGTGCTTCTATGGACACTTTCTGAAAGAAAGGGCGCTTCTATGGACACTTTCTGAAAGAAAGGGTGCTTCTATGGACACTTTCTGAAAGAAAGGGAGCTTCTATGGACATTTTCTGAAAGAAAGGGTGCTTCTATGGACACTCTCTGAAAGAAAGGGTGATTCTATGGACACTTTCTGAAAGAAAGGGTGCTTCTATGAACACTTTCTGAAAGTAAGGGTGCTTCTATGAACACTTTCTGAAAGTAAGGGTGCTTCTATGAACACTTTCTGAAAGTAAGGGTGTTTCTATGAACACTTTCTGAAAGAAAGGGTGCTTCTATGGACACTTTCTCAAAGAAATTGTGCTTCTTTGGACACATTCTGAAAGAAGAGGTGCTTCTTTGGACACTTTCTGAAAGAAAGGGTGCTTCTATGGACCCTTTCGGAAAGAAAGGGTGCTTCTATGGACACTTTCGGAAAGAAAGGATCCTTCTTTGGACACTTTTTGAAAGAAAGGGTGCTTCTGAAAGAAAAGGTGTTTCTATGGACACTTTCTGAAAGAAAGGGTGCTTCTATGAACACTTTCTGAAAGAAAGGGTGCTTTTATAGACACTTTCTGCAAGAAAGGGCGCTTCTTTGGACACTTTCTGAAAGAAAGGGTGCTTCTATGGACACTTTCGGAAAGAAAGGATGCTTCTTTGGACATTTTCTGAAAGAAAGGGTGCTTCTATGGACACTTTCTGAAAGAAAGGGTGCTTCTATGGACACTTTCTGAAAGAAAGGGTGCTTCTATGGACACTTTCTGAAAGAAAGGGTGCTTCTATGGACACTTTCTGAAAGAAAGGGTGCTTCTATGGACACTTTCTGAAAGAAAGGGTGCTTCTGAAAGAAAAGGTGCTTCTATGGACACTTTCTGAAAGAAAGGGTGCTTCTGAAAGAAAAGGTGCTTCTATGGACACTTTCTGAAAGAAAGGGTGTTTCTATGGACACTTTCTGAAAGAAAGGGTGCTTCTATGAACACTTTCTGAAAGAAAGGGTGCTTTTATAGACACTTTCTGCCAGAAAGGGCGCTTCTTTTGACACTTTCTGAAAGAAAGGGTGCTTCTATGGACACTTTCGGAAAGAAAGGATGCTTCTTTGGACATTTTCTGAAAGAAAGGGTGCTTCTATGGACACTTTCTGAAAGAAAGGGTGCTTTTATGGACACTTTCTGAAAGAAAGGGTGCTTCCATGGACACTTTCTGAAAGAAAGGGTGCTTTTATGGACACTTTCTGAAAGAAAGGGTGCTTCTATGGACACTTTCTGAAAGAAAGGGTGCTTCTAAGGACACTTTCTGAAAGAAAGGGTGCTTCTAAGGACACTTTCTGAAAGAAAGGGTGCTTCTATGGACACTTTCTGAAAGAAAGGGTGCTTCTATGGACACTTTCGGAAAGAAAGGATGCTTCTTTGGACATTTTCTGAAAGAAAGGGTGCTTCTATGGACACTTTCTGAAAGAAAGGGTGCTTCTATGGACACTTTCTGAAAGAAAGGGTGCTTCTATGGACACTTTCTGAAAGAAAGGGTGCTTCTATGGACACTTTCTGAAAGAAAGGGTGCTTCTATGGACACTTTCTGAAAGAAAGGGTGCTTCTGAAAGAAAAGGTGCTTCTATGGACACTTTCTGAAAGAAAGGGTGCTTCTGAAAGAAAAGGTGCTTCTATGGACACTTTCTGAAAGAAAGGGTGTTTCTATGGACACTTTCTGAAAGAAAGGGTGCTTCTATGAACACTTTCTGAAAGAAAGGGTGCTTTTATAGACACTTTCTGCCAGAAAGGGCGCTTCTTTTGACACTTTCTGAAAGAAAGGGTGCTTCTATGGACACTTTCGGAAAGAAAGGATGCTTCTTTGGACATTTTCTGAAAGAAAGGGTGCTTCTATGGACACTTTCTGAAAGAAAGGGTGCTTTTATGGACACTTTCTGAAAGAAAGGGTGCTTCCATGGACACTTTCTGAAAGAAAGGGTGCTTTTATGGACACTTTCTGAAAGAAAGGGTGCTTCTATGGACACTTTCTGAAAGAAAGGGTGCTTCTAAGGACACTTTCTGAAAGAAAGGGTGCTTCTAAGGACACTTTCTGAAAGAAAGGGTGCTTCTATGGACACTTTCTGAAAGAAAGGGTGCTTCTATGGACACTTTCTGAAAGAAAGGGTGCTTCTGAAAGAAAAGGTGTTTCTATGGACACTTTCTGAAAGAAAGGGTGCTTCTATGAACACTTTCTGAAAGAAAGGGTGCTTTTATAGACACTTTCTGCAAGAAAGGGCGCTTCTTTGGACACTTTCTGAAAGAAAGGGTGCTTCTATGGACACTTTCTGAAAGAAAGGGTGCTTCTATGGACACTTTCTGAAAGAAAGGGTGCTTCTATGGACACTTTCTGAAAGAAAGGGTGCTTCTATGGACACTTTCTGAAAGAAAGGGTGCTTCTATGGACACTTTCTGAAAGAAAGGGTGCTTCTATGGACACTTTCTGAAAGAAAGGGTGCTTCTATGGACACTTTCTGAAAGAAAGGGTGCTTCTGAAAGAAAAGGTGTTTCTATGGACACTTTCTGAAAGAAAGGGTTCTTCTATGGACACTTTCTGAAAGAAAGGGTGCTTCTATGGACACTTTCTGAATGAAAGGGTGCTTCTATGGACACTTTCTGAATGAAAGGGTGCTTCTATGGACACTTTCTGAAAGAAAGGGTGCTTCTATGGACACTTTCTGAAAGAAAGGGTGCTTCTATGGACACTTTCTGAAAGAAAGGGTGCTTCTATGGACACTTTCTGAAAGAAAGGGTGCTTCTAAGGACACTTTCTGAAAGAAAGGGTGCTTCTATGGACACTTTCTGAAAGAAAGGGTGCTTCTATGGACACTTTCTGAAAGAAAGGGTGCTTCTGAAAGAAAAGGTGTTTCTATGGACACTTTCTGAAAGAAAGGGTTCTTCTATGGACACTTTCTGAAAGAAAGGGTGCTTCTATGGACACTTTCTGAATGAAAGGGTGCTTCTATGGACACTTTCTGAATGAAAGGGTGCTTCTATGGACACTTTCTGAAAGAAAGGGTGCTTCTATGGACACTTTCTGAAAGAAAGGGTGCTTCTATGGACACTTTCTGAAAGAAAGGGTGCTTCTATGGACACTTTCTGAAAGAAAGGGTGCTTCTAAGGACACTTTCTGAAAGAAAGGGTGCTTCTATGGACACTTTCTGAAAGAAAGGGTGCTTCTATGGACACTTTCTGAAAGAAAGGGTGCTTCTATGGACACTTTCTGAAAGAAAGGGTGCTTCTGAAAGAAAAGGTGTTTCTATGGACACTTTCTGAAAGAAAGGGTTCTTCTATGGACACTTTCTGAAAGAAAGGGTGCTTCTATGGACACTTTCTGAATGAAAGGGTGCTTCTATGGACACTTTCTGAATGAAAGGGTGCTTCTATGGACACTTTCTGAAAGAAAGGGTGCTTCTATGGACACTTTCTGAAAGAAAGGGTGCTTCTATGGACACTTTCTGAAAGAAAGGGTGCTTCTATGGACACTTTCTGAAAGAAAGGGTGCTTCTATGGACACTTTCTGAAAGAAAGGGTGCTTCTATGGACACTTTCTGAAAGAAAGGGTGCTTCTATGGACACTTTCTGAAAGAAAGGGTGCTTCTATGGACACTTTCTGAAAGAAAGGGTGCTTCTATGGACACTTTCTGAAAGAAAGGGTGCTTCTATGGACACTTTCTAAAAGAAAGGGTGCTTCTATGGACACTTTCTAAAAGAAAGGATGCTTCTATGGACACTTTCTGAAAGAAAGCGTGCTTCTATGGACACTTTCTGAAAGTAAGGGTGTTTCTATGGACACTTTTTGAAAGAAAGGGTGATTCTATGGACACTTTCTGAAAGAAAGGGTGCTTGTATGTACACTTTCTGAAAGAAAGGGTGCTTCTATGGACACTTTCTGAAAGAAAGGGTGCTTCTATGGACACTTTCTGAAAGAAAGGGTGCTTCTATGGACACTTTCTGAAAGAAAGGGTGCTTCTATGGACACTTTCTGAAAGAAAGGGTGCTTCTATGGACACTTTCTGAAAGAAAGGGTGCTTCTAAGGACACTTTCTGAAAGAAAGGGTGCTTCTATGGACACTTTCTGAAAGAAAGGGTGCTTCTATGGACACTTTCTGAAAGAAAGGGTGCTTCTGAAAGAAAAGGTGTTTCTATGGACACTTTCTGAAAGAAAGGGTTCTTCTATGGACACTTTCTGAAAGAAAGGGTGCTTCTATGGACACTTTCTGAATGAAAGGGTGCTTCTATGGACACTTTCTGAATGAAAGGGTGCTTCTATGGACACTTTCTGAAAGAAAGGGTGCTTCTATGGACACTTTCTGAAAGAAAGGGTGCTTCTATGGACACTTTCTGAAAGAAAGGGTGCTTCTATGGACACTTTCTGAAAGAAAGGGTGCTTCTAAGGACACTTTCTGAAAGAAAGGGTGCTTCTATGGACACTTTCTGAAAGAAAGGGTGCTTCTATGGACACTTTCTGAAAGAAAGGGTGCTTCTATGGACACTTTCTGAAAGAAAGGGTGCTTCTGAAAGAAAAGGTGTTTCTATGGACACTTTCTGAAAGAAAGGGTTCTTCTATGGACACTTTCTGAAAGAAAGGGTGCTTCTATGGACACTTTCTGAATGAAAGGGTGCTTCTATGGACACTTTCTGAATGAAAGGGTGCTTCTATGGACACTTTCTGAAAGAAAGGGTGCTTCTATGGACACTTTCTGAAAGAAAGGGTGCTTCTATGGACACTTTCTGAAAGAAAGGGTGCTTCTATGGACACTTTCTGAAAGAAAGGGTGCTTCTATGGACACTTTCTGAAAGAAAGGGTGCTTCTATGGACACTTTCTGAAAGAAAGGGTGCTTCTATGGACACTTTCTGAAAGAAAGGGTGCTTCTATGGACACTTTCTGAAAGAAAGGGTGCTTCTATGGACACTTTCTGAAAGAAAGGGTGCTTCTATGGACACTTTCTAAAAGAAAGGGTGCTTCTATGGACACTTTCTAAAAGAAAGGATGCTTCTATGGACACTTTCTGAAAGAAAGCGTGCTTCTATGGACACTTTCTGAAAGTAAGGGTGTTTCTATGGACACTTTTTGAAAGAAAGGGTGATTCTATGGACACTTTCTGAAAGAAAGGGTGCTTGTATGTACACTTTCTGAAAGAAAGGGTGCTTCTATGGACACTTTCTGAAAGAAAGGGTGCTTCTATGGACACTTTCTGAAAGAAAGGGTGCTTCTATGGACACTTTCTGAAAGAAAGGGTGCTTCTATGGACACTTTCTGAAAGAAAGGGTGCTTCTATGGACACTTTCTAAAAGAAAGGGTGCTTCTATGGACACTTTCTGAAAGAAAGGGTGTTTCTATGGACACTTTCTGAAAGAAAGGGTGTTTCTATGGACGCTTTCTGAAAGAAAGGGTGCTTCTATGGACACTTTCTGAAAGAAAGGGTCCTTCTATGGACACTTTCTGAAAGAAAGGGTGCTTCTATGGACACTTTCTGAAAGAAAGGGTGCTTCTATGGGCATTTTCTGAAAGAAAGGGTGCTTCTATGGACACTTTCTGCAAGAAAGGGTGCTTCTATGGACACTTTCTGCAAAAAAGGGTGCTTCTATTGACACTTTCTGAAAGAAAGTGTGCTTCTATGGACACTTTCTGCAGGAAAGGGTGCTTCTATGGACACTTTCTGAAAGAAAGGGTGCTTCTATGGACACTTTCTGAAAGAAAGGATGCTTCTATGGACACTTTCTGAAAGAAAGGATGCTTCTATGGACACTTTCTGAAAGAAAGGATGCTTCTATGGACACTTTCTGAAAGGAAGGGTGCATCTGAAAGAAGATGTGCTTCTGTGGACTCTTTCTGAAAGAAACGGTGCTTCTATGGACACCTTCTGAAAGAAAGGGTGCTTCTATGGACACTTTCTGAAAGAAAGGGTGCTTCTATGGACACTTTCTGAAAGAAAGGGTGCTTCTATGGACACTTTCTGAAAGAAAGGGTGCTTCTATGGACACTTTCTGAAAGAAAGGGTGCTTCTATGGACACTTTCTGAAAGAAAGGGTGCTTCTATGGACACTTTCTAAAAGAAAGGGTGCTTCTATGGACACTTTCTGAAAGAAAGGGTGCTTCTATGGACACTTTCTGAAAAAAAGGGTGCTTCTATGGACACTTTCTGAAAGAAAGGGTGCTTCTATGGACACTTTCTGAAAGAAAGGGTGCTTTTATGGACACTTTCTGAAAGAAAGGGTGCTTCTATGGACACTTTCTGAAAGAAAGGGTGCTTCTATGGACACTTTCTGAAAGAAAGGGTGCTTCTATGGACACTTTCTGAAAGAAAGGGTGCTTCTATGGACACTTTCTGAAAGAAAGGGTGCTTCTATGGACACTTTCTGAAAGAAAGGGTGCTTCAATGGACACTTTCTGAAAGAAAGGGTGCTTCTGAATGAAAAGGTGTTTCTATGGGCACTTTCTGAAAAAATTGTGCTTCTATAGACACCTTCTGAAAGAAAGGGTGCTTCTACAGACTCTTTCTGAAAAGAAGGGCGCTTTCGTAGACTCTTTCTGAAAAGAAGGGCGCTTTTGCAGACACTTTCTGAAAGAAAGGGTGCCTCTATGTACTCTTTCTGCAAGAAAGGATATTTTTAAGTTTTGCCTTTTTAATGGGAAGGCCATTATTTGTGAAATTTTTAATTAATTTTAGTTGAATAGAGAAACTAGTGGTGGAGGGTATAAAAAGTCTGGCCCCGTGGAACATTTATTTAGTTGGTTTTGTGAATTAAAAATATAATAACAGATTCATTAAACAGGATTAGTAGCGATCTCTTTATTTCTTTTGAGGGGTGTACGAATACGAGCTTTCCACACTGTAGAAGTGCGTTGTCTATGATTTGTTTTTCTTTTCATTACAATAAAAAAGACATTTCTTGAATACTCCCGACCGCTTAAATGGCATGAAATCATATCAAAAACGTTCGGTCAAATTCAAACCTAAATTGGAGATGTCTCCTATTGTCACCACTTTATTCAGTCAGTCATCCATTCATTCATTAATTTTTTCCAATGTCTGGCGCACATTTTTAAAAGTTCGGGGCGGGTGGTCATTCGTTCGGTTGGACAAGTTTATGGATAAATAAGCATGGAGGAGGAGCCAGACGAAGCTACTACTGGCAAATAAAACATTTAAATTTAACACATGATAATATCGCCTGTTTGTTGTTATTGTTGCTGTTGCGTTGCACGACAACAATTGATAATGGCATTTATTATTGTTGTTGATGACAATGATGAAGTATTTGCAATACTCTCTCGCACTTTCTTTCATTTTCTGAGAAACGTATTATGATTTATTAGCGGATAAGTTATCGGATGGATGTTTGTAGCAATCAACGTTGTCGACGATGCCAACCAAACGCAATTTATGATTCATGGTGAAGAGCTTTTGGGGGTGTCTTAGAAAGGAGTCGGATTGTTTTTGATGGGTATGTGCGCCGCAACAGCAAGTGTCAACGACACGGTTGACAATAACCAGCATATTTTTAGCAAATGTAAATAATTTTTCCAGAATATTACTTCTCTCTTTATTTAGTTTTATTGTTCACAATCGAAATTTTAACTTCCGGAATATGATTTCAAAAGTTAGTGATTTTTTTAAAGTGTCGGCAAATAAATAAAAAACAAATAAGCAGACATAAGACATGAGCAAGCCTACGGTGACATTGAGCGAGCGGGTCATACATCCAAGCAAAAATATTGAGGCAACCGAAGTCAAAAATTACATAATAATAAGTTACATACATTACGTAGGTTATGAAAGAAAGCAACGCCCCTGACAAGCTTTAACATGATAAAGCCCAGGACTTACCTTGGTACCTCTATCATCTCAAGTGGACACTGACCTCCCTGTTATGTCACATGGGCAGCTGCCTTTAACACTGTTTAAAAGTTGACGACTCCCGGAAACTTTTTAAGGATCATGATCTGCGCATCTTAACCTGGAATGTTCACACCCTTTTTAGAGAAGGTGCAGTTTACGCGTTGGAGGATGTACTTGAAAAATAAAAAGCCGATAAGCAGAGAGAGGTATCGGGGGAAAGGAGAGAGGAGAAACGTCTTTTCCGCAGGAAAAAGTAGAGAAATGGAAAGGCGGGAGTGTGAAAAAAGCAAGATGTACAGGAGCCAGAATGAAGTCCGAAAGTTCTACCATAGAGTAAAACATCAAACTGATGACTTTGTTAAAGGCACATCCTCCTGTAGAGACCAGCACAGTAATTTGTTAACTGATACAGATAGTGTGCTCGGGTTATGAAAAAAGCACTTTTCCAAATTGTTCTATCCAATAGTACCGAAGACGACGAAGATACCACAGATCCAATACCAGAAGATGTTATTGAATGTATATCGCCCGCCCAAGATGAGGTAAAGGCAGTAATAAACCTTCTGAAGAATAATAAGGCAGCAGGAGCCGATGGCCTAGCAGCCGAGCTGTTCAAAATCGGAAGCGACACGCTGATAAGGTGAATGCTTCAGCTTGTTAGCACCATCAGGCAGGAAGAAGGAGTATCCGACGTCTGGAATCTGAGAATGCTGTGCCCGTCCCCAAAAAAAACATACGATGGTGTCCTCTGCTCCAATATTACTTACAAGGTAGTGCCATAGGCATTGTGTAAGCGACTAAAGCCTATGGTGAACGAAATGATTGGGTCATGTCAATGCGGCTTCAGACCTGGCAAATCCGCAATTGACAAGAAATTTACCCTGCGACAAATCCTGCATAAGACCCAAGTCATGCGCCTATCATCTTATTGTCAATTACAAAAGGACATTCGACCGCCCCTACGTTTAAAGGTATTCCAAGGAATGTCTGAATTTGGTATCCCCACAAAGATCACTTGGCTTTGTAAGATGGCTTTAACTGATACCCTGTTCTCAGATAAAATATGAAAGAATCTCTCCGAACACTTACCAAAAGAGGTTAGAGACAAGGAGACAGCATTTCGTGTGACCTATTCAACATCCTGCTGTGAAAGGTTTTAGGGATGCCGGTCTTAAAAGAAATGGAACAATTTACGCCAATAGCCATATGTTACCATATGGCATTGACATCATGTGCCAATCAGAAAAAGAGGTAACTGTAGACCGCCTGACCAAGTTTATGGCACCTTTAATTTTGAGGTTAAAGACTTCATTTATTTAAAGACTTCATCTACATCGGCTCAACGAGGGTCACAAAGAAACCTTCTGGCCTAAGCAACACGCGGTATCGCCAGTAGCCATTTGACAATTTTTGGAAAGTTTGACACCTGAGTGATTGCTGCTATTTTTCGGGTTTATCTTGATGCGATTTTTCGAGTTCGTCTTATAAACGTCATTTGAAGCTCTGCGATCGTATTTGTTCGAAATTTCATGCACAAATCGACAGGGGGTCCAACGATAAAAATCCAATTTTTGTCGCCAAGTGTTCATCCAATATTCGTTCACACACGTCTTAATTTTTTCTGGCACAACGGCCGTTTTTGGACGACCCTCACGAACTTCGTTTTTTGATGAGTGTCGGCCATTAAACCAGTTTTTCATAGTGCTCGATATACAAAGATTTAATTAGATTTGCCGTGATTATCCAAGTCGAAAGATGTGAAAAATTATCGAACGAAAATGTTTTTTTGCCAAGTGGCTTTCCAAACAGGCAGAGTTTGATGGGTTTGAGAGAAAAATGCTTCGAAAGATCTGCGGCCAAAATGCGTTGACGGTGAATGTCGGCGTCGCATGAACCACGAGCTACTTTTTATTTTATTAACCCACTTAAAGCCCCTGGCCGTCTAAACGCCACCAAAAATGGTTGCAAAAATTGACGTAAAACTCGAGTATTTTCGCATATTTTTGTGGGGTTTTTTGCATTTTGTTATAGTATTGTCTGTTATCTGTCGTTCCACGCCTATAAAGTTTCATTTGCCCTACGCATTTCCACGCATTTGGTCTAGGACCCAAGCAATTAAAAAAAACACTTTTTTGTAATTTTCGACGTTTAATGCAAAATTTAATATGCCATACAAATTTAATCAAAAATGTTACATTCATATAACTTCAGGGATTTGTAAGGAATGTAGTAAGAATATTTTCTCAATCAAACACCAAGTGATTGTCATGTAAGAATACACCTATATTACCATTCAAAGTTTTCGGCACTTTTAAAAGAAAGCCCAATTGCAGGAAAAAGAGAGAAAAAAGTTATTTGTTTAAGAAATTCCTAAAATATCTTAAAAATATAATTTTCATAAAAAATTATAAGTTTTCACGCAAAAAAAATTCTCGGCGCTAAGTGGGTTAATAAACATGCGTAATATTTAAACTGTTAACAAAAATATTAGTAATGATACTTATACCAATAAAATTATGTTTTATTTAAAATTTTGTAATAATTTTGGTTTTGCAATAATTATGTTGACTAACTGTATATGCCCCAAAAGCTTCTATATTTTTGTTGGCAAGTTCATACGTCCAGGAAAGGCCACGAAATTCTGAAAACATACATACATATTTTTTTGGAAATGGGTTTTGGTTACACTGTGCAACATTTTTAAGGCAATCCTTTGCAAACAATTTTAGCTGAGGATTTTTTGAAAGAACCCTAGTTGGGGTTTTTGAGTAAGATTTATTTTAAAATTGCTCTAGCAATTTTTTCTTGTTTTTGGATTTTTTCTCATCTATGAACATTGCTTTTTCAGAATCCACAAAAACTTCCCAGGTGTAAGCGATTTTCGTTTAAAGTTAGTTAAAGCGCATCATGCGTAACATTGTTTTGAAAGGAGGTGATACAGTCTGTGCATTGTCCCAATTTGAACTTCTATATCTTATAAATGGTAAAACCTACGAAAATACCATTAAGGCCAATCTTGTAGAAAATTTTCACTGCTACAACATTTTCTTTAGTACCATTACGATAGGGCTTGCGGTTTCCAAGTAAAACTGGGAAAACATAAAAGACAACTAAAAATGTGAACTTTGACCTCGATTTATTTGAAAATCCCTCCGGCGATTTTTTATACCCTCCACCATAGTATGGAGGGTATATTAAGTTTGTTTTTCCGTTTGTAACGCATTGAAATACCCATTTGCGACCCTATAAAGTATATATATTCTTGATCAGGGTAAAATTCTGAGTCGATCTGTGCACGTCCGTCCGTCCGTCTGTGGTAATCACTCTAGCATCCACAAAAATGTAGATAGGACGCTGAAATTTTGGGAAAATGCGTCTTTTGTTTGCAGGCAGGTCAAGTTCGATGATGGGCTATACCGGTCTACGTTTTGGTATAGCCCCCATATAACGGTACCCACCGATTTACGGTATTTTGACGTTTTTATGTACATTTTCAGACCGATGTAGCTATAATTTGACATTTAGGGTTCTTAAGTGTCAATAAACTTATATAACAAAAGTTGTGGACATAGGTCCACGTTTTGGTATAGCCCCCATATAACGGTACCCCCCGATTTACGGTATTTTGACGTTTTTAGCTACATTTTCAGACCGATTTAGCTATAATTTGACATTTAGGGTTCTTAAGTGCCAATAAACTTATATAAGAAAACTTGTGGACATAGGTCCACGTTTTGGTATAGCCCCCATATAACGGTACCCCCGATTTACGGTATTTTAACGTTTTTAGCTACATTTTCAGACCGATTTAGCTATAATTTGACATTTAGGGATCTTAAGTGCCAACAAACTTATATAAGAAAACTTGTGGACATAGGTCCACGTTTTGGTATAGCCCCCATATAACGGTACCCCCGATTTAAGGTATTTTGACGTTCTTAGCTACATTTTCAGACCGATGTAGCTATAATTTGACATTAAGGATTCTTAAGTGTCAATAAACTTATATTACAAAACTAGTGTACATAGGTCAATGTTTTGGAATAGCCCCCATATAACGTTACCGCCCGATTTCAGGTATTTTGACGTTTTAAGTCACATTTCTAGACCGAATTAGCTATAATTTGATATTTAGGGTTCTTAGTGACCAAAAAAATTATATTTGAAAAAATTTTGAACATATGTATGTACATGTTTTGGTATAGCACCATATAACGGTATCTCCCGATTTTCGGTATTTTGAGATTTTTACCTACAAGTTTTAACCGAATTAGCTGTAATTTGAACATTTGACATTTGAAGGTCTTAGTGGTCACCACACCTCTCCACCAAAATTATCTGAATTTTGGGAAAATGCGTCTTTTGTTTGCAGGCAGGTCAAGTTCGATGATGGACTATATCGGTCCACGTTTTGGTATAGCCCCTATATAACGGTACCCCCCGATTTACGGTATTTTGATGTTTTTAGCTACATTTTCAGACCGATGTGGCTATAATTTGACATTTAGGGTTCTTAAATGTCAATAAACTTATATAACAAAACTTATGGACATAGGACCACGTTTTGGTAAAGCCCCCATATAACGGTGCCCCTCGATTTACGGTATTTTGACGTTTTTAGCTTCATTTTTAGACCGATTTAGCTATAAAATGACATTTAGGGTTCTTAAGTGTAAATAAACTTTTATAACAAAAGTTGTGGACATAGGTCCACGTTTTGGTATAGCCCCCACCCATATAACGGTACCCCCGATTTACGGCATTTTGACGTTTTTAGCTACATTTTCAGACCGATTTAGCTATAAATTGACATTTAGGGTTCTGAAATGACAATAAACTTATATAACTAGTGGACATAGGTCCATGTCTTGGAATAGCCCCCATATAACGTTACCGCCTGATTTCAGGTATTTTGACGTTTTAAGTCACATTTCTAGACCGAATTAGCTATAATTTGATATATATGGTTCTTACTGACCAAAAAACTTATATTAGAAAAAATTATGAACATAGGTCCATGTTTTGGTATAGCCCCGTATAACGGTACCTCCCAATTTCTACACGCAAAAAAAACGGCCTCTCTAACATACGTCCCAAACATATTTTGCAGCAAACATATATATGTTTGCAACAGTCCCAAACATAATATATGTTTGGGTCTGCAAACAAATATATGCTTGGGTGGAAACAAATATATGTTTGGGTGCAAACATATATGTGATTGGGTGCAAACATATATATGTTTGGGTGCAAAGATATTTATGTTTGGGTGCAAACAAAGACATGTTTGAGTGGAAACAATTTTATGTTTGGGTGCAAACATTTTATATGTTTGGGTGCACAAAAATACAAACCCAAAAGGCACAAAAAAAAACAAACACATGCACCAGTGGGCGCTTACTGAGAGCAAGGGAGCGTAAAATTCAATGTAAAACACTTTAAAATGTATGCTCACTTGCTCTCAGTAAGAACTCACTGGCTATCTCTATAGTATACACACAAATGTTGTGGTTGTTTATTGGAAGGCAAAAGAACAACAAACGCATAGGTACATACAAAATTCCAAAGAAATACATAACACACTTTAATAAAAGAAAAACTGATTGAAATAATTTGTAAATAGTCACATTTTTAAAAAGGAAAAATATATAGAAATGTAGTTGAACGCTTCTCCTTAGTTAAAGCAAATTGTCCTCATAGTTGAAATCATCAGCGGGGAATCGGCATCTAGATTCTAGAATCAAATGATTATGTAATGTAATAAATAAATATGGATATGCCATATTTCAAATATACATAAGTACGTATGTAATTACCAATATTAAATGCGATTTCTTCATTGTCCAATAAAATAATTCCATTCAACTTTCCGATTCAATTATAAAATGTATTGGGCATTTAATTTACTAAAAAGCATAATTTCTTTAAGAAAACACTCAAGCAATCGAAAAACACAAAACACTGATTTATTCACTCACTTTACCGTCTTGACTCTACAAAAGCAACTAAAACACTGAAGAAAGAAAAAACAAAGTAATTCATACCATTTCTTCTTATCCTCTTCGCCTGCTGTTAACAACAACAAAACAAGAAACACACGAGTTTGACGCATACACGCCATCAAAGCACCAAAGCCCCCTTCTTCGCTTCTACGTCTTCTATTATACAATACACACAACTCTTTATTATAAAACAGCATTCCGAAGCTGCGAGAGCACTGTTATTACTCTCATTGACAAACATCCTCTCTCCACCCATGAAAAAAATGTTCTAACATAAAAAATATGTTTTACCCAAACATATCAAATTGAAATATGTTACAAAATGTTGCAAACATATATTTGTTTGGACCCAAACATATTATGTTTGGATCCAAACATATATTTGTTTCCAACCGGTCCCAAACATAAATTTGTTTGGATCCAAACATATTTCTAACATAAATTTTTCTGCGTGTGGCCCACCAAAAATGGTCAACATACATAGTTAGATATCGGCACCCTAAAAAAGGGCCCCCCGAATGAAGCATTTTATGTACATTATCTGACATTTTAACGTACCCACTTAAAATTGGGGACAGGAATGAAAACTAATTATTCCATATTTTATGGTGGAGGGTATGAAAAGTTCGGCCCAGCCGAACTTAACGCTTTTTTACTTGTTTATTTTATTTCGCTGTCTGCCCGAGTTGAACCCACGAACCCTCTCTAATTTCTAGCCAAAGACACTACACACTGTGCCACGCACACGAATATTAAGGGTTGCTTAAGAACTTAAATGTGCAGAGCACATGTGCACCACGAACTGTTATTTTTTAATTAACAAAAACTCGCGTGCCGACGGTGAGCGTTGAACACACAACCCTAGGATTTATAGTCCGACACACACACTGTACCACCGTCCTCATTACTTAGTGAGGAGTAAAATAGGTAGGTTTGCCTTGTATTTTTTTAAGAAGTAACCCATTACTTTTCAGATTACTTGTAATGCGAAAAGAAGCTTGTTTACATTACTTTGTAATGGGTTACGTAATGACTAACGGATCCGAATTTTTGCTGGGTTGAAAGAGATTGGAAATTGTTGTTCGACAACATTCTGCAAATTTTTAGCTTCGAGAGAGTAAAATTCATTGGAGAAGTAACTGTAAAAATGCAGAGTACTTACAAGTACTTTTTACTTGCGAAGTTATCGAACAGACCTAATAAATATGTCAATAATGTGGTGAAATCCGAAATGCGAGAATAAACTGTTGGTGTGAACTGTGTTTGAAATATGAAGTAAGCATTTTAGAGCTAGCTGAGAACTTTATTTGGAATATTTTTGCGAAAGGTTACTTGGTTCAACTCCCAATAGTTTAGCTGATACTGACCAGGATTTCAGTAATTATGTAAAATTTTCTATATTTTATCGATGCCCTAGATAGAGTTTTTTATGTGGTCTCTTCAAAAGATAAGTTCTACTAGTATAGGGCTACAATATTGCCTAAGGGAGCATGGTCAAATTCGTAATCGTTTCTGAGAGAAAAGTCCGATAAATGCAAAAAACTGTAGTTTTAGCCCATTATTTAATTATTATTTAAATAAGCATTTTAGATTTTCAGAATGTTCTGAAGAATTGCTGAGAACATTATTTGGATGATTTTTGCAAAAGGCTACTTGATTCAACTCCTAATAGTTTAGCTGATACCGACCAGAATTCCAGAAATTATGTGTTCTGTTCAACATATAAATTCTACTGCTTTAGGGCTACAATATTGCTAAAGACAGCAACGCCAAATTCCTATTCGTTTCTGAGATATGGAAAGGCCTTGTAAATGCAAAAAGTGTAGTTTTAGCCCGGTTTAGATGAGGCCATAAAATCCGAACTGGATCTGACGGGCACAAAACCCTATTAGGGTTTTTGTAGTCTCAATTGAGACATATAGGTATGTACTTTCAAAAAATGCATACTAGAAGTTGTTTCCATTTTCAGTGTTGCCATAGTGTTATGTTAGCCGATATTTTATCTGTCCCTTGATGAAAGCCTACACTCATTCAGGCGATATTTTGTCAAATTTATGAGTATAATTAATAATGATAGGCATCAACGATTTTTTTATGAAAATTTACATAGTTTTTTTTTATATAAAGTTTTATGTATAAATAAAATTAAAAGTTTAGATAACACTTCGTATAGATAAATCTGTTTTCATGTATACCTATCGATTGTTTAGAGAAGGTTTGTATTTTATTTTGAATATGATTTTTTTTATTAGATTATCTTCGTCGTCACCTCATACATTATTCATTCATCTACACTTGTTAATACCCTGCAAACATTTTTTCAAATTTTTAATCGCTTAAAGATAATCTGCGATTCGCGGGGAAGATCAATTCAATCGCGGAAGAGCGCGCCTAATGATAACCTGCGAATCGCCGACATAAAGTAACTGTGTCCGGGAAGCGAATCGCGAGGAAGAATCGCAGATTAATCATCTGGAAGATCTTCAGAAGATCAACATGTAAAGAAAAATTAAAAAAGAATAGAACAATTGTTTTTTGTTTCTTTTAATAGTTGTTTAGTTTTCTTTTCTGCTTTGTTATGGTTTTTAATTATTCCTTTATGTTGTGGTTGTTTGTTATAGGCACTGTACTCAGTACTGTTTCCTCAGTCACTATGTTGTCTTTTGGTTAAACTTGGCAAAACCTGGACATGTGTGGTTTGTCAATACTCATATTATACGTGCCATTTATATCAAAGTTCTGTAGAAAGTGTATATGAGAATTATATGCAACAAAATCAAAAATGTTAGTAACAATCATCTGTTGCTCTTCCAGAAGAGTCTTCTGTGATTCCCAACAGCGATCATTTGAAAAATGTAAGAAAAAAATGTAAACAATCACCCAATGATCGCCGTGGGGAATCACAGAAGATTAATCTAAGCGAACAATCTTCCAAAAATTGAAAAATGTTGGCAGGGTATATGTATGTATGTATATCATCTGTTCCTTTCTCACTTCGCAATAGTTGTGTATTTCATCTAACCAAGAGCCAGCCTGCGCCATCATCATCCATGTACCACAACCCCCAACCAACCTAGTTAGCAGAGAGCAGTTGTTTTTATATATACGACGAGTATGTATGCATGCATATTGGCAATGTGCAATGCCAATTAATACCAGGGAAGCAGAATTCTCAGTTGGCGAAATACAGCTAACCAGTTTTGTGAATTTCTAAAAAACCCAAGTAAAGAAACGAAGAAAGAATGCAAAAAAAGAAAGAAACCGACTGAACGAACGAACATACAAATCCGCCAAAACATAAGAAAGCACAAACAAAAAAGCCAAGACTTCACACACTTCATTCAAAAAAGATTCGAACGAAACTAGTATTTTTGCACCACTGCGATGATTGACTGAAACATTCTACGGTTTTACAAAAACAAACCTATTACCGCCGTGTACCGTTAACTTTCCAGCTTATATTATTTGTTTGTTGTGCTATTTTGTTTTCATCGCTTCAGTTTTTCAGTTTCATATTGTTATTGTTTTGTATTTTTTGTGTGGTTAGGTAGGTCGGTATGGTTCCGTGTTTAGGTTTTTTTTGTTGTTTTGCTTTCATGTTCGTTTTGTATTTTTTTTTTCTTAAACCCTACGTCCACTTTCTCAAATTTCATAATTCACTGACTGAGTAAGAACGACTTGCCGGCTATTTGTTGATGCTGTTGTTTGTTTTCTATATTTGGTAAAATTTGAAATTGTTTATTGGGTATTTTTGGGTAGTTACGATGATAAAGTTTGGTTATGTGACGAGGTGGCCGAGTGGTTAAGGCGTTGGACTGCTAATCCAATGTGCTCTGCACGCGTGGGTTCGAATCCCATCCTCGTCGACTTGAAGAATGTAAGAATTGAACAAGTCAATGTTTCTATATTATGACAACTGAACAAAAATAAAAAAATGTGGGCATTTGTGAGAGGTCTCAAGGTTTTAACCAATAACCGCCAACCTCCAACTAAAATGACATATTAACAAATGGGATCGAAAAGAGTGCTGAGTTAGCTAATTAATAACATTATTGCCCTTTTTATACCCTCCACCATATTATGGGGGGTATATTAAGTTTGTCATTCCGTGTGTAACTACTCGAAATACTAATTTTAGACCCTACACACTACATACACTCTTGATCAGCGTCCAATTCTATATCGATATAGCCATCTCCGTCTGTGGAAATCACTCTAGCGTCCGAACGGATTGAAGTAGGTGGATGAAATTTTCTGTTGTATGTACGTAGGACTTTTGGTTACGGGCTATGTAGGTCCACGTTTTGGTATAGCACGCATGCAAAGTGACACGACGCCTTTTTACGAAATTTCTAAGATATTTGTGGAAGATTGTTCGCTCAGATTAATCTTCTGTGATTCCCAACGGCGATCATTGGACGATTGTTTACATATTTTCTTATATTTTTCAAATGATCGCCCTAGAGAATAACAGAATACTCTTCTGGAAGAGCAATAGATGATTGTCACTGACATTTTTAATTTGGTTGTACATAATTCTTATATACACTTTCGACAGAACTTTGATATAAATGTCACACGTGCCCTCTGGATTCGCTTCCTAGACTTTACTTACTTTATGTTGGGTATTCCCAGAAGATCGTTAGGTGCGCTCTTCTGCGATTGAATTGATCTTCCCAGAATCCCAGATTATCGTTAAGCGATTGAAAATTAAAAAAAAAAAATGTTTGCAGGGATATTGTACGTCACTGTAAGATATTTTGACCACAGAATCGGTTGTAATTTGGTATTTTGTGTTTCCAGAGGTTAAGAAACATTTCTACCTTACTTACTTACTTAGCTGGCCTTTTACAGAACATTTGTTCCATAAGCCGAACTAAGAAAAAATCTCCAATCCTCTCTGTTTGCTGCTGTATTTTCCCAATCTGGGATATGTAGCTTTGTGATATCTCGTTTCACTTGTTCGCTCCAACGAAGCTTTGGCCTTCCAGATCTGCGAGAACCTCCATGCGGCCCGTATTTATACGCCTTTTTAGCGGGTTCATCATCACTCATTCTTATAACATGGCCTAGCCATCGCAATCGTTGTATCTCGATTCGTTCAACTATATTGATGTCATTGTATAGTTGATACAGCTCGATGTTCATACGACGCCGATATTCGCCGTCAACACAGATTGGCCCATAGATCTTTCGTAGAATTTTTCTCTCAAACACACAAAGCACTGCCTTATCTGCTTGAGCAAGTACCCATGCTTCGGAACCATACATTAGCACGGGTAGTATCAGTGTTTTGTACAGTGTTATTTTTGTTTGACGAGAGGTGGCTTTATTCCTAAACTGCTTACTCAGCCCAAAGTAGCATCTGTTAGCCAACACTATTCTTCTTCGTATTTCACAACTGATGTTATTTGTTGTGTTTATGGCGGTGCCGAGGTAGACGAAGTCCTTTACTACCTCAAAATTATAGGTACCGACATTCACAGATGGTGCGGTGTTTATGGACATATTACGCGTCGATACCATCAACTTGGTTTTTACGCCGTTTACTGCCAGACCAACTTTAGCAGATTCTCTTTCGACTTTTGCAAAGGTGTCAGTTACTTCCTTTACCGATCGACCCATGATGTCAATGTCGTCGGCATAAGCCAGTAACATGTGGCTGTTCGTGTATATTGTTCCATTTCTTTTGACCTTCGCGTCTCGTATGACCTTTTCCAGTAGGATGTTAAATAGATCACACGACAGGCCGTCTCCTTGTCTGAAACCTCTTTTGGTAGTAAACTCTTCGGAGAGGTTCTTTCCAATTTTAACTGAGGATCTCGTCTCAGTTAATGTCATTCTACAAAGTCGAATGAGCTTTGCAGGAATACCAAAATCAGACATGGCTTGGAACACCTTTGAACGTATAGGGCTGTCGAATGCTGCTTTATAATCGACGAAAAGATGGAAGGTGTCGATCTGCATTTCTTGGGTCTTTTCCAGGATTTGTCTCAAGGTAAAGATCTGGTCAATGGTGGATTTGCCAGGTCTAAAGCCGCACTGATAGGGTCCAATAATTTCATTGACCATAGGCTTTAGTCTCTCACACAATATTCCAGATACTATCTTATATGCAATAGGGAGCAGACTTATGCCCCTATAATTGGAGCACACAGTCTTATCACCCTTCTTGTGGACTGGACATAGGATGCTCACGTTCCAATCGTCGGGTACGCGTTCTTCCTGCCAGATGGTGCTAACTAGCTGATGCATACACCTTATCAGCGTGTCGCCTCCGGTTTTGAACAGCTCGGCTGGTAGGCCATCTGCTCCTGCCGCCTTATTATTCTTCAGCCGGTTTATTGCTGTCCTTACCTCATCTTGGCTGGGCGGTATACATTCAATACCATCATCTGGGATTGGATCTGTGGTATCTTCGCCGTCTTCACTGCTATCGGATACCAACAGTTTGGAAAAATGTTCTTTCCATATGCTGAGCACACTATCTGTATCAGTTACCAAATTACCTTGTTGATCTCTACAGGAGGATATTCCTGTACCAAAGCCATCAGTTTGATGCTTCACTCTTTGGTAGAATTTTCGGACTTCGTTCTGTCTCCTGTACATCTCCATTTGTTCACACTCCCTCTTTTCCATTTCTCTCTTTTTCCTGCGGAAAAGACGTTTCTCCTCTCTCCTTTTCTCCCGATACCTCTCTCGTGCGCTACGCGTTGCTACTGATTGTGAAGTAGCCCTATATGCCGCATTTTTTTCTTCGGTAGCAGCACGGCACTCCTGGTCATACCACGGATTCTTTGGTGGAGGTCTCTGGTATCCAAGTACTGATTTTGCGGCTGTTTGCATGGAGTGGGCAATATTTTGCCATTGTGCTGATATGTTATCGGGACGAGAAGCGCTATCATTAAGCAATTGGGTCAGTTGAGTGGAATATGCTGTGGCTATCTGTTGTGTTTGCAGCTTGGCGATGTCCAACTTTCGTGTTGTGTCTGGCCGTGCTTTATTTGCAACGTTTAGACGGGTACGTACCTTTGCTGCAACGAGGTAATGGTCCGAATCTATGTTTGCTCCTCGGAACGATCGTACATCCAACACGCTCGATGAATGTCTTCCATCTATCACCAACATTTCTACCAAAAACAAAAATTATATAGGTCCACGTTTTGATATAGCCCCCACAGGACGGTATGTCCCGATTATCGGTATTTTGAAGGTTTCAGTCTAATTATTTCACCGAAGTGGCTGAAATTTGATATTTAGTTTTTTTTTGCTACAAAACTTTCCCACAGAAATTTGTGGGTACAGGTCCACGTTTTGATATACCCCTTATAGAATGGTGTATCTAAATTTTCGGAATTTTGAAGGTTTTAGCCTCATTATAACACCGAAATGGCTAGAATTTGTACTTAGTCTTGTGTGAGACTACAAAATTTTCTACCAGAAATTTGTCAGTATCGGTCCACGTTTCGATATAGCCACCATAGAGCGGTTCCTCTAAATTTTCAGTAGTTTGAAGGTTTGAGCCTCATCATAACACCGAAATGACTGACATTTGGTATTTAGTCGTCATTGGGGGTACAAAATTTTCTACCTGAAATTTGTCCGTATAGGGCCACGTCTTCATATAGCCCCCATAGAAATGTACCTCCCGATTTTCGGTATTTTGAAAGTCGTGTTCTCAATATCATATCGAAATGGCTGAAATTTGGTATTTAGTGTAAGCTGGGAGTGCAAAACTTTTCACCTTAAATTTGTCGGTATAGGCCCACGTCTTCATATAGCCCCATAGAGCAGTACACCCGATGTTCTGTATTTTGAAGGTTGTGAACTCAATATCCCATAAAAATGGCTGAAATTTGGTACTTAGTCTTCGTTGAGGGTGTCAAACTTTCCACCTAAAATTTGTCTACGCCTTCAAATAACCGCCATAGAACGGTACCTCCCGATTTCCGGTATTTTGAAGGTTGTGGCCCCAATTCCCCACCGAAATGGCTGATATTTGGCATTAAGTCTTCGTTGGTGGTAAAAAACTTTCCTGAAATTTGTCGGTATAAGTCCACGCCTTCATATAAATTGGGTAGAATATTAAAGCAACTTTCAACCTGAAATTTGTCCGCATAAATCGACGTCCTCAGACAGCCCCCATAGAGCGGTACCTCCCGATTTTCGGTATTTTGAAAGTTGGCCTCACATAGCCCCATAGAACCGAACCTATGGGTTTTCGGTATTTTGAAAATTGTGGCCGCAATATCCCACCGATATGTCTGAAATTTGACATTTAGACTGCCATGGGGAGTATAAAATATTGCAGATAATAATTATCAGTATAAGTCCATATCTTCCAATAGCCCCCATAGAAGCGTACTTCCCGATTTTCGGTATTTTGAAGGTTGTGCCATCAATAACTAATCGAAACGTCTGAAATTTAATATTTAGTGGTATAAAACTTTCAACCTGAAATTTTACGGTATTATTCCATGCCTTTATGTAGCACCCATAGAACAGTCCCTCCTAATTTTCGGTATTTTGAAAGCTTTTTTCAACCGGAATAACTGAAATTTTATATTTAGTCTTCGCTGGAGTTCGTCCAAAAATTTATCGGTACAGGTCAACGTTTAATACAACCTCCATAGAACGGTGCTCCCAATGTTCGTTAACTATCCAAATCCAGAATGTTTATGTCTACCCGGTATTGCTCAATTTTATGTATTTCGCTCAACTCGGAAAATTGTAAATATTGGTCCATGTTTTGGAAAGAATAACGATGACGCCCCATATGAACTGTTTTAAAGGGAGTATTATCAGCTGGGATATATGTACTGCTCCTGCAATAAAAGGAAGAGTTTAGTACTTTCATAAACGAAATAAAACTAATTGTTCCTATTCGCTTCAATACAGTTCGTGGTGGAGGATATAAAAAGTTCGGCCCGGCAAACGAGGATATTCTACTTTGAAGCGATCAAAAAAGTACTTCATAAAATTAATGGGTTTAGATCCCATGTACATTGGGTTTAATTCCGTTTCAGACAACTTGGAGTCGATTTAGCCCTTTCTTACAATGATGCGCACGACAACTATCACAGAGAGTAGCGGATTTAGTCCACACTTCCCAGCTAATATTTTTTTCCGAATTCGTTTCGAATTAGAAACAGCGTGTCCTCTTCGGGTATACTTTTGTACACGACCCGTTCCGTCAGTTTAAAACTAGGTTTTTTTACACAAATTGACAATTTTTTTAAATTTATGAGTTTTTTTTTAAACACAAGGAGTTTTCTTTTTAATTTTTGAAAAAAAAATTTAATTTTTCTTTTTAATTTTTGAAAAAAAATTTAATTTTTTTTGTATATTTGTGGTTTGAAAAATACGATCCTAAATCTAAGCTTTAGATTCTGAAGTCTACATCGATTTTAGGCCTTTTCAATTGCAATGGTCCACTCCGCTGGGTTAAAAAATGGTCATAATCTGTGTAAAAACAAAGGTTTTAAGCAACGGAACAATGAAGGAACTTGAATCGGGAGGAAAACACTGCCGACTGATATAGCTTTCCTCCCGATTAAACTTTTTATGTCGTTCATTCTCAATGAGGCACCATTCTAATAATGGCATGAAGCCGGTACACCTCGGGGTGTACATTAAATTTGGCAGTAAGGGGACCACACGCAAACAGTTGTTACTAACTGTCACTACTCTTGCTCCGCATTGTAACTGATGCAAACATCAATATTCAGATTATCCTCTTGGCAAAAATATATCAAAGAAAAAATGTTCGACGAGGATGGGATTCGAACCCACGCGTGCAGAGCACATTGGATTAGCAGTCCAACGCCTTAACCACTCGGCCACCTCGTCGTCATAACGGAGTTCTTAGTAGTCATTAGGACCAGGATAATCTATCAATATGCGAAGTTTTAAAAAGTAAACTCCCTTCATTTCCTTGCTTATAATTTACTTATTTCAGTTGTTCTCTAGTAGGACCAAAAATTCGACGAGGATGGGATTCGAACCCACGCGTGCAGAGCACATTGGATTAGCAGTCCAACGCCTTAACCACTCGGCCACCTCGTCCTATAAGCAAACGGAAGTTCACTTAAAGTTTACGTCAAAAACTCCACTTTCCAAAGTCGGATGGACTAGACTCCTGTTCATTAAACGGATCTATCATTCTTCTACTCTAAATAAAAATGCTTGAAGAAACCATATTTACTCGTTCAACCTTAAAAATGAGAAGAGCTATATGAACGACAGGAGCTGAATGAGCATGAGCTGTATATAGTTCCGTACGTTCATTTCACAGAATCGTGCGTTTGCACTAGTTCATTCGTGAAACAATGGATTGATCTTAAGATTTTCAGCACATATATTTCTTGTAATCCCGATTTCACTTCAATTATGTTGTTATATTTACTTTTTCATGCATAGAGTAAATGATGAAAGGTGTGGAAGTATGGAAAAGAACACTTAAGGAATGTTGTGGCATAATTGATCCATGCGTAGTTAAAGTTTTTAATAAGATGTAGATATTTTCGGTGTATTCAGATCAACTTAAGATGCATAAAATTGTTCCAATACCAAAACAAATGATGCCAAAAGAAGGTACTTCAGATGCAGTTCTTAATGTGTTGAAAAAGATTATGTAAAGGCCTGGATGATTGGTTTAGTGGAGTAACATGTGTATTTTTTGATTTAACAAAAACGTTTGACTTAGTTGATCACCAAATTATGATGCGAAAATTACAATATTATGGTGTTGGTGGATCGGAAATATCACTCCTTAAAAACAATTTTTCAAATAGAAAACAATTCGTTCAGATTCATAATACAGAAGTTTTGTAAGTTCGGTGAAATAGTAATGTTTGTGGTCGCCGAAAATTCAAGAAACGAATAATCACTACTGTCGCCGGAGATGGTCTGTCTGCAATTATGACGTATCTGACATACATTTCTGATGTATATAACATACGTCGGAAACGTCGTTAACCTAGCGAAACAAACAAGGTTTTTGACAGAATAAACAAGAGAATTTTATAACCTAAAATCGATGTTTTTTCATAATAATAAAACTCATCTTATTATTATTTTTTTTTTTTTTTATTACAAAATGGCATAAATAGATTTCACTCTAAAATATATATTTTATATATATTTTTTATATTATATGGACATTATGCATATGTTTGTTTATTAAATCACCCGCAAACTCTTTGAATCATACGTAAAGTAGTGGTAGTGTTCGGAACATATTGTAGATGGCATGATTAGTGCGTAATCCAATTTATTGTTTAATTATTTCAGTTATTTTAAGAATTAAAATATTAATAAAAATATGCTGTTATTTTCAAAAAAGGTACGGACGCTCTTCAATAATAAAGACAGGCTTGCAGAATAAATATTATGTGAAAAATACGATGGTAACATATATTTTTTGAGGTTTATGACGTTAACTACTTTTTATACGTTTTCTACGGGTATATGACGTTTTTGACGTTTACAACTTTCTTACCGTCGAAAACCTAAAAAATCGTCATACAGACCATCTCTGACTGTCGCTTCGCTTATAAAATACCGCATTATCCTCCCCTCCTCCTCCTTTCAACTCTTTTAATAATATTGGTTTGGGAATAGATTGGTGGTGGTTAATTTTTTGGGTTATAACTTAACTTACCTTTTTCAACTTCTATCAACAAATTTCATATTTACATATTAATTAAATTAACCCTTTTTATAGTACTGAGTTTAAGAAGTTTTATCACTACTTCACATATAGTTCATCGATACAATGCAAGTTTAGTTAAAAATTCGACGAGGATGGGATTCGAACCCACGCGTGCAGAGCACATTGGATTAGCAGTCCAACGCCTTAACCACTCGGCCACCTCGTCATACAAATAGATTATTCGATTTGAAGATAATGTAAAAAATCAAAAGAAAAAAAAAGAAATCAAAGAAACAAGTAAAAAAGCGTTAAGTTCGGCCGGGCCGAACTTTTTATACTCTCCGCCATAACATATTCTGTACTAAAACGGAATAATTATCGTGGTCACCAAAATAAACAAAACATTACTTCGGACGAAGGAACCACTAGACTATATATCAACTTTTATGAAACAAGATGTTCAATACGTAAAAAGGTATCAGTCGACTTGGCCGATCGAGATATACCCTCAGCCTCGGACCTAAAGCAAAAAGTAACACACAATACTTCTGACGTCTATATAATACGATGTACAACGTATGGACCACATCAGTTTCCTCTTCCAGGGTAATCTTACGTACTACTCAGTTTAATTGGTGGCGGCAGGCTTTTTTGGAGCTTATGGACCATTATCTCAAGAACTAAGGGCTTGCCCCTGAAAAACAAACAAAAAACCGAAGGGATTCGAAGTCAAAATTTTGGACCGATTCGGTTGATTCGTTCGAGAGTTATCGTGGGCTCCAACCACTACACATGGTGCCATAGGGGTAATGGAGGCAGCGAATACAAGTTGAAACGAGTAAGGAAAGGATCAAATCGGGCGAAAATATATATGGGGCTATATCCAAATCTGAACCGATTTCTATATAATTTGGCACACGTTCAAAATTTTATTGAAATTGCACATTTATTGCGCGTTTCGTGCATCAAATACCTAAAATCTGCCGAGAATATATATGGGAGCTATATCCAAATCTGAGCCGATTTGGCACACTTATTTCTAGGCTTTATTCCATCGCATCGTTATTTCGATGAGACTCAGTTTTGGTTGTATCAAACTGTATGTATATACATACCCACGTTATAATAAGGTCACGCACAAATCACTTTAAATTGATGTGATATATGATGATAAAATTAGTGAGAAACATAAGGTTTTTTCATTTTGTTTATGTCGTCTTCAGCTATATGTATATCTGCTTACAATGACTTCAAAAAATTTTTCAAAATGCTGATAAATAAAAATTTTGAAATGATTTTGTGCAGAATCTTTTTTGTCGAATCACCAAATAACAAAGGTTTTATCTAATCTTCGGTAAAAGCTCATCAAAATATGATACAGGTGATGATGTAAAAAAGGAAGGCTGAGGATTAAATAAGGTTAAAGGTTATATGCAATATTTCAACGTGAACAAATTTGACACTAATATTGCATCACTAGACATCGGATTTTAGCATGTTTTTTTATTTCTTATCCGATTGGACTCAAATTTTGGATCTAGGCGTTTTGAGGGTCAATTTTTCGATATTTGGGGTCATATCAAAAATATGCAAAAAATATGCAAAATATATGCAAAAAATATGCAAAAAATATGCTAAATATTTTTTTTTTTTTTTTATTTTTTATTTTAGTTGATTTACTTACATACATACATGATAAACATATATAAGTCAATCACTCCGATTGGAGCTTCTAGCAACATCACTACAAAAACAATTTATTTACAAATTTTCGACAAAACTTCTGAAACTTCTCCTGTCTTGTGCTAGGTGTCTGAGCTGTTGCCATGTGAGTCCTTTACTTCTAAATTCTTCTTCAACTGATCTCCGCCAGGTAGTTTTTGGTCGTCCCCTGTTTCTATTTCCCTGTGGGTTCCATTGAAAGCTGACTTTGGCGATGTTCGTGTCATCTTGTCTGAGAATATGGCCTATCCATTTCCATTTCTTTCGTCTTATTTCAATATCTATGGGAAGCATGTTGCACCTTTGTATGAGGTCTTGGTTGCTGATGCGCATTGGCCAGAAGATTTTGTTGACTTTTCTCAGGCATTTATTTACAAAGACCTGCAGTTTATTGGTGATTGTGCGAGTTACTTTCCAAGTTTCGCATCCGTATAGCAGAACGGATTTGACACTAGTATTGAATACACGGATTTTGGTTTGTGTAGATATTTGTGACGATTGCCATACTCTTCCGAGAGACGCAAATGCATGACGGGCCTTATTTATTCTGCTTGTCACATCAGCGTCTGCTCCACCATCTGTGCTTATGACACTGCCCATATAGGTAAACTCTGTGACTTCTGCTAATGGATGGTTGTTAACAATTATTGGAGTGTAGTTGTTAGTACATATTCTCATCACTTTAGTTTTGAGGAAGTTGATTTTTAAACCAACGCTTAGGCCATTCTCGTATAATCTGTTGATTTTTTCTTGCGCTCCAGCTAGCGTATGCGACATTAGGCATAAGTCGTCCGCGTAATCAAGGTCATGCAATCGTTCGTACAATTTCCATTGTATACCTGCAGGTGCTTCGGCGTTTGTTTTTGACATCACCATATCTAACACCAACAGGAAGAGAGTGGGTGACAGTACACATCCTTGTCTAACTCCGTTGTTTATGTAGAACTCTTCACTGTCAATGCCTTTGAATCTAGCTCTACATGGTGCATCGTGATAAAGCAGTTGAATAATATTAATAAGTTTTTGGGGTATTCCAGTATTGTGCAAACACTTCCATATTGAATCTCTGAGTATATTATCGAAGGCGCGTTCAAAATCCACAAATATTAGGAACAAAGGGGAGTTCCATTCTACAGATTGCTCAACTATTATTCTCAACGTGTTTATGTGGTCCACGCAAGATCGGTTACGTCTAAAACCGGCTTGTTCCTTCCTTACGCATGTTTCGATAATTGGCGATATGCGGTCGAGGATGATGAAAGACATAATTTTTTGTATCGAGTTGAGGAGTGTTATTCCCCTCCAGTTTTTACATTCACTAAGGTCACCTTTCTTCGGTATTGTGACGATCACCCCTTCCTTCCAGGATAGGGGTATGTTCTCTGAAATCCAAGCTTCACGGATTATAGGCCATATAAATCGGTCCAGAGCTGGGGTATATTTAAATATTTCTGATGGGATGTTGTCTATTCCAGAAGCTTTGTTGTTCTTCAGTTTCGTGATTGCATCTCTGACTTCATTGAGAGTAGGAGGTGAAGTTGTTATGTCCCTTCTTGGATATCTTCTTTCCAAAGTCTCATCATGGGTATTGTTTGTTTCTGTTGATGGAGATTCAAAGAACTGTTTCCATCTTTGAAGCTGCTCCTTGATTCCATTTAAAGTGATACCATTATTGTCTTTTATATTGGGGATGGACCGTAGTTTCTCCCCGCTGAGCTGTCTGATTGCCTTGTAAACAACCCATGTGTTCCCTCGTCTCGCAGCGTCTTCAGCCTCGGCTGCGATGTCATTCACCCATTGCCGTTAAATATGCAAGTGTTTTTTTGACAAAAATCGTCAATTGAACTTGGAAAATCATCACAAAAGCATTCTAAATTAAGTTTTTTGACGTTTAACATAGTTTTTTGCAGATTATTATGTTATTGAGACTCTCCAGATATTCCGCCACAGCAATAAATCTAGACTAACAAGACTTAAATCAGTTTTCACAAGGTAAGAAAATGTCAAATAACCCAGCTATTACAACATAATTTGCTTCCTATACAAATGTAGATAGATAATGGAAAAATTCAAAAACTCAATCAGAAATGTCAAAATCAACATGTCCAAATATGGTGATAGTTTCTAATCGGCCAAAATTGACTAGCAAAAAAAAAAACGGAGCTAGAGTTAGTCATCGCTATTTTTCTTTAGATAAAAGCGCAATTTTATCTAGTTTTTGGAAAAAGGGTTCGTTTTTTAGCGCAAAATGGGAATAATTACTAAAGTACCATTTACGATTCCAGGATTTCCAGGAATATAACTATAATCAGGAGTATAGGTTTTGAATATCCACATATTAGATTTGAATATATTTTATAGTGTTTAGTCCTCTATTTGTGGTCAAAAAGTTTCTTTGGAAAAATGCTCTAACTGCCGCTTTAATATTGATGACATGGTTTTAGTTTAATGCACTAAAAATACATAATTTTATATGTATATTGTAAGTATACAACCGCTTAATGCAGAATTGAGAAATGTTCACTCCTCGGCGAAAAGTAATGCATTATTTTTAGATACACTTTTGCCAGTTTTGTTGAGATGTGTATTTATTATTGTTGTAAAATAATTTCAGCTTAATCTCGAGTTTTGTTGTTTTCAAATTTTTAAAAACAACAAGTTTTATTTAAAGTGGGATATACAAAGTTAAAATTGATGCGAAGAACACCAAACGATTAGTGCAAAATGACATCACTCAGAAAAACCACGCAATAGCGTGGTAGTGGTAAAATAAGTCAAACCCTTGGAATTATCTTTAACATGGCAAAGGCACTCACATATTTCTGCTAGAAAAGCATTTGGAATGCTAAAAAAATATAGTTCTTTCATTCCTGCTACAGGAAAACAATTTTGATAACACAGTCGAAAAGAAAATATACAATTAATTAACTTATACCTGACCGTGTACTCGATAATTTGAACTAATTATTACAAATGTTTCGAATTTGGACAGTTGTTTAATGAAGGAGTTGCTGTAAAAATTGTTTCAGCAACATTTAGAAAAAATTATCGAGTACAAGGATATAACACCTTTTATAACACATTAGTCTTGTTGTCTAGGATATAAATAAATATATTAAGAAAAATGTTCGCCGCAATATTGTCATTAAAGTTGCCAAAGGCACTATACACCTAAAAGGCAAAGATTTCAAGGAATCTTAATTTTCAAAAAAAATGAAATGTCACATTTGTCCCGTGTTTTGCTTACATCCTGATGTATACTTTAAAAACGTCATACTTCTAGCTCTACTTTCACAATCTGATTGGCGTTTTCTGTAATTTGGGAAATTGAGTCTTGTTGCATGGTAAATTGGTAAAAAGTAAGGAAAGGAACAAATACGGACAATGCCAATAAAAATGTCCGGATTGTCGTATAGAAAAATCTCACTATTTTTAACACTTAGAGCACGTAGAGTATTATATAACTACCACGAGTTATTTAGTCATAGAAAATAATTTATTTTCTTTACTATTCGTTAATCCGGACAATTTGATAATTCGGACACCGCCGAAACCTGTGGGATTATACTGTATATATGGGTGCAATATCCAAATCTGAATCGATTCTTACCAAAATAATGGGATCGCCCTAGGGCCAAAAAATCTCCAATTTGTATGCGAATTGGTCATTAAATGTGACCTGTACTTTGTTTTCAAAAAGACCTAACCAGATGGATAAGTGCGAATCTATGCAGATAATCAAAGGGAACTGTGGGTCTATTTCGTTTCCTTTTGCATGTTGCAAACTCATTCACTAAGACATAATACCCTTATGATATTAAAATATAGTTATCAGTGCAATCGTGAATAAAAATTCCGTGTATAATTTGTTTCCTTTCCCAAATTTCACAATTTTTTTCCATATGTATGCCCAAAAAGGAAATATTTTTGTCGATTCCACTAGAATATTCCACCATGAAGCGAATCTAGTAGTTTTCAACTTTTAACAAATATTGATTTTAAAAGAGTTTCACTTTCTAAAATTATTTTCCGTGCGGAAAATTCGGAGGGAAATATTCATGATTGCCCTGCATATGTTTTTATATGTTATATGTTTTTAGTAAAATATGAAAGATTTTATGTAATATTCAATATTGCCTTAGTCTTAATTTCTAGCTCATTTGTTATTCTGTCAGACAATTTGGCCGAGCAGAAACTATCAACATATTTGGATACGTTCATTTTGATATTTCTGATTGAGTTTTTGAACAAATTTGTATTAGAAATCAACTTATGTTGTAATAAGAAGGCTGGGTTATAGGAAATTTTCTAAGTCTTTTATTCCAGATTTATTGCTGTGGCGGAATAATAATTAATAACATTATAATCTGCTAAGAAATCGACGCTTAACGACAATAAACTTAATTTAGAACACTTTTTGATGACTTTCCAAATTTAATTTGAGGATTTTCGTCAAAAAAATTAGTTGCATATTTTTTGCATATTTTGCATATTTTTTGCATATTTTGTGCATATGCAAATATGCAAAAAAATATGAGCCTGTCATTGCATTCAGTTTTCTTCAAAACGAATTTTGGTCCAATCAGAATTTTTGTATCTTTATTAATAAAAAATATGCAAATATGCAAAATCCGATGTCTATGCATCACACAACAATATCCTTATTATGGTACTAAAGATTTTCCTTTATTGAAATCAGCATGATAGAATGGAAGTGAGAAGGAAGGAGGAAACAGTTTAACTTTATTAATCTTTTGTGGATTTTATGTCAATCTATATTTAAAAATTCGACGAGGATGGGATTCGAACCCACGCGTGCAGAGCACATTGGATTAGCAGTCCAACGCCTTAACCACTCGGCCACCTCGTCATATAAATGCGAATAACATATTTTTGGTTAGACATACTTTAAAATGTCATCGAGCTCAAAGTAGGTTCTCAGGTACTATCGCAAATTAATTGCAGTGTCTTATGAATTATCGGTCTGTTTCACTATGACGATTCGAATACAAATTCGTTCGAACTACTACTAAACTTCGGTTTTTTTGAAAAATATTTGATTAATTTTTGTTTTTAATCAAACAAACATTTTCTGCAACAACAGCAGTATGGCAGTAATTCGATCGAATTTGAATTCGAATCGTCTTACAGAAACAGGCTATAAGTTTAACATAGCTAAAAAAATACTATGCAACATTTTTAAGATAAACCTGTGCAAAAACCTTCTGCTGAGCATTTTATGTTATTCCGAAATCGTTCAGAAATCTGTACAAAAATTCGGAAGAAAAATTCGCTCTCCAAATTTACAGAAGATTTTCTTCCGATTTCGTTTCGAAATCTGACCGAAATCGATCCGATTTTGTTCAGAAATTGTGTCAACCACTTCATACAACTTTCGTTGATATATCGTTATAATTTCGGATCAGACATTGGACGTTGTGTCCGAAATTTCGTTACGAGTTCGGTACGATTGGGCATGCTGGGATGTTTCTTGTCAAAACCTGAGCAAGTGTTGTGTTGTCAATCCGCTTAATATTAAACGTGACATTTATATAAAAGTTGTGTAGAAAGTGTATATGGGATATGTTGCCAATTCTTTCATATTCCATTTTCAAAAAATTTATTATTTTCTTTTCGCGCTACATCAACGATTTTCTGTACATACCCAGCAACAATTTGGTAGGTACATGTCATTACTTTCTGCATTACCAGGTAATGAGTACTCATTACCCTCCGCATTATCAGACAGTACATATATAACAGTTAACATATAACTAGTTACATCCTTACTTACTACTTACTTACAAAGGAATAAGTACGGTGGCACAGGGCTAGTGTGTCTGACTACAAAACCTAGGTTTGTGTGTTCAAAGTTCACCGTCAGCATGGAGTTTTTTGTTGACAAAATTACGAAGAAATGTTGATGTACATGAATGTTTTTAAACAGCCTTTACTATTTGTACGAGTGGCCTAGTGTGTAGTGTGTTTGACTACAAATCAGAAGTTCGTGTGTTCGAAACTAGAAGGAACCGAAATAAAAGAAAAGGAGAAAACAAAAAGCAAAAAGTGTGCAATGTTGAATTTGAATATATTTTCACCTCAATTGATCTAAAAATAGAACATGTGCTTTTTGCGTCCTTTTCGTCTACGGGTAAGTGGATAAATATGTACTTTGTGTACACATTTAACGAAGTACTTCCTTCCTATGACATCCCCATGTAAAAATAATGACTTTTACGGTCAATTAGTAAGTAGTTACAACTGCCAAAATTTACTGAATAAAGTCATTACTTGGTAATGACTTTTTTTGCTGGGTAGGTTATGAAAAAATTCCCCAGTACAAAACCGCTCACGAGCAAATTTTTTGTTATCGCGGTTTTACTTCAGCTTTTAAGAAAAAATTATTATAAAAACGCTATTTATTGTAATGAGAACAATTGTTACTAAAAAGTTATCACGAAGCGACGTCAGTAGGTAGATTGCATAATATTTGTAAAATGTTACTCAGTATTCGCGGAATTTACAAAAAATGTACAACATTTTAAGTATAATCTGACTTTTTTCAAAATATAGGTCCATTTACCCGTCAAAAATTAAAAAAAAAATGGTTTAAAATAAAAACTTCACGTGGAGTCAAGTGAGACCAAAATTATAATGATAGGGATAATAGTTAAGATGTTATAGACAAAATAAACACATATTTGGGCAACACAAAATAAATTTTGGTTTAAAAAAATTGTTTTCACATGCGTTATGGAGTTTAAAGTATTGGAAAAAATCTATGGGAGTACTTCTTTTATTTTTTTTGAAACTCTCAAGAAAATGTTCGGATTCTGCTTTATCTACAATCACATAGAAGGTTTCCCATTGTGGAAATGTATGGGGTTGTTGAGATAAATCATTAGGCTTCTTAAAGGAAAATAGAGCTCAATTAAACCGTTTTTATTTATATGCGTTGTTAAAATATGTGTAAATCGCATAATTATCAAAATTATTTTGTCCGCATGTGATTTTCATTTTCATCTTTTAATTTGCATATATTTTTTGAAATATAATTTGGACGCTAAGATGTAGCATCGGCTGCATCTTAGCATTAAAAAAACTATAAACCATCGCTAATTTGCGCAAAGTCCACACAATTTTGTTCCGCATCGCTATATATATATCAATTAAAAGACGATCAATCACAAACCATGGATGTAGCATCACGCACTATTTTTTGGGATAAAATGAATATAATAGCACCCTTATAAGTGAAGTTTTTAAATCTATATTTCCGCAAAAACGAAGATGCTGCATCAGTTTTTTCATTGCAATGGAAACGACCCGCGGAAAACGCGATAAAATGCACGATATTTTCAAAAACAACGATTTTCTTGCCTAGAAATTTCTCGTATCTCGCGTTTCGGTAGATGGATTTTCACGAGTAATGATTTATTAGATCGCCAACGCAAAAATCTAAAATTTGCAATCAAGTATTAGTAAATCGAATGAAAATTTTAAAAATTAGGCCATAAAAATATGATTTTTAGAAAATTGTGTTTAGAAAAAAAAGAAGGTATGCCCGTTTAAATTTGAAAATATAAGAAACCCAGATTTTCACTACTTTTACCGTTATAAAAAAAGAAAACGAAGTGACCCAAACGAACTAAAGGCATTTTCGTTCTCCATGGATCCCAACACAATGGAATTTTACATCAGAACGCTTGAATATTTTTATGGTCAACTTTTGTAGCCCAGTGCCATTTATCGACATTTTCCCAAAAGTTTGCACCTTCTCAAGGCCAAAACTGCCTAAAGGAGCGTTCCAATGCTTTTGCGATGCATTAGAGAGTTCTTAATTACTGTCTTGGCTACAATTTTTGGATCGAATATCTTAATGGTTTAGCTGTTATATGCCAAAATGTCAAAATAACGTGGATAAAAAACTTAAAGTCAAAATCGGGAGGCTCGATTTTCATCGTAGACATATGATCCAGTAGACTTTTTTGCTTAGTTCAATCCCAGGAATCAGAATCGCGAAGGGCCCATTAAGGTTTTCAAATCGCCCCGGCCTACTGGAGATACCATTGCATGAGGGCTATACCAAAACCTCTAGGGGATCAATATATAAATTGTAGATAGATTACTAAGGCTTACACGGAAATCTAAAACGACGGGCCAGCAACGCGGATCGAGAATCGACTGTAGAGATGCCGTCCGTGATGTGTCACTTCTGGCTTTCAAATATTAATGCATTCATACCATTTTGCATTAGAACTATAGCGTATTCACACATCCGCAAAAGTGCTGTGTGCAGAAATCTACACTGTAGAGGAAGAATGAAATAGTTCTACCAACGCAATGTTAATTTGATTAAAAATTCGACGAGGATGGGATTCGAACCCACGCGTGCAGAGCACATTGGATTAGCAGTCCAACGCCTTAACCACTCGGCCACCTCGTCATATAAATAGATTCATAAGATTTTGGATTCAAAACTACTTTAAAATGGGAAAAGCATAAAAAATGTGGAATTAAATAAAATATTTATAAAAACTGAAAACTGATTTTCAAAGGGGAAATGGCAAAAACAAATAGTTTCTAACTAAAACAATCACGAAAAAATCCGACGAGGATGGGATTCGAACCCACGCGTGCAGAGCACATTGGATTAGCAGTCCAACGCCTTAACCACTCGGCCACCTCGTCCGCGGATTTAAAACTCCAATCTCAATTTACTTTCATAAATGTTGATGTTGTTAATAAATTACAACAATAAAACTTGAATTATAAAATATATTAAATAAAAAATCACTGGAAATATAAAAAAAAAATAAAATAAAAAATAATCGACGAGGATGGGATTCGAACCCACGCGTGCAGAGCACATTGGATTAGCAGTCCAACGCCTTAACCACTCGGCCACCTCGTCACACATTGCGTCGCGAAAATAAAACAATCCACAAATATATACATAAATATTTGAAACACAAACATATCTCATAGTGGTTAGGGTATAAAATACGACAAAAATATAAAAACTAGAACGTGTTTTAAGAAATGTTCTTTTACGAAATTTCTTATAACTATTTTCTTTTCCACATTTTTAAGATGAAACTTCAAAACCTTCTTACCACTAATGCAACTGCCGAGACCATGATATTTTAAATAAGTTGTCTATCACAACAGATATTTTAGCACACATCACAAAGTAGTCAATTTTTTGCAAGCATAACAACAACAATTGATGTTCAACTTAATTACAAAAATTCGACGAGGATGGGATTCGAACCCACGCGTGCAGAGCACATTGGATTAGCAGTCCAACGCCTTAACCACTCGGCCACCTCGTCACGCTGAAATTGTGTGAACATAAAATATTTTCAATACATTTGCACACAGCGACTATTTTTAGAATTCTATTCTAAGATAAGAGAACAAGAAAAGGGGTAACATTTTTAATAAAAGGTTTTTTTTTTTAAGTTCTACATCAACTATGTATTGATAATCGATTTTTTTGTTTGTTATTTATGCAAAAAAAAATTTAACTAATTTTTGTTTATACCAGAATATTTGTATTTATAAAAATACGTTATAGACATTATTATTATATTTTTGTCTTATCAAATATTGTACTAATGTTATGGTAGTGTGTGATAGTATAAAACCTTTGTACTTAAGGGGTTATCCCTACTCGTCAATTTAAAAAAAAAAAAATCGAAAAAAAATTTATTGGCTTATTATTTTATTTTTTGTGTGCCTCAAAAAAAATCAAGTCGATCGGAGCAAAATTGGCTGAAATATGACCTTTCAAATTGGAGAACCCGTAGTGGTTTGTGTGTTTAGGCGTACTTTATTGGTTTATTATAGCTCTGTTCCTTTACGTGCAAGAATCTTCAAGTTTTGCCACTTTTTACTCGAAAAGCGTTCCTTTACTTCTGACACCATACCATTCATATGTGAGCAGTTTACAATTTTTGCTACTTTTGCCGGTTTTACCATTTTCAAAAGTAAAGGAACAGACCATATATCACTTCTGTTTGCATAATTTTAATGTACCTCACAATGGCTACCCGTTGGGAATTCCCTGAAATGAATTCAATTAAATTCTAATCAATATGGCGAGGTAGAAGTCATAAAATAGGAATATATCCGACACGTCCAAAAGCGTATGGGGTCCCGCCTTCGAAGTTTAGTAAAAAGTAATAAAAACCTTGGTGGCAAAGGAATGTTGACAGGAAAATTGATTGACAACCTCACTGTCTACTATGGACTTGCAATTCGACGCCATTCAAATTCAATTCACGATATGCATGAGGCAATATGGGCGACATTTGATCATTACAGTTCGAGCGATACAAATCCACGTCACGAGAGATGCCCAACCGGTGAAGACTCGTGGTGTTATATCAACAGACTCGGGCAAGAAAAGAGGTTTTCATACACGATTAAAGACCACGTTTATCAATTTTTTTTGGATGCTATTAGACTTATATACAACGATCTAAGTAAAGAGTCTTTACTCGAAAGATGCGTCGGCGGCTTCAATCAAAATAGCAACGAAAGCTTCAATCAACTTATTTGGAAAATTTGCCCCAAAACCCTTTCAAGTGGAGTACTCGTTGTAAATTTAACAGCTTACATTGCGATTGGTCTTTTTAAGAAAGGTACAAAATCAATGTTATTTTTTGAGCTCGATCGAAGTGAGTTGTGGACAAAACGCACACGAATATGCTAAAAAATCGACCAAGCACGAATTGCACTGGCAGAGAGACGTGCGGCCGAGTGCACTCGTGAAGGAAAAATGTTGCGAAGGCAACACCAAATATCCATTTTTCAAGCTGCATCGTCGGCGGAAGATCTCCTGTATGGGCCAGGAATTTTACCAAAAATAGATTTTTTATGCATTTAAAGCGAAATAAAAACTTAAAACGCGTTTTTCTCGAAATGCCATTTTTGAAGTCGGTGCTATAGTTGGCTCAAAAACGAATAGACCGATCTTCGTATATTTTGGTGAGCTTATTAAATACATAAAACCCTTGTTCTTAAGCAATACAGTTTTTTTTTTTAAATTTGTTGGCCGATTTTTGGGCAATAACCGGTCTATTTTTATACCCTCCACCATAGTATGGAGGGTATATTAAGTTTGTCATTCTGTTTGTAACACATCGAACTAATCATTTGCGACCCTATAAAGTATATATATTCTTGATCAGGATAAAATTCTAAGACGATCTAGCCATGTCCGTCTGTCCGTCTGTTGTAATCACTCTAGCGTCTGCAATAATTGAGATAGAGTGCTGAAATTTGGCACCCGAAGGTCTTTTTTCCATAGGCAGGCCAAGTTCGAAGATGGTCTATATCGGTCCACTCTTTGGTATAGCCCCCATATAACGGTACCTCCGGATTTGAGGTATTTTGACGTTCTTCGCCACATTTGCAGACCGAATTAGCTATAATTTGGCACTTAGGGTTCCTAGTGATCAACAAACTTATATCCCAAAGGATATGGGCATAGGTCCATGTTTTGGTATAGTGCCCATATAACGGTACCTCCCGATTTTCGGTATTTTGAGAATTTTAGGCACAATTTTTAACCGAACTACCTGCAATTTGACATTTGTGGTTCTCAGTGGTCATGAAACATCTCCACCAAACATCGTCAACATAAGTCCATGTTGTGGTACAGCCTCCATATATCGGTACCTCCCGATTTTCGGTATTTTGAGAATTTTCGCTAAAATTTTTAACCGAACTAGCTGTAATTTGCCGTTTGAGGTTCTCTGTGGTCATGAAACATCACCACGAAACGTCGTCAACATAGGTCCATGTTTTGGTATATCCCCCATATATCGGTACCTCCCGATTTTCGGTATTTTGAGAATTTTAGCCACAATTTGTAACCGAACTATCTGCAATTTGACATTTGAGGTTCTTAGTGGTCATGAAACATCTCCACCAAACATCGTCAACATAGGTCCATGTTTTGGTATGGCCCCCTTATAACCATTTTAGTTACAGTTTTTAACCGAAATAGCTGTAATTTGACATTTGAAGTTCTCAGTGGTCATAAAACATCTCCAACGAAACATTGTCAACATAGGTCCATGTTTTGGTATAGCCCCCATATAACGGTATCTCCCGATTTTCGGTATTTTGAGAATTTTAGCTGCAATTTTTAACCGAAATAGCTGTAATGATCGGTATTTTGAGAATTTTAGCTACAATTTTGCTATTTAAAAATAATCGTCAATATAGGTCCATGTTTTGGTATATCCCCCCATATAACTTTACCTCCCGATTTTCGGGAATTTTCAGTGGTCACGAAATTTCTTCACTAAGTTCGTCAACATGGGCCCATTTTTGAGGGTCTACATTGTTTTGATGAAACTAGCCTCAATTTGACTCTTGAAGTTCCCTGCAGCTATAAAACTTTTCCGCCAAAAAATTTAAAGATAGGTTGACTCTTTGATATAGCCCCGTAGGTGGTACCTTTCACCTAGCTGAACACATTTTTTAAATTAGATTAGATAACACTGTGCAACAAAATGGAGGTGAAAGTCTGGGGCACGGAAAATTCCTCTTGTGAAAGAAAGGCCTTGGCGAGTATATTATGAACCCCGAAGGACAGATCCACCGTGAGTCGAACTTCCGCGTTATGGCGTGATGAAATTTGTTGTTAGAGACCCTGTGGGCCATCAGGAGTTAGCGTTATATCTTTGTTCACTGTTGCTTAAGTGCTCTACAAAAACAACAAACAAAGATATAATGCTAATTCATGATGGCTTACAGGGTCTCTTGCAAAAACTTCATCACGGCATAACGCGGAAGTTCGACTCACCATTGTCGAAAAGTTGTTACACCTTAAATTGTAAAAGGACCCTAATAATTCCATTTTAATTAAGACTTTTTTATGGTGGAGGGCATAAAAAGTTCGGCCCGGCCGAACTTGACGACTTTTTACTTGTTTTTCGTTAAAATCGAAATTTAGACTTTTACAGGTCATTTTTGTTAAAATAGATTTTTGAAAATTCTGTCTCGCTTAAAACAAGATTATTAGGTTCTTAAAAGATCGGCGCATTCGTTTTCGAGCAAACGTTGGCACCGCAAAACGCTTAAAAAATGGGTTTCGCAGGTAGCCATTTACACACAAAACTGTGCAATATTTTTCAACAACAAAAATTCCAAAAGTAAGATGTGCTCTTTTATAGGAATAAATATTGGTAGTTTTTTTCAGAAAAAAATTATGAAAATTAAGTTTTTTTGGCCAGCTCAACTAGGGAAAACCCCTTAAATGGCTGTGATATGTGATTGATTTATTTGAAAATAAATTTGGGTTTTAAACGTAAATTCCATTCAGTGTATATGTCAAAAAGTCCTCGCACGTAAAGAAGGCTAACCCGGCAAAAAGCTCTAAAGCAAACCGCGTTTTAATATTTTGTTGACACGAAATCGCTCCAAATTTATTGTTCAATCGATGAAAACATTTTACTAGTTCTTTGTTGTGGCTAAAAAATTAATCGTACAAAAAATTTGGAAAATCGATTCGGATTTTAATATTAGTTACATATGTATATGAGGCGCTCGCACAGTGGGAAAAATGCAGATCTAGCTTGCAGAAAATAAAAGTCGATGTTTTATTATATGTTCTCCATAATTATGATAAGAATAGCTTTAGATTGACAATTTTACTGCATGTATTGACATATTTGGTTGATTTGTATTTTTACATATTTTTTTGGTATAACTCCCATAGGGCGGTACCTCCCGATTTATGTAATTTTGATGATTTTAGCCGCATTATCCGACAGGGTTTTGTCGGTACAGGTCCACTTTTTGATATAGCCTCAATAGGGAGGTACGGTCAGATTTTGGTACTTTTGAAGATTTTAGCCGCATTATTCAACTGAAATGGCTTAAATTTACCATTTTGTCTTCGTTGCGACAGAGAATTGTCGGTATAGGTCCACTTTTTGATAAAGCTCCCATAGAACGGTACCGCCCGATTTTAAGTATTTTTTTAAATTTCACCAACATCATCTAACCGAAATGGCTGAAATCTGATTTGAATGTACATAGTTTATAGTGGAGGGCATAATAGGAGTTAGTAATCTTCTACTTTATTTGCTAATTCGTTTTCCGAATTTTAGCGACCAATACAATACAAATATTTTTTTTTTATAAATACATATGGATACAATATTTGTAATATTTTTGTTTATAGATTGCTTAGTATATCTGCAAACGCATCTCTATCTCTAGCCTTAAACAATAGGGTTGTAATGTCTCAGATGCCAGTCCATTCTGTGATGTTATCGATCCATGTTGTCTCCTTTCTACCTCTAGCAGGCCTTCCTTCTATCCTTGTGCGGATTACAATTTGCAGCAATTTATATTTTTGATTTCGCATTATATGTCTCTTTCGCAGTGCATCCTTCTTAGAACATCGGCATTTGTCACATGGGCTGCCCAAGGAATTTTCAGAACTCTCCTATAAATTCACATTTCAAAAGCTTCAAGTAGTCTTATATCAGCAGTTTTTATTGTCCATATTTCCATTGCGTACAATAGCACTGACCAGACATAGGTTTTGATAAAATGAATCTTTGTTTTAAGATTAATGTAATGACTCGTAAACACTCGTCTGTATTTTGAAAATGCTTCTCTGGCCAGTTCATCGTGTTTCTTTTGAACAGTCCCACTGTTCAGTTATTGTAATTCCTAGATATTTGAAACTTTTAACCCTCTCCACATTGGTGTTGTGAATTTTCAATGTTGCATTATTGTGGTCATTCTTTTTGCTTACAACCATGAATTTTGTTTTACTGATGTTAATTTTCAAACCATATTTCTCGCTGTGTATTGTGAGCTTATTCACAAGATTCTGGAGTCCAGATATGCTATGCGACAGTAAGGTTGTATCATCAGCATATCGTATGTTGTTCAGAAATGTTCCATTTAAAGGAATGCCGATTGGAATTTTGTTTATCGATTCTTGAAAATTTTTTTCTGAATAGATATTGAATAGCAAAGGTGATAATATGCACCCTTGTCTGATTCCCTTGGATATATCAATACTATTTTTCATTTCCCCGTTCACTTCTATTTGTGCATTTTGATTCCAATATAGACTTTTAATACATTGTACTTCTTTCTGATCTAGGCCAATGGAGATGAGGATGTCAATCAACTTATCGTGTAACACTGTGTCGAAAGCTTTTTCGTAATCAATGAAGCATAGAAATAAGTCTTTTTGTGCGTTTTTACATTTCTGAACCAATGTTTGTATTGAAAAAAGTGCTTCTCGGATTCCCATACCTTCCTTGAATTCAAACTGGGATGTTCCCATGGCTTTTTCACATTTTGAGTATATTCTGGAGTGGATAATAATAATACGCAGAAATATGTTTAGAGCATGGCTCATAAGGCTAATAAGTCTGTATTCGCTACAATATTTTGCATGGCATTTCTTCGGAATGGTAATAAATGTTGATTTTAGCCTATCTTGCGGGAATCGGCCTGTATCATATACATGGTTAAATAATTTTGTTATAAGTTCTATATTTTCTGCATCTATTAGTTTTAGGATTTCCGAGGGAATCTCGTCCGGCCCACAAGCTTTCTTATCTCTAAGACTGTTTATGGCAGTTTCAACTTCTCTTCTACTTATTGGTGTTTCTGTAATAGGATGTTGCGTCTGTTCTTCAAAAGTTGTTCTATGTTCATCTGTAAAAATTTGTTTTTTATAATCTCTTCAGATATTTTTCTTTTCTTCTATGGTAAAAACAGGATCATTATTATTGTTGTAAAGTACTTTTGAGGGAGTTTTGCGGTATACACCAGCAAATTCTTTTAACTTTCTATGGAGATTAAAATCGTCGTCAAGGCTTTTTAATCTTTCAATCTCCTGACATTGTTTAATTATGTGGTTGTTTTTTGCTATTCTTACAGCGGTTTGGATTTCCCTATTTAGTTCCCAATATCGTTCAAAATTTATGTTTTTATGTTTTCGTCTCTCTTCCATCAAGTCGAGAATATCCTGTGTCATCCACTCTTTCTGTTTAGATATTTTGTGGTATCCAAGGGTATTATCCGCTAGGGGCTTGAGCGTAGTCCTTAGTGCGTAATCCTTAGTGCGTCAACGTTTTCAGTATTTATGTTTCTCAGTTATTGATTTATTTTATCTCGGAAATTTGCTTTGAATGTGGTATTTTCAAGCTTTGCCACATCGAGTTTACGGCGAATCTTCCGTTTTTTGCTCGTGGCAATTTTTATGCGCAACTTCTTCATCAGAAGATTGTGGTCTGAAGGAACATCAGCACCTGGATACGTTGAACATTTCATAACCGAAGATCCGTATCTGGTATTAATTAATATAAAATCTATTTGATTTCTCACAATAGTGTCCCTTCTATCTTGCGGTGATTTCCACGTGTATAGTCTTCTTGGGGGAAGACAGAACATTGTATTTGTTACCATCATTTTATGTTCCTGACAAAACTGAATTAGTCTATCACCCCTTTCATTTCATTCGCCAAGACCGTATTTTCCTGTTATACCTTGGCACTTTTCTGATCCTATTTTATTGTTGAAGTCGCCTTGAATTATTGTTATTTCGTGGCTTTTTGTCATTCTTAATAAGTCGTCGATTTCCTCGTAAAAAGATTCAATTTCATGATTACTTTTGTCCGCAGTAGGTGCATATACTTGGATTATGTTTATATCAATTGGTTTACATTGAATTTTAAGCAGCATAGTCCGATCCGACTTAAAAATAAAACCCGTTACACTTTGCGCTATGTTACTCTTTACTATAAATCCCGCACCGTTTCTGTGGTGTTCGGTAGAATTGCCAGAGAAGTATATTTTCGCGTTTTGGGAGCTAAATTCACCGTTTTGTGGCCACCAGGTCTCACTTATTCCGAGTATATCGATGTTTAATCTATTCATTTCCGCTATGGTGTTGGCTAGTTTTCCTGCTTCATGGAGACTCCATATATTCCATGCCGGAGACTAAGGGCCGTGTATTTGTTTCATCACTCATGGTTGTATGGTTTTCGAGGGAGAGATACTTCAGTGGCTTCCCGTTGCCTTCTGAAGGGTTAACTGTTTTCCTTCTACGTATTCAGCCGCTCCACTGGAGTACAGACGCTGTTTGCTGCCGCTTACTTTAAGACAGACGTAGCTACCTCTTGGTCCGCGGGACGTATTTGATTTCCGTCCTACCACCCATATCTGGGAAGCATTCCCCTATCCGCCACCTGGGGACGCGCCCTATTGGGGTTACAGGTTCCCCGAAGGGAACCTGTATTTTTTTGTATTTAACAGTTTTTTGGAGACGCATCATTCCTACTTCATCCCATATCGTGGGAACCTTAGGACGGACTTTTTCATTTTGTAATTTCTTATCTGCTATGCCGTGATCAATTCCAAGTGATATCTGATCCTATTTATCAAAATGTTTCCCATAATCGTAACTTTATTTGAACCAAAAAAAGGAATCCTACAAAAATTTATGAAAATTATGTCGGATTTTAGTATTACCTATTAGATATGCATCTTGGAGTAATATAAAAATCTGACCCGATATTCATAAAGTTTCGTACGATTCGTTTTTAAGACACAACGATGGTAAAGTGTTTCTGGATCAAATGGCTAAAAAAAATTTTTTTTGGGCTACCTTAATGTATGTATAAAGTAAACCACCGCCATAAATAATCTAAACTACACCATTTTCACATGTAATTCGAATAATTTCAGTTGTAATATGATTATTTCATTTAAAAATTCGAAACATTTTACTTGTAATTTGAGAATTCCAATTGAATTTCGAATAATTTCATTTGTAATTTGAATTTTTTCATTTGTAATTTGAATTTTTCTATTTGTAAATCAAAGTTCTTCGTTTGTAATTTCAAATACACAAATAGAAAAATTCGAATTACAAATGAAATAATTCGAATTACAAATGAAAAAATTCAAAATACAAATGAAATAATTCGAATTTCAAATGGAGTTCTCAAATTACAAATGAAATAATTCGAATTTCAAATGAAATTCTCAAATTACAAATGAAATACTTCGAAATTCAATTGAAATTCTCAAATTACAAATGAAATGTTTCGAATTACAACTGTAATTATTCGAATTATATGTGAAAATGGTGTAGATCAATCTTTAGGTAAAAGAAAAGAATAAAGCTAACGAAAAGGTAAGCTCTCGCTAAATAAAGACCATCAATTACATTGCCGTAAATATCGAGACTAGTTCAGCTTTGATAATAAACGTTCACTTGTGATGCTTAAGTAGGAATAAAAATAAAAAAAACAAGTATGAACGGCTTTAAGTTCGACCAGGCCGAACTTGTAATACCCTCCACCACGAGTTATATTGAAGTAAAATGGAACAATTAGTTTCCTTTCGTTATGAAGAAGACTAATTAACAAATTTCAGCAAAATTCGCCGATCTATACCGAAAAATGCTCGCGGAAAGTTTTTAGACTCAAAGAAGGCTAATTACAAATTTCCGGTAAGATAATGTGGCTAAAACCTAACGAATACCAAAATTAAGAGGTATGCTTCTATGGGGGATAAAGGAAGACGTGGACATATACTAATTATTTTTTTCAGGAATACTTTATAACCCCCTGGAAGGCTAAATAACAAAATCCAGTTATTTCGGTGGGATATTGACGTCACAACCTTTAGAATTACTAAAATCGGGAGCTACCGTTCTATGGGGGCTATATAAAGGCGTGTACCTATACCGACAAATTTCATATGAAGAGTTTTATACCCCAAATGAAGACTAAACACCAAATTACAGCCATTTCGGCGTAATATTGAGGCCACAACCTTCAAAATACCGAAAATCGGGAGGTACCGTTCTATGGGTGCTGTATGAAGGCGTGGATCTGTACCGACAAAATTAGAGGGGAAAGTTGAATACCCACAACGAACACTAAATACCAAATTTCAGCCACATCGATGTATTATTGTGGCCATAACATTCAAAACACAGAAATTTGGGAGGTACCGTTCTATGGGGGCTTTATAAAGGCGTGGACCTATACCCAAAAATTTCAGATGGGAAGTTTTATACCGCAAATGATGAATAAACACCAAATTACTGCCATTTCGGCGTAATATTGAGGCCGCAACCTTCAAAATACCGAAAATCGAGAGGTACCGTTCTATGGGGGCTATATGAAGGCGTGGACCTGTACCGCAAAAATTCCGGGGAAAGTTTTATGCTCCCAGCGACGACTAAACCCCAAATTTTCGCCATTTCGGAGGAATATTGAGGCCATAACCTTCAAAATACCGAAAATCGGGAGGTACCGTTCTATGGGGGCTATATGAAGGCTTGGGCCTATACCTCGAAGACTAAATACCAAATTTTAGCCATTTCAGAGGGATATTGAGGCCACAATCTTCAAAATTCCGAAAATCGGGAAGTACCGTTCTATGGCGGCTATATGAAGGCGTGGACCTATACCAACAAAATTCTAAGCGAAAGTTTTATACCCCCAGCGAAGGCTAAATACCAAATTTTAGCCATTTCGGAGGAATATTGAGGCCGCAACCTTCAAAATACCGAAAATCGGGAGGTACCGTTCTATGGGGGCTATATGAAGGCGTTGAACTATACCGACAAAACTCTGGGGGAAAGTTGTATACCTCAAACGAAGACTATGTACCAAATTTCAGTCATTTTGGTGTGATAATGAAGTAAAAACCTTAAAAATATCGAAAATCGGGTGGTGCCGTTATATGGGGCCTATATCAAAACGTGGACCGATATAGCCCATTTGCAATACCAATCATTCTTGGATTAATATAAACTTCTATACCAAATTACAAAGCTCTATCTTAAAAATTGCGAGCTGTATCTTGATTTCAACAGACGGACATGGTTATATCGACTTAGAATTTTACCCTGATCAAGAATATATATACTTTATAGGGTCTCCGATGAATATTTCGACGTGTTACAAACGGAATGACAAATTTAATTATACCCTCTATATTATGATTAAGGGTATAATAATATTTTATCGATTTGCGTCACTATATAAGCTCCGTTCAAAATTATCGTTTTATGTCCGCTATTTCGTCAAAAAAAAAAGACGTTAAACTTAATTTTATGCGTTTTTAATAAGTCAAATGCAAATGCAAGTTTGCAAACAAATAAATGTGTACATATGTATGTAAATATAAGCTTTGCTGTCATCGCTGTGTAGATTTTGCTGCGAATGACGTGAATCAAATAACCATGCGGACGTTCGATGAATGAAAATGTCACATTCATTGAATGTTTCGAAGTGTGGGACAAAAATGATTAAAAATACGGTGGGTAAAGATATGTCACTGTACGTGATTGTACGAAGCAACAAACACCCAGAGAAAAGGATATAGTGTATTGTAATGATATTGTCATATTCAGTATGTACCTTCTATTGCTCCTACAACAAGAGTTTTCTTTCGTAGTGGGAAATCTTAAGTCTCCTAATTACAATAAAAGATAAGTACACCAAAGTCTTTTCAGGGATGTTCGTGGAAAAAATATGTATGTAAATATGAATATTTGTTATCACTTCTACAACTTAAAGCTTTACAAAAATTAATATAATAAATTGTTTAAAATTACGTACATAAGTATACATAATTAATTATTCTTACCCACTGTTCTAAAAGCAGCAACAGCAAAGTTTTCCATAACAAAGACCGAGCTGGTACTTAAAAAAGACTCCGTCTGCAGAGGCTGAAAACAAGTGATAAAAGTCAATAATGCCATTGCTGTTGCGTGTGCTTTTTGTTTTGCTTTTTCTTTTGTTAGTTCCACATTCACTTAAAATTCCCACAACATCCGGTTTTTATTTGTATAGCTGCTGCTGCAGCGGCTCTTTTTTCCTCTTTCTAGATTTCCATTCAGTTATTTTGCGTTTGGATAAGTGTGTGAACGGATATGCATTACTTCCACAATGGTGTGCTGCAACAAGAACAACAAGAAAGAAAAATCCGCAGCAACGAAGTTATAATGCAGACGATTTGCAAAAAGACATACAACCGCGCGTCATGTAAGAAGCTCGTCAATGAGCTGAAAAAGAGTTAGTCACCACTACTCTTCTTAAGCTACTTGGTGAGTGTTTGAGTAAAGAAGCTTATGCATTCCGGTATCATGACAGTTTCTTTTCCAGACTACTACAAATATATTGGATGTGGAGAAATAGAAGAAACTGTTTTTGCTGTTTAGGGATTCGGCGGACCACTATGACATATGGTGCGGTAAATAAATTTATTAGATTAGAAGGCAAAGTTTGATGGTTTGTTTAGCATGAAGACGTTGTAAAAGAAAAGCTTGCGAAAACAGATTATATTAGAGATCCCACCTGACATACCGAGTGGGGGTTCCTATCCACCATATGGTGATTAAGATGGCTCTCACGGTAACACCCGAGCAAGTACTGCAACGAAAGTATGCCATTGTGTTGCTGTACTGGAAGAATATTTGTCTCATCATGTTAGTTGGTCCACTGAAGATATGAGGAGGCGCCATATTGCAGTTTCCAGGGCGGCATTCTGAAAGGTTTCACAATTTTCCACTGCGTTGCACTTATATTCGCGGATCAAACTGGCGCCGCATAGCTTACCACGGACTGATCTTTGGCGTTGTAAGTGGTCAACAAGGTTTCTTTATCTGAACCCCATGTGCTGCCGGCTAGCGACTTGAAGACCTACCTTTCAGCTTGTCGCAGATGACATGTGCGGACGACATGAACACGCTATCGAATGTGACACCTAGAATTTTGGGGTAGATTGTGGACGGAATTCCGCTATCATCGACCATGAAGTTCAATTCTGTTCTCACATTTGCCACCCATGTGGTGAACAGAGTGGCCTTAGACTTAGGTAGTGGATATTTGCATAATCTTCGACTGGGAAAGGTGGTAAGATCAGTGATATGTTCCACTGAAGACATGAGGAGGCGCCATGTTGCAGTTTTCAGGGCGGCATTCTGACAGGTTTGACTATTTTTCCACTGCGTTGCATTTATATTCGCGGATCAAACTGGGGCCACATAGCTTATCACAGACTGATCTATCGCGTTGTATGTGGTTAACAAGGTTTCTTTATCTGAACCCCAAGGGCTGCCGCTAGCGAGTTGAGGACCAACATCTTAGCTTGTAGTAGATAGCTGCGGCATGCGCGGACGCATGAACACGCTATCCAATGTGACCCCTAGAATTTTGGGGTAGTTTGTTTTCGGAATTCTGCTATCACCGACCATGAAATTCAATTCTGTTCTCACATTTGCCGTCCATATTGCATATTCTTCGCGTGGAAAATTTGGTAAGATCCGTAAAATAGGAGTTTAGACTTTCACAAATGACATAAGGAAAGGTACCTGACGCCATGATCGTTCAATCATCCACATATGTTACGATCTCAATGCCGTCTGGAGTGGGCGAAATATAGGTGAGGTAGAAGTTAAACAATTCACACCACATTGGGGAGCTTCCTGTTTCACTCTACGGGTCTTAGACTTCTTGTTGCTAAATTCCAGGCACCACTGGCGTTCACACAGATAATTAATTATCCAATGGTTCAAACGTGGCCGTAGGGTAGTCTACTCGATGTCCTTAAACAGAGTGGAGTTGTTGACAGTATCGAAGGCTTTCGATAGGTCGAGAGCCACCATTACTGTTCTATCACACGATTTGCTCTGGTTAAGTCCAGCTGTGCTGCTTACGGAACCTATGCTGATCATCCACATATGGATAGTAATTTCTGACTCTGGGGAGGACTGAAGCCTCAAAGGTCTTTGCTACGGGCGACAAACGCGAAATCGGTCTTTTATATTCATCTTTGCTGGATCCTTGCCTGACTATAATAGCAGGACCACCCTGCCCAATTTTCAAGAATTTCGGAACGACAGGTCGAGAACTGTAGTGAGATGCTCAATTCTCGGCACATCCAGCTATTTCAGCACTAACATGGGCAAGATCGTACTTACTTAGTTCGCCTATTACTGAGCATTTGTCCTATGAACCGGACTAAGAAAAGATTTCGATTCCCCTCTGTTTGTTGCTTTGCTTTTTGGGATACCTCGTCTTCCTATTCTTTGCTCCTTCGTAGCCTTGGTCTGCCAGTTCTGCGTGTACCGCCATGTGGCCCGTATTTATACCCTCATCCTTTAGGCTAAAAAGGGTATATATGTACACTTTGATACGACCAAAAATGTGCGACATCGAAATAATGGGTTTAGACCCCAAGTATGTTTGGACAAAATCTGTTTCAGATGATTTTACTTCGATTGAGCACTGCCCGTCCGTCTGTCTGGTTGGTGCGTACGATAACTCGCGAACGAAGCAACCGATCAGGTCCAAAATTTGGCATTCGTAATATCGGTCCACTCCTTCCGGTACCTCCCCCAAGTAGGGAGTAACCGAATTTGTCATTAATTTGCATATGGTTATATTACTTTCAGGCATGAATCTGGTTCAAGTATGGATCATATCGGTCCACTCCTTCGGGTACCTCCCACACAAAATTCGGAAAAAGTGAAGTTAATGATCTCCACTCGGTTCGTTTGGAATTTTTTTCAACATATTGTCCTTTGCGCTCCCCTATACGATGCACATTTATTTCGGGGGCAGCCCATACTTCCTGAGATAATGTCCTAAAATCGTGAAGAAAACATGACGGCACCAACTAAAATGGCAAATTCACAAGATAACTCTCGCAGGGAGTTTTTGATTGTTCCAAACTTTTCACATCGTATTATTTTATCTATATCGGTCCCGTCCTTCGGGTACCTCCCACACGAAATTTGGGAAAAGTGCAGTTTTACCTCGTCTTTGATTTTTTGATTTTTTTTTTGATTTTTTTTCCAAAAAGTTCTTCTGCTACGACGGCGCATTTTTGTTTTGTTTTTTTTTTTTTTTTTGGGCAAGTGTATACTTCCTGAGATAATGGCCCAAAAGCTCCAAAAGCCTGCTGGAAAGAACTAAACTGGGTAGTACGTAAGATAACTATCGAAGAAAGAAACCAATTTAGCCTAAACGTTGTACATCATTTTATTCCGTACAGCCACGCATTATGCCAGAATATCGAGTACATTGGATCACTCTTTCGGATACTTTCCAAAAAAGTTTAGAATGAGTGCAGTTTAAGGAATCGTTGTTTTTAAATTGTTGGCAACATATTATCTATTCGGCCCTTGCTAATACTACCTGAGAAATTGGCCCAAAAACTCAAAAAAAAAAACTATAGACGTGAGAAGTATTGTGTTTGCTTCATTTCTGTAGGTTCGAGGCTCAGGGTATATCTCTATCGGCACAGCTGGCTGATACTTTTTTACTTGTTCTTTGTTTTTTCCTTATGCTAGCGCCCAAGTTCTCATGTTAACTCTCTACCTTTAACGGGTGTTAAAGACATCCCGCCAGGTGACACCACGTGGAGGTCAGTGTCCACTTGAGATGAAAGAGGGACCAAGATAAGTCCTGGCCTTTGTCATATTAAAGTCGGCCAGGGCACTTCTTGGTATCTTTCAACCCCTACGACACTCGGAAATATATATGGATGTGCAAAGTGTGGACCAAGTCGATTGTTTCATTCAAGAGTTACCGGTTTAGAAATAATTGTTGAGTTCTTGTGGAAAAAATACCCGAAGGAGTGGGCAGATATGGCTGGTCTTCGAACTTGACAATATATAACGTGTAAAATGTGGACGAAATCTATTGATATGTTTGAGAGTTATCGGACACACCAGCCAGTCAGAAAGACGGAAATGGCCGTATCCAAGTGCATATATGTACTGTTATACTGTTTCATATTTCCACCGGAAAACTTTGTTATGTTCACTATCCAATCCCATAACAATTTTTGATATCGGAGATGACACAAAACACAGATGACACAGTTTTATGGGCGCTATATCAAATACGGATGATTCTCAGCAAGGAACATTTATGACTCCCAAGGGAAACCAAAAACACCCCGAAAGAAGACTAAATACAAAATATCAGCTTGATAATGTGGCTAAATCAACCAAAATTCTCAAAATCGGGAGCTCCTGGTATGTGGATTTTAACGATGTTATTATTCTGAAAGAATATTTTTTGTCCCCAGCGAAGACTTAATACCGAATTTCAGCCATTTCTGTTGGATAGTATGGCTAAAAGCTTCAAAATACCGGACAGCGGAAGATATCGTTCTTTGGGGGCTATACAAAAACGTTGACCTGTACCGTCCATTATCTGCGGGAAATATTTATACCCTCCACCATAGTATGGAGGGTATATTAAGTTTGTTTTTCTGTTTGTAACGCATAGAAATATACATTTCCGACGCTATAAAGTATATATATTCTTGATCAGGGTAAAATTCTGAGTCGATATAGCCATATCAGTCTGTTGTAATCACTTTAGCGTCCACAATAATTTAGCTAGAACGCTGCATTTTTGCACCCGAGTGTATTTTATCCATAGGCTGGTCAACTTCGAAGATGGGCTGTATCGGCCCACGTTTCGGTAAGCCCCCATATAACGGTACTACCCGATTTTCGGTATTTTGAGGGATTTGGGTACAATTCTTAACCGAACTAGCTGTAATTTGACATATAAAGTTCTTGTGGGTCACAACACTACACCACCAAAAACTGGTAACATAGGTCCATGTTTAGGTATAGCCCCCCATATAACGGTACCTCCCGATTTTCGGTATTTTGAGGGATTTGGGTACAATTTTTAACCGAACTAGCTGTAATTTGACATTTAAAGTTCTTACGGGTCACAACACTATACCCCCAAAAACTGTCAACAAAGGTTCCAGGTTTAGATACAGCCCCCATATAACGGTACCTCCCGATTTTCGTTATTTTGAGGGTGTTAGCTAAAATTTTTAACCGAACAAGTTGTCATTTAACATTTAGGGTTCCTAGGGGTCACAACACTACTCCACCAAAACTGTCAACATAGATCCATGTTTAGATATAGCCCCCGTATAACGGTAACTCCCTATTTTCAGTATTTTGGGGATTTTAGCTATATGTTTTGACCGAACTGGCCACGAAACTTCTCCACAAATAATCGTTAATATAGGTCCATATTTTGGTAGAGCCCCCATATAACGGTACCTTCCGAATTTCGGTATTTTGAGAATTTTAGCTAAAATTTTTAGCCGAACTAGCTGTAATTTGACATTTGAGGTCCTCAGTGGTCATGAAACTTAGCACCCACAAGTAAAAAAGTATCAGTCGACTTTGCCGACAGAGATATACCCTCAGCCTCATACGGACAGATCAACACAATTGTTAACCTTTTTTGTAGGTACCATAAGGGGAAGATCGAGAAGTTAAACTAAATTTGGACAGAAATCCAATGTTTGGAACAATTTGGTTGCCCCGTTCAAGGGATATCGTGCGTACCAATTTAGTGACATTTTTTTAAATATTGGAGGGAAGTACAGATAGTTGTTGCCAATCTTTGAACTGAAACTACGTTTGGACACTTTTTGGGCTGTTTTCTCAAGAAGTATGGACTTGCCCCTGAAAAAGCATTTACGGTCGTGATTGAGGCATCGAATGCAAGTTGCTTCAACGGAAATCAAAGTGATTCGAGAGCACGTCTTAAAGTGAACTTATCCGAAATTTTGTGTGGGAGGTACCCGAAGGAGTGGACAAATATATTCTATATTCAAAACTGATATACATATGGTAGACATATTAGGATGTTTAAAGTATGGACCAAATCCGTCACTCCATTCAAGAGTTATCGTGCGCACAATTTTTCCGAACATTTTTATACTTTTGTGGGCGAGGTACCTGAAGGAGTGGACCGATATGGCTTATCTTCGAACTTTTACTAAGTTTGGACAAAATACTACGAAGGCCAAATTTTGGACCGAATCGACAGATCCGCTCAAGAGTTATCTTGCTCTTCAACCACTACACATAGTGTCATAGGGTTTTTTTTGCATGTTTCAGGGTATTTTCTCAGGAAGTATGAACTTGCCCCAGATGAAACTTATACCGTCGTATGGGGGGCGGTGAATACAAGTTGTTACAACAAAAATCAAAGCGATTCGAGAGCAGGTCCCAAACTGAACTTTTCCGAACTTTTATGTGGGAGGTACCCGAAGGAGTGGACCCATTGAGTCCATATTGGAACCTCAACTAAGTCTGGTGGAAGTTACACGATGTGCAAAGTATGGGCCAAATCGGTCACTCCTAGCAAGAGTTATCGTGCGCACAAGAATGACAGAAAACACGATATTTAATATTCGTCATTGGCAACACTCGATCATCATCACTGGCTTTGTCATTGTGAACTTTACCCATTGGATTTAATCTAAGGTCTAGCATGGCAATCAATTAAGCATTTTGTGGTACGCGTGCCATATTTAATTATGTGCCGCATAGACAGACAGAACGAAAGTTGTCATTGTTTTTATTTTGCAATATTTATTTTTGTTTTCCTACAGACATCCGCCGCAGTGTAGCTTCCTCAGCAGTTTTGCAAATTATTTAACATACGTACTTACATATGTATGTTGTATATTTCTTGCTGGAACGAACTTGGAACAGAATGTTTGGTGGTCAGTAGCCCAGACTAGTTTTGTGAGCTACTCTCTCAGCTGTTCAGTTTGTTGGTTTTTTTCTCGTGGTTCTTTCTATCACTCACCATTGATTGTCATGTTTATGAATAACGTGTCATATTTGTTGAGAAATAAATACAACAAGGCAAATGGTTCTCTGAGTCATAGTGTCCAGCAGCACTGAGTGTGAGAGACATACAAAATAAGGAGGTTTATTTATTTTTGCATAAATAAGTATGTTCAAAAATATATGTAATTTGTTTGTTTGTTGTATTTATTACTTAGTTTTGCTCGACCGGCAAAACGTGGGCCGCTCGCTACATATGTATACAGTTGCCCACACCATGTCGTTGTTGTTCTGGCAAAGAAGCAGAGCTGTGGCTGTTTGCAAAAACCAATGTTTCTCAGCGGTGTTAAAAATAGCCAAACCAACGGACGTGCCCACAAAATATTATAGGCGCATGTGAATGAATGACGAAATGAATCACTGGGACACAAAATAAGGAAGGAAGTCACGGCTGTTAGTTTGTGTTGGTTAATAGTTGACATAGGGCCCAGTGAGTATTTAACTAAATGGTCATGCTAAAAATACTTTTACGTCCGTACAAAGTACAATGAATGCAAGACATGGCAAATTGTTTTCGCCAAGATAGCCTAAAATGCATTGCAGACGCCAATGGGAACGGAAATAATTTATTAATTAATTTGTGACATCCATCTATGACCATGAGGGTAAATGTGTGTGAAGGAAATATCAACAGGGCAACGGATTGTCGGGGAGATTCAAATTGAGCAGAGAACACTGTGAACACAAATTTTGGGGCAGAGATAATTCCTTTTGGAGATGAAAGCCCTTGGTGAGTATGTTAAGAACCCCGAAGGACAGATCCGCCGTGAGTCGAACTTCCGCGTTATGGCGTGATGAAGTTTTTGTTAGAGACCCTGTAAGCCATCAGGAATTAGCGTTATATCTTTGTTCACTGTTGCTATAGCTTATTTTGGAGATGGCATGTCTTCAGTCAAATCGAATGGGAATTATTTTCGTAGAGTACTTCGACCTTCTAACTCGCTTCCTTCAATGTCCTTTTCGTCCTTTATTTTAAGAGCCGCTATAAAAGTACCACTATGTAGATGACGTTTTTCAGCTTTGAAATGTTCGGCAAAAATGTCGCTCAGTCGCTAATCGCCTTTGTATCGTTTTCATAGTCATTTTTTACATTTATCCCTGTTTGCTCAGAAAAAAACTTTTTTTGTGATTTTGTATGTTTTTTAACGAATATCAAGCATTTTGTAGAAAATAACTCATGTTGAAACTTAGGTATGGGGTATTGTCACTCGCGAACAGTTGTAATATACCATGATCTTTGAACATACTTACTCGTAGGTAAACTGAAGTGTTTTAGCTTGATTCAAAGATGGATTTTTTATACCCTCAGCATTTATGCTAACGAGGGTATATACACTTTCATACGTGCAAAATGTGCCTCATCGAAATAATGGTTTTAGGCCCCAAGTATGTTTGACCAAAATGTGTTTCAGACAATTAGGAGTTACTCTCGAACGGATCAACCGATTCGGTCCGAAATATGGCTTTCGTAATATTTTGTCCAAACTTAGTTTAAGTTCGAAGACGGGTTATATCGATCCACTCCCTCCGGTTACTCCCCCACAAAAGTTCGGAAATGTTCGGAAAATGTGTGCGCACGATAACTCTTAAAGGAAGTAACCGATTTGGTCCATACTTTGTACATCGTGATATTTCTACCAGACTTAGATGAGGTTCCAATATGGACTCAATCGGTCCACTCCTTCGGGTACCTCCCATACAAAATTTAGGAAAAGTTCAGGACCTGGTCTCGAATCGCTTTGATTTTTGTTGTAGCAACTTGCCACCCATACGACGCTATAAGTTTCATCAGGGGCAAGTCCATACTTGCTGCGAAAATAGCCTGAAAGGTACAAAAAACACCTATGACACCGTGTGTAGTGGTTGGAGTGCAAAATAACTCTCGATCGGATCTGCCGATTCGGTCGAAAATGTGGCCTTCGTAATATTTTGTGCAAACTTAGTTTAAGTTCGAAGATAAGCCATATCGGTCAACTCCTTCATGTACCTGCCCCACAAAATCTCAAAAATTTTCGGAAAAATTGTGCGCACGATAACTCTTGATGGGAGTGACCGATTTGGTCCATACTTTACACATCTTAATATATCTACCAGATATAGATCAGGTTCGAATATGGACTATTATTTTCCACTCCATTGGGCACCTTCCACACAAAATTTTGGATAAATTCACTTTAAGACCTGCTCTCGAAACACTTTGATTTTTGTTGAAGCAACTTGCATTCGCTGCCTCAAATACGACAGTAAAAGTTTTTTCAGGGGCAAGTCCATACTTCTTGAGAAAACAGCCCGAAGGTTTTAAAAAACCCCTATGGCTCCATATGTTGTGGCTGGAGAGCTGGAACCGAATACTGCGTTCGTCCACACTTTGGATATTAACATATGTCTTCGGTGGTGCTTATAGGTCCACTCCTTCCGGTACCTTCCCCACAAAAGTTCGAAAATATTCTGTAAAATGGTACGTGCGATTTATCATCGACGTAGCAACCGATTTGGTACAAACTTTGGATATCTAAATATTGTCGAGACTTAGTTTATGTTCAAAGTTGGGCCCTATCTGTCCAATCCTTGTGGTACCACCCACAGAAATTTTCAACATTTTTGTGTGGTTAAGGGTTTGTTCGAGGATCCTTTGGACATTTTTACCGAAGGTTTTCCTAGTGGCCCTGTTTACAGCGATATTATGTTTTTCGTATGCTAGTGTGATAAAAAGGCCCTATGTATTGTTATCCCCGCAAATTTTTGAGCTTTAATCCTATCCATACTTTTGTCGGATCATACGTCCAAAATTTTGAACCCCCCCCTAAATACATAGGTTTTTTTTGGGAAAAACAGTATTTCTATTCACACAGGCTGAGGGTATATCTCTGTCGGCAAAGCCGAGTGATACTTTTATACTTGTTTTTGGTCACATTCACCTCGAAACTTTTTATATTGCTCGTGTCACTCTGACATCCCGGCATGTAGATAGTTCTTTCTTTATTTTTTTTGGGACTTATTTCTGTCCGCCCGCTACGGGTACAACATTTGTTTTCGAAATGTGGGTGATATGACCGCGACCTTTATCCGTACACACATAACGGATAAAGGCCCCCCTTAATTTTGGGAGTAATGTCCGTGTACATTGACTTACATAGGTACTTATCATTACCATCAGCCTATATGAATTGAAATTTGCATTTATGAACAGATCGAATACCGGCTACAAAACCAACATACCTTTTCCCAAAAATTATCTATTAAAGAGTATTCACGCGGGATTTCCCCAACTGGCAGCCCTATTTCTATTTTTCTATATTCCGAAATATTTACATTCGGCATCCCTAATTCTGCTCAGAATTGTATTTTGTATGCTCTCAGTCTCTCTATATATTGTCCTACTTCACTTTTCCTTATAACTTTTATTTTAATAAACACTTGTTAACTAAGCATCAACCAGTACTGTTGTCCTTGGTAAGCGGTAGTTCCAGTTCGGTATATCCAATAAAGAAGAACCATTACAGTTCTTATTCCAAACCTCTAATACATTTCATTTTCTTTTCTCTTTTCATTATTCCTTGTGGGTGAACTCTGAGGAAAATATTTTCACTGCTGAAATATTTTCGAGACTCTCGGCATAAACCCAACCGACCTTCATTCCATTTTGTCTAACGTACTAATAAATGACAAACGTTTTGTTTCACTCTCAATTAATAAACTAAATCAATCAGCTATCTATCCCCCAGAAATTCTTTCGTTGTAAGACACAAGTTACAAAAAAACTGATCGACATACTTTCTACATTTTTAGATCAAACCTAATTTTATCGACATTTTATTGTCGTTCAAATCAATCAAAAATATCTCAATCGATCAATCCAATTTTACGCTTAAAAAATTCCAGACTTTGTATTTCTTGCACATAGTAATGGAAGTAAATCAGCGAAACCAAATAACAAAAATACTTAACATTCTTTTGAAACTTTCATTGGAATTCCCAGAATTTCGATTATGGGGAAGCAAAACAAAACAAATTGAGTCACACTGTTTGAAAATACTAAAAAAACAACAACAGAAAGCACAACAAAACTTTCACTGCTTGAATTAAAACCAAACACATTTTGTTATGGCTGGCCCCCGGTTGTTCCCTTTTTCTCTCTGTCACCATGTTTTGAATCGTTTAGCCTACAGCAAAAGCTGGCAGCAGCCAGCATTGATAATTCATTTTATGAATGAAGTGTTAATGGACAACAATGTTGACTAACTGACTGGCTGACTGACTGACCGACCTACGGACAATGAAAAAATACACACCATGGTACAATTACTAGGTAGATGCATCAGCTAACAACTACAACAAAAACGAGTTCAGTACTGTGAAATGTCAAAAATGTTTTCCAAAAATAAAGCGATTCACACAATTTTTTCAACAAAATTTTGTTAGGCAGTTATAAATAAAAACATTATTACAAAAATCCGACAAAAATTCACAATTTTTCTTTTAAATTTTTGTTTTTTAAATTTTGTGTTTTCAATCACAACAACTTTTTTGACAGCTCACAGTACATCAGCTGGGCTGATGCGGGTACCTGTCTGATTGTGCCATGATACACACACATTAAATAATTCACATGTTTGTCACATCGGTGGCCTATCAAACTTGCTCGTGTGCCCTCGCTTGTGGGCATTATAATATAAATACATGTTTTTGTTTGACCATTTAATTAATTATAATTAAGAAATTGCCGGTTTTTAATCCATGACAGTCGTTTTTCGTTTGGTAATTTTGTCGCACTACTTTCTTGTCTCTCTCTATCTCGTTATACCCTACACCACTTTGTGGTAAGGGGTATTATATCTTTGTGCATTTGTATGTAACATACAAAATGTAACGAGATAGACCCATAGTTCCTTCTAGGGATAAACATAGAATCACTTTCTGAGTCGATTTATGCTTGTCCGTCCGCCCATTCGCAACGTACAGGTCGCATTTATTGTCCGATTCATCTGAAAAGTGGGGAATATAATTTTTTTATACCCTCCACCATATTATTGAGGGTTATTTAGTTTGTTTTTCTGTTCGTAACGCATTGAAATATACATTTCCGACCCTATAAAGTATATATATATATTCTTGATAAAGGATACAATTCTGAGTCGATGTATGTTCTCTATAGGCAGGTCAAGTTCGAAGATGGGTTATATCGGTCACGTTTTGGTATAGCCCCCATATAAAGGTACCTCCCGATTTTCGGCATTATTGGGATTTTAGCTATATTTTTTGACCGAACTACCTGTAATTTGAGGTTTGGGGTTCCGAGAGGTCAAAAAACGACTCCATCAAAAATAGTCAAAATAGGTTCATGTTTTGGTATAGCCCCCATATAACGGTACCTCCCGATTTTTGGTATTTTGAGGGTCTTAGCTACATTGTTTGACGGAACTACGCGTAATTTGACTTTTGAGCTTCCCTGCAGTTATAAAACTTTTTCACAAAAAATTTTAAAGATAAGTTCAGGTTTTGGAATAGCGCCCATATAACGGTGCCTCCCGATTTACGGTATTTTAAGGATTTTGGCTACATTTTTAACAAACTACCTGTGATTTAATATTTAAGGTTCACAGTGGTCACAAAATATATCAACCAAAAACCATTAAAATAGGTCCATATAGCCACCACGTAACGGTACCTCCCGTATTTCAGTATGTTGAGGATTTCATCTACATTTTTTACCAAACTAGCTATAATTCGACTTTTGAGTGGTCACAAAATACCTCCACCAAAAAACTGTATACGTAGGTATACGTTTTGGTATAGCCCTCATATAACCGGTACCTCCCGATTTTCGGTATTTTGAGGATTTTAGCTACAATTTTTAAGCGAACTGTCTGTATTTTGACAGTTGAGGTTCCCAGTGATCATAAAACATCTCCTCCAAAAATTGTCAACATAGGTTCACTTTTTGGTATATCCCCCATATAACGATATCTCCCGATTTTCGGTATTTAGAGAATTTTAGCTATAATTGTTAACAAAACTAGCTGTTATTTGACATTTGAGGTTCTCAGTAGTCACAAATCTTCTTCACCAAAAATCGTCAACATGGGTCCATGTTTTGGTATAGCCTCCATATATCGGTACCTCCCGATTTTCGGTATTTTGAGAATCTTATCTACAATTTTAAACCGTAGTAGCTGTAATTTGACATTTGATGTACTCAGTGGTCATGAAACTTATCACCAAAAATCCAACTTGCTGTAATTTGACATTAGATTTGATAATTTTGGCATTTGGGGTTATCCATGGTCGAAAAATGTTTCCACGTAAAATTTTGAATGGAAACTAATTATTCCATTTTAATTAAGACTATTTTATGGTGGTGGGTATAAAAAGTTCGGACCGCCCGAATTTAACGTTTTTTTACTTGTTTATTTATAGCAAGAACGCTATTGCTTTGGTTCAGATTTGGATATAGCTCCCATATATATTTTCGGCCGATTTCACGTATTTGCTGCACCAAACACGCTACATACGTCCGATTTTGATGAAATTTGGAATGTTTTACTGAATTCGGTCTAGAAATAAATGTGGCAAATTTTGTTGGAATCGGTTTAGATTTTGAGATAGCTCACATATATATTTTCGGCCGATTTCACGTATTTGCTGCACCAAAAAAGGTATATACGTTCAATTTTGCTGAAATTTGCAATGCGTGACTGATTTCGGTCTAGAAATAAATGTGCCAAATTTTGTCGGAATCGGTTCAGATTTGGATATAGCTCCCATATATATTTTCGGCCGATTTCACGTATTTGCTGGACCAAACACGCTATATACGTCCGATTTCGATGAAATATGCAATGTGTGACTGAATTCTGTCTGGAAACAAATGTGCCAAAGTTAGTCGGAATCTGGTTAGATTCGACCGATATCACGTTTTTGTGCATCAAAGACCCTATATCTGTCCAATTTTGATGAAATTTGGAATGTGTGACGGAATTTGGTCTAGTAATAATGTACATATATACATATCTCCCATATATATATTTTATATATATACAGCGTTGTAGGGTATCATATAATCGGACCCGCTGGACTTTGATCCTTTCTCACTGGTTTCATATAATAATTAATAGTAGTGAATTTCTTCTACAATTATATATTGAAAACTAAAGTACATTTAGATGCATATGTCGATAAATTAAGAGAATAATTCACATAGAACCGTAGATATGTACATATGAATACAAATGAATGTATGTGTGTCAAAACATGTAACAGTATCAGCTGTCATGATTTGTTAAGAAAATCCGCCGAGATGACTGAATATTTTTTCCCTTATAAGGTCCAAGTCCAGGCAAGTTCCGCCGTTTAGAGATACCTAGACACAAAAGGATAATAAAATAAATAAAAAATATCTAAGTATGTATATGGGTAAATTAATGAGATTGAAATATTTATTTTCTTCCTGACTCTGCTGCCTATCAGTATATTTTTGCAAAAATATACTTATACAATCTTTGTACATATGTATGTATGTATGTACATCTTTCAATTCATTCATAAAATAGTATGAATTAAAAAATAAAGTGATCACACAGAAATGGATGATAACCACAGCAATGATGACATTAATATTCATTAGAAAGATAGAAGGCGTATTATTTCCGACGGAAACAGCAGCAGCTAAACTAATAAATAATGTTTGACAATGATACGGTTTAAAAGCAAAGCATTTTTAAAGCACAGTAGTTTGCAAAATGCAAATTAAGGAATGTCAGGCTAGTTGTCTTTAAAGATTGCCACCATAAAAGAATTTTAAATTAAAACAAGTAAGAAAAGCGTTATGTTCGGCCAGGGTGAACTTGTTATACCCTCCACCACGAGTTGTATTGAAGTAAAGACCAATTAGTTTCCTTTCCTTTGTGGAGAAAACTACATTACAAATTTCAGAAAGTTCGGTAAGACAATGTTGCTAACCTTCAATATACCGAAATTCGGGAGGTACCATTCCATGGAGGCTATATCAAAACGTTGATCTATGTCTGGGAGAAAGTTTTTTGACTCAAAAAAGACTAAATACCAAATTTCCGATATTTCGGTAAAACCTTCAAAATACCGAAAATAAAGATGTATGCTTCCATTGGGGATACAGAAACCCGCGGACCCATACTGATAATTGTCTTCAGGAATATTTTATAACCCCATGGAAGACTTAATAACAAATTTAAGGCTTTCTTTGGTATATTGATGTCACAACCTTCAGAATTACGAAAATTGGGAGGTACGTTTCTATGGGGGGCTATATCGAAACGTGGACCTATACCGACGAATTTCAATCAGAAAGGCTTTTACCTACAACAAAGACTGAATAGCACATTTCATCCATTTATGTGGGTTGCTGTGGCCACCACCTTCAAAATACCGAACATCGGAAGATACCGTTCTATAGAGGCTATATAAAGGCGTGGACCTATACCGACAAATTTCATATGGAACTGTTCATACCCAAAATGAAAATAAAATACAAAATTTCAGCCATTTAGGTGGACTATTGAAGCCACAGCCTTCAAAATACCGGAAATAGAGAGGTACCGTTTTATGGGGGCTATACTAAGGCGTGGACCTATACCGACAAACTTCATATGGGACGTTTAATGCCCCAAATGAGGACCAAGTACCAAATTTGAGCCATTTCGTTGGAATATTGAGGCCACAACCCTCAAAATACCGGAAGTGCTGTTCTATGGGGGCTATACTAAGGCGTGGACCTGTAGTGACAAGTTTCTGGGGGAAAATGTTATACCCCCAACGAAGACTAAGTACCAAATTTCAGCCATTTCTGAGGAATATTGAGGCCACAACCTTCAAAACACCGAAAATCGGGTGGTAAAAACGTGGACCGATATAGCCCATTTGCAATACCATATAGCCATTTGCAATAGCATTGGGGACTAATCTTGATCCCACTTTCATCTCAAATGGAATTTGAGCTCTCCGTGGTGTCACTTGGGGAAATTGCCTTTTTTCTCTTTCTTCTTTTCCGCTTAACTCCTTGAGGAGCATAGGACCTCTACAAACTTCCTCCAGGATGATCTGTCATTTGCTATTGTTTTTATTTCGATCCATGATTTTCCGGTGGATCACAAGACTTCTTTTCCAGGAGTTTTTAGGCCTTTCTTTTTTCTGCTACCTAGGGGATTCCAATCTCTTACTTGACGACATAGTTCATTGTTATTTTTCCTCAACGTGTGCCCTATTCACTTCCATTTTCTCTTTTTTATGATGGTTGATATTGGATCTGTATTGCACCTTTGCACTATAGGTAATCTGCTCAGTTATTGAAGAAAAAAGTTGATTTTGCAACTATTAATATTAATATTTTTTTAGTTTTCATTGAAAAAATAATATGTCAAAATTTATGAATATAACTGACATTTTTCAAAATACCGCGATTTAAATTGCAGTCAAACTGAGAATTTCGAAGAAAATCAAAAAAGAAATTATTTATAAGGCCTATTTTAATATGTTTAAAACCGTGGTAATATAAATCAAATATAAATTTATGTAAAATGGAATAGATTGGCCATTGCCAGTGGAATTTATGTAATATACAATATACCATAAACATTTTATGTAGACGCCAAAAAACACAAAAAAGTAAAAAAAATATATTATTTTTCTTAAGCTCACTTCATATAGACTTTTACTAAATTGACCTTGATTTTGCCACCTAAAACACATTACTGAAAGCCTTCCGCATTGATATTAATAGGATTCAAAACCCGATTTTGCCCGTTTTCATATTTATCAGTTTTTATTAGGGCACTTCTCCGAAAAAAACTCGTAAAATTGTCGAATTTCGGTTTGATGCAATAAATAATAAAAATATAATTTTTGATGTTTACAATTTCAGTGCAAGTAAAATAAGTAATTTGAACAAATTGTTCATCATAGCAGTGGTTTTCTATAAACGGTTCGACAGTAGTAATCTATATTTTATCTCTCTTTTGCATATTAATCATTGGTACGGTTTAAATGAGTACTGAATTCGTCTTTATTAAAGTATATTTCAAAAATGTACAAAATTATAATAACAATTCGTATAAAAGTCTACTCGCGGGGTCAACATTTTTGTTATTTACTACCGTGATTGTTTTCAGCAGTTTGTTGTGTATAAGAAAACTAATTAATATGTCATTGGAAGATATAGCTTTGTTCGTTATATACGTAGTTGCTTATAACCGTTGTTCGTTATATCCGAATTTATCTGTAGAAATCTTTGTTTTAGTTATTAATTTTTGTCTCAAAAACAGGGCAAATTACCTATAGTGCCTTGGTAGAGGTCGGAATGGCTTATAGCATTTAGCCACCATATTCTCAAAATGTATCGAAGGCATCGATTTGTAAATGACTCTAGCTTTGCATTTAAGGCTGCTGTTGTCAACCAGGGGTCTAATTATATGATCAGATATCGAGTTGTTTCGAAGCGAGTACTCAAAGTTGAAATGACAACATTCGTTATCGAGTAAAATAATGAAAGATTTCGTAGGGCCTGTTTCACTATGCCGAAAGAAAATGATTGCGAACGAAAAACTCCTAAACTTTGGTTTTCGTGGCAATATTGACTTTGTGTTTGCTTTAAAACAACTACAAAATTTAAAAATCACACGAGTTTAGTTGTTATTCTTTCGTTTTCATTTTCGTTCGACATAGTGAAACAGGCTGTTATTGTTTTTTTGTTTAAAATGTAAAAATTGTTGTTTGTTTTCGGTTTATTGAAATGTCAGCATTTTTTACACAAAATAAAAAGAGAAATTTAGAAAAGTCCTTTGCAGTCGTTTTGAGAAATTGTGATAAAATAAGCATTAAAATAAAATATACATATGCATGCACTATTTAACAAAAAAATAGTGTTTGCAGTCGTTAAAAGCATTTCTGCAAAAAAAGGTTTAATAGCCTGTATTTTATAGGTGAACGGCTTTTAAAAAATACATTTTAAACATTTCCCCCGTTGTTTGCCAAAGGAAATACCCTCTGAGAGAGGCTAATGCAAAAAAACCAACAAATTCTCTCTCATTTATTTTGGGAGAGAATTATTAACCCAACCTTTACACATGCCAGTGACAGTTCGAAAAATTCAATACATACACAATATTTTACTACCACAATTACATTTTTTGAATTGTCGACTCCACTGGCACTAGATTTTTCATGCCAGCAAAATTTTGAGCTGGCTGCCAATGATATGTCGAAAATGAAAAAAGAGTTGCCGAGACTATTTTTTAATCCATGTACATTTTTGTTTCTTTTAAGAATGCAAAGATTTAATGCATATTTTCAAAAAGATTAGGAAACATAAATAATACGTCTTGGCAGCTGCAATATATTAGTGGTTAGTAAAGACATAATTTTGATGTTTTTTATGCAAATATAGGTTGATAAATAATTTCCCCTCTGGGATTATACAATATTGAAAAGGCGGCAATACCAGATTCATTATGTTTATGACTGAAAACAATCTTTTTAAAACGAAATAAAATAAAAATAGTAAAATATGTTGTGAGTTGTGTTTTAAATCTGAAATATAATGCAATTTTGTGTGTTATATGCGGCTTAAAATAATGTTGGAATTGAACTTGCACTGGCATGTGTAAACACACAAGAAAACTGCATGTCAGTCGAACACTTTTTCGGCATTTTCGAGTATAATACATGTACTCAATTGGCACCAATTTACTGGCATGTGTAACGGAAGTGTAAGGTAGATGTATTAGCAATCTGTTGCAACAATGTCAAAAAGGTATTGCAATTCCGAAATTATTATTCAATGTATTCAATGTATGTATTCATCATTTTGTTCTTTAGTTTTCGCTTTGTTTGACAGCCGAATAAACAAATTTTTTCCCCTGAAGAACACATAGGTTTACATAGTTCGTTTATCGGTTACTCTCAAAACATTCGATCAACGATTTCGATCGAATCTCGTCATGCCGCTTTTTTATCGTGTCGAAATCTTTTTCACGAGCAAATACTCGATCGAATCAAATCTCGTAATTAAGCCCCGTAGAGCAATACGGATAAAAAGTTCGATCTTAATATATTTATTTTTGTATTCGTCGATATTATTGAGGAATTCCAGTTAGTTGGTAGTTGATTAAATGCTCCGTTAGCTTTACCAATTCTATTTGTGATGTAGGAGTCCGCTCCGCCTTCGAGGAACTACCATTAACCCCTTGTCTTTGTAACTTATTTTTGTTCGTTCGTCTTTTTTCGTAATAATTTGGCATCAATGCTCATGGAAGAACAAACCAGGTGAAGTAAGAACTACAACAAATACAACTCTACAACAACCACATAGGAATTTGTTTTTGTTTGTAACGTCAGTGTCAAAGATAAATGTAAACAAAATAAGGAAAGGAATTTAAAAAACTAATATTTTTCACATTTGATTGAATATTTTGGAAAACACGAATGAAAACTCGTTAGATTTTCAATTTGAATGTTTCTATATCTATCACTAAATGCATAATTCGCACAGAAAGTGGAATTCTTGCAAATAGGTTTGAGGTCGCTGGAAATTCAGTGAAAAAGAGAAGCTGTTCCAATCTCTTGTTTTTGAAATCAAAAACTCATGTTTCGTAAAGCTTTATATTTTCAAACTTATTAAAATACCACACCATATTAACAAATGTTGTACCGCCTCTATAAGCGGTGTTTTAGTGTGCGGCACGTCGTTCGGAGGAGGTTATATTTCATTTATAAGAATAAGTCTTTATGGGAAATAGTTTTTTTCCGATGAATATATTTTTTTTTTCTCAAAAACATATGTATATCCTTAATATACATCGAACATAGAAATAAATATAAAAAATTTCATATGGAATTTGACATTAACATTACAGCCCCGTTCTGTCAGCTGGGTACTGCTGTTACCTTTTCTTGTTCTACCATGGCTCAGCCTCTAGATGACATAGAGACCTGATTTTTCGTAGACACGTAAAATATATATATGTATATAAGAATTCCTCATTTAAAAATTAGCTCTCTATATTTGCGCTAAGGCGAGTAAACGGATCTACAAAATTTGACAATTCGTGTGAGTTGAATGAATACAAATTTTTACAAAAACTGGGAGTAACACTCTTTAATAGTAGTAAGCTAAAATGTGCCGCGCGTTCTCCCATCAGAACGATTAAATTTTGGCTTGGGCATTGGAGTTGGGCCGACGCACGATGGTTCCACCCGTTGGCCAAAACTAAAAAACTGAATGTCATATTTTTGGTACAACATCTGGCAACTCTGACAGCTATGACATGGACCTTTTTCAAAGTATATTAGTTTTTGTTTCTTTCGAACGCGTTCTCGCTAAAAACAGCTCCAAAAGCCGGAACATTTGACTAATATTTTTGTTGTGAGTACAAGTTACAATTTACGTGCAAGTAAATGTATTCAAAAGTTCGCGAAACTAGTGCGTATTGCAAAATATTATAATGGATTTTGAAGGAGGACGTAATAGGTATTTTTTTTTACAGATAGTGTTTTAACTTGTTGTAGAATTCCAACAAACAGCTATGTTTTCTTAGTGTATTTTTTAATGCCAATTCAATCATATATTTAAATTTGACCTAAGGTTTTAGTCATGATGCCAACCAGTGCCCACCTCGGGAATAATATTAAAATGAGATGCCACCTAGTGCCAGACTTTAAAAGGTGGGCCGCAGAATAAATCTGCCCCAAAATATGGTTTCTATGGATATATTAGGGCATAACTCTGTTATCTGATCACGTACATAAACATAATTGGCATCAATGGAAAGGTCAAGAATTCTTGTTCCATATATGACTTACGTGGGAGGTACGTGTCTTCCACTATGAAAGCTATTAGATTTTTATTAAAAATGTTACAAATTTTCAGACAAAAATGTTGGTTTATAACCCGGTAATTTCGTTGATTTTTATGACGTTTTGTAGATTCTTTTGTTTCATATCTATTTTTGCATCATAAGATAATCGGCACTTCTGTTCAAGAAGTTATTTATTAACAGCATAAAAAAGTTCATACCATATACCCCCTCCAGAGGGGTAAGAGGGGGGAATGCTAAGCTCATGGTTTCGTATAACGATCTTAGCATCAGCACAAAGCTGAACCCGGCGGATTAGCTTGATATTTTTACGGGAAATATGTTGGCCACTTTCTCCATACAAGTGGATCCACTGTGCGACGTAAGGATCACATGCGATTACACACTATATTATAGGTGCCATGAAACGGAACATGACACAGATGTTGGATTTATGGTAAATCGGAAAAATCTGGTCTCAAGTTTCACTCCGGTAGATGTGAGAATCAAACAGCGTTGATGTTGAATATCAGCATCGTATGAACCGCGAGCTATACCGGCTATACAACTATGCGAGTTAGTTAAATACGGGCCGCATGGTGGTGTACACAGCACGGAATGACCAAGAATCTGAAAAGTAAATAAGTTTCCCTCCTGAGAATTTTGCCCTAATCAACACTAGTTCCTCTAATCTAGACCACTGTAATAACATCCACATACAACTGTCCAAATACAATTGCTGTATGAATCAGTCAGAGTGCTCTCTGCTGCTGCTGCTGTGACCAAATTGAGCGTTAGAAGTGGCATTTGACTAAATTTGGGTGTACGAGCGAACATCGACGACAACAGGGTTTGTGGAGGTGTAAGAGTTTGTACAACTATTACAACCAATTATGGAACAATACTATGAACAACAACAAAATACTATGTTCATAGAGAAAAGTATGAATGAATGAATGAACGAACGGATGAATGTCGAATTGGGTGGAGGCCTACGATACGATGACAATATGCCAATGCCAATAATAATCATTGCAAAAAAATCAACACTACAACCGGCAGTAACAATTTAATGATCATTACAGACAGTTTTTGTGGGGGCTACTGTTTTATACATAACAACTAAAAACAACTATAACCAACAACTACATGGGTTTGCAAAGAAAGCAACAAAAACAAAATGACAATAAAAACGGATGCAACAAATTTGGTCATATGAATGAATTAAAACGAAACAAATGAGTGGCTGACTCATGTAACAAATATTTGCTAATGATGACGACAATGATGATATGATATCTTTGTTGGAAGGGGTTTGTATGATAATGCTGGGGAATTTAGTCAGCAACATATGCATATTGGTTAGCAAATTTTATAGAAATGTTTGATATAGTGGATAGGAGATATGAAGAAACAAGACATTATCCAAAAGTATTGATCAGGGTATTTATACCTTCAGCTGATTTGTGTGGACCATGAGGAAAATAAAAAGAAGAATGGGCCCTGCCAAATGTTTTAAGAACCATGATCTGATAATGTACATGGAATGACCATTTCGTGAAAGGCTTCGTCTGTCGCACGGTATTATTGCCTTATGGGATTTATTGAAAATTGTCAAATCCATTGCGAATACGCCAAATAAATCTTCATAAATGAGGTTAACCCGACAAATAGCATTCATAAAGACATTATGTGAAGTTATACACCAATATATGACGTACTGTATCATACCTTACCTGGCATGAAACTATGTAAATGAGTTTAGGTGTGGGTTTGTAGTCGGTAGCAGCACTTCACTCCTTATCATACCATGGGTTTCTTAGTGGAGGTCTCTGGTATCCAAATATTGATTTTGCGTCTGTTATCATGGAGTGGGCAATGCAATGCCACTGAGCTGTTATGTTATCGGAACGAGGAGCAATTTTTCTTCAAATAATTGAAAGAAATATATAATTTAGAGCGCCAAAAACGAAAGTCAATGTTTTATTGTATGTTTGACCATAATTTGGATAAGAAGACCTCTAGATTGACCACTTAACTTCATTGATTAATATATTTGGTACATTTGTATTTTTACCCATAGAACGGTAACTCCCGATTTTCGGTATTTTAAAGAGTTTTACCACATTATCCAACAGAAATGGCTAAGATATGGTATTTTGTGTCCGTTGAGGCTATACATATAATCCTGTAAAAAATTTCCGTATAGGTCCACGTTTTCATATAGCCCCCATAGAACGGTATCCCCGATTTTGGTAATTTTTAAGGTTTTATCTATATTATCCAACCGAAATATGGCCCCCAAAGAGAGATACCGCCCGATATCCGGTATTTTAAGATAAAAATAATAATCATAACAAGTAAAAAGTATCAGTCGGCTTTGCCTACAGAGATATACATACAATCAGCCTATTGTGAATTGGAAGCATGGATTTGCCCACGGAAAACATAATATCTCTGTAAACAGGACCACAACGAACAGCATTGGTATACATTTCCAAAAGATCTTTGAACAGACCCTAAACTGCACTTAGATACAAATGTTGAACTTTTGTGGGGGAGGTACCCTTAAGAGGGTACCGATATGGGCGATTTTAGAAGTAAAACTAAATTTGGACAAAATATTAGGAGATCCAACGTGTGGACCAAATTGGTTGCCCGTTCAAGAGATATCGTGCATACCAATTTAGTGGCATTTTTTAATATTGGGGGGAAGTACCTGAAGTTGTAGACCGATATTGCCCATCTTCGAACTGAAACTAAGTTTAGACAAAATATGACGAAGGCCAAATTTTGGACCAAATCAGATGATAAGTTTGATGGTTTTTTACACCTTTCAGGCTGTCCTCTCAAGAAGTATGGACTTACCCTAAAGAAATTTTTGCCTTCGTAATTGAGACAGTGAATGCAAGTTGCTTCAACAAAAATCAAAAGCTTCGTTCCCATACTTTTTAATAGTAAAACTCGTAAAAGAGAGAACTGTAAAAAAATTATTCTCACATAAAAGTTTTTTGAAATTGTTCGGGAACGGAAAAATGGAAATGGAAACTGGAACAAATGTCAAAGTCAGCGTATAAGCCAATCAGACGCCGGCACCACTTTACTATTTTTACACGCTCAAATTCTTCGAGTAGAAAGTTTTTAAAGAGAGCGTCATTCAGCGCCATTTTTGTTTAAAGAGAAGTGAGCATTTTACAACTTTGTTGTTGTTTTTGTTGTTGTTGTAACAGTGTTTGTTATTATGTTTGTATGTTCGTTCCTCTGTTCATCTCCAGTAAGGGGCAGTTTTGCGAGTCGATTTTTGCTCACCTAAAAATCCTTAAAACGTGATCGTATGGTTTCCTGTTTTTGAACTTGGTGGCAGGCAGGTACCCTTGTGCATGCAGAGATGTTTCAATCGTATCCTCCTAACTACCATTTTTTCCGCTGTGAAGTCTATCAGCTTCATCCCGTTGTCAGATGTCACCTTTAGTTGTGACATTTCGTCGGTATCATGCTTAAGCGTTCCATGAGATAAAGGCACCTTACTACGTTTTAAACTATGCTCTTTCAGATTTTGTAATCGGTTTCCTTCTATCTCCAATAGTTTTTGAGATATTCAGAAGTCAATATGCTCCATATCCGCTTTGTTACGCAAATAATCTTGTTTTTATACCCTCAGCATTTATGCTAACGAGGGTATATACACTTTCATAGGGCAAAATGTGCCTCATCGAAATAATGGTTTTAGAACCCAAGTATGTTTGGACGAAATGTGTTTCAGACAATTTGTAGTCGATGGAGCGATGTCCGTCCGTCTGTCTGGCTGGAGCGCACGATAACTCTCGAACGGATGAACCGATTCGATTCAAATTTTGGCTTTTGTAATATTTTACCCAAACTTAGTTTAAGTTCAAAGATGGGCTATATCGGTCCATTCCTTCCGGTACCTCCCACACAAAAGTTCGAAAATGTTCGGAAAATTTGTGCACACGATAACTCTTGAAGGAAGTAACCGATTTGGTCCATACTTTGCACATCCTGAAATGTGTACCAGACTTAGATAAGGTTTCAATATGGACTCAATCGGTCCACTCCTTCGGGTACCGCCCACACAAAATTTCGGAAAAGTTTAGGGCCATCTATCGAATCGCTTTGATTTTTGTTTTAGCAACTTGTATTCACTGCCCCCAATACAAAGGTACAAGTTTCATTAGGGGCAAGTCCATACTTCCTAAGAAAATTGCAAAAGGACCCTATGACACCTTGTGCGGTGGTTGGAGCGCAAGACAACTCTAGAACGGATCTGCCGATTCGGTCCAATATTTGGCCTTAGTAATATTTTGTCCAAACATAGTTTAAGTTCGAAGATAAGCCATATCGGTCCACTCTTTCAGGTACCTCCCCCACAAAAGTTCAAAAATGTTCGGACAAATTGTTCGTATAGTAACTCTTGAAGGGTGTGGCCGAATTGGTCCATACTTTACACATCCTAATATATCTACCAGATATAGATCAGGTTCAAATATGGACTATATTTGTCCACTCCATCCGGTACCTCCCACACAAAATTTCGGATAAGTTCACTTTAAGACCTGATATCGAATCACTTTGATTTTTGTTGAAGCAACTTGCATTCGCTGCCTCAATTACGATGATAAAAGTTTTTTTCAGGGGCAAGTCCATACTACTTGAGCAAACAGCCCGAAGGGTGCTAAAACCCCATAGGCACCATACGTAGTGGCTGGAGATCCACTTCCATAATGGTCAATGTCGATCCATTCCTTTTAGTATCTCCTCCGCAAAACTTTTGATCTTTAATCATAACACTGCTCAACAAAATTGAAAAAGTTGAATGTTTCAACCGATGTTGTTGTTGTTTCTAAATGAAATTGGCGAGCTATTTTCAAATCTGGTCACGGTTTTTCTCCATCAGCTCTTGTTCTTGAGATATAGCTCAAAATCGGTTTTTACGAGTTTACGGTTTTTACGAGCGTACAACATCTTCTTAATATATTAGTGTCGAAAAACCCGCAAAAAATATTTGTTTGTATCCGAAAATAACGAAATTCTGGGTAAAACTTGTAAAAACCGATTTTGAGCTATATCTCAAGAACAGGTATATCCCTGTCGGCAAAGCCGACTGATACTTTTTTACTTGTTTTGTTCCATATCCATAAAGCCTGGCGTATGGAACAAAACAGCTTTGAACTTTTTGTTAAATATCCAAGCCGTGTGGCGTATGGAACAAAAAGAGACAAATGTGGCGCATGGAATACATTTTTTTCAAGGACTGGACTTAAAAACTGAATAACAGTTTTTAAAACAAAATATTTTTGAAAATAAATTTGTCGTTTTCATATAACAACTTGGGGTTTTAATATAACAATACAAAGTTATATGAAAACACAAATTTAATTTCGCTTTCGTTTAACGCCTCCTACTTAATAATCCATCCCAAAAAATTAGTTAAACAAAAAATCCCTCGTTTAAAGACAAGATTTTGATATAAGCCCACTAAAATATGCACAGATTCGTTCATTCCTCTTGAAGTTACTGTGGACACCGACTACAAAAATGATATTTTAAGCGTTTAAAGTTTTTTGTTACCTTAAAAGGGCAAAAAAATCATTCCGTTTTGTTCCGATTGAAATTTCTACGCTACTTATATATTTCCAAATATGCAAAACAAAAAAAAAAAAAAAAAAAAAAACAAGTAAAAAACGTTAAGTTCGGCCTGGCCGAACTTTTTATACCCTCCACCATAAAATAGTCTTAATTAAAATGGAATAATTAGTTTCCTCTCACAATTTTAGGTGGAAACATTTTTCGACCATTGATACCCCAAATGCCTAAATTATCTGATCTAATCTAATCTAAAAAATGTTTCAGCCAGGTGAAAGGTACCAACTCCGGACCTATATCAAAGTGTCTACCTATCATTACGATTTTGGTGGAAAAGTTTTAGAACTTCAGGTAACCTCAAAATTCCGTCGAACAATGTAGCTACAACCGTCAAAATACCGTGAATCGGGAGGTACCGTTATATGAAGACTATACCAAAACATGAATCTACGTTGACGATTTTTCGTGGAAAAGTTTTGTGACCACTCTGAACCTCAAATGTCAAATTACAGCTAGTACGGTTAAAAATTGTAGCTAAAATTCTTAAAATAACGAAAATAAGGAGGTATTGTTATATGTGGGCTATACCACAACAAGGACCTATGTTGACGATTTTTTTGGGAAGTTTCCTGAATACTGAGAACCTCAAATGTCAAATTACAGCTAGTTCGGTTAAAAATTTTAGCTACAATTTGCCAAATACCAAAAATCGGGAGATACCGTTATATGGGGGCTATACCAAAACAAGGGTCTATTTCCATAATTATTGGAATATAAGTTTGCTGATCACTAGGAACCCTAAATGTCAAATTAAAGCTAATTCGGTTGGAAAAATGCGACTAAAATGTCAAAATACCTGAAATCGGATGGTATAGTTTTATGGGGGGTATAGCACATCGCGGACCGATATACACCATCATCGAACTTGACGTGCCTGCAAACAAAAGACGCATCTTCCCATGGCATGCATAAATCGACTCAGAATTTTACCCTGATCAAGAATATATGGGGATTTCTGAGAGAAGAATCGGACACTTTTTCAAGATGAGGTTTTTGATTTCCTTTATTTTTTGCTGTGGTGATGCTGCTGATTAACAAAACATTTTAGTGAATTTTCAGATTTTTTTTGACTAACGGTTCCAGAGATATCGCGCCTTGAAAAAGTCAAATTCTGTAAAAACTACATGCAAAGAAATACTCATAACTTCTTTTATATTGGTCCAATTTGAAAATATCTTTTTTTGTATGTTTTGTTGTTTTATTAGCTATTAAATAAAAAATAGCAAAAAAATTGCACAGTGGTCTTGGATGCTATTTTCGCGATTTAATATTTAAAATTAATTTTTAAAGATGTTCGACCCCTTCGATTTTCTTAAATTTTTTTTGTATTGAACTACGTTCAATTACAAAAATTGTAAGTCCTATGTGGTAATGGGATTCGGACGATTGCTAGTTTTTCTGATTTTTTTTCTTTTATAACACCCAGTTTATGTATTTCGAAACGAAAATGTGTGCGCATGAAACACACCCAAACTTTAGTTTTTGAAATATTATTGCCTTTGCTTTTGCTTCAAAACAAAAAACAAATTTGAAAAACACACTCAAATTTGGTAGTTTTTCTTGCGCATTCATTTTCTTATCGACATACATGAACAGGCCCTAAATGTTTCATTTAAAGCCCTGCCTATAGGCTAAAAGTATTTCAAGAATTACATATTTTCGTTCTTGATGTAGTTTTTATACCCTACACCACTATGTGGGGAGGGTATTATAAGTTGGTTTTGGCCAAAAAGTTTGTAACGCATCGAAATAATGGTCGTAGACCCATACATATATATATCAAAATGAATGTCTCGACGAGCTGAGTCGATCTGGCTATGTGTGTCCGTCCGTCCGTCCGTCCGTCCGTCCGTCTGTCCGTCTGTCCGTCTGTCCATCTAAACCTTGTAATCACGCTACAGGTCGCAATTTTGATCGGATCGTCACGAAATTTTGCATGTTGATAGGGGTCCCGGAGGGGAAGAAGCCTATTGATTTTGGTGATGGTCGGATAATATTTAGGGGTCGGAAAGGGCAAAAAACTTAGGTGGATAAAATGACAACGTTTTTTTCCAAAGCGAATATCTCAGCTTCTATACGGGGTATACCAAAAGCAAAACCTGACAATGAAAGAAGAAAAAATCACCTTTCTAATGATGTAAAGCAGGTGCTCGTAGGTAATCAAACAACGAAGATATAACAATAGTAGCAAATAAAACCCCAATTTTCATTTATGCGATTTTAACTATATTGACGAATATCACAGCTTTGGTTAAAAACTTTCCAAAAGCAAAGTCTGACTATGAAAGTAGAAGATCCCGTCTTCACAGTGATGCAAACTAGGTCGGCGTAGGTAACCAAATAACGGAGATATCGCAATAGTCGGTAATACATCCCATTTTTATATTTTTTTGGAAATCACGCTACAGGTCGCAATTTTAATCGGATCGTCACGAAAGCTTAAGGGTTAATGGGGGTCTCACAGATGAAGAAGCCTATTGATTTTGGTGTTGGTCGGATAATAATTAGGGGTCGGAATGGGCAAACACTTATTTGGAGAAAAGTCAACATTTTATTTTAAAACCAATATCTCTGTTTCTTTAAGAGGTATATCAAAAGCAAAACCTGGCAAGGAAAGTAGAAAATATCACCTTTACAACGATGTAAAATAGGTTGTCGTAGGTGGTCAAATAGCAGAGATATGGCAATAGTCGATAATGCATCCCATTTTCCGATTTTCTTGTAATCACGCTACAGGTCGCAATTTTGATCGGATCGTCACGAAATTTTGGGGGTTAATGGGGGTCCCAAAGAGAAAGAAGCCTATTGATTTTGATGATGGTCGGATAATATTCAGGGGTGGAATGGGCAAACACTTATTTGGAGAAAGGTCAACGTTTTATTTCAAAGCCAATATCTCTGTTTATTTAAGAGGTACATCTAAAGCAAAACCTGGCAAGGAAAGTAGAAAATATCACCTTTACAAGGATGTAAAGCAGGTTGTCGTAGGTGGTCAAATAGCAGAGATATGGCAATAGTCGATAATGCGTCCTATTTTCCAATTTTTTTGTAATCACGGTTTTTTTGTAATCGGTCGCAATTTTCATCGGATCGTCACGAATTTTTTGGGAGTTAATGCGGGTCCCACAGAGGAAGAAGCCTATTTAGTTTGGTGATGGTCGGATAATATTCAGGAGTCGGAATAAGCGAAAAGCTTATGTGGAGAAATGTCAACGTTTTTTATGCGAATATCTCCGCTTCTGGTTGGAGTATTCCAAAAGGCAGAAGAAAAGATCTCGTTTATATTGATGCAAAGTATGTTGGCGTAAGTGAGCAAACCGAGATATTGCAAAATTCAGTAATATACCCAATATTTCCATTTTTTGTAATCACGCTACAAGTTGGAATTTTGATCGGATAGTGACAAAATTTTTGGGGGTAGATGGGGGCCCCACAGGGGAAGAAGCCTATTGATTTTGGTGATAGTCGGATAATATTTAGGGGTCGGAATGGGGAAAAACTCATTTGGAGACAAATTCAAAGTTTTTTTCTTTGTGAATATATCGGCTTCTAGTAGGGGTATACCAACGGCAAAGCCTGTCTATGGAAGAAGAAAATATTACCTTTACATTGGTGTAAAGCAGGTTGGCGAAGGTGGTCAAACAAGGGAGATACCACAATAGTCGGTAATGCATCCAATTCTTCCATTTTTTGCAATCAAGCTACAGGTCGTAATTTTGATCGGATGGTCACGTAATTTTGGTTGCTTATGGGGGTCCCAGAGAGAAAGAGGCATATTATTTTTGGTGGTAGTCGGATTATATTCCCTAAAAGAAATGTTTACCAGTGAAAAGCTTATGCACAGGGGTAGTGGTGTAGGGTATCACATGGTCGGCTCCGTCCCGACTATAGCCTTTGCTCACTTGTTTCATACTGTACAGGTACCTCACATAAGATACATGTGTCTGCCAGTGCTTAAAATACACAATTCTCTACAAATAGTACGATTTTTTATAATAGGATATTTTTTATAGGCGTAGGTTACTAACCCGATGCACAAAGTTTATATGGGTGGGTTAACGTTCGGCACATGTTAGTTCACAACCTTTAACGGGTGTTGAAAGTAGTGAAGTCAGTGTCCACTTGAGATTGAAGAGGTACCAAGATAAAACCTCAACTTTTCCATGTTAAAGCCAATCAGGACCGTTCCTTGTTCCCATTCACCCAACAAAATAAACTATAAGCATATTTTTTTAAAAAAAGGACATAGGAAACAAATATTTTGTAAAATCCTGCTAGAGCAGATATTACTCATTTATGACGACGGCATCGATCAAGGTTCGATCTTTATATGAAATATATGATTTAAGTATATCGTCGAGAAAAGTCGAAAATTAATCTGCCAAAAAGATATCAAATGTACTCGGATCACATGTATAAATGGAAAAATCAAATGTTAAGCAGTTAATACCCCTATCTAACATTCATTATTTGCCTACTGGGTTTATATTCTCATGTTGATATACATATGTAATTAGTTTGTGCTTATTTGCTTGGCATATACACATGTTCATTGATACTGAGAGCGAGTAGTCTCAAAGTACTCACGACAAATGTTGTTGCTTTCCATGTACTACTACATTTCATTCCATTGTCTAAATTTATGAATGAATTTTTTCTACCCAGTAGTGTTTATCATCATAGTACACATAACGTAATAGAAATACTCGTACACTTGTGACCTGCATACCTCCTCCTCGTCCTCCTTGTACATCCGACGTCTTTTGCCGCTCAATTGTTTACTTGCGTGTGTAATGCCCCCGCTTTCAAGGTAGGAACAATTTGTTTTTGCAACAATACATGTTGTGTGTACGGTTGTAATAGGTGTACGTACATACGTTATGAGAAACAAAACTGAATCCCACGAAATTATTATTTGTGCTTAATTATTTTAGCAAGCGTTGTTTGGTTTCTGTTCAAAATTATTTAGTAAATATTTAAACAGGTGTTGAATAAATTTAATTTGGTAATACTTTAAGGCCAACGATTTGTTGGAGGTTGAAAATGAAACAGAGTAAAATTAAAAAGAAGGATGTGTTTGGCTTAACCGACCTATTGATTTAGACCCAACATGTGTAAAGACGGTGACGTAGGTTATGAAAGATACCAAGGAACGGTCCTGACCGGATTTAACTTGGCAAAATCCAGGATTTATCATGGTCCCTCTCTCATCTCAAGTGGACACTGACCTCCCCGTGGTGTCACCTGGGGTAGCTGCCTTTAACACCCGTTAAAGGTAGTGAGCTAAAATGTGCCGCGCGTTCACCCATAAGAACGTTAAAAACGTGGGTTTGGGCGTCGCGTTAGTATCCCTCCCCTACAGAAAAGCAGCCTACTATGAAAAAACGAAAGAAAATAAAAACAAATCCCTCTAAAGTTGACGAACCCCGCAAACGTTTTAAGGAACATGATCTGCGAATCTGCACCTGGAATGTGCGCACTCTTTATAGAGAAGGTGCAGTTTACGCATTGGCAGATGTACTTGAAAAGTACAAGGCCGACATTACTGCCATACAGGAAATTCGATGGATTGGGAAAGGCGTCACAACAACACCTAAAGGTGACGCACTGTATTATAGCTGGCATGACGAAAAGCATGAGTTTGGTTGCGGATTTGTAGTTGGTCGGAGATTAAAACATCTGGTCTCCAGTTTCACCCCAGTGAATGAAAGACTCGCTGCAGATCGATTAAAAGCAAAATTCTTCAACATCAGCTTTATTTGCGCTCATGCTACCACTGAAGACAAGGACTAACAGAATATAGATGTATTTTACGAGCGCTTAGAAGAAACTTATGACGGTTGCCCTGTCCATGACATTAGAATTACACTGGGCGATTTTTATGCCAAAATTGAAAAGGAGAATATCTTTGGCTCAACAGTCGGGAAATTCAGTCTCCGCAGTGAACCATGTGACAATGGTATGAGGCTGATAGACTTTGCAGCTGCAAAAAACATGGTGGTTAGCAGTACCAGATTTAAGCATCTCGATATTCAAAAGGGCACCTGGCTTTCGACAGATCAAAGAACAAGAAATCAAATTGATCACGTTGTGATAGATTGAAGACACTCATCGAGCGTCTTGGATGTACGATCGTTCCGAGGCGCAAACATTGATTCGGACCACTACCTTTTTGCAGCAAAGGTACGTGTCAATTTAAATGTAGCAAACAAATTGCGAACAGACACAACACGGAAGATTGACATCGGTAAGCTGCAATAAAAACAGATAGCCACAGCATATTCCACTCAACTAGCCCAATTGCTCAATCAAAGCACTCCTCGTCCCGATACCATATCAGGACAATGGCAAAACATTGCCCACTCCATGCAAACATCCACCAAGGAATCCATGGTATGACCAGGAGTGTCGTGATACTACCGAAGTGAAAAATGCGGCATATAGGGCTACTTTACAATCAGCAGCCACGCGCAGCGCACGAGAGAGGTATCGGGAGAAAAGGAGAGAGAGGAGAAACGTCTTTTTCGCAGGAAAAAGAGAGAGATGGAAATGCGGGAGTGTGAACAAATCGAGATGTACAGGAGACAGCATGAAGTCCGAAAATTCTACCAAAGAGTGAAACATTAAACTGATGGCTTTGGCACTGGCACATCCTCCTGTAGAGACCAGCAAGGTAATTTGGTAACTGATACAGATAGCGTGTTCAGGATATGGAAAGAACATTTTTCAAAACTGTTGGTATCCAATAGCAGCAAAGACGACGAAGATACCACAGACCCAATCCCAGAAGGGGGTATTGAATGTATACCACCCGGCCAAGATGAGGTAAAGACAGCAATAAACCGGCTGAAGGATAATAAGGCAGCAGGAGCTGATGGCCCACCAGCCGAGCTGTTTAAAACCGGAGGCGACACGCTGCTGAGGAGTATGCATCAGCTAGTTAGCTCCATCTGGCAGGAAGAACGCGTACCCGACGATTGGAATCTGAGCATCCTGTGTCGCGTTCATAAGAAAGGAGATAAGACTTTATGCTCCAACTATAGGGGCATAAGTCTTCTCCCTATCGCTAACAACCCAGCAAACCAAATGTCTGATATCCGACACGTCTGAACAATTTCGGAAGCAAAGTCGTTCAGTTTCGTTCCGATTTCTAAACGATTTTTCGGAGAGGAAATAGTTCAGATTTTGTACCGATTTCGTTCAGATTTCGGAACTAATGTCGGATAGAAATTTCCTTTCCGAATTTCCCAAGGATTTTCTTCAGATTTCGTTACGAAATCGGACCGAAATCGATCCGATGTCGCTCCGACATTTCGTTCCGAAATTATGTCAACCACTTCATACAACTTTCGTTAAGATATCATTACGATTTCGGATCAGATATCTGAAGTATCGTCCGAATTTAGTTCCGATTTCGTTACGATGTCGGTACGATTGGTTTGCTGGGAAGATAGTGTCAGGGACATTGTGCGAACGACTGAAGTCCATGGTCAACGAAATAATTGGACCATACCAATGCGGCTTTAGACCTGGCAAGTCCACCATTGACCAGATATTTACCCTGCGGCAAATACTGGAGAAGACCCAAGAAATGCAGATTGACACCATCTGGCAGGAAGAACGCGTACCCGACGATTGGAACCTGAGCATCCTGTGTCGTGTCCATAAGAAAGGAGATAAGACTTAATGCTCCATATAGGGGCATAAGTCTTCTCCCTATCGCTTAGAGAATTTTCACGAATACAACATTTTCATTAATCCCATTTTGATAGCTTTTGTGGTTTCCATGCAAAATCGTGAAAACCTGAGAAAGCCCAAAAAATGTGAACTTTAACCGCGATTTATTTGAAATTCCGTCCAGCGATTTTTTTATTTTCTCATCTATGAACATTGTAGTTTCAGAATCCGTAAGAACTTCCCAGGTGTAAGCACATTTCATTTAAATTTAGTTGAGGCGCACCGTGAGTAACTGATGCCTCTGAAAGTGTCGAAAGAGAATCTGCTTAATGCATGGTTCCGAATCATGGGTACTTGGCAAACAGATAAGGCAGTGGGTGCTTGGAGTGTTCGAGAGAAAAATTCTTCGAAAGATCTATGGACAAATCTGCGTTGACGGTGAATATCAACGTCTTATGAACCACGAGCTAGGAAATCAGTATAGTTAAATGTATCGAGTTGCAACGATTGCGTTGGCTAAGCCAAGTTTTGAGAATGAAGGATGATGACCTCACTAAAAAGGCATATAAACACGGCCCAATGGCAGTACACTCAGAACTGGAAGGCCAAGGTTTGGGTTGAGTCAAGTGGAAGACGAAATTAGAAATCACGATATCTGGAATTGGCAAAATAAAGCTACAAATAGAGACAAATGGAGGGAGATCTGGGGCATAATTCTCGCATACGTGATCGAGTTATTTCGATCGATATTTTCAGTATTTGGATTACGGCATCCGTTATCGAATACACTTTCGAGTGGAATCTTGCGAGTTTTTGCCCGCCACACATCTGCTGTCGAAATGATTATTTTTGTGGCACAAAACGAACTTTAATGAAACATTTTGCGATAAAACTAATCAAAATCACTTACTAATGACTTTTTCCAATAAAATGAGTAAAAAAATAGACAAAAAGGGACTGCTTCTTAAAAATTAAAAATATATTTTCCAATGCCACAACGCGATTATTATATTTTTGCATAGTGGAATCTATTTCGGGTCACTATTACTTTTTATTTTTCACAGTTTTCTATTATTTTATACAATTTTCATGTTTTCATTTCATTTTACGAGAAACTTGCCGCACTTGTTTGTAATATTTTGTGTTTACCATCAGTCTGTTCCAGAACTGCAAGAATCTACTAATTTTTACTATTTTTTCCGATAACATAAAGGAAAAAATGTTATCGTAGTAAAAAATAGTAGCTTCTTGCAGGTTCTGGAACAGAGCATATATGTTTCACCGTTCGATAACCGTATGTATCGATAACTTTTTCAAATAATTTCGATCGTATAAGGGAATCCAAAAATTTCGATCGTTCGTAATTTGTCTTCGAACAAAAACTCGCTCGATAACGGATGCGAGAATTAGGCCCCTGTTCTTTTTTCGGCTTATGTAAGAACTGTTCTATACAGGGCCAGCTTAATAAGTAAGTCTTTGATAACGAAATAACTTTTTGGGGCATGTCCTTGCTTTCTAAAGGTATGGCCCGAAAGCCTTAACATTCTTAAAAGGGGAACATTAAAAGATGTGGATTTCTATTCATAATTGTTTATTTATATTTCTGGAAAAAGCTTAATACGCTAACATTGACGAGATGACGTATTATTTATGTATGCAGTTGATCGCGGCTGCCAGCGCCATTAATCGCGTCACAGTTGGCTGGGAATTTATCAAACAACATGTTATGTATTTGTTTTTTTTTTTCTAATAACAATATTTTAGTGTGTCATTGCCAATTGGCAATTGAACAAATAGACAGACAACAATAACAAACCTAAAAAAAAAAAATAATAACATGATGCTGATGTTTTTTTTTTTTACTTTTCAGCGTTATCCAATTTAGCGGCTAATAGAGCACAAAATACAGATAGAACTGGTAAAATCTGATTCTAAATCTATTTTTTACGGTTTTAACTGGATAAATACAGAAAAAAGAAAACAACATGAGCGGTCTAGTTTTAGTGAAATTTAACTAAATGTTGTATAATTAAGCATAAGATGATTATAAACACAATTAACATACTTTTGCATAATAAAAATTTTTTTTAAAATAATCAGAATTTTTTCATGGCCTTATGCGACTGGTTCAGTTCTTGTCGAGGAAGGTAGGCTTTATACTGCAGGCAGCTAGCCACACCGGCTTTGAGTACTTGTGTCTGATTAAGAAGGGTATTTGAAAGCAAAGTGCAACGGACGCTCAGAATAATTTGTGGATGCTACCCATGCTACCTGAAGCATATTTTAGAGGCTAGCTCGTAGCATTAGCACTAACGAGCGATAATAACACCAGTATTCGTGTACGAACCACTTCAACACAAACACCAAATCATCGACCCTCGGTCCCCAATTGTCAAACATCCGATCCAACCCTAGTGAAAAACATCCTATCACATATAAACGCAATTAGATTGTAGGTTGATTTCATATATAAAGCAAATATCGAATGTCAGTAAAAATCATCATGCAGATGAGTTTTGCGGAAATATCGAACTCAAACACGGCTTGGAAGATCTTTGAACGTATAGGGCTGTCAAAAGCAGTATTATATTCGACAAGTAAATGGTATGAGTTTGTCTGCATATTTCAAATCTTATTGGTTCACACAGTCCACTAGATAAGTAATTGGACGCACACATGTGCATCTGTTATGGGATCATCTCGTTTCAAATGCATGGGGTCCTGCATTTATTCCTCCTGTCAGATGGTGCCAACCAGCTGTTATATTTTCCTATCAACTTGCAGCCAGTTTTGGACAGTTCGTCTGATGACCGGTCGGCTTCTGATGTATTATATTCGTTAGCCCACTTGCTGCTGTCTTCGCTGTCTGTCAAAGTGATGTTTGCATTTCTAAGCACGCCATCAGTTACCAGGTCAGCCTACTCATTTCTGCAGGAGGGTGTGTTTGTGATTGATTTTCCCTTTTTGGTAGAATCATTTTATAACTACTTTTCCGACTGTTACGTCTGCTGTCATGGCAGCTAGAATGCAATACACCTCCTGTAGGTACTGGTAGGAGTTGCGTAGTATTTTGCTTTTTAGGTATCGGGCTCGTATTTTTAAATCTATACTGTGGGTTACTTAGCCATCACCATATCACATCATTTCTCATGCAGACTTGGTACAGACAATGGTTGTTAATTATACCCTCAGTCTTTAGACGAACGAGGGTGCACATATTTTCATACGGGCAAAATGTGCCTCATCGTTGATTTAGCACTGTCCGACCGTCTGTTGGGCTGGAGCGCACTATAACTCTCGAACAATTCAACCGATTCGGTTTAAAATTTTGCTTTCGTAATACTTACTTACTTAGCTGGCCCATTTCAGAATATTTGTTCCATAGACCGAACTAAGAAAAGATCTCCCATTCTCTCTGTTTTTCGCTTCGCTTTTTGGAATACCGGGCCTTACCATTTCTTCATCCACTTGTTTGCGCATCTATTCTTTGGCCTGCCAATTCTGCGTGCACCGCCATGAGACTCGAATTTATACGCCTTTTTAACGGGTTCATCATCGCTCATTCTTATGATATGGCCTAGCCAACGCAATCGCTGCATCTCGATACGTTTATCTATACTGATGTCGTTGTATAGCAGATACAGCTCGTGGTTCATACGACGTCGATATTCACCGTGAACGCAGATAGGTCCGTAGATCTTTCGAAGAATTTTTCTCTCAAACACGCCAAGCACTGCCTTTGCTTGCGCAAGTACCCAGGCTTCGGAACCATACATCAACACGGGTAATATCAGTGTTTTGTAAAGCGTTATTTTTGATTGACGAGTTGTGGCTTTGTGCTTCCTTAAGCCAAAGTAGCACATGTTTGCCAATACAATTCTTCTTTTTATTTCACAACTGATGTCGTTTGTTGTGTTTACGGCGGTGCCGAGGTATACGAAGTCTTTTACTACCTCAAAATTATAGGAACCAACTTCAACAGTTGGTCCGATGCGTGCAGACACCATCAGCTTGGTCTTCTAGCCGTTTACCGCCAAACCCACTTTAGCAGATTCTCCTTCGACCTTCATAAATATATCGGTTACTTCTTTTACTGATCGTCATGATGTCTATATCATCAGCATAAGCAAGTAACATGTGGCTATTGGTGTAGATTGTGCCACTTCTTTTGACGTTTGCCTCTCGTATAACCTTTTCTAGCAGGATGTTGAAAAGATCACACGATCCTATTTTACAAGCCGAATGAGCTTTGCGGGGATACAAAATTCAGACATTGCTTGGAATACCTTTGAACGCAGCGGGCTGTCGGAGGCTGCTTTATAATATCTGGTCAATGTTGGACTTGCCAGGTTTGAAGCCGCATTGGTATGGTCCTATTATTTCGTTGACCATGGGCTTTAGTCGTTCGCACAATATCCCTGACACTATCTTGTAGGCGATAGGGAGAAGACTTATTCCCCTATAGTTGAAGCATAAAGTCTTATCTCCTTTCTTATGAACTGGGCAGACTTCGCTACTATTGGATACCAACAGTTTGGAAAAATGCTCTTTCCATATCCTTAGCACCCTATCTGTATCAGTTACCAGACTACATTGCTGGTCTCTACAGGAGGATTTGCCAGTTTCAAAGCCATCAGTTTAATGTTTCACTCTTTGGTAGAATTTACGGACTTCATTCTGTCGCCTGTACACCTCGATTTGTTCACACCCTCGCTTTTCCATCTCTCTCTTTTCCCTGCGGAAAAGACGTTTCTCTTCTCTCCTTTTCTCCCGATACCTCTCTCGAGCGCTACGCGTTGCTACTGATTGTAAAGTAGCCCTATATGCCGCATTTTTCACTTCGGTAGCATCACGACACTCCTGGTCATACCATGGATTCCTTGGTGGAGGTCTCTGGTATCCAAGTACTGATTTTGCGGCTATTTGCATGGAGTGGGTAACGTTTTGCCATTGTCCTGATATGTTATCGGGACGAGGAGTGCTTTGATTAAGCAGTTGGGCCATGTCTTCCATCTATCACAACGTGATCAATTTGATTTCTTGTTCTTTGGTCTGGCGCCAGCCAGGTGACCTTATGAATATCGAGATGCTTAAATCTGGTACTGCTAACTACCATGTTTCTTGCAGCTGCAAAGTCTATCAGCCTCATACCATTGTCAGATGTTTTACTGTGGAGACTGAATTTTTTGTGCCAAAGATATTCTCCTTTCCAATTTTGGCATTAAAATCGCCTAGTATAATTTTAATGACATGGGCAGGGCAACGGTCATAAGTTTCTTCTAAGTTCTCGTAAAATATAGTTTTGGTCTGTTCGCCCTTGCCTTCAGTGAGAGCATGAGCGCAAATAAAGCTGATGTTGAAGAATTTTGCTGTTAATCGAACTGCGACGACTCTTTCATTCGCTGGGGTGAAGCTGGAAACCAGATGTTTTAATCTCCGACCAACTACAAATCCGCAACCAAACTCATGCTTTGTCTCATGGCAGCTGTAATACAGTGCGTCACCTTTAGGTGTTGTGGTGACGCCTTTCCTGTTGCATCGTATTTCCAGCATGTCAGTAATGTCGGCCTTGTACTCTTCAAGTACATCTGCCAATGCGTTAACTGCACCTTCTCTATAAAGTGTGCGAACATTCCAGGTGCAGATTCGCAGATCATGGCCCTTAAAATGTTTGCGGGATTTGTCAACTTTAGAGGGGTTTGTGTTTCTTTCCTTTCGTTTTTTCATAGTAGGCTGTTTTTTCTAGGGCAAGGTTCTTGTGGGTGAACGCGCGGCACATGTTAGCTCACTACCTTTAACGGGTGTTAAAGCCAGTTCCACAGGTGATACCACGGGGAGGTCGGTGTCCACTTCAGATGAAAGAAGGACCAAGATAAATCCTGGGCTTTGCCATGTTGAAGCCGGTCAATACCGTTCCTTGGTATCTTCCATCCCCTATGTCACCCTTTCGTAATACTTTGTCCAAACTTAATTTAAGTTCGAAGATGGGTTATATCGGTCCACTCCTTCCGGTACCTCCCCCACAAAAGTTAGAAAATGTTTGCAAAATTTGTGTGCACAATAACTCATCTGGGGCAAGTCCATACATCCTGTGCAAATAGCCTGAAAAGTGCAAGAAACCCCAATGACAGCGTGTTTAGTGGTTAGAGCGCAAGATAACTCTTGAACGGATCTGCAGACTCGGTTCAAAATTGGCCTTCGTAATATTTTGTCCACGAAGGTTCAAATTTGTTCGGAAAAATTGTGCGCACGATTACTCTTGAAGGGAGTGACCGATTTGGTCCATACTTTACACATCCTAATACCTCTGTCATATGTATATCAGGTTTGGATATGGACTGTATTTGTCCACTCATTCGGGTATCTCCCACACAAAAGTTTGGATAAATTCTCTTTAAGACCTGCTCTCGAATTACTTTGATTTCTGTTGAAGTAACTGGCATTCGCTGCCTCATTTACGACGGTAAAGGCTTTTTAGGGGCAAGTCCATACTTCTTGAGAAACAGCCTAAAAATGTGTCCAAACTTAGTTTCAGTTCGAAGATTGACAACAACTTCCTGTACTTCCCTCCAATATTTAAAAAAATGACACTTAAATGGTATGCACGATATCTCTTGAACGGGGCAACCAAATTTAACGAAACATTGGGTCTCCTAATATTTTGTCCAAATTTAGTTTAACTTCTAAAATCTCCGATATCGATTTTCTCTTTATGTTACCTCCTCGACAAAAGTTCAACAAGTGTGTCGATCTGTGCGTAGATGAAAGTTTTTTTTTTTTCACATAGGCTGAGGATATATCTATGTCGACAAAGTCGACTTATACTTGTCTACTTGTTATGTTTGACTTTGGAGTTGGCTGGCTGGAGAGTACAAACCGAAATGTCAAGTGATTTAGGATATATAGTCCATATTTGTTCGAAATGTTGTTACTATTTAAATTAAACGATCGGAGAGGCTTCTATACTTAGTTCAGCTTATGAGACACCCAAAAACTCAGAAACTTTTATCGTCAGGCCACCTAAGCAACTATAGTTATCACTCATTAAGCTGAGTAAGACCATAACATATTTTAACTTTGTTTTACGTTCTATACGTAATAAAAGTTTATTCATTAAACGAGTACCTTGAAACTACGAAAATTTTTCCCACCCCAGACGACTCAACTCCCACAACATCTATGTGACACATCCAGAAAATAAAAAAATATTCTTCCAATAGATTTCTCTATAATTTTATATTAATTAACCGAAACAAATAGAACAACAAACACATCACTTAAAAAAGCTGCCACCAAAGTAGAACACAACAAAAACATAAAAACCCAAATAATAGTAAAAAAATCAATTGTCTCTTGTTATTTGTCATCCGTGTATTCGAACTATTAATTTGTTAATGACAAAATAACAAGAATCCCATTTATAAAAAAAAAACATCATAAAGCAAAATCAAATTGCAGAGTTAACTAACCAGAAACAGAGAGACGAACAGACAGACATACAATTGGGAAACAACGGTATGCTTTATGGAAGTGCCATAATTTAGTTGTAGTCTTTTTGTTCAACAGCAGATTTAACAAACCATAACAAAATCGATTAAATTTAACAATTTGTTGCCTCCGGGGGGAAGGCGGAAGATGGTTTGCAACTCGCAGTCTAAAAAATTAAACAGAATTTAATTGAATTAAATGTGTGACAATGTTGTACAACAAATAAATAAACAATCAACCAACCATACATCCAACCATCCCACAATTGCGAACAAACACATGTTAGACATGCCGGTAACATTAATTTTCAAACTTTGTTTACCGTTACTGATTGTTGGCTCACTCACTGTCGTGTAACATCACACATATGTATGTACATACATATGAAGTTTTCTGATTGTCATGAAATTCCAAACCAAAAAATAATAATAGAAGCCAATTAAATAAAATAATTTTAATTAATTCGTTCTGCATTAAAATTAAACAGTTCGTAAAATTTTAAACGAATTAGAAAATAACAACAACAATAAAACTCACAACAACTGAACCTTATATAGAGTTATGGTATATTATGTAAATTCAGAAAAACTTAAATTGATGACTTCTAAATTCACAGAAACAGAGCAAAAACTCCCATTACCAATTAATAACGAATTAATAACGATGCTGCGTCAGCGCATCGCCCATTGTGTCTTCTACGTCGTCGTCTGATTCTTCGTCATCGTCGGAATACGAGACGCCCCCGCAGTCTCCCCTACAACAACAAATGCAGCACCTAACACCACAAGTTGTTGTTCAACGGCTCGGAAATGCATCATTCCTGCAATTCAATTGCAACGGTCTCCGCAATAAGGTCAGCGAAATTGTAGATTTTATGAGTCGGAAAAACATCATGGTCGCCGCGATCCAAGAAACAAAGTTCACCGCCACTTGTAGCTTACGTTGTGATGGTTACAACGTTTTGCGGAAGGATCGCACAAGAAGCGGAGGAGGAGGACTTGCCTTCCTGATACACCAGTCTGTCCAGTACAGACCTATCTCGCTTGAGCTTGTCTCTAGTGACCCATACATGGAATGTATGGGGGTAGCAGTAAAGTGTGGTACTGCCGAGGTAGATCTGCTTAATGAGTACATACCGCCGATGAATAGCTGTGCCCGGCGTTATATGCCCGATATTAGTTCGCTTTTAGAAGGGCAATAACCTGGTCTGGTGCTAGGGGACTTCAATGTTCATCACGAGCTTTGGCATTCCGTCCTAGGTAATTACCAGAGGGGTACAGCGCTGGCTGAGCAAATTGATAGCACCACGTTTTGCACGGTGAATGAAGACGCTCCTACGAGGATTAGAGGAGACTGCCACAGCTCGCCAGATATCACTATTGTGTCACCAGGTCTGATAAATGACGTATCCTGGCAATCCGTCATTTCCCTTAGCTCAGACCACCTCCCTATCATCGTCTCCGTAAACAGACCACCCGATTTCATAACCTCTGAACGCCGTTCTTTCCTGAACCATGGCAAAGCTGATTGGGTAGCTGAGAAAACTTTTCGGGACATCATCACTGCAGCAGCCGCTCGTTACATACCTGCTGGTCGAATACCCGAAATAAGACCAAATTTCCCAGCAGAAGCGACGGGACTAGCAAATGAGCTTCGTCGTACGAACCCTGAAGACCCAAGAGTTAGAGAGCTTACTCTTGAAGTCAACAGGTTAGTTGGCGAACATAAGCGGAAAAAGTGGTTAGACCACCTGATGCAATGCAACATTGGTGCAGGATTAAGTAAATTGTGGGCAACGGTTAAATCACTCTCGAATCCGGAAAATAAGGATGACAGAACAGCAGTTACTTTCAAAGGCGTGACATTAACTGACCCAAAGAGGTGCGCGTGTTATTTTAACCGGCAGTTCATAGAGCACCCCGAGAGTGATAGGGCGAAGAGAAGCGCCGTATAAGAAGAGCCCTTCCAGCTGCGGAGGTACCACCTCAATTTACGATGAGCGATGTTGCAGACGCCATCCGAAACGCGAAATCATCCAAAGCGTTGGGCCCACACCGAATATCGATGGTAATGCTTAAGCAACTGGATGAACCTGGAGTTGAGTATTTAACAAGTGTCCTCAACCTATCGTTAGCCACCCATATCATACCAGAAGCCTGGAAAGTTGGCAGGGTGGTCCCGTTACTGAAGTCTGGCAAGCCTAGCCAGCAGAGGTGAATCGTACAGGCCGATTTCGCTCCTGTCGCCAGTAGCAAAGATCCTAGAGGCACTACTCCTCCCCACGATGAGAAGGTGTTTTCCAGTTACCCAACATCAACATGGATTTCGGAAAATGCATAGCACTACAACAGCATTAGACGCCATATCCACACATATCAGTAGAGAGAGGACTGAACCAGAAAAGGCCGTGCGACCGAACAGGCATGGTGGCTTTTGACCTATCGAAGGCGTTCGATGCCGTCAACCATACCAAGCTGTTCGAGGATATAGAGAAGACTAATCTCCAGCCATGTTTGAAACGTTGGGTAATCAACTATATGTGCGGACGCCAGTCGTTTGTGGAATTCAGAAACAAGAAGTCCAAACCCCGTTGAGTGAAACAGGGAGTTCCCCAAGGAGGGAACTGTTTAACCTCTACCTTTCTGAAATTCCACACCCTCCAGACGGTATAGAGATGGTGATGTATGCGGATGATTGTACGATCTTGGCGTCGGGTCCTATCATCGATGACATATGTGATAGGTTAAATGTCTACATAGCTGACCTAGTACAGTTCCTCCATTTGAGGAATATGAAAATATCCGCCGCTAAATCCACTGCCACAATGTTCACCACATGGACGGCTGAAATGATGCTCCTACTGAACATATTGGTCGATGGTGCACTTATTCCGACCACTAATTACCCCAAAATACTGGGTGTAACGTTCAATAGCATGTTTATATCGTCCGCGCATGCCACAGCTATTTGCGATAAGATCAGAAGTAGGAACAAGGTGTTCAAGTCGTTGACCGGCAGCACTTGGGGAGCTGACAAAGAAACCTTGTTGACCACCTACAATGCAATAGGCCGGTCTGTGGTAAGCTATGCGGCGCCAGCGTGGTCAGCAAAGGTTAGCACTACGCAGTGGAAGAAGATTGAAACCTGCCAAAAGGCTGCCCTGAGGACTGCAACAGGGTGCCTCCTCATGATACCAGTGGACCATCTTCATGATGAGACGAGGACGATGTAGCCGCCTCAATATCCACTGACACCTACAGACAGATCGAATGTGTTTAAGGTCTCTTCAGAATTTTGAACTTGCCGACAAAAATGTGGTTTAGGAATTAACTGCACTAAGACACCAATGTTGAACCTTTGTGAGGGAGGTACCCTTAGGGAGGACCGATATGGGCCATTTTAGAAGTTAAACTAAATTTTGACAAAATATTTGGAGGTCCAAAGTTTGGACCAAATTGGTTGCCCCATTCAAGTGATATCGTCCAAGCATTTTAGTGAAATTTTTTAAATATTGGGGAGAAGTACCGGAAGTTGTCGACCGGTATTGCCCCATGAAACTAAGTTTGGATATAATATAACGAAGACCAAATGTGGGACCAAATCGGTTGAACAGTTCGTGAGTTATCGTGTTCTCCGACAGCCACATATGGTGACATAAGGATTTTTTTACAACTTTCGGGCAGTTTTCCTAAGAAATATGGACCTGCTCCTGAAAAACTTTTACCGTCGTAATGAAGGTAGCGAATGCAAATCGCTTCAACAAAAATCAAAGTGATTCGAGAGCAGGTCTTAAAGTGAACTTATCCGAAATTTTCTGTGAGAGGTACCAGAAGGAGTAGACAAATATAGTCCATATTCGAACCTGATCTATATCTGGTACATATATTAGGATGTGCAAAGTATGGATTACATCGGTCACTCCCGTGGGCACAACATTTTTGAACTTTTGTGGGGGAGGTACCTGAAGGAGTGGACCGATATGGCTTATCTTCGAATTTAAACTATGTTTGGACAAAATATTACGAAGGCCAAATTTTGGACCGAATCGGCGGATCCGTTCGAAAGTTATCATGCGCCCCATCCACTACACACGGTGTCATAGGGGCTTTTTGCATCTTTCGGGCTATTTTCTCAGGAAGTATGGACTTGCCCTGATGAAGCTTGTACCGTCGTATGGGGGACAATGAATACAATTTGTTCAAAAATCAAAGCGATTCGAGAGCGAGTGCTAATCTGAACTTCTCCGAAATTTTTTGTGGGAGGTACCCGAAGGAGTGGAGCGATTGAGTCTATATGGGAACCTCATCTAAGTCTGGTAGAAATTGCACGATGTGCAAAGTATGGACCAAATCGGTTACATCCTTCAAGAGTTATCGTGCGCACAAATTTTCCGAACACTTTCGAACTTTTGTGGGGGAGGTACCGGAAGGAGTGGACCGATATAACCCATCTTCGAACATAAACTAAGTTTGGATAAAATATTAAGAAAGTCAAATTTTGGACCAAATTGGTTGATCCGTTCGAGAGTTATCGTGCGCTCCAACCAGCCAGACTGACAGGCGGACGGAAATAGCTAAATCAGCTCCAAATTGTCTGAAACACATTTCGTCCAAACATACTTGGGGTCTAAAACCAATATTTCGATGAGGCACATTTCGCCCGTATGAAAGTGTATATATACCCTCGTTAGCATAAATTCTGAGTGTATAAAAACAAGCACAATAATTATGCCGTATATAAAATATATCGATTTTGAATCAAGAGTTTGCTTTCAAATCTATAGGTACCGTAATGTGGGGCTTTACCAAATCACTGACATATACAAACATTTTTAGTAAACAAACTTCTTCATAAAGGACTCGAAATAACAAATTATATTGCAAAGTAGCCATTTTAGAATGTGTCGGCGGTTTTGAAGCTTTTGGGTTATAATCTCAGGAAGTATTGACTTACTCCAGAAAAAAATCGTACCGTTGCACAGTGGATGCTCTTATATGGAGAAAGTGGTTTCATTTAATTTGGAAAATGTTTCATTTAATTTGGAAAAGGTTTCATTCAATTTGGAAAAGGTTTCATTTAATTTGGAAATGCTATATATAATACATATATACATAATATATATGTATATATGGAAGAAATAATATGATGCGCGAAGTTTGGGCCAAATCAATTGCCTCCTTCGAGAATTATCGTTCACACCATTTTACAGGAAAATGTTGAACTATGTGTGGGAGGTACCGGAAGAAGTGGACCGATATGTGCCATTTTCGAACTTAAACTAAGTTTGGACAAAATATTACCATATCCAAATAAAAAGAAAGATAAAACAAGTAAGAAAATATAAGTCAGCTGTGATGACGGAAATATACCCTCAGCCTATGGCAATAAAGAACCAAACACACTAACTATACAGTATAAAAAATACTAATTTTGTATCGGGCTATACCAAATCATTGAAATTTACCAACAATTTTAGAGGACAAACTTCTGATTCAGAGAGAACACGAAATATTAATTTACGTTAAACTAAGTTTTGAAGCAATTTTTGAAAATGTTGAGAGTTTTGGGGCTTTTGGACAATTATCTCATGAAGTATGGGCTAATTCCAGAAAAATATGTACAGTTATAATATACAGTGAAAACAACCTTCTGCAAAAAATATCAAACAGATCCGATACGAGTCTTCAAAATGCACTTTTCCCAAATTTTCTGTGGGAGCTACCCTAAGGACCGACCTGATATATGAATGGATGAAGTAATACGATGTGTTAAGATTCGGCCAATCAGCGAGAGTTATCTTGTCGAATTTCCATTTTATTTGAGAGCGGTCGTAAAGGCAGCCGCAAGGACAACCTACTGAAAACGATTTGTCTGGAATCAGTTGAGCCGTTCGAGAGTTATCGTGCGCACCAGCCAGCCAGACGGACGGACAAAGCTAAATCGACTCCAAATTGTCTTAAACGAATTTCGTCCAAACATACTTAGACCCCAAGTATTTTTGGACGAAATTAGTTTCAGACAATTTGGAGTCGACTTAGTTTTTTCCTCAAGGCTGAGGATAAAAAATTAGTAAAATAATTCGTAATTTTCTGGAAATCATACGTTTAACTTTCACTTTAAACATTGTCTAAAATTATACACGTACATCCTGCTTTATGGCCCAACCCATGATGACCCTCAAAATCTCTAATCATAAAAATCTTTATATTCAGTTTAATTCTTGTTGTGCTTATTATTTTCATATTTGCCGTTGTCGGTGTTTATTGCTTTTTATTTTTCGCCATAAACAAAATTACCATTAGCATCGCTGCTAAAAACGCACACGCGCCACTTAAAAAAGCAAACATTGTAAACAAAATTATTTTCAAACGTTTTAAGACCATAATTGTATGTCATTCTTGTGGCATTACGATTCTATGAATAATACGCCGGAGAAATCTAAAAGATCTACATACTACATAGCCGCGCCGCTCCCCGGCTTACCGCCATCATCGTTTTTATAGCGTTAGAAATGTTATGCATTTCCCGTTTCCTCTCCACTATCGTTCGTTCGTTTGCGTAATATCATCTGTTTGGTTAACACAAATAGACGGAGGATGGTTGGTGGATACAACAAAGTATGTAAGAAATCTCCAGAAATATTTTGCAATGCGTGTGCGTGTGTGTGGCTGTGTGGTTTGTTTTTATAACTATTTGTAGTGGCACGTGTGCGTGGCATGAGGAACAGCCCGTTGCGCAGTGGAAGCGGTAATAGAACTACTGAACTAAATTTGGCTTTATTTGATAATGACACACATACTCTTGGAATGAAATAAGAGCATAACATATGGATGGAGGAGAAATTGATGAAAGCGCAACAAATGTTTAACCGGCGTAATGTACGAGTGTTTGCGAGACGTAATGAGGCTACAGTGTTATATAGCGGAATTGTTGGAAAAGGGGGCTCATAATTTGCTGTCATATTTGTATACAAAATTGTTGCGAAATAAGGAACAAAAGAACAAATAAGGAGAATGGTTTTAGACTCAAAGAAGACTAAAAACCAAATTTCCCATATTTCGGTAAACATTTCAAAATACCGAAAATCAAGAGGTTCGCTTCTTTGGCGGATATGGTAATCGCGGACCTATAGAGATAATTTTTCTGGAATATTTTATAACCCCATGGAAGACTAAATAACAAATATCAGTCTTTCGGTGGGATATTGAGGTCACAACCTTCAGAATTACGAAAATCGGGAGGTACCGATACCTATGAGGGCTATATAGAAACGTGGAACTATACCGACGAAAGGCTGTTACCTCCAACAAAGACTAAATAACAAATTTCAGCCATTTCGGTGGGTTGCTGTGGCCACAACTTCCAAAATACGCAAATCGGGAGGTACCGTTGTATGAAGCCCAAATACCAAATTTCATCAATTTCGGAAGAATATTGAGGCCACAACCATCGAAATACCGGAAATAGGTAGGTACCGTTCTATGAGTGCTATACTAAGGCGTGGACCTATACCGACAAAATTCATATGGAAAGTTAAATGCCCCAAATGAAGACCAAATACCAAATTTCAGTAATTTTGGGCAAACGTTAAATACCGCAAATGAAGTCCAAATTTCATCAATTTCGGTGGAATATTGAGGCCACTGAAAATCGGGGGGTACCCTTTTATGGGGCTATATGAAGGCGTGGGCTTATACCAACAAATTTCATATGGAAAATTTTGTAACCCAAATCAAGACTATATACCAAATTTCAGCCATTTTGGAGGAATATATGGGCCACAACCTTCAAAATACCGAACCCTGTGTGGGCTCAAACATTAACTTGAGTTTTTCTCAAATCAGGCAAATGGCATATGAAACACTTAAGCATGACACCGACGATATTTAAAAACAATTTCGAAATATTTTTATTTCTTAGTGCAATTTCGCAGCACTTATCGCTTGCAGAAATAGAAATCTTCAGTATAAACAAAATTTTGATTCCACTCAAAATATGACCGTTTTTACTAAAAATTCACAAATTTAAAATAGCACCTGAAATTTGACCCACTAACATGTATGTATATTTCAAATATTTAGGTTAGTCGATATAAAAAATCTAATCTTTCACGTGACCAAACAAAAAACACATCTGGAACATTGACTTTGAATTTGGTGTAGTTTATCTAAATAACAGATATACGACGTTATTTAGTGTCGTTGTTGTGAATTATTTGCGTAAATAAATAATATTTTTGGGGCATAGGTTCGTGTACGTATCTTATCGTGGAAACTTCAAAATAACACCGAAATTATTCTATTTTTGGTGGCACGTGTATTCCGGGTGACGTTTTTATATCAAAGAATACGTTTGAAGTAAAGTAAAAGTACAAATTATGGAGAAAAGCGATAAAGAAAGTAGAAAATGATGTAATGGAATGATCATGCCAAGACACAAAACATGCCTTATATGATGAGCAATTCTAAGAATACTCAGAGAACATAAAACAATTTATAAAAAGAAAAGTTAAAGATAGTAACTAAAGCTATGCACAAGATACTGGTTTCTTCATTTAAGGCAAATAAAACTTATTCGACACTACTTGTATAGCATTTTTATACCCTCCACCATAGTATGGAGGGTATATTAAGTTTGTTTTTCCGTTTGTAACGCATTGAAATACTCATTTGCGACCCTATAAAGTATATATATTCTTGATCAGGGTAAAATTTTGAGTCGATCTGTGCCCGTCCGTCCGTCCGTCTGTGGTAATCACTCTAGCATCCACAAAAATGGAGATAGAACGCTGAAATTTTGGGAAAATGCGTCTTTTGTTTGCAGGCAGGTCAAGTTCGATGATGCGCTATATCGGTCCACGTTTTGCTATAGTCCCCATATAACGGTACCCCCCGATTTACAGTATTTTGCCGTTTTTAGCTACATTTTCAGACCGATTTAGCTATAATTTGACATTTAAGATGCTTAAGTGTCAATAAACTTATATAAAAAAATTGTGGACATAGGTCCACGTTTTGGTATAGCCCCCATATAACGGTACCCCCCGATTTACGGTATTTTGCTGTTTTAGCTACATTTTCAGACCGATTTAGCTATAATATGACATTTAGGGTTCTTAAGTGTCAATAAATTTATATAAAAAAATTGTGGACATAGGTCCACGTTTTGGTATAGCCCCCATATAACGGTACCCCCCGATTTACGGTATTTTGCTGTTTTAGCTACATTTTCAGACCGATTTAGCTATAATATGACATTTAGGGTTCTTAAGTGTCAATAAACTTATATAAAAAAATTGTGGACATAGGTCCACGTTTTGGTATAGCCCCCATATAACGGTACCCCCCGATTTACGGTATTTTGCTGTTTTAGCTACATTTTCAGACCGATTTAGCTATAATATAACATTTAGGGTTCTTAAGTGTCAATAAACATATATAACAAAACTTGTGGACATAGGTCCACGTTTTGGAATAGCCCCCATATAACGATGCCCCAAGATTAACGGTATTTTGACGTGTTTAGCTACATTTTCAGGTCGATTAAGCTATAATTTGACATTTAGGGTTCTTAAGTGTAAATAAACTTATATAACAAAAGTTGTGGACATAGGTCCACGTTTTGGTATAGCCCCCATATAACGGTACCCCCGATTTATGGCATTTTGACGTTTTTAGTTACATTTTCAGACCGATTTAGCTATAAATTGACATTTAGGGTTCTTAAATGTCAATAAACTTATATAACTAGTGGACATAGGTCCATGTTTTCGAATAGCCCCCATATAACGTTACCGCCCGATTTCAAGTATTTTGACGTTTAAATTCACATTTCTAGACTTAATTAGCTATAATTTGATATTTAGGATTCTTAGTGACCAAAAAACTTATATTCGAAATAATTATGAACGTAGGTCCATGTTTTGGTATAGCCCCATACAACGGTACCTCCCGATTTTCGGTATTTTGAGAATTTTACCTACAAGTTTTAACCGAAATATCTGTAATTTGAACATTTGACATTTGAAATGCTTAGTGGTCACCACACCTCTCCACCAAAATTGTCAAGAAAGGTCGATGTATTGATAAAGCCCCCATATAACGGCACCTCCCGATTTTCAGTTATTTGATGATTTTAGCTACAATACTAAACCGAACTAGCAGTAATTTGACGTTTGAAGTTCTTAGTGGTCACAACACCTCTCCATCAAAAATTGTCAACATGTTCGGATATAGCTCCCATATAACGGTACCTCCCAATTTTCAGTAATTTCAGCTGCAATTTTAGCTACAATTTTTAACCGAACTAACTATAATTTGACATTTGAAGGTTGTAGTGGTCACCACACATCTGCATCAACAATTTTACTTAAAATGCTTAACCGAACGTAGGTCCATGTTTTGGTATAGCCCCAAAACAAACCTCCCGATTTTCCGTACCTTAGCTTTATTTTTTGGACGAACTTTTTGTAATTTGAAACAAAAATTGTTCATTTAAGTTCATATTTTCGTATAGCCCACATACCTCCGAACTAGCTGTTAATGACATTTGAAGTTCCCACGTTATGTACCTATTTTCGGTATTTTGAGGATTCTAGCTACAATTTTTAACCGAATTAGGAGTTATTTGACATTAAAGGCTCCCATCAAAAACTGTCAACATAGGTCCATGTTTTATTATAACCTCTAACGGCACCTCCCAATTTCTAGCCCACCAAAAATTGTCAACATACATAGTTAGATATAGACACCATAAAAAAGGGCCTCCCGAATGAAGCATTTTATGTACATTATCTGACATTTTAACGTACGCACTTAAAGTTGGGGACAGGAATGAAAACTAATTATTCCATTTTAGTTCAGAATATTTTATGGTGGAGGGTATGAAAAGTTCGGCCCGGCCGAACTTAATGCTTTTTTACTTGTTATTGGATGAAATAGTCGTGAAATGTAAGCCAACTGGGGTTTAAGGACAATATTCCGCAATATTCTGGCGTGATATTTTTTTAGTTATAGCCCTAATGTACATATATGTAGGATATTGCCCAATTTTATGTATTTCGAGGGTTTTTTTAGTCAAATTTTCGAACCGATATTCCTGTAATTTGGTATTGTGTTTAGTCAGAGAATAGAAAGAACAACGATGACCTCTTTTAAAGAGTGTTGCTGCAGTTTCCTCCTGAAGTGGATGTAACTTGGTATTTTGGGATCTCAATGGGTAGAAAACCTACACCAATAAAAATATCAGTATAAAGTGATTACCGTCAGTTAAGATATTATTCTCCTTCAAGGAATATTACTCAACGTAGAGAAAAAACTTAGTAGTTACTAATTGTTCATATTTACTTCAATACAGTGGTAGAGGATGGTATAAAAAGTTTGGACGATACCAATCTTACTTGTTTTTCAATAACTTGCTGCCCCTAGTACGATAGTACAAGTTTTTTCAGGGGCAAGTCCAAACTTCCTGAGAAAATGGCCTGAAAGCTGTGAAAACCCCATGCGGCCACTATATTTAGCGGCTGCACTGTGGTTCCGCCCGTGGACAAAGATCGAAAATTTTATGGCCAATATTATTTTGCTAATTTACAGCGGTAATATGTCAAGTTAAGTCGAAAAATAGATCCGCAAAGCATTCGTAGTTTATGAGTGAAATTAAAATAAATTGAAGAGGTAAATGTACAATTTCCAAAATGAAACTTATAGTTGATGGCATTGACTATGTTTTTACGAAAAAACTTATTGAAAATTCGTTGTCTAACTTCCTTAAAAATAAATTCATTCCTGTAAATGACTTTTGTGATATTTTTAATATCATTACTATAAATTTATGTTGAGTTTTACTAATGTTGGCCCCGTAAGGGCAAGTCCATATTTTTTTTAAATATAGGGGAAAGTCTCTAGTTTACGAGCTATACCTAAACGTGGACCTATATTGAACATTTTTGCACGGAGGTATGGTGTTCCCTCCGAAGTCAAAATACATAATTACAGCTAACTCGGTTAGAAAATTTGGCTAAAATCGGCAAAATACCGAATATCGGGACGGTCGTTTATATGAGACCTATATCTAAACTTGGACTTATAATTAACATTTGTTACAAGGAGGTATGTTGTTCCCTCAGAACACAAAATGCAAAATTACAGCCAAATCGATTGGAAAATTTGGCTAAAATCGTGGACCTACATTTATTAAAATTGTTTTTCTCTCTTTTGGGCTCGTTATAAAACAATGTTTAAAATTTCGAGGCGGTAGCTCGATTATAACTACTTTTGGCACTCCTTTCCGTACAAATGGGACCACAAATTTTGAACAGTACGCTGCATTGGTCCATACCTTGCATAGCGTAATATTTCTGTGAAGTTTAGATAAAGTTTGAAGATGGGATTTATCGGTTCACTCCTTCCGGTAACTCCCCACAAAAGTTAAAAAACGCTAAAATGGAAAGCGTGCTTTTTTCTCATATTGGTCCTCTCCTTAGAGTACCTTCCTCACAAAAGTTCAACATTTTGTTTAAGTGCCGTTTAAGGTCTCTTTGATGATCCTTTGTAAAAAAAAAGAGAAACTCCCTAAATACATAATTTCTGGGGAAAGGATTTTGGTTGTATACCCGGTATTCGATCTGTCCATAGATGAAAGTTTCTGGTATTTCTCTGCCAGCAAAGCCGATTGATACTTTTTATACACTCAGCATTTATGCTAACGAGGGTATGCACACTTTCATACGGGCAAAATGTGCCTCATCGAAATAAAGGTTTTAGACCCCAAGTATATTTGGACGAAATCCGTTTCAGACAATATGGAGTTGATTAAGCTATGCCCGTCTGTCTGGAGCGCTCGAACGCATTAACCGTTCCGGTCCAAAATTTTTTCTAAACTTAGTTTAAGTTCGAAGATGGGTTTTATCGGTCCACTCCTTCCGGTACCTCCCACACAAAAGTTCGAAAATTTGTGCCTACGATAACTCTTGAAGGGAGTAACCATACTTTGTACATCATGAAATTTCTACCAGGCTTAGATGATGTTTCAATATGGACTTAATCGGTTTAAACCTTCGGGTACCTACCACACAAAATTTCGGATATGTGCAGTTTAGGACCTGCTCCCGAATAGCTTTGATTTTGTTGTAACAACTTGTATTCACTGTCCCTTATACGATGATAAAAGTTTCATCAGGGGCAAGTCCATACTTCCTGAGAAAATAGACTGAAAAGTACATAAAACCCATTTCACATCGTTTGTAGTAGTTGGAGCGCAAGATTACTCTCGAACGGAATAGCCGATTCGGTGCAAAAAATGGCCTTGGTAGTATTTTGTCCAAACATAGCTTAAATTCGAAGATAAGCCATATCGGTCCACTCCTTTACTTTACACACCCTAATATATCTCCCAGATATAGATAAGGTTCGAATATGGACTTTATTTGTCCACTACTTCGGGTACCTCCCCCACAAAATATCGGATAAGTTTACTTTAAGACCTGTTCTGAAATTACTTTGATTTTTGTTGAAGCAAATTGTATTCGCTGTCTCAATTACAACGGTAAAACTTTTTTCAGAGGAAAATCCATGCTTCTTGAGAAAACAGCCCAAAGATGTAGAAAACCCCCATGGCACCAGATGTAATGTCTGTATTTGACCCAAAATTTGGCCTTCGTCATATTTTGTCCATACTTAGTTTCAGTTCGAAGATTGGCAAGACCAGTCCACAACTTGCGGTACTTTCCCCCAAAATTAAAAAAATGTCACTGAAATTTTATGCAAGATATCGCTTGAATGGAGCAACCAATTTGGTCCAAACTTTGGATCTCCTAATATTTTGTCCGAATTTAGTTACCTTCTAAAATGGCCCATATCGGTCTTTAGGGTACGGCCCCCTCAAAAGTTAAACACGTGTGTTTAAGTGCAGTTTAGGGTCTGTTGGAAGATCCTTCGGAAATGTATACCGACCCACTGAAATGACTAGTGGGCGAGATATTTATCGAAAAGAATCCCAAAACAAGAACCATTATGGAACCAAGTCGATCCATTCCTTTAAGTAACTCCTCCGCAACACTTTTGAACTTTAATCCTAATCCAAATTTTTGTCGGCAAGTTCAAATGTCCAAAAAGAGCCACAAAATTCTGAAATGATCCTTAATACTTTCGATCTGTCCATAGATGCAAGTTTCAATTCACATAGGCGGAGGGTATATTTCTGTCGGCAAAGCCGACTGATACCTTTTTTATTTGTTACTTCTGCATTGCGATTCGAATACTTTATCCCTTACTCATTCATTTCTTTCTGCATACACCTTTGATCTTTGTGTGTTGAAGAATGGCTATGAAATAACCGAAAACAACAACAATTATGCATTGTAAATCATTTTCTCATTTCCTTCTTATCATCTGGCACCGACTTGACTTTAATCGAATTTCGTCGCATGTCTTGGGATTTAATGTAAATTTATTACGGTTATTTAATTGAATCATTTGTGTATGTTTATGGCCATTTTATATCATTGTGTTCTGTGGTTCTTTTTTGCTGCTCTTCCTTAACAATGAAGACGAAATGTTGACAATAATTCATATTTTTTGGCGTATTAACGGTAATTGTTTTCAAGAATGCGGGAGACAAATATGAATGAATTGCAAATTCTGTTTGTCCTTATTGCGTTGGACGTTCGTTGCTGGTACTTGCATCACCAATATTTCAGACACCTGTGACACATTGTGGTGGTGTAATTAAAATTTTTATTCTCAGCGCCATGTAAAAACAAACAGAGGATGAACATGTTTTTGATATGAAGACAACAAAAAAGTAATAATTAATTTTTCTGATGGATTGATGTTGACAGGAGAAATAAAAACAGCGCGGAAAGGTTGTATAAATTTTGTTAATAAATTTTCAAATGGTAAACATGGTGCAACATGTCTGTGTTTGTGCAACAGTTAAAATATGGAAAAGATGCTTTGGGAAAGTTTCAGCTTTGGTGAGGGGTTACCGGAAAAAGTTGTCCGATATAGAAAGAAGTCTTTCAATCACAGACGACCGACCTCCAAAAGACCTTAAAAGTGTTTTATCTACTGAAGACCTTTAATGGGTTTTCTATCTACAGAAGGCTTCCAAAAAGTCTTCTATTCACATAAGACCCCGAAAAATGTTTTAATTATAAACCTATTTCTTCCTTAGCGTCTTCCATCTTACATAAATTGTTTACGTGTTTGACATCTTATCACATTTGGTGGTTTTGCTTTGGAATTTTTTCTTCCGATGATGAAATAAAACCATGACTGGCACAAAGAAAAAAAATACGCCAAATAAACATGTTTTTGTTTATTTTTCAGTTCTATAGGCCTATCTTTGAAAACAAATTCAAAACAAACCTTGTGACCAAGTTTCAATTTGGCATATCTGATTTTGATAACAATTTAATGTGAGGGGCTTTTTTGAAATTTCTTGAATTTCTTTAACTTATCAGATGATGAATTTGTATTATGAATCAGTTTATTAACGTAACGACTTGTTACTTTGTATATGTGTGTAAATATAGAAGATACAAATTGATGGAAGTTTCCGTTTTATCTTGTCCAATTCTCGAAAATTGAATAGTTTATTGGATTTTTTGATTGATTTAATGATAAAGTTTTCTAAACTATTTTTTTGTAAAAAAAAAAAACAAGTAAAAAAAGTATCAGTCGGCTATGACGACAGAGATATACCCTCAGCCTGCCTGAATTAAAACTTTCATCTACGCACAAATCAAATGTATTTAGAGTCTATTCTGAATTTTATCTATTTTGGAAGTGGACCATTAGTCATTAAAGTGGGTCACCGTATAACTTTTGGATCAATATAAGTAAAGAGGGCCACAACGAACAACATCGGTTACATTTCCAAAGGATCTTCGAACAGACCCTAAACTGCACTTAGACCCAAATGATAAAATTTTGTGGTGAAGGTACCCTAAGGAGAGGACAGATAAGCGATGAGATAAGCTAAATTTAGACAAATTATTAGGAGATCCAAAGTTTGGACCAAGTTGGTTGTTCCGTTCAAGAGATATCGTGCACACCATTTTAGTGACATTTTTTAAATATTGGACGATGTGTCGGAAGTTGTGGCTGAAACTAAATTTGAACCAAAACGGTTGATCAGTTCGAGAGTTATCGTGCTCTCCAGTAACTACTTATGGTGCTATATGGGGTTTTTTACACTTTTCGGGCTGTTTTCTCAAGAAGAGTGGATTTGCCCCTGGAAAAACTTTTACCGTCGTAATTGAGGCAGCGAATTCAAGTTTGAGAGCAGGTCGTGAAGTGAACTTATCGGAGATTTTTGTGGGAGGTACATGAAGGAGTGGGCAAACATAGACCCTATTTGAACCAGATCTATACCTGGTAGATATATTTGGATGTAAAGTTAAGTATGGACCAAATCGGTCACTCCCTTCAAGTGTTATGGCGAGCACACTTCTTCCGAACATTTTTGAACTTTTTTGAGGGAGGTACCTGAAGGAGTAGGTAGATATGGCTTATCTTCGAACTGAAATTAAGTTTGAACAAAATATTACGAAGGACAAAATTTGGACCGAATCGGCAGATCCGTTCGAAAGTTATCTTGCGCTCCAACCACTACACACACGGTCATAGGGTTTTTTATACCCTCAGCATTTATGCTAACGAGGGTATATACACTTTCATACGGGCAAAATGTGCCTCATCGAAATAATGGTTTTAGACCCCAAGTATGTTTGGACGAAATGTGTTTCAGACAATTTGGAGTCTATTGAGCAATGTCCGTAGGTCTGTCTGTCTGTCTGGCTGGCTGGAGCGCACGATAACTCTCGAACGGATGAACCGATTCGGTTCAAATTTTGGCTTTCGTAATATTCTGCCCAAACTTAGTTTAAGTTCGAAGATGAGCTATATCGGTCCACTCCTTCCGGTACCTCCCCCACAAAAGTTCGAAAATGTTCGGAAAATTTGTGCGCACGATAACTCTTGAAGGGAGTAACCGATTAGGTCCATACTTTGCCCATCGTGGAGCGTGTATCAGACTTAGATCAGGTTTTAATATGGACTCAATCGGTCCACTCCGTCGGGTACCTCCCACACAAAAATTTGGAAAAGTTCAGTTTATGACCATCTCTCGAATCGCTTTGATTTTGCTTTAGCAACTTGTATTCACTGCCCTCCATGCGACGGTATAAGTTTCATTAGGGGCAAGTCCATTCTTCCTGAGAAAATAGCCTGAAAGTTGCAAAAACCCCCTATGACACCGTGGGAGGAGGTTGGAGGGCAAAATAACTCTCGAACAGGTCTGCCGATTCGGTCCAAAGTTTGGCCTTAGTAATATTTTGTCCAAACATAGTTTAAGTTCGAAGATAAGCCATATCGGTCCACTCCTTCAGGTACCTCCCCCATAAAAGTTCAAAAATGTTCGGAAAAATTGTGTGTACGATAACTCTTGAAGAGAGTGGCCGAATTGGACCATACTTTACACATCCTAATACATCTACCAGATATAGATCAGGTTCGAAGATGGACTATATTCGTCCACTCCATCCGGTACCTCCCACACAAAATTTCGGATACATGTTCACTTTAAGACCTGCTTTCGAATCACTTTGATTTTTGTTGAAGCAACTTGCATTCGCTGCCTCAATTGCGATGGTAAAAGTTTTTTCAGGGGCAAGTCCATACTTCTTGAGCAAACATCCCTGAAGTTGTAAAAAACCCCTATGGTACCATATGTAGTGGCTGGAGATCCATTCTTTTTAGTATCTCCTCCGCACAACTTTTGATCTTTAATCCTAATCAACATTTTTGTCAGTTCAAACGCCCAAAATTTTTAAAACTCCCTAAATACATGCGTTTTTTTGTGAAAAAATTGTTTCAATATACACAGGCTGAGGGTATATCTCTGTCGGCAAAGCCGACTGATACTTTTTTACTTGTTTTTTGCACATTTCAAGCTATGTTCTCAGGAAGTATGCACTTGTCCCTGATGAAACATGTACCGTCGTATAGGGGTCAGTGAATACAAGTTGCTACAACAAAACTCAAAGCGGTTCGAGAGCAGGTCCTAAACTGAACTTATCCAAAATTGTGTGTGGGAGGTACCCGAAGGAGTGGACCGATTGGGTCCATATTGGAACCTCATCTAAGTCTGACCGGCATTTACGATGTGCAAAGTATGGACTCCCTTCAAGGGTTATCGTAAGCACAAATTTTCCGAACATTTTCGAACTTTTGTGGTGGAGGTACCGGAAGGAGTGGACCGATACAACCCATCGTCGAACTTAAACTAAGTATGGACAAAATATTACGAAAGCCAAATTTTGGACCGAATCGGTTGATCCGTTCCAGAGTTATCGTGCGCTCCAGCCAGACAGACAGACGGACGTACATGGCTAAATCAACTCCATATTTTCTGAAACACATTTCGTCCAAACATACTTGGGGTCTAAAACCATTATTCCGTAGGCACATTTTGCCCGTATGAAAGTGTACATTCCCCCGTGTAACGTGGATTTGTCGTAGGCTGGGGTAGACTTAGTCGTGTCCTGGGCAGCCATAAGGGCCCACTAAACCTTACGGAATAATGAGACGAGTATTCTCCCATTTCTGGGGGTTAAATCGGATATTTATGGATGTTAAACTAATTTATAATCTACTGATGTTTAAATACGATAAGAAGGTTTTAAATAGCAACTGGTAGATCGGGTAACTGACTGGGGGATCGGCAACTTGGATTCAGTATTTGTGGTTGGAAGCTTCGTACGAGGTATGTGGCTGGTGGAGTGGTAGGGCCAAACGACTCGGTATTAGGTTCGGATGCGGCGATTCGCAGATGCCCTGGAGCTGGATGACTCGGTGTTCAGTAATTGACGGAAGAACGACCGGCTTCGGGATTCGTAGTAAATGATTTGATGATGATCGGGTACTCGGTGATTCGCTGTTTGGTAGTAGGCGATTTGAAGATAATCGGGAACTCGGTGATGCGTGTTGTAGATGCTCGGTTACTTGGGGTTCGTATGTGTTCGGCCACTCGGTGATTCAGGGTTCGGTCACTCGGTGATTCGTGTTGTAGGGGTTCGGCTACTCGGGGTTCGTATGTTTTCGGCCACTCGGTGATTCAGCACTCGACTCGGTTGTTCGGGTCGTCGTTAGTTAGTGTTAGTTCTTAGTTAACTTCTACACTATACTACGAGTACTGGCTAGTGGAACAACACCCGAAGGTGGAGTGGAACAACACCCGAAGGTGGAGTGGAACAACACCCAAAGATGGAGTGGAACAACACCCGAAGGTGGAGTGGAACAACACCCGAAGGTGGAGTGGAACAACACCCGAAGGTGGAGTAGAACAACAACCGGATGTGGAGTGAATGTATTCGCCACCGCACAAAGGGGTAGCTCTCAAAAATTCTTCCCAACCTCTCTACACTCCCGGGTCAGTTGGCGGACCACGAACACTCAACTGCACTCAAGCCCGTATGGCTGGCTCCCTGCAGTATCAAGCCTGTCTTTCCCCAACGAAACTGAAATATGAATGTGTACAGTCGCACAGAGCAATTGAGAATTACTCTGCAGTTGTTATGATGGCGCTTGCCTGAAATTGCACTGTAACACACACATCCCACAGAAATGCAAGCGAACCCAACAGTGTATGGATTGACAGGTTGTGACGCATTTGGGTAGTGGGGCCTCGCTGTTCTCTGTTGGCCGGTTGTATTGTTGTTGTGGTAGTCGGCGTCGCTGTTGTTGGTTTTATGTACGTGATCAATTTGTCACGTTACACCCGTTAGCAAAAATGCTGAGATTATAATAAGTAAAAAGACCTTTTGTTCAGCCGGGCCGAACTTTTTATACCCTAATCTATATCTATATCAAAGTGTGGACCTATCTAAACAATTTTTGGTGGAAAAACTTTGTGACTTCAGGGAACATAAAGTGTCAATTTGCAGGTAGTTACGTAAAACAATGTAGCTAAACCCACAAAATACCGTAAATTAAGAGGTTCTGTTATGTGGGGGCTATACCAAAACATGGAACTATGTTTACAATTTTTGGTTGAAAAGTTTCATGACTGCAGAGAATTTCAAATGTAAAATTATGGGTAGTTGCATCAAACATTGTAGCTAAAATCTTTTGGTAGAGAAGTTTCGTAACCACTGGGAGCCTCAAGTGTCAAATTACGGATTGTCTTGTTAAAAATTGTAATTAGAATCCTCAAGTATCGTATTTTTCATGGAGAACTTTCGTGACCCCTAAGAACCTTAAATGTAAAACTACAGCTCGTACGGATAATAATTGTAGATAAAACCCTATATGGAGTCTATACATAAACATGGAGTTATGTTGACAGTTTTTAGTGGGGTAGTCTAGCTAAAACCCTCATAATACCGAAAATCGGGAGGTACCTATGTTGACAGTTTTTAATAGAGTAGTGTTATGACCCCTAAGAAAATTAGATGTAAAATTACAGGTAGTTCGGTTAAAAATTGTAGCTTAAACCCTCAAAATACCGAAAATCAGGAGGTACCGTTAATTGGGGACTATGCCTAAACATGTACCTATGTTGACAGTTTTTGGTGGAGTTGTGTTGTGACCCTAAGAACCTTAAATGACAAATTACAGCTTGTTCCATTAAAAATTGTAGCTAAAGCTCTCAAAATACCGTTATATGGGAACTATACCAAAACATGGGCCGATATTGTCCATCTTCGAACTTAACCTGCGTATAAAAAAGATAAAATCTAGCGTTCTAGCCAATTTTTTTTCGGGCGATACAGTAATTGCAACAGACAGACATGGCTAAATCGACTCAGAATTTTATCATGATCAAGAATATACCTATTTTATAGGGTCACAAATGATTATTTAAATGCGTTACAAACGGAAAATCAAACTTTATATACCCTCCATACTATGGTAGAGAGTATAAAAACTAGTTTGTAATGACAGCACACATTGACCTTGTTTTTGGAGATAACTTCTAAATTGTCTTATAATCTATGGAAGTAAACTTGCATGAGATAATCTGAATCTTCTTCAATTCAGAAAATATAAGCCATGTAAGGCTAGTTCAATATCCATATTTTTACACTATTATTGATACCTTCGGACATAAGGACATTTTCCTTTAGAAAAATTTTAAATAATTCCGAAAGGGTTGTTAACTAAATCAAATTATTTACTTGCAAAAAAAGAAAACTGCTTCCCATAAAGATTGTTGAAAATTGTTGTAAAATGCGTCTGCTTCTACGACACATTTAGTTATAAATCATGGCAATGCACTCGTCATAAATAACAAAATAATTTAATTAATATAAACACAACAAATTATCAACACTTAACGGCTTAAGAGTATTCATGCACAAACACAGCCCTATCGCACCATTTCTGCTTAAGAAAATGTGGCAACAGTCTTCAAATATTTATCATCATGTGAATGAAATAAAGTCACGCACTCTACGACAGCTACTACCTCATTGCGTATTTTAAAATTCCTAAACAAACGGTTTTTTTTTAATTCCGGCACGCTTTCAGAAATTCATTCATTTTTTTCTTCACTGCATACGTACACACGGCGGTATGTACATATGAGTACGACAAACAAACAGGCAGACTTTGATGATAGTTCGACAATGGAATTTTATCAAAAATCTTTATCTTGAAATACTTTCGAAAAATGTATTATCGCAGAAGCTATTACACTACTACACAGTGTGTTGGAATGTTTTGAAAAGCTTTAGCCTAAGTCAAATTAACCCCCAAATAGCTGAAAAAGTTGCATACAAAACTGTGAGGTGAGAGGGGGCTGCTGACTTCTCTCACACCAAATAGCGCTGTCCGCTACTATTTTAAACTAGGGATACGTATAATCGATTTCGGTGAATCGACTAATCGATTATTAGCCTAAAGCTGGGTACACATGGTCAGTTTTGAATGACAGCTTTGTTTTTGCTTGCTAGTGTGGCCGTTCATTTTTGCCATTCATCATGCAACCACAAAATATTTTATGGTTGCTGGACAGTTTGACATTAATCGATATTTCCGAAAAATCGACAGTCAAAACTGATCGTGTGTATCCCGCTTAAAATTTCCTGGTCGTAGTCGACTATTGATGGGGATCGGCTACTTGGATTCAGTATTGGCGTTGAGAAGCTTCGTACGAGATATGTAGCTGTTGAAGTGATAGGGCTCATCGACTCGTTATTAGGTTCTGTGGTTAGCGATTTGCAAGATGGCCGGGTACTCGATAACTTGGTTCTCGGATGCGTAAATGCTCTGGAACTGGGTGATTCGTTGTTCAGTAGTAGACGACTTAAGAATATCCGGTTCGGTGATTCGTTGCTGGGTACTAAACGACTTGATGATGATCATGGACACTCATTGATTTGCCGCTCTGTAGTAAGCGATTTGAAGATGATCGGGATCACGATCATTTATTATTTAGTATGATCGGGAATGCTACGCTTCGTTGTTCGGTTGAACTAATATTCGTACTGCGGGTATTCGGACAGCTGGTTCGGCGTTGAGGTCGTTCGGGCAGTCGGCGATTCAGTGTGCGTGTGGAGGTGGTTCGGCAACTCGGCCACTTGATGATTCGGTGATCGTGTTACAGATGTTTGGCCACTCGGTGTTCGTATTGCAGATGTTTGGCAACTCTGTGAATCAGTGTTCGGATTGGTCGTTCGGTTTTCGGCTCTCGTGCTGTGGATGCTCGGCCACTCGGTGTTCGTACTGCAGATGTTCCGCCACTCGATGATTCAGCATTCGGGTACTCGGCCCTCGTGCTATCGTCGTTCGTTTGTACTAGTGCTACGCTAACCTCTAAAGTATACTACAAGTACTGACTAGAGGTGGAGTGGAACAACACGCGAAGATGGAGTGAAACAACACCTGAATGTGGAGTGGAACAACACCTGAAGATGGAGCGCAAATGTATTAACCACCACACATAGTGGTAGGTCTCAAAAAGTACTTACCAACACTCTCTACACTTCCGTGTCAGTTGTACTCCAGCCCGTGTGGCTAGCTCCTACAACAAGCGGGAATATTTGAGTGTACACTCGCACAAAGTGATTGAGAATTACCCCGCATATTAACCCAACAGTGTATTTTGATTGGCTGGTTGTGGTGTTATTGGGTAGTGGAGCCTTGCTGTTGTCGGTTTTATGTACGTGATCATTTTGTCACGATATACCACATTTTACAGATCTAAAGGTTTCGGGATTTGTCTTGGCTTGTGACCAACACTGACCCACTTCAGACCCTGATCATGAAAGTAATGTTAAAAGTTTTCTAAAGTTTCATATAGTCCGTCCCGCCAACAGACATTGAGATATTTCTTAAGAGTGGGTGCCCACTTAATTTCATAAAACATACTCAATCACTGCTCAAAGGGTTAATTCACATTTGTGTCTGAAGTACAAAGTCAAATCATATGAAATGCCTTAACACACAAAATTCATGGCAGAACAAAACCATGAACGAAAAACAAAAAACAACAACAAAAACTACTAAAAGCGTCTAATGTTATCTATGTTTTCACATGAAAAAATGAGGTCGATTGTTGGTTTGGTGGACGACGGATGCGCCTAAATTGGTGGCACAAGTTTCCCATTAACACCAGTCGGCTGTTGATTTAACCAGATTTGTGTTTATTTACGCAATAGAACAGCGTTGATAATCAAGAGAAGCATCAAGTGACGTATACCAAAATTTAGTTTTAAAAAAGGCGTGTGACGCCGCTTATGATGCCGTTGTAGGGTAATGACGTTTATGCTGCTGGTTAAGATGACTGATTGTTTGTTCTTTTGGCGCCGCTAGGATTGATGTTGTTTTTGGGGAAAAATGTTTCACAAAAAAAAAAAAAAAAAAATAAATAAATTACACAAATAAAATAAAGTTTTTCGAAAATAGTTTAAAACTCACAAAAAATTAAAAATCGCGCCTGTGAAAAAAAGATCCCGTGATTGGCTTTTTGTCATGGTTTGTCATATTAATAAATAATTTGTTACCAAACACAAATTACTTAAATAGTATTAAGTTTTTCCAAAATAGTTTCTGTTGATTTAAAAACACACGAAAAATTTAAAATCGTGTCTACACGTAAAAACATCCCGTGATTTTTTTATTTTGTATCATGGGTTCCCATAATATAAATCTATAATCTCATGTGTTCATGTGATTATTGTTGTTGTTTCTTTTACGCTTCTTTTGATTTCTATTTACTGGATCACTATTTCAGTGGTGTGTGTTGTTGTTGTCGTTTTATTATATTTTAATCTTCTCGTTTTGCTTTGGTTTTCCCATTGTGGACGTTATTTGCGAACCTATTACCCTCTCCAATCAGTCATTTTTTTGTACAGTCGTGTGATCTCTTTATGGCAGGAGCGTGTGATCAACGGTGGTGTAGCTTACTCACGTGAAATGGACTTGATAATTTGTTTATGACTAAATCAATTGTTATTGATTACTATCTTTTTGTGAAATGTATTATTAAATTTGTGCTATTTTTAGTTCAGTTTATTTGAATAATTTACATATGTATGTATTAGGGTTATTAATTTTTGACATTTTTTCTCAAAAATGATTTCCTGTAGTGAGAATGAATGAACTTTTGCCTATTAATGCCTAAAATAACATTCATTCCATTTTATTATAAAAAAGGTTCCGAACAAACCAATTTGAACAAAATTTTTTTTGAAAAAATTCTAAATTCTAAAAAATGAAAAAAAATTTTTCTCAAAAAATTATTTCCTGTTACACTAATGAATGGCCTTTTGCCTTTTAATGACTAAAATAACTCTTGCTCCATTTAAATTTTAAAAAAGGTCCCGCACAAACTACTTTTAATTTTTATGATATATGAAATAAAGTTATATATGGGGAATTCCAAGTGAAATCGGACAGTTCGGAGAAAAGTAATTTTTGATTTCAATTGGTTTTGGTTCAATTTATGCTCCTAGCCAACAGAACATTTTAGTATATTTTAAAATTATTTTTTGACCAACGGTACAGAGATATCGCCTATTGAAATTATCGCGTTTTTAAAGAACTATGTTCAAATAAATACTCATAACTTATTTAATATTGGTCCAAATGGGACCATCTTTTTTTTGATTTGTTTGTTTTTATCAGCTATCGAAAGAAATATTTGAAAGAAAAATGCACAGTGGGGTTCAATGCAATTTTCGGGATTTAATATTTAAAATCAAGTTTTAAACATGATTGCACCCTTCCATTTTTTTCAAAAAAAAAAAAAAAAAATATGTTAAACTACGTTCAATTACAAAAATGTTAAGCCCTATGTGGTAATGGGATTCGGACGATTACTATTTTTTCTGAATTTTTTAAAATTTTTCCTTAATACCTTTGTCCAAAATTTGTGTTTCCTGTATTTTTGAAGCTAAGAGTACATATTTATCATTATAGATTATATATTTATCATAAAAAATAGAAAAAAATACACAGTGGGCTTTAATGGAATTTTCGCTGATGTTAAGATGTTTGAGCTAAATACATAAATATAAAATCAAAACAAATATTTATAAATGAAACTTTTAATTTTTTTAATAAAATAATAAATTTTGGACAAAGGTATAAAGGAAAAATTGTATTGACAAATTTTAAAAAAATTCAGAAAAAATAGTAATCTTCCGAATCCCATTACCACATAGGGCTTAAAATTTTTGTAATTGAACGTAGTTTAACATAAATTTTTTTTTGAAAAAATCAAAGGGTGCAATCATGTTTAAAAGTTGATTTTATATATTAAATCCCGAAAATTGCATTGAAGCCCACTGTGCATTTTTCTTTTAAATAATTATTTTTTCGATAGCTGATAAAAAAACAAACAAATCAAAAAAAATATGGTCCCATTTGGACCAATATTAAAGAAGTTATGAGTATTTATTTGAACATAGTTCTTTAAAAATGCGATAATTTCAATAGGCGATATCTCTGTACCGTTGGTCAAAAAATAATTTTAAAATATACTAAAATGTTTTGTTAATCAGCAGCATCGCCACAGCAAAAAATAAAGGAAATCAAAAACCTCATCTTGAAAAAGTGTCCGATTTCACTCAGAAATCCCCATATACTATGAAATGATATACGATGATAAAATTAATGAGAAACGAACGCTTATGTCATTTTGGTTATGTCGTGTGTCCCTATATTTTGTTTTCAGTTAAATATCTGCTTACAGTGACTTGAAAAAATTTTCAAATGTTTTGAAAAATAAAAACTGTATAATTTTTTTGTGCGGAAGCTTTTTTATCGAATCACTTTATAATTAAGATTTTATGCAATCTTAGGTAAAAACTCATCAAAATATCATACAGGGATACGAGGTTGTAAAAAAGTCATAACCATATTATGTATATCCGCTATGGAAATTGGGATACCTGAGAATTCGTGAATATCCGATAAAAATGGCTACCTGTTGCTTGATTACAAAGTTTAGATGGGCAGACGGACGGGCAAAGATAACCAAATCAGCACAGTTTCTCGAGACATTATACCCTAGGACAACAATGACCTGAAATGGGTGCCAAAGAAATAATGGTTTTTAAAAACCATACTGTTTGGGCGAAATCCATTTCAGACAATTTGGAGTCGTTTTAGCCCAGTCCGTCCGTCGGACGAACGGATCAACCAAATTGGTCCACAATTTGATGCTCGTAATATTTTTTTCAAACTGACATCATGCTCGACGATAGACAATATCAGCGAAAGTACTCCTTGTGGTCCTCTATACAGCGATTTATGGTCCAAAAACTCTAAAAAAAATTTACAGTGTTACAAATTTAACAAAAGCGAAAAAATTTTATTGGCTCATTTTAAAGTACAGGTAGAATCAAATATGTTGCAAAATTTCGAGTCGATCGGACAAAAATCGAAAACTTTTTATTGGTTAAATTTAATTTACAGGTAGAAAAAAAAATTGGCGGATTCATAGCGAAAATACTATAATTTTTTTAGTTAAAATGGAAATTTTCACTTTGACAGTTCACTTTTTTTAAAGGGATATTTTTAATTTCGTTTCGCTTAAGTACAAGATTATTAGGTTCTTATGATCCCACAAAAACATATGCAGATCTTTTTATTCATTTTCGAGCTACAGTGGGCACCGCAAACTGCTTTAGTAAACAGTGTTTCGTAGGCGGTCATTTGTCAGAACACTGTGCAATATTTTTCAACACAAAAAATTCTAAAAGTAGCTCAAGGTGTGATCAATCAGATGAAAACAAAATCTTCTAAAAAAATGCATAGATTTCGTGTAATAAAATCATGAAAAAATTAATTTTTAATCAATAAGTCGCCGTAACCCCTTAACTTAAAAGGCTGTGACCAACAGCTTAAGTGCATTATAGGAACTGTTCGAGGATTATTTTGAGGTTTTATGAGGGTGGTCCACGTGATTTTGATTACAAAGAATTAGATAGATTAGGGTTCCTAGTGATCGAAAAATAATCTTCTACAAATTGTGAGCATAGTCCCGGTTTTGGAATAGCCCGCATATAGTACCTTCCGATTTTGGGAATGTTGACGGTTTTCCTTCAATTATTTAACATTTAGAGTTCAAAGTGGTCAACAAACTTATCTACCAAAAATTGTGGACATAGGTACATGGTTTGGAATAGCCCCTGTATAACGATTCCATCGTTGGGAGGTCTTTGTTTTCTACCACTAGAATACCGTTAGAAGGTCCGTTGGGTAATCTTCTATGAATAAAAGACCGTTGGGAGATCTTCTATGAACAGAATACCGTTGGGAGGTTTTCTATCATTAGATGGTCAATGGGAGGTCTATAAATAGAAGACCGTTGAGAGAACTCATATATAGAAGGCCATTGGGAAGTATTCTATCAATATGGGAAGTCTACTTTTGAAAGAAGACCGTTGGTACGTTTTATATCAATAAATGGTCGTTGAGGGGTCTTCTATCAATATGTGGTTGAAAGGTATTCTACCAATAGAAGACCGTTGGGAAGTCGTCTTTCTATAGAAACCCGTTCAATAGAGGGTCCTCTATCAATATCAGAGGTTGGGAGTAGAGATGGGCGCATGTCTAAAAAATTAGGCACGAAAATAGAATAGAGAAATAGGTGTACATTTATTTGTTCAAAAAATATTCATATCGCTCATTTACTCAAAGAGTGACACAACAAAAAAATTCATTATTATTATTTGGCCGGATCTACATCCTCATACAAAAATATTCAACAAAATATTGCAATTTACCCCAAAAAACAAGCACACTAAAATTTCTCTGTCTATACATTTATTAGTCTATGTTTATTATTAGAAAACTCTATGTTCTCACTTTGTATATCAAGTAACATTGCTTTTACAATAGCTAATAAAAAAATCATCTCATAAAAACGTCGCTATAAGATGTGTCATGTTGGTACAAAGCGTTTAAGCAATGATTGTTTAGTTTTAGCTTTCAAGTCGTTCATGAATTGAGAGTCAATGGTATCAATTGAGCAGACTTTCAAACATTTTTTAAGGCATAGACACATAAGAAGCACGGCATTCTTGCTTAATTCATATCTGGTAAATGACTAAAGACCAAGTTCGACCTAATTCACTTTGTCTTCAGTAATTTACCAGATATGACTTAAGCAAGAATGCCATGGTTCTTATGAGTCGAGGCCTTTAGTTTTCCGAGCTTAATTTTTCGGAACACTCTTTGAATATTTTATGAAAACCCAATAGAGGTTCTAGCAATGAAAACTTTAAGTAAGATATACGATCCGACTCATTCTTTTGTAGCAAAATACTCTTAATATCATTCTGTACTTGGTATATGCTCTCTAGAATAATATATGTGGAATTCCAGCGTGTTCTTACATCTTGTTTTAACATTTTCGACATCTTGGTGTTTGCCTCCGAGTGTTTAAAATATCTTAAAACGTTTTTTGGGCAGTCAATCAGTTTTCCCAATTCGGGAATAGTATGTTTTTCAATATCATCATCCATAACAGATTATGCAGTCAGATAAACATCTGATTTGCAAAGAGAGTATATTGCGTTAACCCTCTGAGTAGTTTTTGTATTTGCTTCTCTCATGAGCAAAACATATGGCAAACAAACGTCATCTTTTTTCACTCATACTCTGGCCTCTCCATAACAAAACGGCAATAAGTAGCAGACTACAAAAACGAAGCAAATAATTTTAGGTTTATTTTGGTCGGCTTTATATTCTCGTTTGATTTTCGTGTTTAGTATGGTCTCTTGCACGACTTCTAAAGGGAGGCCTAAAATTTAGCACGATCGTGTCACATAGTGCAGATCGTGTTTAGTCGTGTCGTGCAAAACCGCGTCGAACAAAAAAACACGATCACGCACGGCCAAAAATGTATTCCGGAACGACACGCACAAACACGGCGTTTTTCTAGATGGCACGAACACGCACTACTCACGGCACGACACGCGCCCCCCCTCTGGTTGGGAGGTCTCGAAAATCGACGAATAATGGATTATAATTGATTTTCTGCGGTTATGAAAAAGTCGAAAGTCGAGTTTTAGGACAACTGAAATAATCGCCAGACAGAAAAATCGCATTTTTAGTATTAGACCAAAATCGAAAAGTCGATAAATCGATTATTGCTTTCCATTACCCAATCCTAGGTGCGCCTTAACTAACTTTAAATTCTTACCTGGGAAGTTTTTGCAGATTTTGAAACCACAATGTTCATAAATGAGTAAAATCAAAAAATAAAGTTTTTTTTTTTCACGATTTTGCTAGAAAGCCGCATGTCCTATCGAAATGAGACTTAACATATTGTTGTAGCGGTTAAAATTCTCTACAAGATTGCCCTTTATGATATTTTCATAGTTTTTATCATTTTTGAGATATAGAAGTTCAAATCCGCAAAAACTTCCCAGGTGTATGCATTGTAACGCATTGAAATCATCATTTGCGACCCTATAATGTATATATTCTTAATCAGAATATATCATCCGTCTGTTGCAATCGCTCTAGCGTCCGCAAAACTCGAGCTAAAGGGCTTAACGAACTTAACGACTTTTTTCTTGTTTTTAATTTATAGTCGTATTGTTTTGCTCTTCGATTGTGATATCCGTGGTATATAAGTGGACCACACAAATGGTCTTTGGCCATAAATTTTCCCAGTTTGGCTATATCTTTGGCGCCGTTTAACGAACCCCAGGATTCAATCCAGAATTGTTTATTTGCTCTGGCTATAGCTCTTGGTACTTCTTAAGCTTATCCTTCCGCTTTAGTAACTGGAGTTGAAAGGTTTTTGTGGCTGTTTTCGAAGTTTGAGCGCTCGGACGTCCATCATGGCGGATAGTGTTTCGAGCGCGTCAGTGTTCATGACACTTTGGAAAGTTAACTTTTAAAACCCTGTTAAACTTCTCCCAGTTCTTTCTTTCAGGCTTGCAGATATGTTTTATAGTATCCAATTATGACCGGAGAAAAACTTCTTATCTGATACTATCCCATTATCGATTTCTATTTGTCGTCTATCAGATACATGATTGAGATCAACGACATCTTCCAAACGCTGGGAAATGTGCAGAAATTCTTGAAACCAGCCTTACAAAAAAAGTAGTTTTAATTTTCATGACAAATTTGAGAAATCAGCAAAGTATCGAAAAAAAACTCGGAAAAAATTTGACCTCATAACCTTCGAAAAATTTGGTTAGCTGGGTTATTAAATTTCTCTATCGCAAATCACTGCACTTTTTTTAGATAAAACTTACTGCAATACAAAATTAATTTTAACAACCAACACTTTCGCCTATTTTTCAATTGCATCAGAAATACACTTGCCTTTCGATTTAGCAGCACACATTTGTTTCGTTTTTTTTCTAGGTGTTTATTAATTCCTTTTCTATTTTTATTTCTTACTCATGCCGCCAATTTGCTGTAAGAAGAGAGAGGTAATAAATCGGGTATTATGACATACACGCGCGTGTTTAATTTTTTTTTTTTTTTTTGCGCGCCATTTTTCCTGTCTGGGGCTATGGTTGTAATTAATACATGTGTGTCGTCCCCAAGAACACCTACTAGACAGACACCTTGTATTTAGTAGACTAACGGACAGACAGATAGACATTGACAAACGCAATAATGTAACTCAAGTGTCATGTGTCTCGTTCGCTCAATAATAATGTTCATAATTTAAAAACATAAGTTTCTTAAATAAATATAAAGATATTGATTGAGGTGAACAAGACGTCAAGCGGTTAGGGGGAGAACGACTTGTAGGTACCGTAAAGCAGAATTATTTTGCCTTATGTCTTAGATGTTTAGAAAGCGGTGATTTCAGTACGTGGGACATTGCTAATTTTGGAGTTTTTAGAAGCTTAATATTAACACGTCATGGGTGACGTAGGGGATGGAAGATACCAAGGAACGGTCCTGACCGGCTTTAACATGGCAAAGCCCAGGATTTATCTTTGTCCCTCTTTCATCTCAATTGGACACTGACCTCCCCGTGGTGTCACCTGGCGAACTGCCTTTAACACCCGTTAAAGGTAGTGAGCTAACATGTGCCGCGCGTTCACCCATACGAACGTTGGAAACTTGGGTTTGGGCGTCGCAAAAACAAATCCCTCAAAAGTTGACGACCCCCGCAAACGTTTTAAGGACCATGATCTGCGAATCTGCACCTGGAATGTTCGCACTCTTTATAGAGAAGGTGCAGTTTACGCATTGTCAGATGTCCATACAGGAAATACGATGGAGCGGGAAAGGCGTCACAACAACACCTAAAGGTGACGCACTGTATTATAGCTGCCATGACACAAAGCATGAGTTTGGTTGCGGATTTGTAGTTGGTCGGAGGTTAAAACATCTGCTCTCCAGCTTCACCACAGTGAATGAAAGACTTGCTACAATTCGATTAAAAGCAAAATTCTTCAACATCAGCTTTATTTGCGCTCATGCTCCCACTGAAGACAAGGACAAACAGACCATAGATATATTTTACGAGCGCTTAGAAGAAACTTATGACCGTTGCCCTGACATTAAAATTGTACTAAGCGATTTTAATGCCAAAATTGGAAAGGAAAATATCTTTGGCCCAACAGTCGGGAAATTCAGTCTCCACAGTGAAACATCTGACAATGGTATGATGCTAATAGACTTTGCAGCTGCAAGAAACATGGCAGTTAGCGGTACCACATTTAAGCATCTCGATATTCATAAGGGCACCTGGCTGTCGCCAGATCAAAGAGCAAGAAATCAAATTGATCACGTTGTGATAGATGGAAGACATGCATCAAGCGTGTTGGATGTACGATCGTTCCGAGGTGCAAACATAGACTCGGACCACTACCTTGTTGCAGCAAAGGTACGTACCAGATTAAACGTAGCAAACAAAGTGCGAACAGACACAACACGGAAGTTGGACATCGATATGCTGCAAACACAACAGATAGCAACAGCATATTCCACTCAACTAGCCCAATTGCTTAATGAGAGCACTCCTTGTCCCGATAACATAACAACACAATGGCAAAACATTGCCCACTCCATACAAACAGCTGCAAAATCAGTACTTGGATACCAGAGACCTCCACCAAGAAATCCATGGTATGACCAGGAGTGTCGTGCTGCTACCGAAGAGAAAAATGCGGCATATATGGCTAATCTACAATCAGTAGCAACGCGTAGAGCACGAGAGACGTATCGGGAGAAAAGTAGAGAGGAGAAACGTATTTTTTCGCTGGAAAAAGTGAGAGATGGAAAAGCGGGAGTGTGAAAAAATCGAGATGTACAGGAGCAGAATGAAGTCCGAAAATTCTACCAAAGAGTGAAACATCAAACAGATGGCTTTGGTACAGGCACATCCTCCTGTAGAGACCAGCAAGGTAGTCTGGTAACAGATACAGTTAGTGTGCTAAGGATATGGCAAAAGCATTTTTCCAATTTGTTGGTATCGACGAAGTCGACGGAGATTCCACAGATCCAATCCCAGAAGATGGTATAGAATGTATACCGCCCTGCCAAGATGAAGTAAAAACAGCAATCAACCGGCTGAAGAATAATAAAGCAGCAGGAGCCGATGGCTTACCAGCCGAGCTGTTAAAAACCGGAGGCGACGCGCTGATAAGGTGTATGCATCAGCTAGTTAGCACCATCTGGCAGGAAGAACGCGTACCCGATGATTGGAACCTGAGTATCCTGTGCCCCTTCCACAAGAAGGGAACTCTAACTATAGGGGTATAAGTCTTCTCCTGATTGTCTATAAGATAGTGCCAGGGATATTGTGCAAACGACTTAAGCCAATGGTCAACGAAATAATTGGACCATACCAATGTGGCTTTAGACCTGGCAAGTCCACCATTGACAAGATATTTACCCTGCGGCAAATCCTGGAGAAGATCCAAGAGATGCAGATCGACACATATCACCTTTTTGTCGATTATAAAGCAGCATTCGACAGTCCCATCCGATCAAAGGTATTCCATGCAATGTCTAAATTTGGTATTCCCGCAAAGCTCATCCGACTTTGTAAGATAACTTTAGCTGATACTAGGTCCTCAGTTAAAATTGGAGAGAACCTCTCCGAACAGTTCAGTACCAAAAGAGGTTTCAGACAAGGAGACAGCCTTTCGTGTGACCTATTCAACATTTTGCTGGAAAAGGTAATACGAGATGCAAATGTCAAAAGAAATGGCACAATTTACACCAATAGCCACATGTTACTTGCTTATGCTGATGATATAGACATCATGGGACGATCAGTAAAAGAAGTAACCGATACCTTTATGAAGGTCGAAGGAGAATCTGCTAAAGTGGGTCTGGCAGTAAACGGCTACAAGACCATTTTGATGGTGTCGACGTGCAATGCGTCCATTGAGATCGGACCAACTGTTGAAGTTGATTCCTATAATTTTGAGGTAGTAAAAGACTTCGTATACCTCGGCACCGCCATAAACACAACAAACGGCATCAGTTGTGAAATAAAAAGAAGAATTGTATTGGCCAAAAGATGCTACTTTGGCTTAAGTAAGCCCTTTAAAAACAAAGCCACAACTCGTCAAACAAAAATAACGCTTTACAAAACACTGATACTACCCGTGATGATGTATGGTTCCGAAGCCTGGGTACTTGCGCAAGCAGATAAGGCAGTACTTGGCGTGTTTGAGAGAAAAATTCTTCGAAAGATCTACGGCAGGGGTGCTCAGAATAGTTCGTGTATTAGTAGTGGTAAGACACTCTCCCCATTTCTAAGCAATGGCAAATGAGAAATAAAGAGAGAATACGTGTGGTTTGTTTTTACGCTACCGTAAGGAAGTGATCACCAACGATCTACGGACCAATCTGCGTTGACGGTGAATATCGACGTCGTATGAACCACGAGCTGTATCTGCTATACAACGACATCAATATAGTTAAACGTATCAAGATGCAGCGATTGCGTTGGCTAGGCCATATCATAAGAATGAGCGATGATGAACCCGCTAAAAAGGCGTATAAATTCGAGCCACATGGCGGTGCACGCAGAATTGGCAGGCCAAAGAATAGATGGCGCAAGCATGTGGATGAAGAGATGACAAGGCGCGGTATTCCAGAAAGCGAAGCACTAAACAGAGAGAATTGGAGATCTTTTCTTAGTTCGGTCTATGGAACAAATGTTCTGTAATGGGCCAGCTAAGTAAGTAAGTAAGTATAATTTGACATTTGAGGTCCCTAGGGGCCACTATACTTCTCCACCAAAAACGTCCATAATAGGTCCATGTTTAGGTTAAGCCCCCATATAACAATACATCCCGATTTTCGATATTTTGAGGATTTTAGCTAGCTAACAGTTCCCTGCAGTCACAACACTTTGATTTGACATTTGATGTTCCCTTTAGTCACGAAACTTCTTCACCACAAATTGTTGACATATGTAGGTCCATGTTTCGGTATAGCCCCCATATAACGGCACCTAAAGATTTTCTTTATTTATTTTATTTTCTTTATTTAGCTGCAATTTTAACCGAACTGGCTGTAATTTGACATTTGAGGTCCCTAGGGGTCACAACAATTCTCCACCAAAAATTATCATCATAGGTCCATATTAAGGTAAAGCCCCCATATAACGGTACCTCCCGATTTTCGGCATTTTGAGGATTTTAGCTGCATTTTATAATCGAATTACTGACATTTGAAGTTGCTAGGGGTCACAATACTTCTCCACCAAAAATTGTCATCATCGGTCCATGTATAGTTAAAGCCCCCATATAACGGCACCTCCCAATTTTTGATATTTTGAGTTTTTTTAGCTAAAATTTTTAACGGAACTAGTTGTAATTCGATATTTGAGGTTCTTAGGGATCACAACATTTCTTCACCAAAAATCGTTGACGTAGGTCCGTGTTTTGGTATAGCCCCCCATTTACCATTACCTCCCGATTTTCGGTATTTTAAGGTTTTTGGCTACATTTTTTGACTGAAATACCTGTAGTTTGACATTTGATGTACTCTGAAATCACGAATCATCTCCACCGAAAATCGGTGCATTTTTAAGTATAGACCCCATATAAGGGTACCTTCCGATATTCGGTATTTGGACGATATTAGAATACACATACGTTCAAAATATATACAAATTCAGCTATCCGAATTTAGCTCCTTTTCACTTTTTAGTAGCAAAACAATATTTCCGAACATCCCTTATGGGGCAAGGGAGACTTGTTAGATAACAATGAGTGCAGTGCTAGCGATATTGTCATCCCTATGAATCGAACCAAAAACAACAAATCCCCCTTTCGCTGTGTACCATTATAGGGTACAATTCCGGACACTGCATTCTGGATGATCATTCGCTGCACTGCGTTTTCGCTTTCGGCAACAAACTGCGCACATTGTAACAATTTTGATACTATTGTTGCAAACCATTGTTTACATTTGGCAAATAAACGATAAGGAGAAGTATGGACAGAAAACAATTGCACAAATGAAAACAAACGTACAAAAGTAAACGTACATACCTACCGCAGTGATATTTATAAGTCAAAAAGCGTCATTGCTTTTTGTGAAAATACTCGTATTCTCCATTTCTATTGAATGAAATGCCGCCAGTATCGAGTGCAACAAGTGCCCAATGACAATTCTAAATTTGAAAATAAAACAACAACAATAGGAAATGTATTGACGGCAATTTTCTTTGTAAATTCCATAGAAACGAGGAATGAGAAGAGGAAAAATTGCACGCGCCAATTTCACAACTTAGTTGTGTGATTTTTTCTAAAGGCGATTAGAATCCAAAGTTTAGATAAAGCTGTGGAACTTGGTCACGTGCATGTGACAAAAGTAAATAATGACTGATTTTTAATGGACACGAGCAGCACCACCAACTTCAGCATTGATAACAAAATTAAATATCTGAATTGTTGCTTTTTATTATTATTTATTTTTCCGTTGAATAAAAAATACAATTTAATACAAACAATAAAGTGCAGCCTGTAATTAATTGTCAGTTCATTGGAAATTACAATGACAGTCATTATAACGCATTTATTTGCAGGTTTATTAGCGACGCATCCACTTGGGGCCAGACACAAAAGATTTATGAATTTTATCACAAATTTAATATTTATTACTTTAAAGTTATTAAATGGTTTAAATGGTCGGGCAACAATTGTCCCTACTGAGTGTAAAGTTGATGACTTATATTGACCAAGCCTCTGTAATTTTGAATGTATTGAGATATTTTAATAATAGTCGATCGAAAGACCGGTAATTTTTGGTATTTTTGAGATTTTAGCTACAACGGAACTAGCTGTAATTTGATATTTGAGGTTCTTAGGGATCACAACATTTCTTCAGGAAAAATCTTTGGCGTAGGTCCATGTTTCGATATAGCCCCCATATAACGGTACCTCCCGATTTTCGGTTTTTGAGGATTTTAACTACAGTTTTTGACCGAACTACCAGTAATTTAACATTTAAGGTTCCCAATAGTCCGCTACAACAGCTCCACCAAAAACTATCAACATAACTCCATGTTTAGGTGTATCTACCATATAGCGGAACTTCCTGATTTAAAGAATGTTGAGCATTTTAGCTACATTTTTCAACCGAACTACCTAGTATTTGGGGTGACGTAGGGGATGAAAGATACCAGGGAACGGTCCTGACCGGCTTTAACATGGCAAACTCCAGGATTTATCTTGGTCCCTCTTTCATCTCAAGTGGACACCGACCTCCCGGTGGTGTCACCTGGGGTAGCAGCCTTAAACACCCGTTAAAGGTAGTGAGCTAAAATGTGCCGCGCGTTCACCCATAAGAACGTTAAAAGCTTGGGTTGGGGCGCAGGGTTAGTAACCCTCCCCTAGAAAAAGCAGGTTACTATGAAAAAACGAATGAAAAGAAAAACAAATCCCTCAAAAGTTGACGACCCCCGCAATCGTTTTAAGGACTATGATCTACGAATCTGCACCTGGAATGTTCGCACTCTTTATAGAGAAGGTGCAGTTTACGCATTGGCAGCTGTACTTGAAAAGTACAAGGCCGACATTACTGCCATATAGGAAATACGATGGAACGGGAAATGCATCACAACAACACCTAAAAGTGACGCACTGTATTATAGCTGCCATGACACAAAGCATGAGTTTGGTTGCGGATTTGTAGTCGGGGGTTAATTATCTGGTCTCCAGCTTTACCTCAGTGAATAGAAGACTTGCTACCATTCGAATAAAAGCAAAATTCTTCAACATCAGCTTTATTTGCGCTTATGCTCCCACTGAAGACAAGGACGAACTGACCAAAGATATATTTTATGAGCGCTTAGAAGAAACATATGACCGTTGTCCTGCCCATGACAGTAAAATTATTCTCGGCGATTTTAATGCCAAAAATGGAAGTGAAAATATCTTTGGCCCAACAGTCGGGAAATTCAGTCTCCACAGTGAAACATCTGACAATGGTATGAGGCTGATAGACTTCGCAGCGGCAAAAAACTTGGTAGTCAGCAGTACCAGGTTTCACCATCTCGACATCCATAAGGGCACCTGGCTGTCTACAGATCAGAAAACAAGAAATCAAATTGATCGCGTTGTGATAGATGGAAGACATTCATCAAACATAGACTCGGACCACTACCTTGTTGCAGCAAAGGTACGCACTCGGTTAAACGGATCAAACAAAGTACGAACAGACACGACACGAAAGTTAGACATCGGTAAGCGGCAATCACAACAGATAGCCACAGCATATTCCACTCAACTAGCCCAATTGCTTAATCAGAGCACTCGTCATTCCGATAATATATTAGCGCAATGGCAAAGCATTGCCCACTCCATGCAAACAGCCGCAAAATCCATACTTGGATACCAGAGACCTCCACCAAGGAATCCATGGTATGATCAGGAGTGTCGTGCTGCTATCGAAGAGAAAAAGGCGGCAAATAGGGCTACTTTACAATACGTAGCAATGCGTAGAGCACGAGAGAGGTATCGTCGGAAAAAGAGAGAGATGGAAAAGCGGGAGTGTGTAAAAAATCGAGATCTACAGGAACCAGAATGAAGTCCAAAAATTCTACCAAAGAGTGAAGGTAATTTGGTAACTGATACAGATAGTGTGCTCAGGATATGGAAAGAAAATTTTTCAAACCCGTTGGTATCCAATAGTAGCGAAGACGTCGAAGATACCACAGTCCCAATCCCAGAAGATGGTATTGAATGTATACCGCCCAGCCAAGATGAGGTGAAGTCAGCAATAAACCGACTTGAGAATAATAAGGCAGCAGGAGCCGATGGCTTACCAGCCGAGCTGTTCAAAACCGGAGGCGACACGCTCTTAAGGTGTATTCATCAGCTAGTTAGCACCATCTGGCAAGAAGACGAGTATCCGACGATTGGAACCTGAGTATCCTGTGCCCCGCCCACAAGAAAGGAGATAAGACTGTATGCTCTAACTATTGGGGCATAGATCTACTCCCGATTCCCTACAAGATCGTGTCAGGGATATACGTATATACGTGATCTTGTCCGCCTAATCCCGTTCGTGGTCCGTACCATTAGCAGCATTCTTGGCAATCTTGCCGAAAATAAATTTTGCCTTCTAATACAGGGCCTTTCGAACGTCGGACGGACATTTCTTCTTCAGACTTCTTTAGATACTTTTTAGTCATTCAGATCCTCAGCACAACTCCCACTACCTTGATCTTAAAAGTGTATATACATATATGTCACTCGTCCCAAGGTGAACTGTGGAAATATCAGCCCACCTTCTGGGTTCATGACAATTCCCTACTCCTTTAGCAACCGGGCTTGGGACCGTCTTTGTCAACATAGGTTTATGTTTTGGTTTAGCCCCCTATAACTGTATCTTCCGATTTTATGTATTCTGAGGAATTTACCTAAATTTTTTGAACCGAACTAGCTGTAATTTAACATCTAAGGTTCGCAGTAGTCACAAACCCGCTCGACTTAAAATTGTCAACATATGTTCATGTTTCGGCAGAGGCCCCATATAACCTTACCTCTGATTTTAGGAATATTACTATCTGTAATTTGATACTCAAAGTTCCCAGCGGTCACAAAACTTCTTTAAAAATTGTTAACCTAGGTCCATCTTTTGGTGTAGCCCCTATATAACGGTACCTCCCGACAGACTGTGCCCCGTGCAGGGGCGCACGATAACTCTCGAATGGATCTACTGATTCGAACCAAATTTTGAGTATCGTAATATTTTGTCCAAACTTAGTTTAGGTTCGAAGATGGGAATATCGGCCCACTGTTTCGGGTACTTCCCGGACAAAAGTTCAAAATTTTTCTGTAAAATGGTGTGAACGATAACTCTCGAAGGGAGCAATCGATTTGGTCCTAACTTTGTACATTGTATTATTCTTTCCGGATATCGATCGAGTTCGAATATGGACTATATTGGTCCACTCCTTCGGGTACCTCACACTCAAAATTCCGATAAAGTAAAGCTAAAGAGCTCCTCTGGGATAGTTCTGATTTATTTCAGTAGGTTATCCTTGCGGCTCCCTTTACGACGGTAAATTTTTTTTCTTGCGAAAGCCCATACTTCCTGACATATTGGCCTAAAAGCTCCCAGAAACCCTGACGGCACCAACCAATATGGCAAATCCGCAAAATAATTCTGGCAGGGAGTTTCTGATTGGTACAGACTTTGCACATCGTATTATTTCATCCAGTCATGTATCACGTTGGGATGTGGACTATATCGGCCCACTCCTTCGGGTAACTTCCACACAAAATTCGAACAAAGTGAAGTGAAGAGCTCCTAACGGATCGTTTTGATTTTTTTTATACCCTCAGCATTTATGCTAACGAGGGTATATACAATTTCATACGGGCAAAATGTGCCTCATCGAAATAACGGTTTTAGACCCCAAGTATGTTAGGACGAAATCCGTTTCAGACAATTTGGAGTCGATTTAGCAATGTCCGTCCGTCTGTCTGTTTGGCTGCCAGGTGTGCACGATAACTCTCGAACGGATGAGCCTATTTGGTATAAGCTTTGGTTTTCGTAATATTTTGTCCAAACTTAGTTTATGTTCGAAGATGGGCCATATCGGTCCACTGCTTCTGGTACCTCCCCCGCAAAAGTTCAAAAATGTTCGGAAGATTTGTGCGCACGATAACTCTTGAAGGAAGCAACCGATTTGGTCCATACTTTGCGCATCGTGAAATTTCTACCAGGCATAGATGAGTTTATAATATGGACTCTAACGTTCCACTCCTTCGGGTACCTCCAAAATTTCGGAAAAGTTCAGTTTAGGAGCAGGTCGCGCATCGTTTTGATTTTTGTTGTAGCAACTTGTATTTGCTGCCCCTATCACTAATGTACAAATTTTATCAGGGGCAAGTCCATACTTCGTGAGAAAATAGCCTGAAAGTTGAAAAAAAAACCCTATGACGCCGTGTGTAGTGGTTGGAGCGCAAGATAACTCTCGAACGGATCTGCCGATTCAGTCCAAAATTGGGCTATCGTAATATTTTGTCCAAACTTAGTTTATGTCCGAAGATGAGCCATATCGGTCCATTCCGTTGGGTACCTCTCCCACAAAAGTTCAAAAATATTCGGAAAATTTGTGCCCACGATAACTTCTGCAGGCAGTAACGGATTTGGTCCATACTTTGCACATCATAATATTTCTCCGAGACATCGATTGGGCTTGGATATGGACTGTATTTGTCAACTCCTTCAGGTACCTCCAACACACGATTTCGGAAAAATGCAGTTTAAGGCCTGCTTTCGTATCGCTTTTATCTTTGTTGTAACAACTTGTATTCGCTGCCCCCATGACGACGGTGCAAGTGTTTTCACATATGCCTAAGAAATGATAGTTAATAATAATCGGGCCGGCTCCCGGCTAAGTCGTTGGCTATAGCAATATATTTACTTATAGCAATAAAATTTGGTGTTGATATCCCCTGTTTATAGAGAACCCGAAGTGCCAAATTGCTGCTAATTCGGTTGGAAAATGTGGTTAAAATCTTCAAAATACGGTAAATCGGAAGCTACCGAACTTAAACTAAATTTGGGAGGACTATTAAGCAGAAACGGTTTGGACCACATTGGTTACTTTGATCGAGAATTATTGAGCGCACAGAAAGCTGGCGATGCTATACTGCACGACGGGCGGACATGGCTTTGTGGTTTGTGTCAAACTTGTGTAAAACGGATGTGATCTTAACATATGGGGGATCTAAAACTCTTATTTGTATAAAGCTCTCTTTCGACGATACATACGTATGTACATATGTACGTTCTTAGTGTACATACAAATTTAACCCATGGTGATTCTGCCCTCACGGGTTCGTAATTTATCCACCAGGTCGTTTATCCAACCTTGAACGAAGACTTCAACAAACTCCTACCTCTCACTTCTACTATATTTTAATGTCAACGTGTGGGGCATTCAATTATTATTATCTAAACAAACATTCATATTCGCCAAAAACGACGTCAATTGAACATAACTGTCGAAATGAAACCTAATCAAAACTTCTTAAATTTTGCAATTCAATTCTTTTAGAAAATTCGCTCTGAAAGCATAACAAAGCTAACATTATGAAAAATCATGTGTTATTGTTTTTATTCGGTTTCCTTTCGTACGCCTTAGAACAGCCGTATCTGATGTCCTTTCTGGGAATGCAGCAGTAGCAACAGCTACAGCTATGCGGCTGGTCAATCACCCAATTATTTAAAAGTCAGTCATATTCATTCAACTACACAAAAAAAAAAAAACGCCATCGGTAAAATAATTGAATGTCAACACGAGTTTGCAAAAATTAGCAGCTATAAACAAAACCAAAAAACGCAAATCACATATCACAACAATTGAAGACATATCAAATGGCGAATTTTTGTTTATCGTCTACGGCCGACTTGGATGTTGTTCATCGTTCTTCGTCTTCTTGAGAAGTTATTTTTGATATTTGCTTTTGTTTCGAAATACCAACGTAACACGCGCCACTGATCAACGATTTTCAAGAATTATACTCTAAATAATGAACGGAGCAGGGGTATAGAGCGTGGCAAATGTAGGAGGTATGGTGTTAAATGAATGAAATGAACGATGATGGTCAATAGCCTTGAAAACACATGTTTTGGTAAAATTAATTATGAACAATTACGACGAAGAAAATTAATATCAGCAAGGTAGCGGGTAGATTTTAAACCAAGGCATGCAACAAAAAAATAAGCGGCCCACACAAACGTATTGAAAAAATTTGTAGTGTACAGAAGTTATATGTAGGACATTTTGCACTATTGTGATAGGGTTTCCAGGGTAGTTGCCTTGATGAAATACCAAAACGTGGTATAAATAGTTTTTCGCTAACTGAGCTACCACTGAGCCAGTGGTGGAAGATACCAACCAAAGCCCAGGACGTATCTTGGTCTCTTTTATATCTCAAGTGGAAATTTGCCTCCCTGTGGCGTCACCTGTGAAACTGCCCTTAACGCCCGTTAAAGATAGATAGCTAATATGCGTCGCGAGTTCACTGTTAAGATCGGAACTTGGGTTGGGCACCGTGTTAGTAATGCACCCCTATGAAAAAGCATCTCATTGTGAAAGCACGATACGAGGCATTTGACGGTATATGCCACTGCATTCATAAGGTTTAAAAATAATAATGCAACGATAATAATACAAAATATAAAATATACGACTTAAAATATAAAAAATAAAATATATAAAAATAAAATATAATGTATAAAATATAAAATACGAAATATAAAAATTATGTTTATGTATGTCGATAAGAAAAATTTATTATACAAAATCTTTATAAATAAAACAATATAAAATCTTTATAAATAAAAATCAAATGTCGTTCGTTGGTAATGGCATCAGTTGAGGACGGCTAGACCGGTTTGGATAATTCTTTTTGTGAAATGTTCGCCATTACCCGACTTAGGTTTCTATGCAAAGAAAATTTGACCACGCCCACTTTTTTCAATTTTTATATTTTCTACAAAGCTACTGAACCGATTTTTCTGAAATTGTCAGGGAATGTACAGGAATGGCCCCCGTTAAAATAGACTACAAATTTTGTAGAATTTCGGAGGGGGCGGGGTACTTCCCCTATACCCAATTTCTTTAAAAATGCTATATCTATATAATGACATCAGTTGAGAACGGCTGGACCGATTTGGATAATTCTTTTTTTTTAATGTTTGTCATAACCCAACTTAGGTTTTTATGCAAAGAAGGTTTGGCCGTCCACTTTTTTCAATTTTAATATTTTCTACAAAAACTACTAATTTGATTTTCCTGAAATTGTCATGGAATGTACAGGGATGGAAATAGGTTACAAATTAAGTTTCGGAGGGAGCGGGGTACTTCCCCTAAAGCCTATTTTTTTAAATGCTACATTTAAAATAATTACGATCACTTTTAAAATATGTTACATCTACAAAACTACTGAACCAATTTTCCTGCAATTTTCAGGGAATGTATAGGGACGACCTCCGGAGGAAACAGAATGCACATCTTTTATGAATTACGAAGGGAGCAACGTACTTCCCTTTGTCATATTTATATATCTTTTTGAATAAAAGTCAAATGCCGTCATAAGCTCACTTCGGTTTTTATGGGAACAAAATTTCACCTCGCCCACTTTTTATAGCCTCCACCATAATATGGAGGGTATAATTAAATTTGTTATTCCGTTTGTAACACATATAAATATTCATCGGAGACCCTATAAAGTATATATATTCTTGATCAGGGTAAAATTCTAAGTCGATATAACCATGTCCGCCTGTCCGTCCGTCTGTTGAAATCAGGATACAGCTCGCAATTTTTAAGATAGAGCTTTGTAATTTGGTATAGAAGTTTCTATTACTCCTAGGATGTTTGGTATTGCAAATGTGCTCTATCGGTCTACGTTTTGGTATAGCCCCCATACAACGGTATAACCCGATTTTCGGTATTTTTAAGGCTTCAGCGTCATTGAAATGACTGACATTTGGTACTTAGTCTTCGTTGGGGGTAGTTGTATACCCCCTAGAGTTTTGTCGGTATAGGTTACGCCTTCATATAGCCTCCATAGAAGGGTACCCCCCGATTTTCGGTATTTTGAAAGAAATGGCTGAAATTTGGTATTTAGTTTTCATTTGGAGTATGAAACTTTATCACAGAGTTTTGATGGTATAGGTCATTCAATTCATATAGCCTCCATAGAACGGTACCTCCCGATTTTCTATATTTTGAAGGTTGTGGCCTCAATATTCTTCCGAAATTACTGAAATTTGGTATTTAGTCTTCGCTGGGGTATAAAACATTCCCCCAGAATTTTGTTGGTATAGGCCCACGCCTTCATATAGCCCCCATAGAACGGTACCTCCCTATTTTCGGTATGTTGAAGGTTAAGGCCTCAATATTCTACCGAAATGGCCAACATTGGGTATTTAGTCTTCATTTGGAGTATAAAACTTTATTCCAGAATTTTTTTTGGTATAGGTTTACGCCTTCATTTAGCCCCCATAGAACGGTACCTCCCGATTTTCGGTATTTTGAAGGTTGTGGCCTCAATATTCCTCCCAAATGGCTAAAATTTGATATTTAGTTTTCGTTGGATATCCAACTTTCCCCTCCAATTTTGTCCGTATAGGTCCACGCCTTACTGTGGGGGTTGTGTTTCCGACCTTATGTACATATTTGGATCCAAAATGCCGGACCACGCTCATTTTTTTTAAATTTTGTTGAATTCTACCAAAGAGTGAAACATCAAACTGATGGCTTTGGAACTGGCACATCCTCCTGTGGAGACCAGCAAGGTAATCTGGTAACTGATACAGATAGTGTGCTAAGGATATGGAAAGAGCATTTTTCCAAACTGTTGATATCCAATAGTAGCGAAGTCGACGAAGATACCACAGATCCAATCCAAGAATATGGTATTGGATGTATACCACCTGGTCACGATGAGGTAAAGACAACAATAAACCGGCTGAAGAATAATAAGGCAGCAGGAGCCGATGGCCTGCCAGCCGAGCTGTTTAAAACCGGATGCGACACGTTGATAAGGTGTATGCATCAGCTAGTTAGCTCCATCTGGCAGGAAGAACGCGTACGCGATTGGAACCTTATCATCCTGTGTCCCGTCCATAAGAAAGGAGATAAAACTTTATGCTCCAACTATAGGGGCATAACTCTTCTCCCTATTGCCTTCAAGATAGTGTCAGGGATATTGTGCGAACGACTAAAGCCCATGGTCAACGAAAAAATTCGACCATACCAATGCGACTTTAGACCTGGCAAGTCTACCATTGACCAGATATTCACCCTGCGGCAAATCCTGGAAAAGACCCAAGAGATGCAGATCGACACCTACCACCTTTTTGTCGATTATAAAGCAACCTTCGACAGCTCGCTACGTTCAAAGGTATTCCAAGCCATGTCTGAATTTGGTATTCGCGCAAAGCTCATTCGGCTTTGTAAAATGACTCTAACTGACACAAGATCTTCAGTTAAAATTGGAAAGAACCTCTCCGAAGAGTTTTGTACCAAAAGAGGTTTCAGGCAAGGAGACAGCCTTTAGTGTCACATTTTCAACATCCTGCTAGAAAGGTTATACAATATGCAAACGTCAAAAGAAGTGGCACAATCTACACGAATTGTCACATGTTACTTGCTTATGCTGATGATATAGACATCATGGGACGATCAGTAAAAGAGGTAACCGATACCTTTATCAAGGTCGAAGGATAATCTCCAAACGTGGGTCTGGCGGTAAACGGCGAGAAGACCAAGTTGATGGTGTCGACGCGCAATGCGTCCATTGAGATCGGACCTACTGTTGAAGTTGGTTCCTATAATTTTGAGGTAGTAGAGGACTTATTAAACCTCGGCACCACCGTAAACACAACAAACGGCATCAGTTGTGAAATAAACAGAAGAATTGTATTGGCTTAAGTAAGCACTTCAAAAACAAAGCCATAACTCGTCAAACATAAATAAGCTTTACAAAACACTGATACTACCCGTGTGATGTATGGTTCCTAAGCCTGGGTACTTGCGCAAGCAGATCAGGTACTGCTTCGCGTGTTTGAGAGAAAAATGCTTCGAAAAATCTACGGACCAATCTGCGTTGATGGTGAATATCGACGTCGAATGAACCACGAGCTGTATCTGTTATACAAGGACATCAATATAGTTAAACGCATCGAGATGCAACGATTGCGTTGGCTATGCCATATAATAAGAATGAGCGATGATGAATCCGCTAAAAAGGCGTATAAATTCGGGTCACATGACGGTCTGCATGCACCTTTGGCAGGCCAAAGAATATATGGCACAAACAACTGGATGAAGAGATGACAATGCGCGATATTCTGAAAGCGAAGGAATAAACAGAGAGAATTGGAGATCTTTTCTAAGTTCGGCCTATGGAACAAATGTTCTGGTAAGTAAGTAGTATGCCGTGATACATGTAGTCATGAATTTCGAAGGTTGCACGGTATCTCGCCTTTAAAAAAAGCGACTTTTTACAAATTTCCTTAAATGGTGAAGTTCAACGGTCCATCTATCAGCCATTAAAAACTAAAATCATATACGTCTCAATAAACTGGAGAATTTGACTTAACTATTTTTTAACTTTTATTATTAGATCGCTTTAGGACGATAATAAATCCTAAACATCATCAACGGGCGAAAAAATCCGACAAAGTCCGTAAGAGAAAAGAAAGGTTACAGAAAAAATCTGTTGATAAATTTAAAATCCAATAAATTAATAAATAACTAAAAAGTTGTCATTAAAACGCAATACGACGGGTCAGCAAGCGGACCCGGGTCTGCTAGTATAAAATATAAAATATAAAGTATACAATATGCAATAAAAAAAATAAATATAAAAACGCGAAAATTATTAACCATATTCTGACACCGCAGTGTGATAGAACACCAAAAACGAGAAGACACGTGTCTCGCCGTTTTTCCCTATCTCATCAACTTATATATATCTTCCAAACCGTTAGGAAATTTATCTCGGAGGCAAAATTTTAAGCAAACAACCAACTAAAAAAATTTACCTCAGATCTCAATAAACATCTTTCCAGAATATACGAACTCTGTAGAAACGGATCTTAATGATCAAAATAGCAAAATAATTGCGATTTTTATCCTCTTTTCTAGGATTCTGTTCCATAGATACTAAAACTTTCAAAATTCAAGAAAACAATCAACCACAATATTGTAGCAAAGGTATCAATAAACAACTTTCTAGAACATACGAAATGTCTATAAAAGGTTATTAATGGTAAAAATAGCACAAATCTTTTGAAAATATCCAATTTTTAAATTTTTTTCTCCGACTCTGGTCCAAAGATACGCAACCAACCAAAATTAATACCGTCAACCACAAAAATGTACCTAAGATTTTAATAAACGACTTTTTAGAACATATGAAGATTCTAGGAATGATTCTTAGGGCTGAAAGTCACGAACAATTAAATTTTTTAACATTCCACCTGCTCAGGTTTGGAAATAACAAACTGTTAAAAACTCAAGGAAATTTGAAAGGTTTATTTACGGAACTGAATAGGAAAGAATGATCTAAAATAATCGAATTTTGAGCTTGAAGAATCGTTCCTAGAATCTTCATTTGTTCTAGAAACTTGTTTGTTGAAATCTAAGGTACATTTTTGTAGTTGACTGTATCCTTAATTTTTGGGCGGTTGCGTATCTTTGAACCAGAGTCGTAGAAAAAAGTATAAAAATTCGATATTTTCAAAAGATTTGTGCTATTTTTACCATTAAGAACCGTTCATAGACATTTCGCATGTCCCAGAAAGTTGTTTATTGATGTCTTTGCTACACTATTGTGGTTGATTGTTTTCTTGAATTTTGAACGGTTTAATATCTATGGAGCCGAAGCCGAGAAAAGAGGATAAAAATCGCAATTGTTTTGCTATTTTGACCATTAATACCTGTTCCTGCAGGGTTCGTATATTCTAGAAAGATGATTATTGTGATCTGATGTACATTTTTGTAGTTGGTTGTTTGCTTCAAATTTGATCGGTTTGATAGCTGTATAACAAAACTTGAGAAAAGTTTTAAAAGACATTTGACCATGGTGTTTTTTACCTTGCAGATTAAGTTTGATGGCTTATATGTGTTTTTTTACATCAAAGCCTCAAACTTTTGTGGTCAATAACCGCGAAAGTTGACGAGATAGGGAAAAACAGCGAGACACGTGTCTTCTCATTTTTGGTGTTCTATCACACTGTGGAGTCAGAATATGGTTAATAAAACATGACTCAAAAAATTACACACAGTGTAATATGACTTGTATTTTCAAGTACTCGATTTAGATGACCAGCAACTTGTTGTGACCAATCTACTTTGAACACACATTGTTGCAACCTCTTGTTATTCCAACTATTTATCTACACAAATTATGTACAATTTATCGCTTATAAAACGCGCAAAGCACACTACGACATTGCCGTCGAGTTCGCTCCTTTCAAATGGCATGTGATAGTTTTTATTTTGTTTGTCATGATATTCCCGCCCCTCTCGAATACTATCTAATCTAAAATTCAAATATTTACCAAAAACAATTATCGCTCAACAATTTCTTGTGGCGGCCTCGCTCCCAGACCACAACGTCATAATTTCATTGTGGTTGTTTTTCATTTCGAACTTATCAAATTTCACGGTCAGTGTTCGCATTCAGGGACATATCAATGTGTACATAGATGGTGTGTTTGTGTGTATGGACTAGAACAAAAAATATGAATGAAATGAAAATACATATGTGTGGAAATAGTTACCGTTTGAATACTGATTTCGTAATGATTTCGTGTGATATTCTTATTTTAATTTTCAAGACTTTATCTTATTGGGCTTTCTTGTTGTTTGTCAAACTAAAAATAAATAAGAAAAGAAACCTAAGTTTATAAATAGACATTACATAAATAGCCATTCAAGTCGACAAAGTTTAATCAATCCCCCTGATCTTAGCTTGCTGATTCCTTAGCTTCAAACAGGTTAATTATGACTTTTTTATGGTAACGTTTTAATTTTGTTTTGACAAGACGTGTGCCATAGTATTTGTATTTGACACTTGCCATAGTATTTGTCTTCGCAAAAAAACTCCTAATCTCTCACAGCCAGTTTTTGCTTTGATCCCATCAGCATAATCATCAATGGTGGTCACCGTGTGTTTGCATATGACATTTTAGAAAATAATGCAAAAATAAACATTAAAATTTGCAAAACAAAAAATATAAAACAAAACACACACAAAAACAAACACCTATCGCTTCTCAACACGTGCCGCATTATTATTATTGGTGGCATTTGCAGCAGCGCGTGTATATCGGACCTTAAAAAAGCACTTAAACTGTAAACAGACATAAAACTGATCTAAAAACATTTGTGCGATTTTAATTGTGAATGCCAGCCAACTAGCGGCGCACTAGAGGCAACGACAGTGCGACAATAACGTCAGTAGCGTAAATGTCAAATGACGAAACAAAAACTGGGCTAAGTGAATTGAATGAAATTTGTTTTTAAGTTCAAACTATAATGAGAGCGCGAGCAGCAATTGCGACTAAGGCGGTGACAAACACGACGACAATCGTTAAAATGTAAAATGCACACACGTGGAGGTGATAAAACTGATTCGAGGCCATACGGAAATGCGCTGCGTTGTTATTTAACCCAACCACCCAGTCATTGAGATGATGAGGAAATGAAACAGATTTATGACATACCTACATAGCAATGTGAATGTTCTAGTTGAGCATCTTAGGAAAATGTATTTTATGTTTTAATTTTGAAATTTAAATGACGAGCAAAAACCAAATTAATACCGTAGATTTTCAATAAAGTAAAAACCTAAAAACTAACTTGAAAGCAGTTCCCATTTTTATTTCAACAAACCACGGTGATTCGCAACATAAAGTCTGTCTCATTTGTTCCATAGACCGAACTAAGAAAAGATCTCCAATTCTCTCTGTTTAGAGATTCGCTTTCTGGAATACCGCGCCTTGTCTTCTCTTCATCCACTTTTTTGCGCCATCTATTCTTTGGCCTGCCAATTCTGCGTGCACCGCCATGCGGTCCGAATTTATACGCATTTTTAGCGGGTTCATCATCGCTTATTCTTATGATATGGCCTAGCCAACGCAATCGCTGCATCTCGATACGTTTATCTATACGGATGTCGTTGTATAGCTGACACAGCTCGTGGTTCATGCGACGTCGATATTGACCGTTAACGCAGATTGGTCCGTAGATTTTTCGAAGAAATTTTCTCTCAAACACGCCAAGCACTGCCTTATCTGCTTGCGCAAATACCCAGGCTTCGGAACTATACATCAGCACGGATAGTATCAGTGTTTTGTAAAGCGTTATTCTTGTTTGACGAGTTGTGGCTCTGTTTTTAAAGTGCTTACTTAAGCCAAGTAGTATCTGTTGGCCAATATAATTATTCTTTATACCCTCAGCATTTATGCTAACGAGGGTATATACACTTTCATACGGGCAAAATGTGCCTCATCGAAATAATGGATTTAGACCCCAAGTATGTTTGGACGAAATGTGTTTCAGACAATTTGGAGTCGATTGAGCAATGTCCGTCCGTCTGTCTGTCTGTCTGGCTGGCTGGAGCGCACGATAACTCTCGAACGGATGAACCGATTCGGTTCAAATTTTGGCTTACGTAATATTTTGCCCAAACTTAGTTTAAGTTCGAAGATGAGCTATATCGGCCCACTTCTTCCGGTACCTCCCCCACAAAAGTTCGAAAATGTTAGGAAAATTTGTGCGCACGATAACTCTTGAAGGGAGTAACCGATTTAGTCCACACTTTGCCCATCGTGGAGCGTGTACCAGACTTATATCAGGTTTTAATATGGACTCAATCGGTCCACTCCGTCGGGTACCTCCCACATAAAAATTCGGAAAAGTTCAGTTTAGGACCATCTCTCGAATCGCTTTGATTTTTGCTTTAGCAAATTGTATTCACTGCCCTTCATACGACGGTATAAGTTTCATCAGGGGCAAGTCCATACTTCCTGAGAAAATAGCCTGAAAGTTGCAAAAAACCCTATGACACCGTGTGAGAAGGTTGGAGCGCAAAATAACTCTCGAACAGGTCTGCCGATTCGGTCCAAAGTTTGGCCTTAGTAATATTTTGTCCAAACATAGTTTAAGTTCGAAGATAAGACATATCGGTCCACTCCTTCAGTTCCACTCCTTCAGTTCAAAAGTTCAAAAATGTTTGGAAAATTTGTTCATACGGTAACTCTTGAAGGGAGTGGCCGAATTGGTCCATACTTTACACATCCAAATATATCTACCAGATATAGATCAGGTTCAAATATGGACTATATTTGTCCACTCCATCCGGTACCTCCCACACAAAATTTCGGATACATGTTCACTTTAAGACCTGCTCTCGAATCACTCTGATTTTTGTTGAAGCAACTTGCATTCGCTGCCTCAATTGCGATGGTAAAAGTTGTTTCAGGGGCAAGTCCATACTTCTTGAGAAAACATCCCTGAAGTTGTAAAAAACCCCTATGGTACCATATGTAGTGGCTGGAGATCCATTCTTTTTAGTATCTCCTCCGCAAAACTTTCGATCTTCAATCCTAATCAACATTTTTGTCAGTTCAAACGCCCAACATTTTAAAAACTCCCTAAATAAATGCGTTTTTTCGGAAAAAATTGTTTCAATATACAGGGCTGAGGGTATATCTCTGTCGGCAAAGCCGACTGATACTTTTTTACTTGTTTTATTTCACAACTGATGTCGTTTGTAGTGTTTACGGCGGTGCCGAGGTATACGAAGTCTTTTACTACCTCAAAATTATAGGAACCAACTTCAAGAGTTGGTCCGAGCTCAATGGACTCATTGCGCGTCGACACCATCAACTTGGTCTTCTCGCCGTTTACCGCCAGACCCACTTTTCCTGACTCTGCTTCGACCTTCTTAAAGGTATCAGTTACTTCCTTTAGTGATTTTCCTCTGATGTCAATGTCATTAGCATAAGGAGGTAAGATGTGGCTGTTGGTGTAGATTGTGCCATTTCTTTTGACATTTGCATCTCGAACAAATAACCTTTTCCAGCAGAATGTTGAACAGGTCACACGAAAGGCTGCCTCCTACCCCCATTATTATAAGTCTTCATTTGTTAAAGTTTGGATTTTCCGAACAGATTTATAGCGTTCCGGTTAAATTAATGTTGAAAGTGATCAATAAATTTCAAGGAGAACCTTCTTATCATTAATTTTCAATGTGAAAATTATATTTTTAATGCCTCCAAATTGGTTTATTTTGGGTTTTCAAATCCATTCTATACACTGTGCAACACGAAAATTATTAACCATATTCTGATACCGCAGTGTGATAGAAGACCAAAAAATAGAAGACACGTGTCTCGCCGTGTTTCCCTATCTCATCAACTTTCGCGGTTGTACGTCTCCAACGGTTTGAGGCTTTAATGTAAAAAGGGGTAATTTTTCAAGACTACATATATCTTCCAAACCGTTAGGAGATTTGAATTTATCTCAGAGGCAAAGTTGTAGATCTTGTCTTAAGGAACAAAAATTGTGAACACATATAATCCATCAAACTTCATCTGCAAGGTCAAAATCGCCAAGGTCAAATTTCTTTTAAAATTTGTTCTCGGGTTTTGGTCTGCGGCCGATCAAATTTTGAAGCAAACAACCAACTACAAAAATGTACCTCAGATCCCAATAAACATCTTTCTAGAACATACGATCTCTGACTTCTAAAAGGTTAAAAAAAAAAAAACAAAGCAAACGGGATTTTTATCCAGTTTTCTATGGTTCTGGTCCACAGATACTAAACCGTTCAATATTCAAGAAAACAATCAACTGCAATAATGTAGCAAAGACATCAATGTACATCTTTCTGGAACATGTGAAATGTCTATAAACGGTTCCTAAAGGTGAAAATATCAAAAAACAATAAAAAAGGTCGAACAAACACACAATAAAATATCAAAAAACTTTTGAAAATATTAAATTTTTACTCTTTTTTCTCCGATTCTGGTCCAAAGATACCCAACCGCCCAAAAATTAGGGATACCGCCAACTACAAAATTGTACTTAAGATTTCAGTAAACAACTTTCTAGAACATATGAGGATTCTAGGAATGATTCTCAGGGCTGAAATTCAAGAACAATTAAATTATTTTTAACATTCCCCTGCTCAGGTTTGGGAATAACAAACTGTTAAAAACTCAAGTAAATTTGAAAGGTTTAGTATTTACGGACCTGAACAGGAAAGAATGATCTAAAATTATTTTGGAGCTTGAAGAATCATTCCTAGAATCTTCATATGTTCTAGAAAGTTGTTTATTGAAATCTTAGGTACATTTAAATTTTTGGGCGGTTGGGTATCTTTGGACCAGAATTGGAGAAAAAAGTGTACAAATTTAATATTTTCAAAAGTGTTTGCTATTTTCAGCTTTAAGAACCGTTCATAGACATTTCGCATGCTCCAGAAAGTTGTTCATTGATGTCTTTGCTACATTATTGAAGTTGGTTGTTTTCTTGAATATAGAACGGTTTGGCATCTGTGGACCAGAACCAGAGAAAACAGGATAAAAATCCCATTTGCTTTGTTATTTTGACCTTTAAGAACCGTCTATACGGAGATTGTATGTTCTAGAAAGATGTTTATTGGGATCTGAGGTACATTTTTGTAGTTGGTTGCTTGCTTCAAATTTGATCGGTTTGATAGCTGCAGACCAAACCCCGAGAAAAATTTTTAAAAGAAATTTTACCTTGGCGATTTTGACCTTGCAGATGAAGTTTAATGGATTAAATGTGTTCACAATTTATGTACCTCTGAGATAAATTAAAAACTCCTAACGGTTTGGGAGATGTAGTCTTGAAAAATTACCCCTTTTTACATTAAAGCCTCAAATCTTTGGAGGCCTACAACCGCAAAAGTTGATGAGATATGGAAAAACGGGGAGACACGTGTCTTCTATTTTTTGGTCTTCTATCACGCTGCGGTGTCAGAATATGGTTAATAAAGCATGACTCAAAAAATGACACACATTGTAGTAAAAGAAAACATATAATAATGGAAAACATATAATAATAGTCTCATAACTTAGTAAGGAGTAATATAAGTAGTTACTTTTGTTTACATTACTTTGTAATGCGTTACATAATGACTAACGGAACCGAATTTTTGCTGGGTTTTCAAATAACGAATGTATCGCAATACTCGCTAAGGAAAAACAACTTTTCATTTTTGCGATTTTAATTATAATGACGAATATCACAGCTTTGGTTGGGGACGTTCCAAAAGCAAAGTCTGACTATGAAAGGAGAAAATCCCATCTTTACAATGATGCAAAGTAGGTTGGCGTAAGTGGCGGAGATATTGCAAGAGTCTGTAATTTTGATCGGATCATCATGAAATTTTGTGCGTTAATGGGGGTCCCAATGCGGGAAGAAGCCTATTGATTTTTGTGATGGTCGGATAATATTCAGGGGTCGGAATGGGCAAAAAACTTACGTGGAGAACATTTAACGTTTTATTCATATTCGAATGCCTCCGCTTCTAGTAGGCGTATTCCAAAAGGAAAGCCCGTCAATGGAAGAAGATAAGATTTCCTTTACATTGTTGCAAAGTAGGTTAGCGTAGGTGGTCAAACAACGGAGATATCGCAAAAGTCGGTAATGCATTCCATTTTTCCATTTTTTGTAATCACGATGCAGTTCGCAATTTTGATAGGGTCGTCACGTGGTTAATAGGGCTCCCAGAGAGGATGAAACATATTGAGTTTGGTGATGGTCGGATAATATTCAAAAGTAGGAATTGGCAAAAAACTTATGTGGACAAAAATTGAAAGTTTTATTATCCGTTTTTAGTAGTCGTATTCCAAAAGGAAAGCCTAACAATGGATTAGGAAAATACATATCACGTTTATTATGATGCAATTGAAAATGGTGTAGTTATTCAAGTGGTCATAGAATAACTAGTAACTCAGTGCGACATGCCCTTGTTAAAATAATGGGTTAGTAGGGGTTTTGTATTTAGTTACGACTACCAAAAAGTACTATAAAAACCCATTATTTAGAAAAGTTTTTTTGCTGGGTAGCCTTTGCTCACTTGTTGTTGTTGTAACAGTGTTTTTATACCCTCAGCCTTTAGGCTAAAGAGGGTATTTACACTTTGATACGACCAAAAATGTGCCTCATCGAAATAATGGTTTTAGACCCCAAGTATGTTTGCACGATATCCGTTTCAGACAATTTTGATTAGATTTAGCAATGTCCGTCCGTCTGTCTGTGTGGCAGGCTGGTGCACACGATGACTCTCGAACGGATCAATCGATTCGGTTCAAATTTTGGGTATCGAAATATTTTGTCCAGATTCCCTCAGGTAGCTCCCCCACAAATATTCAAAAATTGTCGCAAAACTTGTGCGCACGATAACTCTTGTAGGGAATAACCGATTTGGTCCATACTTTGCACATCGTGTTATTTCTACCAAACTTAGATGAGGTTCCAATATGGACTCAATCGGTCCACTCCTTTGGGTACCTCCCACACAAAATTTCGGAAAAGTTCAGTTTAGGACCTGGTCTCGAATCGCTTTGATTTTTGTTTACGCAAGTTGTATTCGCTGTCCTCTATACGACGCTGTAAGTTTCATTAGGCGCAAGTTCATACTTCCTGAGAAAATAGCCTGAATGTTACAAAAAACCCTATGACACCGTGTGTAGTGGTTAGAGCGCAAGATAACTCTCGAACGGATCCAAAATTTGGCTTTCGTAATATTATGTCCAAACTTAGTTCAAGTTCAAAGATGGATTATATCGGTCCACTCCTTCCGGTACCTCCCCCACAAAAGTTCGAAAATGTTCGGAAAATTTGTGCGTACGATAACTCTTGAAGGGAGTAACCGATTTGGTCCATACTTTGCACATTATGAAATTTCTACCAGACTTAGATGAGGTTCCAATATGGACTCAATCGGTAAACTCCTTCGAGTCCCTCCCACACAAAATTTCGGAAAAGTTCAGTTTAGGACCTGCCCTCGAATCGCCTTGGTTTTTGTTGTAACACCGTGTATGCACTGTCCGCTATAGTACAAGTTTCTTCAGGGGCAAGTCCATACTTCCTGACAAGATAGCCTGAAAGTTGAAAAACAAACCCTATGTCACCATGTTTATGGGTGGAAGCGCAAGATAATTCTCGAACGGAAATGCCGATTCCGGCCAAAATTTGGCCTTCGTAATATTGTTTCCAAACTTACTTTAAGTTCGTAGGTAAGCCATATCGGTCCACTCCTTCAGGTACCTACCCCACAAAAGTTCAAAAATATTCGGAAAAATTGTGCGCACGATAACTCTTGATGGGAGTGACGATTTGGTCCATACTTTACACATTCTCATAATATCTACCAGATATAGATCAGGTTCGAATATGGACTATATTGGTCCACCCCATCCCGTACATCCCACACAAAATTTTGGATAAGTTCACTTTAAGACCTGCTATTGAATCACTTTGATTTTTGTTGAAGCAACTTACATTCGCTGCCTCAATTACGATGGTAAAAGTTGTTTCAGGGGCAAGTCCATACTTCTTGAGAAAACAGCCCGAAGGTTGTAAAAAACCCCCTATGGCACCCCCATGGTCTATGTTGGTCCATTCCTTTAAGTACCTTTTCCGCAAAAATGTTGAACTTTAATCCTAATCAATATTTTTGTCGGTTCATACGACCAAAATTTTGAAACCCCCTAAATACATAAGTTTTTTTGTGAAAAAGTGTTTCAATTTGAACAGGCTGGGGGATATATCTGTCGGCAAAGCCGACTGATACTTTTTTGCTTGTTACTTTTTGTTTGTAAGTTAATTTCTCTGCTTAATCTGGCTCTGGGTCTACCTCCAGGTCTAGGAATGTGGCTGCTTCGATGGGATGTAACCCCAGATCTACGGGAATTAGTTGAGTACGTTTGGCAGGGCTGTTGTAAAGGTACAGAGTATCGTGCGACCCTGTACCGTATGCTGGCAGATGTTTTGCACGGTGTCATCGATTCTTGTCCTATAAGAAATTAGACTGTCCTATAAGAAATGGCTGTACCAAACAAACTGTCGATTGAAATAACTTCCGCACCTCTTCGGGGGTCAGTGTAACGTCGCCGAACGCAATCGAGGTGCTATCTACATTCATTCCAGGGTTCGAGAGTGACTTATCCTTTGCCCACAACTCACTTATTCCGGCTCCAATGTTGCAACTCTTCAGATGATTTAACCACATGTTCCGCTTATGCTCATCGACCATGATGTTAACGTCCAGTGTCAGCTACCTGACTATGGGGCACGATGAAGCTTATCACGCTCATTCCCTAATCCCGTCGCCTCTGATGGGAAGTTTGGCCTAATTTCAGGTATTCGACCACCAGGTATATGGCGAGCGGCTGCAGCAGTGATGATGTCTCGGAACTTCTTTCTGCTACCTGAACATCAGAAGGGTTGGACAGATATATGAAGCGGTGATTGCTGACTACTATGATATTAGGCCATTTAGCTTTCCCATGATTGATGGAAGTGCGACGGCTAGGACCTTCCAAAAGTGGGATAATGTTGGGTCTATAACCTGAAGTACAGCTATTTATCAGCGGCATGTATACGTTAAACAACTCTATCTCGGCAGTTCGATACCTGACTGCTACACCCATACATTCCATCTACGAATCATTAGAGACAGGCTCAAGCGAGATAGTTTTGTATTAAAGAGACTGGTGCAATAGAAAAGCTAATTCCCCACATCCACATCTGATGCGATCCTTCCTCAGTATTTTGTAACCAACATAACGCTGTAAAGTGTAGTTGTTATTGAGCTTCCGATTCATTGGTGCATTTTCAGGGATTGGAACTACAGCGGCTGCTGTTAAGTGCTGCGTCTAAAGCGGAATATCGGTGCTTTTGAAAATCTATTCTCAGTTCGTATTATTGAACAATACGTCTGCTTAGTGATGCAATGGTATGCACACCCACCCTGCAAACCTTAAGGTCGTGGGTTCGATTCCCCACCAGACAACAACAAAAATTTCAATGGTGGCAAAATACCCTTCGGTAATGTTGACGACATTTCCTGAGTATTTCAACCATGTAAAACTTCTCTACAAGTGGAGTCTTTAAGACACGCCGTTCGGACTCGGCAATAAACAGTATGGGACCTACTACTCATTGAGCTAATATAAATCGGGGTACACTCATTGATATGAGAGAAGTCACCATTGTCCCGTTTGGGATGTTTGTGGAACAGTTATTATAGTATTAAAGCCATCTGAGTAAGTAGACATTTTTTGGGTAAATGTATATTGATTATTTATCTTTTGTATATGTTCAAATCCGTGCGGAGTTTTTATTTCTTTTTTCTCCCATCGGACGCCTCCCCAGGTGGTGGATAGCGGAAAGCTCATCAGATATGACGGGTACCGCAAAAATAAAATATGTGGGGCGAACCAAAAATAAAGGGAAACAAGTGAGCAAAGGCTATAGTCGGGAAGGAGCCGATCAGGGACGTACGCAGGGGGGGGGGGGGGCACGGGGGGCCCGGGCCCCCCCCCCCCCGAAATAGTTTGGTCGAACAAAATTTATTAAGCTACTGTAACCAATTATTAAATCTTTTCTTTGTCATAAACATTTTTTATGTTAGGAGATTTCAAATGAAAACTTATATGTCTATCTTATATATGTGATGTTTCTGTACAGAAAACGTACATCAAGTCAAGTTATGTAAGATTTTTTTTTTCAAATTTTTTGTTTGTATACTCCTTTTGGGAGAAACTTCCAATGAAATTTGAATTACGTCTTCATGCCACATCATTCCACTATTCAATACGAATTCCGTAATGAATATACTCCATATTTGTTATGTCTTATTCAAGCTATATTGAGGTCTCGAGGCTTTACACTCATCCTGAATCCAAAATAATTCAGTATTGTGGGAATGGAAGTGCATGAAAAATGTGTATTGGACAAAATGTATGAAGCGTTCTTCGTGGACTATATATTGAAAGCCAATTAGAAATTTGTTTCGCTGCCTTCACCACCATTTTTTTTTACTTGTTGCTAAACAAGAGGAGAAAATTATGAAGAAAAATGAATTTGTGTTCGTCAAAATCTGCTATATGTAGCATACTCACTTGCATTTTTTCCCTATAATTGCACATATCGCTCATTTATATTTCAAAAAATCAAGTTTCGGGAAAAACGCGTTTTAAGTTGCGGAATGAAATTTGACTTCCCAACTTAAAAAGGTTAATACACAAAAAATAAAATAACTATTGGGATCATCTTTTGAACAGATCTTGCCAGATATTCGTGCTAAATTTCTGTGCAAGATCAAGCACGATTCGAATTGTTTTAGTGCTTTATAACCTCAAAAAACCTTTTTGTTGATTTATGCCAAACTCTTAGAAAACAAGCTGTAACTCGTTGATTTTTAGAGATATCAACATGAAAATTTGACACAAGATAAAATAGAAGTCGTAGAAAAACTAGAAATTGCTAACTCAAAAACCCGTTTTTGAGTTATGCCACTCTTTGAGTAAATGAGCGATATGTTTAGACGGACAGCCCGTCCGTCTGTATCTCAGTTGTCTGTCAGGCTGGAGCGCATGATAACTTTCGAACGGATCAACCGATTTGGTCAACGTTTTGGATCTCGTAATGCAAAAACTTTCGCTAAAATGGTAGTAATCGATTCGATCTGAATTTTGCACATCGCAGTATTTCTTCCAGAAATATATCGAACCCAAAATTGATTATATCGGTCCAGTTCTTCAAATAAATTTTTTTCCAAATGTACAACAAGTTTCAAGAGAATATGTTTGGCCAACATCTTCATGTACGTCCCTCTCAAAATTCAACATAAGTGCAGCTTAAGACTGATCCTTTGGACTTTTTTGACATTTGTAGTCTTGTTTACTGCGATTTCAAATTTTGAGGAGGAAAGTCCATGCTTCAAAGCTCTAAATACTAAGGAGACCAACTGAAATGGCTTTTGGGCGCAGTAACTATTTATAGATGAGAAAAAAAAATCGCCGGAGGAATTTTCAAATAAATCGCGATCAAAGTTCACATTTTTTGGGTTATTTTAGGTTTTCACGATTTTGCGTGGGAACGACAAGTCCTATCGAAATGGGACTAAAGAAAATGTTAAAGAGGATTTGCACTGCTACAACATTTTCCTTAGTTGCCTTTCGATAGGACTTGCCGCTTCCAGCAAAATCCTGAAAATCTAAAATGAACCTAAAAATGTGAAATTTGACCGCGATTTATTTAAAAATCCCTCCATCTATTTTCCCAGGTGTAAGCCGTTTTCAACTGAAGTTAGTTAAGGACACCATACATGACATTGTTTTATAAGAAGGCGATACAGTCAGTGCATTGTCCTAATCTGAACTTCTATATCTCATTTTTTAGTCCCATTGCGATAGGACTTGCAATTTCCAAGCAAAACCGTGAAAACCTAAAAGACACCTAAAGATGTGAATTTTCACCGCGATTTATTTAAAAATCCATCCAGCGATTTTTTCTTGTTTTTGGATTTTTCTCATCTATGAACATTGTAGTTTCAGAAACTGCAAAAACTTCCCAAGTGTAAGCACCTTTCAATTAAAGTTAGTTAAGGCGTTCTTTAACATTATACCAAAAGTATACCGGAACAACAATCATGAAAATTTTCGACTTATATTATTTTGTCACGACTTAGCTAGAGTTTGCCAATTGGTTTCTGAGATATTTGATCGACCATGCAGTGGCTTTGTCCAAACATGAGTTTTGTAGTCTCAAACAAAACTCTGAGAAGGATTTGGAGTCTATGAAACGTAGTCTGTATCGTCCGTTTTTAAATTTCTAAAGTTTTTAATTAATCAAATTTGGCGTTTTATGGCATTAAATAATAGTTTATTCTTAGGTTATCGACACAAAAGCTAGATATAGAAGTCCAATCTGTGCACGGAGATTCGTGTTATTCTTCTTTTTAAAGGTAATTAATTTATAGAAGTCGTATGGGTATTTCGACATGTAATTAAAAAAATGAGGCGTTATGTTCGGGTCGAACTATACCCCTATACCCTATAACTCCTGTATAACTCAATTCGTCCTACTCGCGAATATAGTTAAGTAGGGATTGGATTAAAACGTGGATATATTTTAACCACTTTCTGCATGGAGGCTCTTTCTCAAAAAGGAATCCCAAAATCTGTATTACAGCTGATATTCTAAAAATTAGATTAAGAGCTTTGAAGTACTGAAAATCTTGCGATAGCAGAAATAATGGCAATTCTCTGTACTTTTAAAATTCTGGGATATACCATAACGTTGACCTATATTTTTTAATCATATAGGTCCAAAATACAGAAAACGGGGCGCAACTTTTATATGGCGACTATACCAAACGTGGTTTCAATTTCAATTCTTAATATCTTATATTTAGCGTATATTTCATACTCTGTAAAAAGTTAAAATTGTATCCTAAATATTGTGATCTTTCTCTAATGAATTTTTATACTTTGTGTCAATATTTCATATAAAATCAACAGCAAAACCTTAAAAAAGCTTTACGTTACCCTACACACCATTTTAAAATTTCATGATTTTTGGTCAAGTTGGGCCCCCCCGAAATTAAATCCTGCGTACGTCCCTGGAGCCGACCATGTGATACCCTACACCACTACCCCTGTGCATAAGCTTTTCACTGGTAAACATTTCTTTTAGGGAATATAAACCGACTACCACCAAAAATAATATGCCTCTTTGTCTCTGGGACCCCCATTAGCAACCATCCGATCAAAATTACGACCTGTAGCTTGATTGCAAAAAATGGAAGAATTGGATGCATTACCGATTATTGTGGAATCTCCCTTGTTTGACCACCTTCGCCAACCTGCTTTACACCAATGTAAAGGTAATATTTTCTTCTTCCATTGACAGGCTTTGTCGTTGGAATACCCCTACTAGAAGCCAATATATTCACAAAGAATAAAACTTTGAATTTGTCTCCAAATGAGTTTTTCCCCATTCCGACCCCTAAATATTATCCGGCTATCACCAAAATCAATAGGCTTCTTCCTATCTGGGACCCGCATCAACTCCCAAAAAATTCGTGACGATCCGATTAAAATTGCGACCTGTAGCGTGATTACAAACAAATCGGAAAATGGGATGCATTACCGACTATTGCGATATCTCTGTTGTTTGAGCAGCTACGACAACCTACTTTACATCGTTGTAAAGATGATATTTTCTACTTTCCTTGACAGGTTTTGCTTTTGATATACCTCTTAAAGAAACAAAGATATTGACGTAGACCTTTTCTCCAAATAAGTTTTTGCCCATTCCGACCCTTGAATATTATCCGACCATCATTAAAATCAGTAGGCTTCTTCCTCTGTGGGACCCCCATTAACCCCTAAACTTTCGTGACGATCCGATCAAAATTGCGACCTGTGGCGTGATTACAAAAAAATCGGAAATGGGATGCATTATCGACTATTGCCATATCTCTGCTATTTGACTACCTATGACAACCTAATTTACATCGTTGTAAAGGTGATATTTTCTACTTTCCTTGTCAGATTTTGCTTTTGATATACCTCTTAAAGAAACAGAGATATTGGCTTTGAAATAAAACGTTGACCTTTTTCCAAATAAGTGTTTGCCCATTCCGACCCCTGAATATTATCCGACCATCATCAAAATCAATCGGCTTCTTTCTTTTTGGGACCCCCATTAACCCCAAAGTTTCGTGACCATCCGATCAAAATTGCGACCTGTAGCGTGATTACAAAAAAATCGGAAAATGGGATGCATTATCGGCTATTGCCATATCTTTGCTATTTGACCACCTACGACAACCAGCTTTACACCGTTGTAATGGTGATATTTTCTACTTTTTTCCAGGTTTTGCTTTTGATATACCTCTTAAAGAAACAGAGATATTGGCTTTGAAATAAAATGTTGACTTTTCTCCAAATAAGTGTTTGCCCATTCCGACCCCTAAATATTATCCGACCATCACCAAAATCAATATGCTTCTTCATCTATGAGACCCCCATTAACCCTGAAATTTTCGTGACGATCCGATCAATATTGCGACCTGTAGCGTGATTTCCAAAAAAATAGAAAAATGGGTTGTATTACCGACTATTGCGATATCTCCGTTATTTGGTTACCTACGCCGACCTAGTTTGCATCATTGTAAAGGCGGGATCTTCTACCTTCATAGTCAGGCTTTGCTTTTGGAAAATTTTCAACCAAAGCTGTGATATTTGTCAATATAATTAAAATCGCAAAAATGAAAATTGGGGTTTTATTTGCTACTATAGCGATATCTTCGTTGTTTGATCACCTACGAGCACTTACTTTACATCATTAGAAAGGTGATATTTTCTGCTTTCATTGTCAGGTTTTGCTTTTGGTATACCCCATATAGAAGCTGAGATATTGGCTTTGGAAAAAAACGTTGTCTTTTTATCCACCTAAGTTTTTTGCCCTTTCCAACCCCTAAATATTATCCGACCATTCTTCCCCTCCGGGACCCCCATCAACATCCAAAATTTCGTGACGATCCGATCAAAATTGCGGCCTGTAGCGTGATTACAAGGTTTAGATGGACAGACGGACAGACGGACAGACGGACGGACGGACGGACGGACTGACGGACGGACTGACGGACGGACACACATAGCCAGATCGACTCAGCTCGTCGAGACATTAATTTTGATATATATAAGTATGGGTCTACGACCATTATTTCGATGCGTTACAAACTTTTTGGCCAAAACCAACTTATAATACCCTCCCCACATAGTGGTGTAGGGTATAAAAACGACCATCGCAACGTGAAGCTTACTATAAAGGAAACGGAAATCGAGAGGGTACACACATTTAAATATCTGGGAGTACTAATAAATGACCGTAGGGACTACTCAAAAAAATTAACAGCCGAATAGAAATAGCGAGAGATGCCTTTTTTAAACACAAACAAGTGAGCCAAGGCTATAGTCGGGTCGGGGCCGACTATGTGATACCCTACACCACTACCCCTGTTCATAAGCTTTTGACTAATAAAAATCAAAATATTAAAATTGGGATAGCTTAGCGCCTTTGCTCTGAATGTCTACATTAACACAGGTCAATTTTTTTGAAACACATTTAAGTGCATCGACATTACAACCCAAATAAAAAATGGAAAAGTGGGATGTATGCCAACCATCAAATAGGCTTCTTTTTGTGTTAGACCCCCATCAACCCCCAAAATTTCGTAGTGTGATTGCACAAAAATGGAAAAAGGGATGCATTACCGACTATTGCGATATCTCTGTTGTTTGACCACCTATGACAACCTACTCCACATCGTTGTAAAGGTGCTATTTTCTACTTTCCTTGCCAGGTTCTGCTTTCGATATACCTTCTACAGAAGGGAGATATTAACTTTGAAATAAAACGTTGGCCTTTTTTCCAAATATTTTTTTTGTCACATTCCGACCCCTGAATAATATCCGACCATTATCAGAAATCAAAAGTTTTTTTCCTCTGTGGGACACCCAATAACACCCAAAATTTCGTGACGATCCAATTAAAATTGCGACCTGTAGCGTGATTTCCAAAAAAGTGGAAAAATGTGATGTATTACCGACTATTGCGATATCTCCGTTATTTGGATACCTACGCCAACCTGCTTTACATCATTGTAATGATGGGATTTTTTACTTTCATTGTCAGACTTTGTTTTTGGAAGATTTCCAGCCGAAGCTGTGATATTCGTCATTATTATTAAAATCGCAAAAATAAAAAGTTGGGTTCTATTAGCGGCTATTGCGATATATTCGTTGTTTGATCACCTACGAGAACCTACTTTACACCATTAGAAAGGCGATATTTTCTACTTTCATGGCCATGTTCTGCTTTTGGTATACCCCATATTGAAGCTGAGATATTCGCTTTGGAAAAAAACGTTGTCTTTTTCTCCAAATAAGTTTTTTGCCCATTACGACCCCTAAATATTATCCGACCATCACCAAAATCAATAGGCTTCTTCATCTGTGTGACCCCCATTAACCGTGACGATCCGATCAAAATTGAGACCTGTAGCGTGATTTCCAAAAAAGTGGAAAAATGGAATGTATTACATACTATTGCGATATCTCCGTTATTTGGTCACCTACGCCGACCTAGTTTTCATCATTGTAAAGATGGGATCTTCTACCTCCACAGCCAGGCTTTGCTTTTGGAAAGTCCCCAACCAAAGCTGTGATATTCGTCATTATAATTAAAATTGCAAAAATGAAAATTTGGGTTTTATTTGCGACTATTGGGATATCTTCGTTGTTTGATCACCTACGAGAACCTACTTTACATCATTAGAAAGGCGATATTTTCTACTTTTATTGTCAGGTTTTGCTTTTGGTATACCCCGTATAGAAGCTGAGATATTCGCTTTGGAAAAAAACGTTGTCTTTTTATCCACATAAGTTTTTTGCCCATTCCGACCCCTAAATATTATCCGACCATCACCAAAATCAATAGGCTTCTTCCCCTCTGGGACCCACATCAACATCCAAAATTTCGTGACGATTCGATCAAAATTGCGACCTGTAGCGTGATTACAAGGTTTAGATGGACAGACGGACAGACGGACAGACGGACGGACGGACGGACTGACGGACGGACACACATAGCCAGATCGACTCAGCTCGTCGAGACATTCATTTTGGTATATATAAGTATGGGTCTACGACCATTATTTCGATGCGTTACAAACTTTTTGGCCAAAACCAACTTATAATACCCTCCCCACATAGTGGTGTAGGGTATAAAAAGTATTAACAAGTCACGACATAAATGTGACAACAAAAATAAGATTTATCAAGTGCTATGTTTGGTCAGTCCTCTTATATGCTTCCGAAGTCTGGACACTTAAAATGTCCGATGAAAGAAAATTGGCAGCTTTTGAAATGTGGACATTCCGACGAGTACTGAAAATACCCTGGACTTCAAAAATATCAAATGACGAAGTACTTAGAAGGATGAATGTGAACCGACAGCTAATCTCAACAATAAAAAAGCGTAAAGTCTCATACCTTGGACACATACTTAGAAATAACAAATACAAGATTCAACAGACAATCCTTAAGGCAAAAATCGACGGAAAGCGCGGAAAAGGTAGAAAAGAAACAACCTGGCTCAAAAATATCCAGACATGGACCGGCTATGATGATGAATACACACTTTTACAAGCCGCTAAGAACAGGGAGCTGAACATCATTGTGTAACAACAAATAATTATAAATATATACTTAATATCATATATGTATCATTGAAATATTATTTTACGATCACCTATATCCGAATAACGGATGAGTAAATAAAGAAGAAGATATGTTCAAAAGTTACAGAATTTTGGTCAGAAGATTTTGCATCGCTGTGCGTCGTATGAGCTATACCATAGTACATAACTACATCTATACATTACTGCTATAATAAATTTATTAGGACTACATTTAACAAATATGTACTGTAGTACTTACCAATATCAACAGTGTTGTTTTCATTAATCTACAAATTAACAAAATATTTTAGTTAATTCCCACAAATTGTTGTCGTAACTAAAAACCGAGTTACACTGTTGACACCCATGTTTCATTATATAATTAATTAATTTATTTTTATTAAAAATATTTATATTACATTGCTTTATTATTACAATAAAAATGAGAAAAAAGAACTATCAGATTATTCGATAATTTCTACTAAACCCAACTGTAGTTTGAAGCTGTAAATTTCAAATATTTTACAATGTGAAATGTAATTAGAAAATAATTGCGACATTTGTTTAAACAATTCTCCAATTTTATTCATGTAATTATTAAACAAGTGGGCCAAAACTTTAGTCGGGACGGAGCCGACTATGCGGTACCCTACGCCAGTACCCCTATGCATAAGCTTTTGACTGGTAAAATTCAAAATATTAAAATTGGGATAGCATAGCGCCATTGCTCAGAATGTCTTCATTAATACAGGTCAATTTTGTTAAAACGCATTCAAGTGCATCGTCAGTACAACTCAAATAAAAAAATGGAAAAGTGGGATGTACGCCAACCATCAATAGGCTTCTTTTTCTGTGAGACCTGTAGTGTGATTGCACAAAAAATGGAAAAATGGATGCATTACCGACTATTGCGATATCTTTGTTGTTTGACCACCTAGAACAACCTACTTTACATCGTTGTAAAGGTGATATTTTCTACTTTCCTTGCCAGGTTTTGCTTTCGACATACCTTACAGAAGAGAGATATTCGCTTTGACCATTACAAAAATCAATAGGTTTCTTCCTCTGTGGGACCCCCTTTAACACCCAACATTTCGTGACGATCCAATCAAAATTGCGACGTGTTGCGTGATTACAAAATAATTAAAAAATGGGATGTATTACAGACTATTGCGATATCTCCGTTATTTGGCCACCTACGCCAACCTACTTTGCACAATTGTAAAGATGGGATTTTCTACTTTTACAAGGGCGGTTCGGAAACTTCTTAGCCTATCAATGAAAGAGAATAGTTAGTTTTTCAAAAATATTTTTATTTTTCAATATAATCTCCTGAAACTTCAATTCACTTAGTCCAACGCTTTTCTAGCAAATCTATCCCTTGATTAAAATAGTTTTCCTCAAGGTCTTTGAGGTAAAACGCTTGCCAGCAAGGAATTTTTTTAGATTTGGGAACAAGTAAAAGTCACTGGGAGCTAAATCAGGAGAATAAGGTGGGTGGTCAAGCAACTCGTACTTTAATTCGTTGATTTTAGCCATTGTTAAAACACTCTTGTGCGCTGGTGCGTTGTCTTGATGAAAAATTATTTTTTTGTGTTGTAAGCCAGGACGTTTTTCTCGAATTTGTACATTTAATTGATCCAAAAGGTTGCAATAGTACTCTGAATTTATTGTTTTACCCTTTTGCAGATAGTCAATCAATAAAATACCTTTGAAGTCCCAGAAAAACTTTTCCATAACCTTATCAGCCGATTGAATTGTTTTTGTCTTCTTTGGGGCACTTCCTCCAGCTTCAGTCCATTGTTTGGATTGTTCTTTTGTCTCGGGAGTATAGTGGTGGATGCATGTATCATCAACAGTTATGAAACGACGCTTAAAATCCATTTTATTTCGCTTAAAACGATCCAAACAAGGTTGAGAAATGTTCATTGTTATGCGTTTTTGATCGACTGTTAACAAATGCGGCACCCATCTTGCAGAAAGCTTTTTCATCTGTAGTTCTTCATGCAAAATTAAATGGACTCGATCATTTTAGATGCCCATGATATTAGCAATTTCACGCACTTTTATTCGTCGATCATTTAATACCATATCATGCACTTTAGCTACAATTTTTGTTGTTGTTGCTGTTTTTGGACGTCCAATACCCAATTTTTTACTGTTGCATATGACTGCATATTACTGTTCATTATGAATTTCTTGTCCCGATAAACCTTTTTTATGTAAATATTTAATGACAGCACGCATTTCTAATTTTTTCATTGTAAAAAAATTGCGGATGCGTCGTTTTTGAACACCTGTTTCTATATGAAGGAGTTGCCAGATCGAAACAAAATTTAACATGTGTTCATAACAGAGACGGAAGTTTCCAAAACACTTAACTTTTTTCTGTTTATACCGCGCTTTTTGTGCTAGGCTAAGAAGTTTCCGATCTGCCCTCGTATAGCTGGACTTTGCTTTTATTAAAATCGCAAAAATGAAAACTTGTGTTCTATAAGCCGCTATTCCGATATATTCGTTGTTTGACCACCTACGACAAACTGCGTACATCGTTCCAAAGATGATATTTTCTATTTTCATTAGGAGGTTTTGCTTTTAATATACCCTTATAGAAACGGAGATATTAGCTTTGAAATAAAACGTTGACTTTTTCTCCAAATAAGTTTTTGCCCATACCGACCCCTGAATATTATCCGACCATCACCAAAATCAAAAGGCTTCTTCCCCTCCGGGACCCTCATCAACACCCAAAATTTGGTGACGATCGGATTAAAATTGCGACCTGTAGCGTGATTACAAGGTTTACATGAACAGACGGACGGACGGACGGACACACATAGCCAGATCGACTCAGCTCGTCGAGATCTTCATTTTGGTATATATATGTATGGGTCTGCAATTTATTTCGATGCCTTACAAACATTTTGATCAAAACCAAATTATAATACCCTCCCCACATAGTGGTGTAGGGTATAATAATTATTGTTGACTAGAACAACTAATAAAATAGTTGTTTTAAAATAATAAAACAACAACAATGGGATTAAGCCAGACTATTTAGAAAAAAACAAATTATTGTTGACTTTTAATAATTTTCCCAATTTTTTTAATTCAACAAGTTATTCGCAACAAAATGGGATGAAATTTAGAATGGAAGGGATAAACAATGTGCACTGGAGCCTTAGCTATGGCATCTATCAAAACAACAGTTGACATGCAATTTACATTTATCCAATTTTGTAATCAGAAAAAAAACAATAGCAATTTCTTTTTTTCCTTTACATCAAATATTTTGTCAACTATAAATATGTCGAAGTTCCTACGAAAATGTTGTAGTTTTCAAAAAGTTTTAGTTGCTATCGCTTGAGTGCTAAGACCGAAAAAAACAAATCCAATCAACAAAATGAAATTTTTAATAGTTTTATTGAAAATTGTAGCTGTTGTGCTAATGGTGGTAAGTAGAGAAGAGGATAAAGGATAATGTTCCATTATAGAAAGGGATAATTTTAAGCCTCCATAAAATATAAAATTTCTTTTAGTTGCAAATGGCATTGGCCCAGGGAGGTGGTGGCCAAGGAGGTGCTGGTGCAGGAGCCCAAATGGGTATGGGTATGGGTGCTGGGGCCGGTGGTGGTGCAGGTGGTCAAGGCGGTGCCGGAGCTGGTGCCCAAATGGGCATGGGTGCCGGAGGTGGTGCTGGCGGTCATGGTGGCGGTGGTGGTGGCCCCGGTGGTCGTTAAAATGGAACTTTCTTCAGACTACAACCTTAACTAGCTGGCAAATGACTTCACATACTACCACAGGTTTAAACACCTAATGTTGATAAATTAAATTGTATAAATTTAAGTTACACTATCCTTACTCTCTGACCTCCTTAAATAAATAGTCGTACGGTAATTTGTACATACAAAGTTAATAACTGAATTCAATTATTTTTTTAATTGTTTCAGGAGTTCAATGCAAGAATTGGGTAAAAAATTATAATACATATTTTTCTAAATAATCAAACCAGAAAAAATAATTTATCTGAATTTTATGGAGGGTACATTAAGTTTGTTTTTCTGTTTGTAACACATCAAACAAATCATTTGTGACCTTATAATGTAAAAAATGCCCTATCTTGGCAACTTTTGATGGATAGGTGCGGCGACCACTAAGAACTAAATTTCAAATTATAGCTATTCCTATTAAAAATGTAGGTAAAACCCTCAAAATACCGAAAATCGGGAGGTACACTTATATGGGGATATACCAAAACCTATGTTAAGATTTGTTGGTGTGGATTTTTGGTGACCACTAAGAACATCAAATTAAGGCTAGTTCGGTGAAAATTGTAGGTAAAATTCTCAGATATCGAAAATCGGTGGTACCGTTATATGGTGTCAATACCAAAACATGCACCTATATTGACAATTTTTGGTGGGAAGGTTTGCGACCACTGGGAATTTTTAATGTCTAATTACTGGCAGTTTGGTCAACAAATGTGGCTAAAATTCTTTAAAAACCGAAAATGGGGAGATACGTTTATATATAAAACTACTACTTCGTATGCGGAAAGGATATAAAAAAAGAAAAGAAAAAAAAACAATATTTAATATAGAAATGGTGAATACTTTAATTGATATTTATTTTTATTTTAGTACTGTTCGTACAATTTTAGTTAAATTCTCAAAAAAATCAGACGTATCTTACCCGTACACATCAACAGCGAGCCACAGTTTTGTGGTATTTTTATTAAGGGCTTGATATCCTCAGGAGGTAAAAAAATTGTCGCCTAGGTATGTATTTCTTAAACCGCCTCCATATACCAACACTACACACCAACATTCACCCTGACTCCAAAAAATAAAAATTCTAATTCTATTCCCACACTATTTCGTATTTGATACGTATTTTGACAACCACATATCTCATCCCTACACTGACTTAATACCAAATAATAACTGTATATTAATTTCAAATCTCAGCAGCATTTGGTACATTTCGTACCCATGAGTACGAATTTCAAAAACTTCTTCCATGTCTTAATCCTACTCTTCCACAGTAGTCTTACCAAATTCCAGCATTCCAGTTCAATCCGTTCGCCGAAATCCAAATAGAACCGAATTTAGTACCATTTAAATGTAAAATTTTCGAAAACAAAAGTACGAATTTCCAAAACAACTTCAACATTAATCAATTTCATATTGTGGGATTCCAGCTCTATCCGTTCACCCAAATCCCCATCGTACAAAATTTAGTACCATTTAAAACTTTTCGTTCACATAAGAACGAATTTCCAAAACTACCTCAATGCTACACTTCAACAGTAATGTCAATTCCAAATTTAAGGATTCCAGCTCTTTTTGTTCTCCCAAATCCAAATTGTACCAAATTTAGTACCATTTAGTACTTTTCGTATTGTTATACCCTCCACAATAGTATGGAGGGTATATTAAGTTTGTTTTTCCGTTTGTAACGCATTGAAATACTCATTTGCGACCCTATAAAGTATATATTCTTGATCAGTGTAAAATTCTGAGTCGATCTATGCATATGCGTCCGTCTATGGTAATCACTCTAGCATGCACAAAAATGGAGATAGGATGCTGACATTTTGAGAAAATACGTTTTTTGTTTGCAGGCAGGTCAAGATGTTCGATGATGTGCTATATCCGCCCACGTTTTGGTATAGCCCCCATATAACGTTACCCCCGATTTCCAGTATTTTGACGTTTTTAACTACATTTTCAGACCGAATAAGCTATAATTTGAAATTTATGGTTCTTAGTGTCAAGAAACTTATATTCATAAAGTTATGGATATAAGTCCAGTTTTTGGTATAGCCCCCATAGAACGGTACCTCCAGAGCTTCGGTATTTTGAGGATTTTTCCTAAAATGTTTAACCACACTAGCTGTAATTTGACCCTTGAAGTTTTTAGTGGTCACCACACCTCTCCACCAAAAATTGTCAACATAGGTCCATGTTGGATATAGCCCCCATATAACGGTACCTCCCGATTTTCGGTATTTTGAGGATTCTATCTACAATTTTTAACGGAACTAGCTGCAATTCGGCATTTGAAGTTTTCAGTGGTCAGCACACCTCTCCACCAAAAATTGTCAAGATAGATCCATGTTTGAATATAGCCCCCATATAACGGCACCTCACGATTATCGGTATTTTGATGATTTTTAGCTAAAATTTTTAACGAAACTAGCTGTAATATTGCATTTGAAGTTCTTAGTGGTCACCACACCTCTCCACCAAAAATTGTCTACATATGTAGGTCCATGTTTGGATATAGCCCCCATATAACGGTACCTCCCGATTTTCGGTATTTTTAGAATTTAAGCTAGTTTTTTTTTTTTTTTTTTGTCTGAACTACCCGTAATTTGACATTTGAGGTTCCCTGCAGCCACGAAACTTCTCCATCAAAAAATAATAACCAAAGATCCAAGTTTTGGTATAGCCCCATATAAAGGTGCCTACCGATATTCCGTATTTTGAGGGTTTTGGCTACAATTTTTAACCAAACTAGCTAGAATTTGTCCTACATTTTTCAACCAAACTCCAATAATTTGACATTTGAGATTCCCAGTGTTCACAAAACTTCTCCATCAAAAACTGTCAACATAGGTCCATGTTTTGTTATAACCCCTATGTTATATAGAATAATTTTTTTAGAAGAATTTGTTTAGCTGAACCAAATGTTATTTGTCATTTGCGGTCCCCAGTTGTCACAAAGCTCCTCCGCCATAGGCTCCTTTGACTGAACTGCCCGTAATTAGACATTTGAGGTTCCCTACAGTTACGAAGCTTCTCCACAAATTGTATACATAGGCCCATGTTTAGGTATGGCCCCCATACAACAGAACCTCCCTATTTTCGTTATTTTAATGGTTTTAGCTAATTTTTGAATGAACTATCCGTTAAGGTTCCCTGCAGTCACGAAACTTCTCTACCAAAAATTGTCGATATAGGTCCATGTATCGGTATTCCCCCAATTAACACTGTAAACAATTGTCAAAATATGTAGGTCAATATTTCGGTATAGCCCCCATAAAACAATAACTCCCTATTTTCGGTATTTTGAGAATAGTATCTACATTTTTTACCTAAAAAGCGGTAATTCGATATTTGAGGTTCCCAGTGGTCGCAAAATTTCTAAACCAAAAATTCTCAATGTAGGTCCATGTTTTGGTATAGCGCCTATACAATCCTCCCGATTTGCAGTATGTGACATTTAAGGTTCCCAGTGTTTGCACTAAAAATTTTCAATATATGTAGGTCAGTGTTTCGGTACAGCCCCCATATAACTGCACCTCCCGGGTTTCGGTATTTTGAGGACTTTAGTTACAATTCTTAAGCTGAAACATTTGTCACAAAGCTCATCCCCAAAGGCTCCTTCAAAAATAAACAACATATAAAAGCGCCACCCGAATGAAGACATTTTAGGTACTTTACCTGATATTTTTAAGTACAGGACAGGAATGAAAACTAATTATTCCCTTTTAGTTCAGAATATCTTATGTTTCAGGGTATGTTTTAGTTCAGTTCGCCCTAAGTCATTTGGTATAAAAGCCAGACGAAAACATTAGGTGAAAACAAGGGTAGTGGCGTAGGGTGCACAGTGGTCCCACTTGTATGGGAAGGTGCGACATAAATATTTATAATCGTCGGATCAATCTGATTTTGTCAGTATATGCTAAAAGTAAGTAAAAAAATACTGTAGCCAAAAAATCATCAATATGGGTCCAGTTTTTCCTATAGCCCCCATGTGGAGGTACCTCCCTATTTTAGGTTTTTGAAGATTTTATCAACATTTTCGGCCCGAATTGGTTGTAATTTGCCATTTGGAGTACTCAATGATCAAAAACCTTCTGCGCCAAAAATTGTGGTCCTAGGACCAGGTTTCGGTATAGGCCTCATATTACGGTACCTCCCGATTTCAGGTATTTTGAAGATTTTATCAACATTTTCGGGCTGAAATGATTTTAATTTGCCATTTGGAGTTATCAATGATCAAAAACCTTCTGCGCCAAAAATTGTGGTCTTAGGTCTAGGTTTCGGTATAGCCCTCATATTACGGTACCTCCCTATTTCAGTCATTTTGAGGTTTTTATCTACATTTTCGGGTCGAATTGGTTGTAATTTGCTATTTGGAGTTCTTAGTGGTCAAAAAAACGTCTCTGAATGGTATCGTGGACAGGAAAGGAAACAAATTATTCCACTTGATGTCAGAATATTTCATGGTAGGGGATATATTAAAGTTCGGTACAACCGAACTTTACATTTTTATTGTTTTTCATATTATATGTATCATCATACATCAAAAATATATATTATATGTAAAAGAACGAACTCATAAGTAGATCCCAAAACAAAAATGTCTAAATCTTTAAAGAAAAATACCAAAACAAACAATTAAAACACAAAACTAAGAAGAAACTGAGAATACAGTAATACGGCATATTCACTGAAACGACCAGAGGCATCGTCAGTATTTTTAATGTCACACACGGAAATGCAAATATATGCAGCTGGAACCAATTTTTTGTAAACTTGACACTATTTCGAACATTCTTCAAAAAAATTCAATTTTTAGGACTTGGAAAAAAACCAACAAAAAAGTATTATAAAAAAATTTGATTTCCAGCACATTTTATTGAAATAATGTGTAAAAGTTTTTATGTAAAAGTTATTAGAAAATCTTGTACTTAAACTTCCATTTCGAAAAAAATAATTTTATCCTTTTAATTTTGAGAGAAGTCACAACCTTACTGATGTTTTTAAAGTTTTGAAGTGATCATACGTAAATGTCAACTTCTTCTGTTTTGTTTTGTTAAATACCGTTATAAATTACAAAAACAGTGCTGGAATATTAAAATATGGTATGTTTAGAGACAATTTGCTGAATTGTCGCAGAGATTTGCTGATATCAATTTTTCTGTTTTTGTCGAAGGTTGGGACCAGTGTGTGGTGGTGCCCGGACATAACTCCCAAAATGATTTTGGACGTTATGTCCGCTGCGCTTTGCGGACATTACTCCCAAAATTCGTTGGGAGTTATGTCCGTGAAGCAAAGCGGACATAACACCCAAAAAATGGCGGAAATAACTCCCAGCGACTTTTTTTCTTAATTTATAAATTATTTCTTTGCTTAATTTTGAAATTTATAGTTATATATTTTTTTTAAATTTTAGAGTAGAAATAGAATCTAAGCGGACTTATACATTTGAGAAAGCCTAATTTAAAAACGAAATCATGCCCGAAATTATGTAAGTAGCAGTTCTGGGAAGTTTTGAATTGTGAAAATATTTGTTAAGAAAATCTCGCGATTTTTTTTCAAAAATATTTTCGTCTGCGGCGCATTCGTCTTTCAGAAAGTATTTGAATATTTTTACAAAAACTTTTTATCTTTTAAATTGTGAAAATATTTTTTTTTTAAATCGCGAGATTCTTTTCAAAAATATTTTCCCTGCGGCGCTTTTTGTTTTTCAGAAAGTTTTTGAATATTTTTACAAAATATTCTTAATCTATTAAATTGTGAAAATATTTTTGTAAACAATCGCGCGATTTTTTTCAAAAATATTTTATCCTGCGGCGCAGGAAATATTTGAAAATCGCGCGATTTTTTCACAAATATTTTCGCTGCGGCGCTTTTCTTTTTTCAGAAAGTATTTGAATATATTTCCAAAAACATTTTATCTTCTTAAATTGTGCAAATATTTTTGTAAAAAATCGGGCGATTTTTTTAAAAATATTTTTAGCTGCGGAATTTTAACAAAAATTTTTATACCCTCAGCATTTATGCTAACGAGGGTATATACACTTTCATACGGGCAAAATGTGCCTCATCGAAATAATGGTTTTGGGAGTTATGCCCGTTGGGAGTTATGTCATGGCACCGTGTAGGGTATCACATAGTCGGCCCGTCCCGTCTATAGCCTTTGTACACTTGTTGTTGTAACATTGTTTTTATTTTATGTTTGTAAGTTCATTTCATTAGTGGAATTCTGTAACTCATTTTTTGAGTTACCGACAAAAGTCGGTAACTGCTCAACAAACTGTCGATTGAAATAACTTCCGTACCTCTGAGGTCATATCTACCTTCATTCCAGGGTTCGAGAGTGACTCAACCTTTGTCCACAATTCACTTATTCCGGCTCAAATGTTGCAACTCTTCAGATGATTTAATCACATGTTCCGCTTATGCTAACCGACCCACATATTAAGGTCCAGTGTCAGCCACCTTACTCTGGGGTCACTGAGATTGGCACGACGATGCCCATCACGCTCATTCCGTAATCCCTTCGCCTCTGTTGGGAAGTTTGGCCTCACTTCGGGTATTCGACCACCAGGTATATTGCGAGCGGCTGCAGCAGTGATGATGTCTCGGAACGTCCTTTCCGCTAACATCAGAAGGGTTGGACAGATCTATGAAGAGGTGATTGGTGACTTCTACGAAATTAGGCCAATAAGCTTTCCCATGATTGATGAAAGTGCGACGGCTATGACCTTCCAAAAGTGGGCTAATGTTGGGTCTATAACCTGGAGTACAGCCATTTGTCAGCGGCATGTATACGTTAAACAACTCTATCTCGGCAGTTCGATACCTGGCTGTTACACCGATACATTCCATGTTTGAATCATTAAAGATAGGCTGAAGGGAGATAGTTTTGTATTATACAGATTGGTGCAATAGGAAAGCTAATTTCCCACATCCACTTCTGGTGCGATAGTTCCTCATTATTTTGTAACCATCATAACGCTGGAAGGTGTAGTTGTTATTGAGCTCCAGACTCAATGGTGCATTTCCAGGGGTTGGAACAACAGCGGCTGCTGTTAAGTGCTGCGTCTAAAGCGGAATATCGGTGCGTTTGGAAATCTATTCTAGGTTCGGCCATCATAACGCTGTAAGGTGTAGTTTTTATTGAGCTTCCGATATATGAAACCCACTGTTTCCTCGATCTTACCTTTGAGTCCATTGCACTTAAATTGTAAAAAGAATCCAGTTTCAGGGATTGGAACAACAGCGGCTGCTGTTAAATGCTGCGTTTAAAGCGAAATATCGGTATTTTTGGAAATGATTCTCAGTTCGGCTTATTGAACAATAATACGTCTGCTTAGTATAAAAGCCATCTAAGTAAGTAGACATTTTTATTATTTATCTTTATTGTTGGCGTTTTTTATCTTTATTTTTTATCTTTATTTATTATTTATCTTTTGCATATGTTCAAAAGTTACAGAATTTTGGTCAGAAAATTCTGCATCGCTGTGCGTCGTATGAGCTATACTATAGCTAGATCTATACACTAGAGCTATATTAAATTTGTAAAGACTACATTTACTAAATATGTATTGTAGCACTTACCAATATTAAAAGTGTTGTTTAAATCGTTGTTTTTTTACATTAATCTACAATTTAACAAAATCTTTCAGTTAATTTCCACAAATTGTTGTCGTTAACTAAAAACAGAGTTACATTGTTGACACCCTTGTTTCATTATATAATTAATTAATTTATGTTTATTACAAATATTTATAATGTAATATATTTATTATAATAAAAATGAGAAAAAAGTACTATCGGATTATTCCATAATTTCGACTACATCCAACATTTGAAGCTGTAATTTTCCATCGCTCGCCATTTGCAAATATTTTACAAGGTGAAATGTAATTAGAAAATAATTGCGGCATTTGTTCATACAATTTAAATCACATTCTCCAAACATGCAATTAGAAATTATTCATGTAATTACAAATTAAATAATTATTGTTGACTTTTAATAATTTTCCCAATTTTTTTTAATTCAATAAGTTATTCGCAACAAAAAGGGATGAGATTTAGAAATGAAGGGATAAACAATGAGCACTGGAGCTTTAGCTATGACATCTATCAAAACCACAGTTGACATGCAATTCACATTTATCCATTTTTGTAATCAGAAAAATAACAACAAAAAACAAAACAAACAAAAACAATAGCTATTTCCTTTACATCCAATATTTTGTCAACTATAAATATGTCGAAGTTTTGACGAAAATGTTGTAGTTTTCAAAAAGTTTTAGTTGCTATCGCAAGAGTGCTAAGACCGAAAAAAACAAATCCAATCAACAAAATGAAATTTTTAATATTTTTATTGAAAATTGTAGCCGTTATTGTAATGGTGGTAAGTAGAGACGGGCATAAAGGATAATGTTCCATTATAGAAAGGGATAATCTTAAACCTCCATAAAATATAAAAATTCTTTTAGATCCAAATGGCATTGGCTCAGGGAGGTGGTGGCCAAGCAGGTGGAGGTGCAGGAGCAGGAGCCCAAATGGGTATGGGTGCTGGAGCTGGTGGTGGTGGTGGTGGTGGAGCCGGTGGTGGTGCCGGAGCTGGTGCCCAAATGGGTATGGGTGTGGGTGGTGGTGCTGGCGGTCATGGTGGCGGTGGGCCCGGTGGTCGTTAATATGCAACTTCCCCTCCCTGATTATAACATTAACTACCTGGCAAATGACTTCAAATACTATATGTTTAAACCTCCAAAATGTTGACACCTATGGATAAATTTATGTTACACTATCCTTCCTCTCTGACCCCCTTAGACAAATTGTGCTATGGTTATTTGTAAATAAAACTTTAATAATAACAGAAAACATGTTTTTAATTTTTCAAGAGTTCAATGCTAATATTACGTAAACAATTTTAATACATTTTTCTATCTGAGTAATCTTAGAAACAGAGTAATCTTCTGAATTAGAATTTTGAATTTTAGTCTTCCTATTAACTGTCTACTAACTAGCTCAGTCCATTATGAGCAGGCTCCCATGATAAATTTATGAAAATGGACAACATTTGCTTAGATTTCGCCATAATCTCTGAAACTCTTCACATACATATTATATGATTTATACACGGAGGAAAATGTCCCAAACATATTTTGCAGCAAACATATATTTGTTAGGAATCAGACCTAAACATAACATATGTTTGGCACCTGCAAATAAATTTATGTTTGGGTGTAAACAAATATTTGTTTAGTTGTAATATAAATACAAACCCAAAAGCCATAAAAAAAACGAACACATGCACCAGTGGGCGCTTACAGAGAACAAGGGAGCGCAAATTTCAATGTAAAACACATTGAAATGTAGGCTCACTTGCTCTCAGTAAGCGCTCACTGGCTATCTCTAACATATACACACAATTATAATTGGTGGTGGTTTATTGAAAGGCATAGATATATCAAACACAAAAGCAACAACAGACACATAGTACATACAAATTCAAAAGAAATACAAAACAGACTTTAATAAAAGAAAAACGGAATGCAATTATTTATAAAATAAAATCACAATTTTAAAAAGAAATAATACATAGAAACATCGTTGAACGCTTCTCCTTAGTAGTGAAATAAAACACATTTTCCTCAAAGTTGAAATCATCAGCGGGAAATCTGGAATCAAATGATTTCGATTTCTTCCCTGTCCAATAAAATATTTCCATTCACCTTTTTGATTCAATTTTTAAATTTCCAATTATTAAATGTATGGGGATTTAATTTATTAAAAAGAACCATTTCTTAAAGAAAACACAAAAACGGTGTCATCCACTCACATTACCGTCTTTACTCAACGATTGTATTTAGAAAACTGAAGAAAAAAGAACAACATTTTTTCCTTTTCCACTTCGGATGCTACGTTGGTTAACAACAACAAAGCAGGAAACACACGTGTTTGACCGCATACACATCACCATTTATTATAAAACAGCATTCCGCCGCCGAGAGCGCCCTGCTGTTACCTACTTTTACAAAAATCCTCTCTCCACCCATAACAAATATGTTCTAACATAAAAAATATGTTGGTACCCAAACAAATAAAATTGAAATATGTTACAAAATGTTGCAAACATATATTTGTTTGGACACCAAAAAAAAATATGTTTGGATCCAAACATATATCTGTTTGCAACCAGTCCCAAAGAAATGTTTGTTTGGATCCAAACATCTTTCTAACATATATTTTTTTGAGTGTATGTATTTTATAATTGCGGTGACAAAACTTACTATATTACACTGTGCGACAGCAAAAAAAATGGAAGGAAACTAAGCAGATTATGAAAGTAGGGTTAAAAATATGAGACAAGTGTATCGCCGTTTCTAAGGTTTACATCGGGAAGTAACCTAAGCAGGCGGGGCAAGTTCCGCCCATTTCTATTTTTTTTTCGAAACATTCGAGTTAAAATTCCGTGGAATCCGTGCATTTTAGGTATATAGTGACATTGGCAACTTTAATGAGGAGGATGTGGGGAATATTTTTGCTAAAAATATTAACCCTCATGCGGTTCATCAAAGGGGTATTTTCGGTCCTTTTTTCGAAAATCTTTCAAAAGCTCCTTTAAAATCCGGTCATATCAGTTTAAAATATTCTACAATAAAATTATACTATAGGTCTCAGAAAACACCAAATGTATTAAACTTGTACACGTCCAGTTTGTACAAACGACCACACAAATCGTCAAAAAATAAATTTATTTTCCCACTCACTTTTAATTTTAGGGTAATTTTTTACCCTATTTCGAACATTTTGACTCCGACTTTTTTTAAATAAAGAATACATTTCTTGTAACACTCGTACACATCGAGTACTCCCATTCGCCAATATTTCTCACTCGCGAGTAAAATCGAACAAATCGTTGCATTGAAAATCAGAGACCACTGAGTGATGTCTGGCGCTATCTGACATTATCATTAGAAAGTGTGAAATTTTTTTAGCATAAACGTACTCAGTACAGTTTGACGTACCACCACTAGTTGTTTTGAAAAATATATCAATCAAAAATCAGTTATAGTTTACAGTAACACCAAAATGTATTTGCCTGAAGTCTTCGGAGAAATTGGAAAAACGAAGAAGAGAAGACGACTCATTGTGCACCATGACAATTTGAGCTTCTCACACATCGGCTCAAACCAATACTTTAATAATATTAAACCATTTTTGGTGAGAAATATTCGCAATTTTATTATTAGGGCAGAAATATATAGTAGCCTTCGTACGACAATGTTCATATTCAGTTTTAAATCCAAAGTTTTTTTTAATATTTTTTAAAAAATATTAGTGCGAAATTGTAGTTGGAATTGTTTATCAAGGCGTAAGGCGTTTATGTTTTCAGATATTGTAAAACATGGTCATATTCTTTAAATAGCCTAGCTTAAACCCATTGTTGTTGTTTTAACCACAAGTTTATAAGTGAATGAAAGACTTGCTGCAATTCGAATTAAAGCTAAATTCTTCTACATCAGTTTTATTTGTGCCCATGCACCCACTTATGTCAAGGACGTACAGACCAATGATATTTTTTACGAGCGCTTAGAAGAAACATATGTCCGTTGTCCTGCTCATGACGGTAAAATTATTCTAGGCGATTTTAATGCCAAAATTGGAAAGGATAATATCATTGACCCAACAATTCTGTCTCCACAGTGAAACAACTGACAATGGAATATGGAAGTTAGCAACACAAGATTTTAGCATCTCGACATTCATATGGCCACCTGGCAGTCACCAGATCAATAAGTAAAAAATTTTGGACCAAATCGGTTGATCAGCCTCTCCAGCCACTACATATGGTGTCATAGGGAGTTTTTACACCTCTCGAGCTGTTTTCTCAAGAATTACCTTCGTAGTTGAGGCAGCGAATGAAAGTTGCTTCCACAAAAATCAAAGTGATGCGAGAGCAGGTCTTAAAGTGAACTTATCCGAAATTTTGAGTGGAAGGTACCCGAAAGAGTGGACAAATATAGTCCATATTCGTACCAAACCTATATCTGGTAGATATAGTAGGATGTGTAAAGTATGGACCAAATAGGTCACTCCCATCAAGAGTTACCGTCCGCACAATTTTTCCGAACATTTTTGAATTTTTGTGGGGGAGGTTATTGAGGAGTGGACCGATATGGCATGTCTTCGAACAAATTTTGGGCCGAATTGGCAGATTCGTTCGAGAGTTATCTTGTGCTCCAACTCCACTACACACGGTGTTATAGGGTTTTTTTGCACCTTTCAGGCTATTTTCTCAGGAAGTATGGACTTGGTCACCGGTAAGCTTCAATCACAGCATATTCCACTCAACTGGTCCAATTGCTTAATTAAAGCACTCCTAGTCCTGTTAGCATATCCGCACATTGGAAAACTATTGGCCACTCCATTAAAACAGCTGCAAATCCATACTTGGAAAAGGAAAGGAAAGAGAAAAATGCGGCATATAGGACTACTCTCAGTAGCAACGCGTAGCGCACGAGAAAGACATCGGAAGAAAGGGAGAGATGGGAAACGTCTTGAACAGAATTAAGTTCGACAATTCTACCCGAATATAAACCGATGATAAAGAGGCACATGCTCCTGTAAAGAGGCACATGCTCCTGTAGAAACCAGCAAGGTGATAGATAACTGATTTAGGTAGGTGCTCAGGATATGGAAAGAGCATTTTTCCAAACTCTTGGATTCCAATACCAGTGATGACGAAATTTAAATTAATTTGAATTTGTTTCGCCCGGCCAAGATGAGGTAAAGACAGCAATAAAGCTGCTGAAGAAAAATAAGTTAGCAGGAGCCGACGGCCTACCAGCCGAGCTGTTCAAAACAGGAGGCGGCACGTTGATAGGTGCATACATCAGCTAGTTAGCACCATCTGGTGTGATGAACGCGTACCCGATGGGTGGAACCTGAGCAACCGGTGTTCGTCCACAAGAAAGGAGATACGCGGTGTGCTATAAATACAGGGGCATACGTCTGCTCCCTATTGCTTATAAGGTAGTGTCTGGAATATTGTGTGAACGACTAAAGCCTATGTTCAACGAAATAATTTGGCCATACCAATGCGGCTTTAGAACTGGCAAATCGATAATAAATCAGCCTTCGACAATCCCCTAGGTTCAAAGGTATTCCAGGCCATGTCTGAATTCAGTATCATTCGGTTTTGTAAGATGACGTTAAATAATATTCGGTCCTCAATTAAAATAGTTCAAATAGACAGTCTTTCGTGTGATCTCTTCAAAATCTTGCTAGAAACTTCAAAAGAAATGACACAATATACACACGCAAAAAAAAACGGCCTCTCTAACATATGTCCCAAACATATTTTGCAGCAAACATATATATGTTTGCAACAGTCCCAAACATAATAAATGTTTGGGTCTGCAAACAAATATATGTTTGGGTGGAAACAAATATATGTTTGGGTGGAAACAAATATATGTTTGGGTGCAAACAAAGATATGTTTGGGTGGAAACAATTTTATGTTTGGGTGCAAACATTTTATATGTTTGGGGGCAAAAAAATACAAACCCAAAAGGCACAGAAAAAACACAAACACATGCACCAGTGAGCGCTTACTGAGAGCAAGGGAGCGTAAAATTCAATGTAAAACACTTAAAATGTGTGCTCACTTGCTCTCAGTAAGAACTCACTGGCTATCTCTATAGCAGTGTCGACCACAATATTTCCATCAATACTAAAGCATATGCCTATGCATGGGTGAAAAAAACAACAACCACATGATATTCATCGTTTGTTTTTTGTACACTTACACTGTACGTGAGGGAGAGAAGCAAATGCAAAAACAACTCAGTGGGCGCCCTCACTATACAAAAAAGCAAAGAAGCTCGCCCCTGCTCTATAGTATGCACACAAATGTTGTGGTTTTTTTTATTGAAAGACAAAAGAACAACAAACACATACATAGGTACATACAAAATTCCATAGAAATACATAACACACTTTAATAAAAGAAAAACAGATTGAAATAATTTGTAAATAGTCACACTTTTAAAAAGGAAAAATATATAGAAACGTAGTTGAACGCTTCTCCTTAGTTGCGAAATAAAACAAATTGTCCTCATAGTTGAAATCATCAGCGTTGAATCGGCATCTAGAATCAAATGATTATGTAATGTAATAAATAAATATGGATATGCCATATTTCAAATATACATAAGTATGTACGAGTATGTAATTGCCAATATTAAATGCGATTTCTTCCTTGTCCAATAAAATAATTCCATTCAACTTTCCGATTCAATTATAAAATGTATTGGGCATTTAATTTACTAAAAAGCACAATTTCTTTAAGAAAACACAAAACACTGATTTATTCACTCGTTTTTCCGTCTTGACTTTACAAAGGCAACTAAAACACTGAAGAAAGAAAAAAAAAATATAATTCATATCATTTCTTCTTTTCTTCTTCGCCTTAACTAAGTTGGTTAACAACAACAAAACAAGAAACACACGAGTTTGACGCATACACGCCATCAAAGCACCAAAGCCCCCTTCTTCGCTTCTACGTCTTCTATTATACAATACACACAACTCTTTAATATAAAACAGCATTCTCGTTGACAAACATCCTCTCTCCACCCTAGAAAAAAATGTTCTAACATAAAAAATATGTTTTACCCAAACATATCAAATTGAGATATGTTACAAAATGTTGCAAACATATATTTGTTTGCAACCGGTCCCAAACATGTATTTGTTTGGATCCAAACATATTTCTAACATAAATTTTTCTGCGTGCACCAATAGCTACATGTTATTTGCTTATGCTGATGATATTGACATCATATTTATATCAGTAGAAAAAGCGACTGATACCTTTAAGAAGGTCGAAGGTGAATCTGCAAAGAGGTAGACCATGGCGCCGCCATAAACACAACAAGAAACATCTGTTGTTAAATACGAAGAATAGTAGTATTGGCCAATAAATCCTACTTTGGCTCAGTGAGCAGTTTTAACAGCAAAGCCACATCTTTTCAAAAAAAAATAACACTTTACAAAACACTGTGCTAATGCTTGGTTCCCAACATGTCCATGGAGATAAGGCAGTGCTTGGCCTGTTTGAGAGATAAATTCTTGGAAAGATTAAGTGAGTACGTTAAAATTTCAGATAATGTACATAAAATGCTTCATTCGGGAGGCCCTTTTTTATGGTGCCTATATCTAACTGTTGACAATTTTCGGTGGGCTAGAAATTGGGAGGTACTGTTATATAGGGGTTATAATAAAACATGGGCCTAGGTTGACAGTTTTTCATGGGAGCCTTTAATGTCAAATAACTCCTAATTCGGTTAAAAAATTTAGCTAGAATCCTCAAAATATCGAAAATCAGTACATAACGTGGGAACTTCAAATGTCATTAACAGCTAGTTCGGAGGTATCTGGGCTATACGAAAATATGAACTTAAATGAACAAAGAAAGTTCGTCCAAAAAATAAAGCTAACCCAGCAAAATGTTCGATGCCAAAGATGACATTCAATCATGGGTGCAAGTGATCTAGCATGTCATCTTTTTAGCATCTTCATCGATGAATTTTATATGAGCGTGGACCCCAAAAGATGACGTTCTTTTCTGGATCTTAAGCATGTCATTTTAACCAATGCGTTGACATGTCATTTCCACCAATGCTTTGGCATGTCATTTCCACCAATGATTTGACATGTCATTTTCACCAATGCTTTGACACGTCATTTTCACCCATGCTTTGACATGTCATTTTAACCAATGCTTTGGCATGTCATTTTCACCAACCCCTTGGCATGAAATTTTCATGTCTTGTTTGGAAAATGGAAATGCTGTATTGAAATATGGTTTTCATGAAAAACAAAACTCTTTATTATTTCAAACGAATTCATGAAATAGCTACAATTAATTTATCAGTTTAGTTTTTCAAAAGTTTACATCCAAAATTGCAATGTAATCACCACCGCTGCAACGCAAAAGATTACTTCCTCCGTTCTCCGCAACTGATATTCTTTCATCTTACAAAAGGTTTTTTCAATTATCTTCCCATCACCAGTTCAGATTTCAACATGGACTCCAAATGCACTCCTTTAAGTATTTTTATTTCGTAAATTACTTTTATTTTATAATTTTGTTATTTTATAACAACATTTTGGTAATTTATACTCTTTTGTTTAGTGACGGAAATATGTAGGGATCTACAACCCGGCTTGCTTTAGGGATCTCTAAGAACAAAATGTAACGAACGGGGAGGAGAGACTTTTTATGGAAAATACCATTTATGCTTAATTAATTTATTTTTAATTGTTTCTTTCCAAAAGTAGTTTCTTCTTTATTTTCAGATTCTTGTTCCTTTTCGTTTCGGACTTTTTTTCAAATTCCAAGAAGCGAGATTTGATTGATTTCATTCTATGTCAGATTTAGAACAGACAAGGGAACTTTTAAAATAGCAATGTGTGCAGTCCGATTCTATTTTTAGCTCGATGGTTGGGACTTCATATAATACCAATTGTTTAGAAGTTTTAGTTGTTTGATATGCAGGAAATGTAAGACAACATCACGACGACAGTTCTAACAACTTTGGTCTGTTCCAGAAACTGCAAGAATCTACTTATTTTTACTACGATAACAATTTTTCCTTTATGTTATCGGAAAAAAATAGTAAAAATTAGTAGATTTTTGCAGTACTGGAACATACCAAAATGAAAATAAACAGGTGTGTAAATAAAAACACAAACATCATCTCTATTGGATCGATGGAATGGGTACAAATGCTGATGAAAAGATCGGATCTTTCACGACTTCCTTTGCATTGGTTCAAATCCTAATGAAAAGATCGGATCTTTCACGACTTCCTTTGAACCAATGCAAAAGATGACATGAAATCACGTCATTGCAAAGAACCCCTTCCGTCAAATTTTGCTGGGTAAGGTACGGAAAATCGGGAGGTTTGTTTTGGGGCTATACAAAAACATGGACCTAGGTTCGGTTAAACATTTTAAGTAAAATCCTCAAAGTAGCGGAAATCGGGAAGTATCGTTATATTGGGGCTATGTTGAAAATTGTTGATGCAGATGTGTGGTGACCACTACAACCTTCAAATGTCAAATTACAGTTAGTTCTGTTAAAAATTGTAGCTAAAATTGCCAAATTACTGAAAATTGGGAGGTACCGTTACATGGGAGCTATATCCGAACATGGACCTATGTTGACAATTTTTGATGGAGAGGTGTTGTGACCACTAAGAACTTCAAATGTCAAATTACTGCTAGTTCGGTTTAATATTGTAGCTAAAATCATCAAATTACTGAAAATCGGGAGGTACCGTTATATGGGGGCTTTCTTGGCAATTTTTGGTGGAGAGGTGTGGTGACCACTAAGAATTTCAAATGTCAAATTTTCAAATTACAGATAATTCGGTTAAAACTTGTTGGTAAAATTCTCAAAATACCTGAAATCGGGCGGTAACGTTATATGGGGGCTATTCCAAAACATGGACCTATGTCCACTAGTTATATAAGTTTATTGACATTTAAGAACCCTAAATGTCAATTGATAGCTAAATCGGTCTGAAAATGTAGATAAAAACGTCAAAATGCCGTAAATCGGGGGTACCGTTATATGGGGTCTATACCAAAACGTGGACCTAGGTCCACAACTTTTGTTATATAAGTTTAGTTACACTTAAGAACCCTAAATGTCAAATTATAGCTATATCGGTCTGAAAATGTAGCTAAAAACGTCAAAATACCGTAAATCGGGGGCTACCGTTATATGGGGGCTATACCAAAACGTGGACCTATGTCCAAAAATATTGTTATATATGTTTATTGACACTTAAGAACCCTAAATATCAAATTATAGCTAAGTCGGTCTGAAAATGTAGCTACAAACGTCAAAATATCGCAAATCGGGGGGATACCGTTATATGGGGCTATACCAAAACGTGGACCTATGTCCACAAGTTTTGTTAAATAAGTTAAATGACACTTAAGAACCCTAAATGTCAAAATATAGCTAAGTCGGTCTGAAAATGTAGCTAAAACCGTCAAAATACCGTTAATCGGGGGGTACCGTTATATGGGGGCTATACCAAAACGTGGACCTATGTCCACAACTTTTGTTAAATAAGTTTATTGACACTTAAGAACCCTAAGTGTCAAATAATAGCTAAATTGGTCTGAAAATGTAGCTACAAACGTCAAAATACCGCAAATCGGGGGGTACCGTTACATGGGGGCTATACCAAAACGTGGACCTATGTCCACAACTTTTGTTGTATATGTTTATTGACACTTAAGAACCCTAAATGTCAAATTATAGCTAAATCCGTCTAAAAATGTAGCTAAAAACGTCAAAATACCGCAAATCGGGGGGTACCGTTATATGGGGGCTATACCAAAACGTGGACCTATGTCCACAAGTTTTGTTATATATGTTTATTGACACTTAAGAACCCTAAATGTCAAATTATAGCCAAATCGGTCTGAAAATGTAGCTAAAACCGTCAAAATACCGTAAATCGGGGGTACTGTTATATGGGGGCTATACCAAAACGTGGACCTATGTCCACAACTTATAATATGTAAGTTTCTTAACACTTAAGAACCCTAAATGTCAAATTATAGCTACATCGGTCTGATAATGCAGCTAAAAACGTCAAAATACCGTATATCGGGGGGTACCGTTATATGGGGGCTATACCAAAACGTGGACCTATGTCCACAACTTTTGTTATATAAGTTTATTGATACTTAAGAACCCTAAATGTCAAATTATAGCTAAATTGTTCTAAAAATGTAGCTAAGAACGTCAAAATACCGCAAATCGGGGGGTACCGTTATATGGGGGCTATACCAAAACGTGGACCTATGTCCACAAGTTTTGTTATATACAGTGCTGCTCAAAACATTTGCAACTGGAATGACTAGTTCATATTTTATATAGTTCTGAGGTTATATACAGTGCTGCTCAAAACATTTGCAACTGGAATGACTAGTTCATATTTTATATAGTTCTGAGGTAGTTTGTGGATTTGAAATGCCAATGTTTTTGTAGATTAATTGTTTATTGAATCCTTTTTTAAAGATTTAGAAATTAATTTGCAAAAGTTTCACTTATTTTACAAAAAATATACAAAACAAAGCTCGAACTCACTTTTGGTTCTGCTCAAAACACTTGCAACTGAGAAAATTGGATTCAAAATCTGAAGAAATTATTTTTGTTTTGATAATATATTGTTAATTAAACATTTTATTTATTATCTGGAGACATCGTTTAGAAAACCAGTTAACTAAATAAATGAATATATCCTTTGCAATCCTGTGCTCTAAGGATAATTGTTAAATACCAAGGTTTTATTCGATATTAAATAGTCTAGAGTCCAGATTGGAGTCCCGGAACCTCATATATGAATTTAGATTACTATAGCTGATTGGGTTCGATAAGAACATAAGCATATTTTCAAAAAATTACTAATTTTACGTGGTTATATATACGTTTAGATGCGGTATTATGTCAACACATTCCGTTATACGACAGTTCTGGCGTGTACATGGTGAGATTTTGCTATCTGTCAGATTAGTTCTTGGATCTGATAAATATCTCGACCTCATGTATCCTGTAACATTTCTGTCCATAAAAATACCTCCTGGGCAATATAAAACACCTTCTACATTTTGGGTCAACTTTTTCGTATAAGGGGACAAATTCCATTACCTTTCGTTCTGGTGATCAATCAAATTTTTTCAAGTAATATAACTTAAATATTGATTTATATCGAGGGGAAGTACTAGGTTTAACTACTCCAAAAACATAACCACACATTTTTTGCATAATTTCTATGAAAAATTCCACTTTTCCTGGAAATTACTGTTTTTCCAAAATTTGCCTATTTTGGTATACGGGTGTCCTTGGTATGCATGGAAAGTGTTTGCATAGATTTATCGGTGTCAAGTCTTTTTTTTAACATCTGTTAATGACCTCGGAGAGATCTGCTTAATAATTCGTATAATTAATTGATCATCCCCTGCACTAGATGTTGTTGTCCTTGCATCTCCTTCCCATCTTATGGCGATTTTAGCTCTTTTTACGCGGTATCTAGCTCTGTTTTACATATTGTGATGTTCCTATATTTATTTTTGGACCTCGTTGGATCCACAATTTTAAAAAATTACCATTTTAGCAAAGCGTTGATAAAAATTTCTGGTCATAATTTAAGTTTTTCTTAAAAATTAGACATGGCTTGTTTTCGGCATACTTGTCTATGAAAAGTAAACATGTGTGGAATAAAATGTACTCCTCATGAAAGCTTTTTGTCTCCTTATTATGATTAAACACAATTTGATGCCAATCAATACAAAAAAAAAACTCGTCAAGAATGAACTAATAGATATTCGTACCACGGAGTTGCAAATGTTTTGAGCAGGCTAAAACATGTGTTCCTCCGATATTTCACACATTTTTTAAACATAAGTGTTCATAACTGAATAATCCTTTTTAAATCTTGAAAATATGGTCAACAAAAATTCAAATAACAAAAACAAACATATTTCAAAACTCAAACTGTCCCTAAAAATAGACTGTATGTTATATAGGCATCTGAGTTGCAAATGTTTTGAGCAGCACTATATGTATTTAGGGGGTTTTAAAAATTTTGGGCGTTTGAACCGACAAAAATGTTGATTAGGATTAAAGATCAAAAGTCAATAGTCCATATTTGAACCTGGTCTATATCTGGTAGATATATTAGGATATGTAAAGTATGGACCAATTCGGCCACTCCTTTCAAGAGTTACCGTACTAAAAATTTTTCCGAAAATTTTTGAACTTTTGTGGGGGAGGTACCTGAAGGAGTGGACCGATATGGCTTATCTTCGAGCTTAAACTATGTTTGAAAAAAATATTACTAAGGCCGAATGTTGGACCGAATCGGCAGATCCGTTCTAGAGTTATCTTACGCTCCAACCACCTCACACATTGTCATAGGGGTTTTTTGCAACTTTCATGCTATTTTCTCACGAAGTATGGACTTACCCCTAATAAAATTTGTACCGTCATATGGGGGACAGTGAATACAAGTTTCTAAAACAAAAATCAAAGCGATTCGAAAGATGGCCCTAAACTGAACTTTTCCGAAATTTTGTGTGGGAGGTACCCGACGGAGTCGACCGATTGAGTCCATATTGAAACCTTATTTAAGTCTGGTACACATTTCAGGATGTGCAAAGTATGGACCAAATCGGTTACTCCCTTCAAGAGTTATCGTGCGCACAAACTTTCCGAACATTTTCGAACTTTTGTGTGGAGGTACCAGAAGGAGTGGATCGATCGATATAGCCCATCTTCGAACTTAAACTAAGTTTGGGCAAAATATTACGAAAGTCAAAATTTGAACCAAATCGGTTCATCCGTCCGAGAGTTAACGTGCGCGCCAGCCAGCCAGACAGACAGACGGACGGACATTGCTCAATCGACTCCAAATTGTCTGAAACACATTTCGTCCAAACATACTTGGGGTCTAAAACCATTATTTCGATGAGGCTCATTTTGCCCGTATGAAAGTGTATATACCCTCGTTAGCATAAATGCTGAGGGTACAAAAATGGGAAATTTTGAGGGGATTTTCGAGGGAATTTTTTTCGATATTCTGACAAAACTCTAAAAGAACATTCGAAATTGGGCAGAAAATCGGATGGCTTTCGGATACTTTTTCAGAATTTCGAAAAGAATTCGGAAAATCATCGGATGTTTGATCCGATATTCGGGAAAAAATTTGAATATATTCGAAAATTTTATCCGAAAATCGGAACAAATTCTGGTGATTTATACCAAATTCGGAAAAATTTCGGATGTTTGATGTGAACTTCTCAATAATTATTTTCTTTATTTGTTGAACTTTGAAAATTGGATTTAATAGTATTCATTATAAAACACAGCCTTTCTTAATAAAGTTTCCATATGCCATCACGTCTTACTCACTTAGCTCCTGTGAAATAACTAAAAAACAAGCTACAGCATGCAAACAAAACAATACTCTCAACCGAAGTTCAGAAATTTTGCTCGCAAGAAAAAGAAACAAATCAAAATTTATTTTCCAATTATGTGCAGGATACTCGGAAATTAATCGGAAAAAATCGAATCAAAATTTCCCTGTAGAGAATGTGTAGAGCACTCGGAAAATAATCGGAAAAAAATGGTTAGGATATTTCTGAAAAAATCTGATATCAGAGCCATAGGCAAAAATTGTTGGCTGGGTAGCTAGATCTGGAAAAGTATTACTGCTATGCACACTAGCTGGGAGCTTTGTGGGGATACCAAATTCAGACATGGCTTGGAATACCTTTGAACGCAGCGGGCTGTCGAAGGCTGCTTTATAATCGACAAAAAGGTGATAGGTGTCGATCTGCATCTCTTGGGTCTTCTATAGGATTTGCCGCAGGGTAAATATCTGGTCAATGGTGGACTTGCCAGGTCTAAAGCCGCATTGGTATGGTCCAATTATCTCGTTGACCATTGGCTTTAGTCGTTCGCACAATATCCCTGATACGATCTTGTAGGCAATAGGGAGTAGACTTATGCCCCTATAGTTAGAGCATACAGTCTTATCTCCCTTCTTGTGGACGGGACACAGGATACTCAGGTTCCAATCGTCGGGTACTCGTTCTTCCTGCCAGATGGTGCTAACTAGCTGATGAATACACCTTATCAGCGTGTCGCCTACGGTTTTGAACAGCTCGACTGGTAAGCCATCGGCCCCTGCTGCCTTATTATTCTTCAGCTGATTTATTGCTGTCCTTACCTCATCTTGGCTGGGCGGTATACATTCAATACCATCTTCTGGGATTGGGACTGTAGTATATTCGTCGTCTTCGCTGCTATTGGATACCAACAGATTTGAAAAATGTTCTTTCCATATCCTGAGTACAATATCTGTATCAGTTACCAAATTACCTTGCTGGTCTCTACAGGAGGATGTGCCTGTACCAAAGCCATCAGTTTGATGCTTGACTCGTGTGCTACGCGTTGCTACGGATTGTAAAGTAGCCCTATATACGGCACTTTTCTCTTCGGTGGCAGCACGACACTCCTGATCATACCATGGATTCCTTGGTGGAGGTCTCTGGTATCCAAGTATGGATTTTGTGGCTGTTTGCATGGAGTGGGCAATGATTTGCCATTGCGCTGATATGTAATTGGGATGAGGAGTAATTTGATTAAGCAATTGGGCTAGTTGAGTGGAATATGCTGTGGCTATCTGTTGTGATTGCAGCTTACCGATGTCTAACTTTCGTGTTGTGTCTGTTCGTACTTTGTTTGCTACGTTTAAGCGGGTGCGTACCAACAACAAGGTAGTGGTCCGAGTCTATGTTTGCTCCTCGGAACGATCGTACATCCAACACGCTGTCTTCCATCTATCACAACATGATCAATTTGATTTCTTGTTTTCTGATCTGGAGAAAGCAAGGTGCCCTTATGAATATCGAGATGATTAAATCTGGTACTGCTAACTACCATGTTTTTTTGCAGCTGCAAAGTCTATCAGCCTCATTGTCAGATGTTTCACTGTGGAGACTGAATTTCCCGATTTTCCAATTTTGGCATTAAAATCGCCTAGAATGATTTTAATGTCATGGGCAGGGCAACGGTCATACGTTTCTTCTAAGCGCTCGTAAAATATATCTTTGGTCTGTTCGTCCTTTTCTTCAGTGGAAGCATGAGCGCAAATAAAGCTGATGTTGAAGAATTTAGCTTTTATTCGAATTGCAGAAAGTCTTTCATTCACTGGGGTGAAGCTGGATACAAGATGTTTTAGTCTCCGACTAACTACGAATCCGCAACCAAACTCATGCTTTACGTCATGGCAGCTATAATACAGTGCGTCACCTTTAGGTGTTGTTGTGACGCCTTTCCCAATCCATCGTATTTCCTGTATGGCAGTAATATCGGCCTTGTACTTTTCAAGTACGTCTGCCAATGCGCAGACTGCACTTTCTCTATAAAGAGTGCGAACATTCCAGGTGCAGATTCGCAGATCACGGTCCTTAAAACGTTTGCGGGATTCGTCAACTTTAGAGGGGTTTGTTTTTCTTTCTTTTCTTTCGTTTTTTCATAGTAGGATGTTTTTTCTAGGGGGGGGTTACTAACCCGACACCCAAACCCAAGTTTTTAACGTTGTTAAAGGCAGTTCCCCAGGTGACACCACGGGGAGGTCAGTGTCCACTTGAGATGAAAGAGGGACCAAGATAAATCCTGGACTTTGCCATGTTAAAACCGGTCAGGACCGTTCCTTGGTATCTTCCATCCCCTACGTCACCCATTTGAATTAATAAAATTGATTACTAATTTTCATTAAAGGATTAGCCAGAATATTTTCTCATATTTTTGTAGAAGACTAATCCGGAAAAAACCAAGCACATCATTTTTTCAAACTTGTCAAAATAGTTATGCCGGGCACTGTACTGTGGCCATGCAGGTTCGATATAATACGCTCAATTACAGAAAGTAGCAGAGTGAGTGTTGCAAATAAGAAATTATTTAATTATTATTTTTTTTTTACAGTAAAATAAAAATATATAGGACAACAAATTTTAATACAAATAGTACAATTTCACACGATATGGAAAACAAATTTAATATATTTTCCAAATTTTTTGTAATACAACTACACCCTTTTCAGATGTAATTCAAAACATTTTAGTTGTAATTCGTAACATTAAATTTGTAATTCGAGAATTCCATTTGTAATTCGAATTATTCAATTTGTAATTCGAATAATTTCATTTTTAATTCGAATAATTCCATTTTTAAATCGAATTATTCGTTTTGTAATTCGAATTATTCAATTTGTAATTCGAATTTCAAATAAAATAATTAGTTTTACAAATAGAATAATTCGAATTTCAAATGGAATAATTCGATTTACAAATAGAATAATTCGAATTACAAATGGAATAACTCAAATTACAAATGGATTAATTCGAATTACAAATGGAATAATTCGAATTGCAAGTGGAATAATTCGAATTACAAATGCAATGTTAGGAATCTAAAAAAGTGTAATTTGTCGAATTAATCCATTTATAATTCGAATTATTTTATTTGAAATTACAAATATAATGATTCGAATTACAAATGGAATAATTCGAATTTCAAATAAAATAATTCGAATGTCAAATGGAATAATTCGAAGTACAAATAAAATAATTCAAATTACAAATGAAATGATTCGAATTACAAATGGAATAATTCGAATTACAAGTGGAATAATTCGAATTACAAATGAAATGTTAAGAATTACAAATAAAATTCTCTCTTAGTCGAATTATTTTATTGGAAATTACAAAAAAAATGATTCGAATTACAAATGGAATAATTCGAATTTCAAATAAAATAATTCGAATTGCAAGTGGAATAATTCGAATTACAAATGCAATGTTAGGAATTACAAATAAAATTCTCGAATTACATCTAAAAAAGTGTAGTTTGTCGAATTAATCCATTTATAATTCGAATTATTTTATTTGAAATTACAAATAAAATGATTCGAATTACATATGTAATAATTCGAATTTCAAATAAAATAATTCGAATTTCAAATGGAATAATTCGAAGTACAAATAAAATAATTCAAATTACAAATGAAATGATTCGAATTACAAAGGGAATAATTCGAATTTCAAATGTAATAGTTCGAATTACAAATGTAAAAATTCGAATTACAAAGCGAATAATTCGAATTACAAATGAAATGTTAAGAAAAAAAAATTCTCGAATTACAACTAAAGTAGTTCGAATTATATCTGAAAAGGGTGTAATTAGTCGATACAAAGTGGGATAAGATTTTGAAATTATGAGATAAACAATGTACATTGGAACACAAAGATATGACATCTATCAAAACAACAGTTGACATGCTATTTACATTTATCCAATTTTGTAATCAGGAAAATAACAAAAAAAAGCAATTTACTTTGCATCAAATATTTTATCAACTATAAATAAGTCGAAGTTTTAGCGAAAATGTTGTAGTTCTGCAAAAGTTTTAGTTCCTATCGTTTGATTGTTAAGACCGAAAAAGCAACGAATTTAATTAACAAAATGAAATTGTTGATAGTTTTATTGAAAATTGTAGCCATTGCACTACTGGTAGTAAGTCCAGAAGAGGATAAAGAATAATGTTCTACAATATAAGCTTAAATAAAATTTAAATTTCCTTCTAGTTCTCCCAAATGGCAATGGTCCAGGGAGGTGGTGGTGGTGGAGCCGGTGGTCAAGGTGGTAAAGGTGGTGGTAGAGCCGGTGGTCAAGGTGGTGGTGGTAGAGCCGGTGGTCAAGGTGGTGAGGGTGGAGCCGGTGGTCAAGGTGGTGGTGGAGCCGGTGGCCAAGGTGGTGGTGGTTCCCCTGGTCAAGATGGTGGTGGAGCCGGTGGTCAAGGTGGTCAAGGTGGCGGCGGTGGTCATAGAGGCCGCTAAAATTTCCTTCTGATTACAACCTTAACTACCTACCAAATGACTTTACATGCTATATGTTTAAACTTTAAAGCTATTAATGTTGACACCTATGGATAAATTTATGTTGCACTCTCCTTCCTCTTACCCCATTAAAAATATAGTCCTTCGGCTATTTGCAAATAAAACTTTAATAATAACCATGAAAACTAATGGATTTTTTTTAATTTTTCAAAGTTCGCTTATTTCTTCGTTCACTTATTCTTCGAACCAGAGAAATATTTCCCCTGAATTTGGGTATAGGCTTCTTATCAGATATGATACTGGCTCTGTTCCTGATCATGTTCTGAATATGCTTGAATTTCGGTAAGATTGCGTGTACTTTTCGCATAGAAATGTTTGAGAGGAAGATAAAACGGTTTTATATGTTATACGTCAATGTTCTTAAGTTATCGGACTTATAGAGGGGTTGACATTTTTGAATTGCCATGACGACATCAATTTTGTTTTTCAATATAGTCACAGTCTGTTACTGAATAAAATAAGCAACACCAATGAATAGAAAACAAATATTGCAAATAATTTCCACTACAAAATGTGGAAAGGAAAATTGAGGACCTGTGGCGAAGTCCTAAAATATTGAGACAAATATATTTTTTTCCAAGTAATAAATAAAATGTCATTAAATAAAATTATTGAAATTATAGCACCACCTGGCTATTTTGAAATAACAAAATACCATGGTAATCCGTATAATAAAACACGTCAATACAATTAAATTTTATTCTATTTGCGCATTCATTTTAGAGATATTTTTATGTCCCAGCAATAAAATTATCAACCCTACAACGACGCTTTATGAAAATTTCATAATTCCCTTTAGAAATTTATGATGATTTGCTATGTTTTATGATTATTTTAGTGTGGCATATCGCCGAAGTTTGATTGTAAATTATTTGATGGCGCCACCAGTCAGCAAAATTTTGCTTGACTTTATGCGCAGACATGAAAATACATTCATGCCAACAATTTTATTCGATGGTATAATTTTATTGATTACTGTCAAAATAAAATAACAAAACAAAAGAACAAAAAAAACCAACAACCGCCCATGTTAACTTGCTGTACGTCACTCATCCCACTTGACTTAGATTCGAACTTATCATATCGAATTATTTGTTTTGGTTTTTCATTGACGCTTCCACATACATACATGTATTTTGTTTATTTTTGTTTTATACAACAACGAAATTCGTCGTAAAATTATTTATTTTTTTGTACAGATACCACAATATCACCACCAGTGGTGAATGCGTGCCGAAAGTAGGCGGTACTTGTCTTTTAGCTGGCTTTTCTAATCACTTGACATTTTATTTGCTGTCGTCTCATTTTGTTGTTGTATTTTTTTCTGATGTGTCTATACATTTTATGTGCGATCAATATTTTTTCGTAGAATATTAAGTAATCGAGAATTGTTTTTGTAATACGATGTCTGGGCTATTGTTTAGACCGGAAATAGTTTCATTATTTCTATGAAAATAATTTTCGCAAACATTTTGATTTGTTGACATATGACCATATATAATAGAAGGTATTAAATATAAAATATGAACTGTGAAATATAAAATATATATAAAATATGAAATATAATGTATAAAATATCAAATATAAATATATAAAATGTAATATATAAAAAATTGGTCATATTTTAACTTACATAGTACGAGGGCGGTTCGGAAACTTCTTAGCCTATCAATGAAAGAGATAGTTAGTTCTTCAAAAACATTTATATTTTTCAATATAATCTCCTGAAACTTCAATACACTTAGTCCAACGCTTTTCTAGCAATTCAATCCCTTAATTAAAATAGTTTTCCTCAAAGTCTTCAAAATAATGGTTTACAACTGTAATTGCATCTTCATTTGAGGTAAAACGCTTGACAGTAAGGATTTTTTTTAGATTTGGGAACAAGTAAAAGTCACATGGAGCTAAATCAGGAGAATAAGGTGGGTGGTCAAGCAACTCGTACTTTAATTCGTTGATTTTAGCCATTGTTAAAACACTCTTGTGCGCTGGTGCGTTTTCTTGATTAAAAATTAGTTTTTTGTGTTGTAAGCCAGGACGTTTTTCTCGAATTTGTACATTTAATTGATCCAAAAGGTTGCAATAGTACTCTGAATTTATTGTTTTACCTTTTTGCAGATAGTCAATCAATAAAATACCTTTGAAGTCCCAAAAAAACCGTTGCCATAATCTTACCAGCCGATTGAATTGTTTTTGCCTTCTTTGGGGCACTTCCTCCAGCTTCAGTCCATTGCACGATGGGGCCAATAGCAGGTTTTCGAGGCAAAAAGTCCATTTTTGAAGTGAACAATTTGAAAAAAATAATAACGGATTTCGATTGCCAACACTCTGATTCACTAAAAATAAAAAAATAAATCAATCTGGTAACATCACATAGCGACATACTGATCTGGCAATGGTGACATATTTTCTTATGCATAATTTTCCGACATTCATTATAAATAAGTAGTGAAAGCATTTTAGGCACCAAAAAGAACATTTCAACATTTTTATATTTTTTAAACATGGAAAGCTCTTCAATGGGTATGTAAAATAAGATAGTGTTAACAAATAATAAAAATGTTATGTGTGGTAAATGTATTTTTGAGTTAAGATGTTATGTCTTTTTTGGAGTATTTTGCTTTGTTATCCATGTGTTCTCTGGAGTATAACTTTTGAGATCTAGGTAGATCTAGGATTTTATATATATGTGGTGAAAGGTATTAATGTGTACTATCATTTTGTGAAAAAATTAGCTGCGCCTATCTGCGCCTTTTCATAAAAATCTGATTTCAAATGTCGTAATACTTAAAAATATATGACATTTTTATGTTTTGGTTGGCGAAACCCATTAATGTTACCAATTGGATTTCGGAAAAATTTAATAGACGTATTTAATAATAATAATATATAATTTCAAAGATATCGCAAACTTTGGCTTTTGTGGCGGAATCTTAGCCGATTTTTACTAAATTTGGAACCTTTTTTTATTAACTTATAACAAAGCACAGACAAAATCATGAAATTTGAACATATGTATATAGGGGAGCTATTTCTATATTTGAACCGACTTCAATATAACTTGACAAACTTATTTGTAGTCCGAATTCCGTAACATTTTCCAAATTTTATTGTAATTTGATGGAATTTGCATGCTTGGTCAATCATTTTCCTGAAATCGGGCGAACATATATATGGGAGATATATCCAATTCTGAACCGATTTCAATATGATTTGCCAAAAATGTTTCTAGACCAAAATCCGTCACACATTTCAAATTTCATCAAGATTGGACATACATAGCGGGATTGGTGCACCGAATACCTAAAATCGGGCGAAAATATATAAGGGAGCAATATCAAAATCTGAACCGATTTCAATATAACTTGGCAAACTTATTTGTAGTCCTTATTCCGTGGTATTTTCCAAATCGCATAAAAATTGGACAGAATAGGCGTGTTTGGTCCATCAATTGCTTGAAATCGGGCGAACATATATACGGCAGCTATATGTATATATGAGCCGATATGAACAAAATTTGGCATATTAGTTTCTAAGCTCATTATAAACATCTGTACAAAATTTGGAAGGTCTAGCTTGCCCCAGTGATTTGTTGCCTCGAAAACCTGTCATTGGCCCCATCGTGCATTGTTTGGATTGTTCTTTTGTCTCTGGAGTATAGTGGTGGATCCATGTCTCATCAACAATTATGAAACGACGCTTAAAATCCATTTTATTTCGCTTAAAACGATCCAAACAAGCTCGAGAAATTTTCATTCTTTGCGTTTTTGATCGACTGTTAATAAATGCGGCACCCATCTTGCAGAAAGCTTTTTCATCTGTAGTTCTCCATGCAAAATTAAATGGACTCGATCATTTGAGATGCCCATGATATTAGCAATTTCACGCACTTTTATTCGTCGATCATTTAATACCATATCATGCACTCTGGCTACAATTTCTGTTGTTGTTGATTTAGACGTCCACTACGTGGTTCATCTTCAATGCTTGTACGACCATGTTTAAATTCAGCAACCTAATTTTTATTGCTGCATATGAAGGAGCACTTTCACCTAACACATTCACCATATCATTATGAATTTCTTGTCCCGATAAACTTTTTTTATGTAAATATTTAATGACAGCACGCATTTCTAATTTTTCCATTGTAAAAAAATTGCGGATGCGTCTTTTTTGAAGACCTGTTTCTATATGAACGAGTTGCCAGACCGAAACAAAATTTAACATGTGTTCATAACAGAGATGGAAGTTTCCAAAACACTTAACTTCTTTCTGTTTATACCGCGCTTTTTGTGCTAGGCTAAGAAGTTTCCGAACTGCCCTCGTAGTATCCCATAAAGGTAATTTTATTCATAGTCAGTTACAATTTGCTAATACACTGCCTTTTTGCATCTAATTTGATGATTTCAGTTTTTGTAGTTTATACCCACATATTGGGTAAACACCTGGGTATTTAGCCATTTGTACCCAATTTACCCATTTTAATGGGTATTTACCATTTGGATATTTACCCATTTCCCATCGCTATTTCGATATTTACCCATTTTCCAAATGTAATATTTTTTCCATTGGGTGACGTCGGAGATGGATGATACCAAGGAACGGTCCTGACCGGTTTCAACATGGCAAAGCCCAGGATTTATCTTGGTCTCTCTTTCATCTCAAGTGGACACTGACCTCCCGTGGTGTCACCTGGGGAACTGCCTCTAACACCCGTTAAAGGTAGTGAGCTAACATGTGCCGCGAGTTCACCCATAAGAACGTTAAAAACTGGAGTTTGGGCGTCGCACAATGGTTCAAGAAACGATTTTCCTGGCCAAAAATCAAAATTTTGTTTTGTAACAGATATTTCATTTCTATATGGGATTCGATAGTAAACATATTGAAACTAAGGCAACCAAAAAATTAGGTCAAAATATTGGAAGGTGCGGGCGTGGGGTGCCACTAAAGACGAACATTTTTCCCAGGTTTGAGAAATACGTAATTTTTGAAAACTTCTGGAGAAAGAAATAGCTATTTCTCGGAAACTATAACATAAATTGCGCTCGCTGTTTTTCTGTTAGGTAGGTAAGATTGTGGCCTTTAATAATAAATTAAACAAATTACCGAGACGTTTACACAACATGAGCTATTTTATTTTTCCTCAGGTACTAAATTTTATGAAATTCCAAATTTAGTGGACTAGAACTTTTGTGGAACAACACGGAACAATGTTCTGTTTCCACAGAAATATGCCCGAAAGTCTCCTCTTTCAGCCCATATATAGTTTTGTTCCCGTCCCGCTCCGTCCGTTTAACACTTTTTTAAATTTATTGAAATTACATGGGTAAAAATGTGTGTTTTTCCATACCAATTCCCATATGAATTACAGCTTTTTTACACGATTTAAAATTGTTTGGAGTATATGAGTTTTCATATGAGTTATATAAGTTTTATGAACACCCAAGGAGCATTTTATTTTAATTTTTGAAAAAATTTAAATTTGTTGTATTTTTAATGTGAAAAATTTGAGAAAAAATAATTTTTATTTTTTTTTTTGCGAAATTTTTTTTTAGTTTTTTTTTGCATTTTTATAGTTTATTTATTGGCGTTTGGCCATCTTTAATATATAAGAAGATATAAAAACACAAAAGCACTGATATTTTGATGAAAAATAGTAAAAAAAATCAAAAGTTTAACTTTGACATTGAATTCCTCTGCAACTACCAGACTGATTGTGTTATCTATCTAACAAAAAAAGAATTATGAAAATATCTGTATCCGTTCAAAAGTTACAGAATTTTGACCAGGAAAAAACGATTCTGAACCACTGTGCGTCGGTTTAGTAACCCTCTCCTAGAAAAAAAATAGCCTACTATGAAAAAACGAAAGAAAAAGAAAAACAAACCCCTCTAAAGTTGACGAACCCCGCAAACGTTTTAAGGACCATGATTTGCGAATCTGCACCTGGAATGTTCGCACTCTTTATAGAGAAGGTGCAGTCTTCGCATTAGCAGACGTACTTGAAAAGTACAAGTCCGATATTACTGCCATACAGGAAATACGATGGATTGGGAAAGGCGTCACAACAAGACCTAAAGGTGACACACTGTATTATAGCTGCCATGACGTAAAACATGAGTTCGGTTGCGGACTTGTAGTTAGTCAAAGACTAAAACATCTGGTATCCAGCTTCACCGCAGTGAATGAAAGACTTGCTGCAATTCGAATAAAAGCTAAGTTCTTCAACATCAGCATTATTTGCGCTCATGCTCCCACTGAAGAAAAGGACGAACAGACCAAAGATATATTTTACGAGCGCTTAGAAGAAACATATGACCGTTGCCCTGCCCATGACATTAAAATCATTCTAGGCGATTTTAATGCCAAAATTAGAAAGGAGAATATCTTTGGACCAACAGACGGGAATTTCAGTCCCCACAGTGAAACATCTGACAATGGTATGAGGCTGATAGACTTAGCAGCTGCAAAAAACATGGTAGTTAGCAGTACCAGATTTAATAATCTCGATATTCATATGGGTACCTGGCTGTCTCCAGATCAAATAACAAGTAACCAAATTGATCATGTTGTGATAGATGGAAGACATTCATCGAGCGTGTTGGATGTACGATCGTTCCGAAGCGCAAACATTGACTCGGACCACTACCTTGTTGCAGGTAGTCTAAACGTTGCAAATAAAGCACGAAAAGACACAACGCGGAAGTTGGACATCGATAGGCTGCAAACACAACAGATAGCCACAGCATATTCCACTCAACTAGCCCAATTGCTTAATGAGAGCACTTCTTGTCCCGATAACATAACAACACAATGGCAAAACATTGCCCACTCCATGCAAACAGCCGCAAAATCCATACTTGGATACCAGAGACCTCCACAAAGGAATTCGTGGTATGACCAGTTGTGTCGTGCTGCTACCGAAGAAAAAAATGCGGCATACAGAGCTACTTTACAATCAGTAGCAACGCGTAGCGCACGAGAGAGATATCGGGAGAAAAGGAGAGAAGAGAAACGTCTTTTCCGCAAGAAAAAGAGAGAAATGAAAAAGCGGGAGTGTGAAAAAATCGAGATGTACAGGAGCCAGAATAAAGTCCGAAAATTCTACCAAAGAGTGAAACATCAAACAGATGGCTTTGGTACAGGCACATCCTCCTATAGAGACCAGCAATGTAATCTCGTAACAGATACAGATAGCGTGCTGAGGATATGGAAGGAACATTTCTCCAATCTGCTGGTATCCAATAGTAGCAATGATGATGATACCACAGATCCAATCCCAGAAGATGGTATAGAATGTAAACCGCCCGGCTAAGATAGGTAAAAACAGCAAACAACCGGCTGAAGAATAATAAAGCAGCAGGAGCCGATGGCTTAGCAGCCAAGCTGTTTAAAACCGGAAGCGACGCGGTGATAAGGTGTATGCATCAGCTAGTTAGCACCATCTGGCAGGAAGAACGCGTACCCGACGGTTGGAACCTGAGCATCCTATGTCCCGTCCACAAGAAAGGAGACAAGATTGTATGCTCCAACTATAGGGGAATAAGTTTACTCCCTATTGGCTATAAGATAGTGTCAGGGATATTGTGCGAACGACTAAAGCCAATGGTCAACGAAATAATTGGACCATGCCATTGACCAGATATTTATCCTGCGGCAAATCCTGGAGAAGACCCAAGAGATGCAGATCGACACATATCACCGTTTTGTCGATTATAAAGCAGCATTCGACAGTCCCCTCCGATCAAAGGTATTCCATGCAATGTCTGATTTTGGTATCCCCGCAAAGCTCATTCGGCTTTGTAAGATGACTTTAACTGATACTAGGTCCTCAGTTAAAATTGGAAAGAACCTCTCCGAACAGTTCAGTACCAAAAGAGGAGACAGTCTTTCGTGTGACCTATTCAACATTTTGCTAGAAAAGGTAATACGAGAGGCAAATGTCAAAAGAAATGGCACAATTTACACCAATAGCCACATGTTACTTGCTTATGCTGATGACATAGGCATCATGGGACGATCAGAAAAGGAAGTAACTGATACCTTTAGAAAGGTCGAAGCAGAATCTACGAAAGTGGGTCTGGCAGTAAACGGCGAAAAGATGGTGATGGTGTCGACGGGCAAAGCGTCCATAGAGCTCGGACCAACTGTGGAAGTTGGTACCTATAATTTTGAGGTAGTTAAAAACTTCGTCTACTTCGGCACTGTCATAAACACAACAAACAACATCAGTTGTGAAATAAGAAGAAGAATTGCATTGACCAACAGATGCTACTATGGTTTAAGTAAGCAATTTAAATACAAATCCACATCTCGTCAAACAAAAATAACACTATACAAAACGCTGATACTACCCGTGCTAATGTATGGCTCCGAAGCATGGGTACTTGCGCAAGCATATAAGGCAGTGCTTGGTTTGTTTGAGAGGAAAATTCTTCGAAAGATCTACGGGTCGATTTGCGTTGACGGTGAATATCGACGTCGTATGAACCACGAGCTATATCAGCTATACAAAGACATGAATATAGTTAAACGTATCGAGATGCAACGATTGCGTTGGCTATGCCATATCATAAGAATGAGCGATGATGAATACGCTAAAAAGGCGTATGAATACATGCCACATGGCGGTGCACGCAGAATTGGCAGGCCAAAGAATAGATGGCGCAAACAAGTGGATGAAGAGATGACAAGGCGCGGTATTCCAGAAAGCGAAGCGAAAAACAGATAGAATTGGAGATCTTTTCATAGTTCGGTTTATGGAACAAATGTTCTGTAATGGGCCAGCTAAGTAAGTAAGTAATATTTTTTCCAAACTTTTGTAGTACAACTAGTTAGTCGATCAAAACAACAGTTGACATGCAATTTAAATTTATCCAATTTTGTAATCAGAAACACAGCAATAAAACAATAGGCGGTACTTGTCTTTTGCTGGCTTTTCTAATCACTTGACATTGTATTTGCTATCGTCTCATTATACCCTCAGCCTTTAGTCTAGAAAGGTAAATACACTTTGATACGGTTTTAGACCCCAAGTATGTTTGGACGAAATTTGTTTCAGACAATTTGGAGTCGATTTAGCCATGTCCGTCCGTCTGTCGTCTGTCTGGCTGGCTGGTGCGCACGATAACTCTCGAACCTCCCCCACAAAAATTCAAAAAATTTCTGTAAGGTGGTGTGAACGATAACTCTCCACAAACTTGTGTAAACTTTCGTATTATTCCTTCCAGATATAGATCGGGTTCGAATGTGGACTATATCGGTCCACTCCTTCAGGTACCTACTCCACAAAATAAAATATAAAATTGAAAATATAAAATATAAAATATGAAATATAAAATATAAAAAATAAAATATAAAATGTAAAATATAATACATAGAATATAAAAAATAAATATACGCTATCCCAAAAATATGCACCCATCCTCTCTAATAAAGATACTATATAAAAACAAAATATTCGAGTAAATAAATGTAGATTGAAATGATGCTATTTGATACAAATTAGGAAAAAAAGTGATGTCGAAAAGAAACATTTAACAGGTACCGACCTATCTTAGGAACGTCGCAGGCCTTTATCACCTTAAGCGACATTTCAAAATAAATCTAAAATCTATTAAAATTCTCACAAATCATAAAAAATATTATATGAGAATTTTTTTGATCCATAATGTTCCCACGAACAATAAACGCAGAGGGAAACCCCATGCATTATTAACATTTTAATAAAAAAGTTTTTGGAGATTTTTTGTTCTCAAACAACAATTCATTTTGTCATATTGTATTGTGTGTACATTTAAAGACACTAAATGACCATCATAAAAATAAATTAATATCATAAACAGTATATCCGGACAGAATAAGTATCAGTGAATCACCTTAAAACCCAAAACAAATAAAATTATACATATTCCAAAACAAAATAAAAACAAACAGAATACAAGTTTAAATGCAATTGAAATTCATAAACAATTTTCCAAACGATAAAGAAGTCATTAGAACGTCCATAAAGCTCACTTTTATTGCTACAGCAAATGGTTAAAAATCTCCACACACACAAAGGCAGTAAATTTTTACAGGGGGGGCCATATCGGATTTAATGTGAAGGCGCGAAACACCATGGGTGGTCATTGCAGCAGTTAGCATGTGCCACTTGTGATGGTGCATTTATTTGTTCATCCAAACACAGCCCACACGAAACAATAAATTGTCATAATAATCATGGAAAAATGATCAAAATATTTACAATTGAATCACATACTCGTATACTGAAATACACACCGCATTGATGACCAGCCACTGTCAATAACAAACGTTCCGAGATGCAGAGCCGTTCAAAACACTGTACAACACAAAAAATAATTACAAATAAAATCGGGTAGATTATGAAAGAGGACCGAAAATAGAAACCACGTGTATGGGTGTTTTGAGAGTTTACGTCGGGAAGTACCCCTAAATGGGTCGGGAAAGTTCCCCCTATTTGTACATTTTTGAAAATATTCGAGTTAGGATTCCCTGCGTTTTAGGCATAGAGTGTCATTGGCAATTTTATGGCGAACATTTTTGTAGAATATTTGGATCCAATTCGATCACATGTTAAAGGGGATTTAAAACGTTTTTGGAAAATATTATTGCCAAAGACACTATATGCCTAAAACGCAAAGATTCCAATGAATCCAAACTCGAATATTTCCAAAAAAGTACAAATAGGGGAAACTTCCCCAACGCATTTGGGATACCTCCAGACGTAAACTTTCAAAACGCCGATAGATCGAAATAATGATTTTAGACCCCAAGGTTGTTTGGACAAAATCCGTTTCAGATAATTTGGAGTCGATTTAGCAATGTCCTTCCGTCTGTCTGTCTGGCTGGTGCGCACGATAACTCTCGAATGGATTAACCGATTCGAACCAAATTTGGGGTATCGTAATATTTTGACTAAACTTAGTTTAAGTTCGAAGATGGGCCATATCGGCCCACTCCTTCGGGTACCTCCCCCACAAAAGTCCGAAAACGTTCGGAAAATTTGTGCGCACGATAACTCTTAAAGGGAGTAACCGATTTAGTCCATGCTTTGCACATCGTGAATTTTTTTTATCAGACTTAGATGAGGTTCAAATATGGACTCAATCGCTCCACTCCTTCGGGTACCTCCCACACACAATTTTGGAAAAGTTCAGTTTAGGACCAGCTCACGAATCGCTTTGATTTTCGTGGTAACAACTTGTATTCACTGCCCCCATACGGCGGTACAAGTTTCATCAGGGGCAAGCTCATAATTCCTGACAAAATAGCCTGAAAGTTGTAAAAAACCCCTATAACACCGTGTGTAGTTGTTGGAGCACAAGATAGCTCTCGAACGGATCTGCTGATTCGGTCCATTATTTGGCCTTGCTAATATTTTGTCCAAACATAGTTTAAGTTCGAATATAAGTCATATTGGTCCACTCATTCAGGTACCTCCCCCACAAAAGTTCAAAGATGTTCGAAACAAGTAAAAAAGTATCAGTTGGCTTTGCCGACAGAGATATACCCTCAGCCTGTGCAAATTGAAACACTTTTTTTCACAAAAAAACTTATGTATTTAGGGGGTTTCAAAATTTTGGTCATATGAACCGACAAAAATGTTGATTAGGATCAAAGTTCAAAAATGTTGCGGAAAAGGTACTTAAAGGAATGGACCGACATAGACCATGGGTGTGCCATAGGCGGTTTTTACGGGTGTGGGATGTACGGGATGGGGTGGACAAATATAGTCCATATTCGAGCCTGATCTATATCTGGTAGATATTATGAGAATGTGCAAAGTATGGACCAAATCGGTCGCTCCCATCAAGAGTTATCGTGCGCACAATTTTTCCGAATATTTTTGAACTTTTGTGGGGTAGGTACCTGAAGGAGTGGACCGATATGGCTTATCTACGAACTTAAACTAAGTTTGGAATCAATATTACGAAGGCCAAATTTTGGCCGGAATCGGCATTTCCGTTCGAGAATTATCTTGCGCTTCCACCCATAAACATGGTGTCATAGGGTTTCATTTTCAACCTTCGTATAGGGGACAGTGAATACAAAATGCAACAACAAATCCCAAGGCGATTCGAGAGCAGGTCCTAAACTGAACTTTTCCGAAATTTTGTGTGGGAGGTACTCGAAGGAGTTTACCGATTAAGTCCATATTGGAACCTCATCTAAGTCTGGTAGAAATTTCATAATGTGCAAAGTATGGACCAACTCGATTACTCCCATCAAGAGTTATCGTACGTACAAATTTTCCGAACATTTTCGAACTTTTGTGGGGGAGGTACCGGAAGGAGTGGACCGATATAATCCATCTTTGAACTTGAACTAAGTTTGGACAAAATATTACAAAAGCCAAATTTTGGACCGAATCGGCAGATCCGTTCGAGGGTTATCTTGCGCTCCAACCACTACACACGGTGTCATAGGGTTTTTTGTAACTTTCAGACTATTTTCTCAGGAAGTATGGACTTGCCCCTAATGAAACTTACAGCGTCGTATAGAGGACAGCGAATACAACTTGCGTAAACAAAAATCAAAGCGATTCGAGACCAGGTCCTAAACTGAACTTTTCCGAAGGAGTGGACCGACTGAGTCCATATTGGAACCTCATCTAAGTTTGATAGAAATTACACGATGTGCAAAGTATGGACCAAATCAGTTATTTCCTACAAGAGTTATCGTGCGCACAAGTTTTGCGACAATTTTTGAACATTTGTGGGGGAGGTACATGAAGGGGTGGACCTATATGGCCCATCTTCAAACTTAAATCGAATCTGGACAAAATATTTCGATACCCAAAATTTGAACCGAATCGATTGGTCCGTTCGAGAGTTAACGTGCGCACCAACCTGCCAGACAGACAGACAGACGGACGGACATTGCTAGATCTACTCAAAATTGTCTGAAACGGATATCGTACAAACATACGTGGGGTCTATAACCATTATTTCTATGAGGCACATTTTTGGTCGTATCAAAGTGTAAATACCCTCTTTAGCCTAAAGGCTGAGGGTATAAATATTTGGGTGTTTTGTTGGCAAATTTGAGGTATATATTTTCTTGATATATATTGTAAATACATATTTCATTTATTCTGCCACTTATATTGAAATTTGATGGAGAATATTTTTCTCTTTGACGTCTTCTATCTAGAATGAAGTTTTGAGGGACAAAACTTCATAAACTCAGATAAAGTACAATATTAACCCTAAAACGTGATTTTACCTTTGGCAGATTCCTGGCGTTTAGGTTCGATTTAGAGGGACCTATAGTAAGTCCCTGAATACACCAGAACTCTAAACTTATGACAAATAATTTTGTAAAATATTTTGATCTGATACCATCACATTTTAAAGGAGTTTTTAAACGTTTTTGAAAAAAGGGACCAAAAAGACCCGTTTAGTGACTCGCATGAGGGTTAATTTTTTTCATTGAATTTGAAATTTGACAATAGGAAAAGGTATAATATCAGCATACCTACTGGAACGATTGCTTTAAACAAAAAATATTTGAACTAGCTCTCTTCCGAGCTGAACTGTTATAACCTAAGAGTTGCATAGAAAAATTAGGACTTCCAAATATTTTTTTTTTAATTAAATGCAGAGTCAATTTAAATTTCCATAATATTGACATTAAATATCAGGTTCCATTGGAGCGATTACTTACGCTTGCTCAAAATCATTAATAATGTAAATTCATTACACTAATGTTCATTACACTCAATCAACCCTATTATCGCGTGTGTTGATAGTCTAGAGATCATTTGTCTACATTGCAACTTTGATAAATTAGTTTCAAATTTATAAATGTTAATAGGAGGAGTGAACTTTATTTTAACCTAGACACAAGTTACAAATATTTCGGAACGAAGAAGTATTGAATCTTCCCTTAACTGTTGTAATTATAGTGTTTGAAATTGTAAATGATAAAATGGTTTTTAAGTAGTTACGCATATACATAGGTATGTAATTAGGAAACAAACAAACAAAAAACCAAATTGATTTATGATGCCAAACATTAACAAACTTATTTTTGGAAAGAAAATATCATTGAACCTATTATAATGTTTAAATATCACTCATTTGGTGAATGCTTCTGCTGTCGCCTTGCATTCGAGAGGCGGTTTTTTACTACCTTGTATGAATGAAGCGCTGTAAAAAATAATCCATTAACGTTTCCAATTAATGATAAAACCATGTCTAGCCAAACGAAATAAATCTTCTTCAAAAATACTTCACACATATAAAGATAATGATCTAACTTCAATAAACAAAAACATATAAAAAAGATTCAATCGGATCTACAGACGGCTAAGTACCCTCAGCTTAGACTGGGGCCTAATTATGTGATTTGATATCGAGTTGTTTCGAACAGGGGCCTAATTACGTGATTCGATTCGATCGAGTATTTGCTCGTGAAAAAGATTTCGACACGATAAAAAAGCGGCATGACGAGATTCGATCGAAATCGTTGATCGAATGTGTAATGTATAATCAAACGTAATAACTAATATTTTAGTCATCACTGTATCAATAACAATTAATTGGAGTAGCATTCTATTACAATCAACAGCTGATTTAACTGTTATAATTATGTATAAACATTGAGTGAGTTATTGTACTTTGAGGAGAGGATTGATCTCATCATTGCTGTAAACGTCACTCGTTAACTTGCAGTGTAACTGAAAACAACTAAATAAAGAATAGTCTAAAGTGGAATACATAACAGAATGTTTCGAGAGTAACCGGTAATCAAACTATGAAAACCTATGTATACTATAGGGAATATTATGAAGGTAGATGTAAAAAAAGGTGTTTTTTGAAAGCAAGAACAAAAAAAAAACAAAATTATGAATGAAAAATGTAAATATTTGTGGAATTTGTTGAACAATACATTCAATAATAATTTCGGAATGAAGTTGTGCTATGAAAATAAGAAAATTATTAATTCTTGCAAAATCTGTTTGACATTGTTGTAACGGATTGCTGATACATCTACCTTAATAATCGTCTCTCAAAATAAATGAGAGAGAGAGTTTGGTGGATGTTTTGCATTAGCCTCTCTGAGAGAATATTTCCTTTGGTAAACAACGGGAGATGAAATGTTTAAAATGTACTTCCCTTATACAATAAAGGCTATTAATATTAAATATTTTTTTTCTTTTTTCCAGAAATGCTTATTTTTCAACTTATTTTTTAACGACTGCAAAAGTAATTTTTAGTTAATGATTGCATGCATTTTAATTCTAAATTTATCACAATTTCTCAAAACGACTGCAAAGGACTTTTCCCAATTTCTCTTGTTATATTGTCTAAAAAATGCTGCCAATTATATACTAACATTGTTTTTCTTCTATAAAACGACAACAAACAACAATTTTTACATTTTAAACAAAAAGACAATAAGGAAATCTTTCATTTTATTTGTTTACGATAGGTAATTTGGCCTCGAGAAATTACTCGCAAATTTATGCTCAATTACTCGATAATTTTACTCGATAACGAATGTTGTCATCCCAACTTTGAGTACTCAGGTCGAAACAACTCGATATCGAATCACATAATTAGGCCCCAGAGTACTTAAAGTTGACATGACAACATTCGTTATCGAGAAAATTATCGAGTTATTGAGCAAAAATTTGCGAGAAATTACTCCTAGCTAAATTGCCTATCGTAAACCAATAAAAACAAAGATTTCTTAATGTCTTTTTGTATAAAATGTAAAAATTGTTGTTTGTTGTCGAGGAAAAATAAAATAAGTAAAAAAATCTCAGCATTTTTTAATACAAAATAAAAAGAAAAAAATTGAGAAAAGTCCTTTGCACTCGTTGAAAAATAGTTATAAAATTAGAACTAAAAAAATATATATACATTTTTGCATTCATTAGCCAAAATTTACATTTTGCAGTCTTTAAAAATGATTAAAAAAGTAAGTATTTTCGCAAAAAAATTTAATATTACTAGATTTTTATTGGTAAACAACATTTAATAGAATACACCCGCCGTTGCTTAACAAAGGAAAGACTCTCTCAGAGAGGCTAAGCAAAAAACCCACCAAGTTCTCTCTTATTTATTCACAATTTTGGTTTTTGTTTTACAATAAACACATTTTTTGGCGTCTACCTTTATAATAATCCCTGATTACCGGTTACTATCGAAAAAATCGATAACATTGCTTGAACGTTTTCGATCGAGTTTTGTCATGCCGTTTTTTTATCGTGTCGAAAACTTATTCACGAGCAAATCGATCGAATCGAATCACGTAATTAGGTCCCTGTACGAAAAAATATATGCAGTTGTGTACCTAAATGTGCTATGAACAGATATATACCCAGCAAAATAAATTGGAAGTAGTGCAATGTGGACTAGTTCTGTCACGGCATGTTTTGATGCAGTTCAAACGGAGTCGTGAAAAAGGCACTCCCGTCCTCACATTTTAACCGCATTTGGATGCAATCCAAAGAATCACATCCCCTTGTCACATTTTAACAACATCCGGATGCAGTTCAGCGGAGTCGTGAAAAAGGCACTTCAATTCCTCATAATTTAACAGCATCCGGATGCAGTCCAAACGGAGTCGTACAGGCAGCGGTATACATTTTCCAATAAGGGGTAAGCGTGTCAACATTTTCAAACATTTGTTAATACAAACTAAATAATATTTCATTTGTGAACATTTTTCCGGTAACTTAAGAGAAGAAAATTTCTGAATGGAGTGCTGTTGGAGTACATGTCGAAATCTTAACTGGTGATGTGAAGACAACCCATTTAGCAAATGAAGCAAAAACAGTTCAGCTTGGAACAAATAGAGAGCGAAGGAAACCCGCATGTTTGCGATTGAATTCAATGGAGGCTTTTCATCAATTGTGTTAATATATTTTTTTTACACAAATAATGCATTTTATATGTTCTGGCACATTTTGTAATGGCTTGCACAATTTCCGCAGAATGCCTGTATCAAAACACGTGCTTTGGACTGCCTCCTGTTCTACCCCAAAGGGTTAGTTAAAATGCAATGCCAAAGGGTCAGTTAAAATGCGGTGCCAAAAGTTCAGTTAAAATGCGGTGCAATGGAGTGCCTCCTTCCGTAGTCACGCTCTTGTAAAAATCATGAGTGAAAATGCATAATTTGATGCACTTCCAGATCACTTGTACATATCATTTAACTGCCTCTTTGGAGGCAAACTTTTTGCTGGGTAACTAATCAAGTAAAAAAAAATTATATTCGGCCGGGACGAATTTTTTATACATTCCACCATCAAACATTCAGAACTTAAATGGAATAATTAGTTTTGTTTTATATCCACAATTTTTTCCACCACGAATTACGTAAGAAAATGTATCTAAAAATGTCTTCCATATGGGGGCTATATTAAGGTGTAGACCTATACTGACAATTTTTGGTTGGGAGTTTTGTGAACACAAAGTCAAATTACACATGGCTCGGTCAACAAATGTAAATTCCTCAAAACCAAAATATGATATACATATGGATGTTAAACATTTGTATACCCTCAGTCTTTAGACTAACGAAGGTATACATATACGCTGCTCATCAGCAAAACTTTTCAGTACATTTTCAGATTTTTTTTTGACAGGTTCCAGAGATATCGCTCTTTGAAAAAGTCGAATTCTGTAAGAACTATATGCAAAGAAATACCCATAACTTTTTTGATATTGGTCTAATTTGAAAAAAAGAATCCTTTCTTATCAGCTATTTAATAAAAAATAGGAAAAATGCACATAAAATAAATTTTTAACAATGATTGTACTCTTCGATTTTTTTGAAAATTTTTTGTATTCAACTACGTCAATTACAACGATTTTAAGTTCTATCTGGTAGCGATTCGAATGATTACTATTTTTTCTCATATTTTAAAATTTGTCAATACACCTTTATACCAGTGTGAAACATTTATTATTTTACAAAAAATTAATGTACAGGAGCCAGAATTAAGACCGAAAATTTCACCAAAGAGTGCAGCATCAAACTGATGGCTTTGGTACAGGCACATCCTCCTGTAGAGACCTCGTGCCAACAGTTCCTACTTTGTGCTAAGTAAGAATAAAGCCACATCCCGTCAAACAAAATTAACACTTTACAAAACACTGATACTGCCCGTGCTTATGTATGGTTCCGAAGCATGTGTACTTGCGCAAGCAGTTAAGGCAGCGCTTGGTGTGTTCGAGAGAAAAATTCTTCGAAATATCTACGGGTCAATCTGCGTTGACGGCGAATATCGGCGTCGTATGAACAACGAGCTGTATCAACTAAAGACATCAACATAGTTGAACGAATCGAGATACAATGATTGTGATAGCTAGGTCATGTCATAAGAATGAGTGATGATGAACCCGCTAAGGGGTAGTTTACACTATATGTAAATATCATATGACATGACATTTTCCGTCGTTATATATTCGCTAATATGTACAATATTGGAGATTTTCCTTACGCCATTTACTCTGTGCGTCCACACCAGCAAAAATGTAATACAATTACGTCTCCACATTGCTTGCGTGGGTAGATATGGAATGTTTTTATTTCGTGTCATATGACATTGATAGATAGTGTAAAAAACCTCTAAAAAGGCGTATAAATACGAGCCGCATGGAGGTTCAAGCATATTTGGAATGCCAAAGCTTCGTTGGGGCGAACAAGTGAAACGAGACATCAGAAAGCTACATATCCCATATTTACTTCACTAGAAAAATTATCATTTCAAAAACTGAAAAGCCAATTGATAATTCCCTTCGCAGGGATGAAATCATGATATTTGTAGCGATCAGTAAACTTTGCAAGCTGTCAGTGAGTTTTGTAAACATTACTCTCTGTAAAGAAAGTAATGATGAAGTTAAGCCAATGGGGGAATACTCCAGACTTAAGCAATTATATGATTGAATCTTCAACTATAACAAAACAAACGGAAATCAAAAACCTCATTTTGAAAAAGTGAGCGAAATGTTCCTCATCGAAATAATGGTTACCGAGCATACATATTTGAACGAAGTCAGTTTCAGACAGTTTGGAGTCGACTTAGCAATGTTCGTCCGTCAGTCTGTCTGGCTGGCCGGAGCGCACGTAATGTTTTGTCCAAACTTAGTTTAAATTCGAAGATGAGCCATATCGGTCCACACCTTCACATACCTCCACCACAAAACCTCGAAAATTTTCGGAAAATTTATGCGTACGATAAGGGACTTACTGCCTTGGTCCATACTTTGCATATCGTGCAATTTGCACCAGACCTAGATGAGGTTTCAATATGGACTCCGTCAGTCCAGAATAGCTGGCAAAATATCGATATTCGCAACTTTAGATATTTTCGATATTTTATTTTAAAATCGATAATTTGGAAATACAAATTGCGGAATGGCCAATGCTTTTGTTGGTATTTTGCACAAGTATTTCAGAGAAATAAAAAAGAGGAAGAAATAATTGCTTTTATATATTAAAACGACACGAAAATATACAATTTACAATTTACTTTTCCGAATAATTTGTACGTGTGTGCCATCGATTTTTTGCAAGCTCTACGGTCCAGTTTAAGACCTGCTCTCGAATCACTTTGATTGTTGTTGTAACAAATTTATTCGCTGCCCCAATTTACACCGTCACAAGTTTTTTCAACGGCAAGTCAAACTTCCTAAGAAAATAGTCTGGCAGGTGTAAAAAAACACCAACGGTACCATGGCGCACACTATACCTCTCGAACGGATCAACCGATTCTGTTCAAAATTTGGCCTTCGTAGTATTTTGTCCAAACTTAATTTAGGTTCAAAGGTGGGCAATATAGGTCAACACATTCCGGTACCTATCCCAAAAGCTAAAAAAAAAATCTCCAAAATGACACGCGCTATACACGCAGAGAAAAAATATTTTTCGCTTTTGTTGGAACAAAAATATATGTTTTGGTTCCAAAAATGTATTTGTTTTGTTTAAACATTGTAATCCAAATCCAAAAATACCATCTTTTGTTCCAAACATAGAAAACAAAAACAACTTTCGAATTTCCGCAATATTGTTAAAATCGTTAACAATACCGATTGTAGGAACTATCATAATCTAATTTTGTTTACAAAAAGTATTGTCAATACAGAAAACCAGCCCAGAAATTTTTGATTTGAGTGCATATACTTCTCATATACACTTTTCGCATAACTTGGATATAAATGTCGCGTATAATATTGCAATCATTGATGAACACAATACATGGTTTGCTGCATTGGCTGACAACAAAGACAAACAAAAAGCCACAAGAACCCACCACAACATAAGGAATAATTAAACACCATAACAAACATGAAAAGGAAAGAAGAATGAAACAAAACAGAAACAAATAAAAACAAGAGTCCCACAAGTACATACACACAAAAACAAAGCTAAAGGCAGCATGTCATACAAACACACCACAACTCACCAAAATTGTTTTTTCAACACGGCATCGAATAGCGAGAGAAGAGAAACAAATTTTCGAAGAAAAGAGAGAAATATTGTTCAGTTGACACAAACTATTTTTGGATTTACAATACTACATGAGGAATCCAACAATATGTTAACAATACATATTTTGCTCTTGGAATATTGTTGGATCAAACATATTTTTTTCTCTGCGTGTATCTTTTGTGCGCACGATAACTCTTGAAAGAAGTAACCTCCCACACAAAATTTTCGGAAAAGGTAAATTTACGGCCTGCTCTCGAATCGCTTTGATTTTTGTTGCAACAACTTGTGTTCACTGCCACCCTTACGACAGTACAACTTTCATCAGGGACAAATCCATACTTCCTGAGAAAATAGCCTGAAAGGTACCAAAACACCTCTATAACACCGTGTGTAGTGATTGGAGCACAAAATAACTCTAGAACTGATCTGCCGATTCGGTGCAAAATTTGGCCTTCCTAATATTTTGTCCAAACTCAGTTTAAGTTCGAAGATAAACCATTTCGGTCCCCTCCCTCGGGTACCTCCCCCCCAAAAATTCGAAAATGTTCGGAAAAAATGTGCGCACTACAACTCTAGAAGGGAGTGACCGATTTGGTCCATACTTTACACATACATATATATGTACCAGATATAGATAAATATGGACTATATTTTTCCACTTCTTCGGCTACCTCCCACATAAAATTTCGAAAATGTTCGGAAAATGTTTGCCGCTAAAATGGTATGCACGATATCTCTTGAACGGGGCAACCAATAGTGTCCAAACCTTGGATCTCTCAATATTTTGTCCAAATTTAATTTAAATTCTAAAATGCCCCATGTCGGTCCTACCCTTAAGGTAACTCCTCTAAAAAAATCATCATTTGGGTCTAAGTGCAGCTTAGGGTCTGTTCGAAGATCCTTCGGAAATGTATACCCATGCTGTTCGTTGTGGTCCTGTTAACAGGAATATTGTATTTTCTGTGGTCAAGTCCATGCTTCCTGGAAAAGTGGTCCAAAAGTTATACGATGACCCACTGAAATAACTAGTGGGTGCGATCTCTATCAAAACAAGTAAAAAAGTATCAGTCGGCTTTGCCGACAGAGATATACCCTCAGCCTGTGCAAATTGAAATATTTTTTTCACAAAAAACTTATGTTTCAAAATTTTGGGCGTATGAACCGACAAAAATGTTGATTAGGATTAAAGTTCAAAAATTTTGGGGAAAAGGTACTTAAAGGAATGGACCGAAATAGACCATGGGGGTGCCATAGGGGTTTTTACACCCTTCGGGCTGTTTTCTCAAGAAGTATGGACTTGCCCCGGAAACAACTTTTACCATCGTAATTGAGGCAGCGAATGTAAGTTGCTTCAACAAAAATCAAAGTGATTCAATAGCAGGTCTTAAAGTGAACTTATCCAAAATGTTGTTTTGTAGGTACGGGATAGAGTGGAAAAATATAGTCCATATTCGAACCTGATCTATATCTGGTAGATATTATGAGAATTTGTAAAGTATGGACCAAATCGGTCACTCCCATCAAGAGTTATCGTGGCCCAATTTTTCCGAATATTTTTTAACTTTTGTGGGGTAGGTACCTGAAGGAGTGGAACGATATGGCTTATCTACGAACTTAAACTAAGTTTCCGTTTGAGAATTATCTTGCGCTTCCACCAATAAACATGGTATCATAGGGTTTGTTTTTCAACTTTCAGGCTATTTTTCAGGAAGTATGGACTTACCCCTGAGGAAACTTGTACCTTCGTATAGGGGACAGTGAATACAAGATGTTACAACAAAAACCAAGGCGATTCGAGAGCAGGTCCTAAACTGAACTTTTCCGAAATTTTGTGTGGGAGGTACTCGAAGGAGTTTACCGATTGTGTCCATATTAGAACCTCATCTAAGTCTGAAAGAAATTTCATAATGTGCAAAGTATGGACCAAATCGGTTACTTCCTTCAAGAGTTATCGTACACACAAATTTTCCGAACATTTTCGAACTTTTGTGGGGGATGTACCGGAAGGAATGAACCGATATAATCCATCTTTGAACTTGAACTAAGTTTGGACAAAACATTACGAAAGCCAAATTTTTGGGCCGAATCGGCAGATCCGTTCGAGAGTTATCTTGCGCTCCAGCCACTACACACGGTGTCAGAGGGTTTTTTGTAACTTTCAGGCTATTTTCTCAGGAAGTATGGACTTGCCCCTAATGAAGCTTACAGCGTCGTGTAGAGGACAGCGAATACAACTTGCGTAAACAAACATCAAAGCGATTCGAGAATAGGTCCTAAACTGAACTTTTCCGAAAATTTGTGTGGGAGGTACCCGAAGGAGTGGACCGATTGAGTCCATATTGGAACCTCATCTATGTTTGGTAGAAATTACACGATGTGTTAAGTATGGACCAAATAGGTTATTCCCTACAAGAGTTATCGTGCGCACAAGTTTTGCGACAATTTTTGAACATTTGTGGGGGAGGTACCTGAAGGAGTGGACCTATATGGCCCATCTTCGAACTTAAATCGAATGTGGACAAAATATTTCGAAACCCAAAATTTGAACCGAATCGATTGATCCGTTCGTTAGTTATCGTGCGCACCAGCCAGCCAGACAGACAGACGGACGGACATTGCTAGATCTACTCAAAATTGTCTGAAACGGATATCGTACAAACATACTTGGGGTCTAAAACCATTATTTCGATGAGGCACATTTTTGGTCGTATCAAAGTGTAAATACCCTCTTTAGCCTAAAGGCTGAGGTTATAAAGATATGACTCCCAAAATAAGATACACTTCCACAATAGACTATTTCCTTTCCTTTAATCCTAATCCACATTTTTGTCATATTTCCAAAAAGGGCCACAAAATTCTGACCCTAAATACATTCGACCTGTCCGCAGATGAAAGTTTCAATTAACATAGGCTGAGGGTTTATCTCTGTCGGAAAAGCCGACTGATAGTTTTTTACTTGTTACCATATACACTTTCATATGGGCAAAATGTGCATAATCGTAATAATGGTTACCGGGTATGTTTGACCGAAATCCGTTTCAGACAATTTGGAGTCGACTTAGCAATGTCCGTCCGCCCGTCTGGCAAGCTGGAGCGCACGTAATATTTTGACTTAGTTTAAATTGGAAGATGAGCCATAAAATTTTTAAATTTTTTTTCGGAAAATTTGTTGAAGGGACTAACTGCCTTGGTCCATCGTGAAATTTCTACAAGACCTAGAGGAAGTTCCAATATGGACTCGGTCGGTCCAGAAGAGCTGGCAAACTATCCATATTCCCGAAATTAGATATTTTCGATACCATACGTACAGTTTGCTACGAGGCTTTTAGGATTCCTTGCGTTAAAAAATTCTACTCCAAGAATTGTCGGCATAAGTCTAAATTTTGGAATGGCTAAAATAAAACGATACCTCCCTTTTCCATTATTTGGAGGTTTTATGCAACATTTTCAGACATAATAAGCTATAAATTGGTATTTATGGTTCATAGTTTTCAAAAAACATGTCTTCCAAAGATTGTGGACATATGTCCATGTTTTGGAATATCCACGATGCAACTGTACTACGTCCCCATTTCAGGTATTTCGGAGTTTTTACGTACATTTTCAGATCGAATTAACCGTAATTTGGGATTTGAAGTCCCCTTGTGATGAAAGAGGGACCAAGATAAGTCCTTCATTTTGCAATTTGAGAACACTTTGAGCATAATACTTTTGTATTTTCCATTTATTTAATTACTGAATAAGAAGGAAGATAAGGTCATAATACATTCATTTCATTGTGATTCATGACTATACCTACATATAGTTTGGTGCATAATAACATTTTAACATTTTAATATCTAATTTTATCTTATTGGCCTCTGAATTGATAAACAAAGAGCTTTTCTATTCAAAATACTTAAGCAATTATTTGGCACGTGTAAGTTTAAGGTGTCATCATGTCTAGACCAGAAAAAATGTTTACTAACAAAATCTAAAAATATCATCACATGACAATGATTTGCCATAATCTTCGCACAAACACTGGTACAAAATCACTCGCATTTGTCAATTTACCATCAAGTAATCTATTTACAAATAATCACAATGCGATAATTGTCCAATTTGCGGTAACGTATGGAAAATACACAACCACAAAATTTCCTTTCTTTCTCGTGGTACTTTTTAAAATGAAATTATATTTATGTAAACAAAACATACTCGTATGTCACGGGGTTATGTCCCTGTACGGTTTTTTCTGGTTTTTGCTGAAGTTTCCCAAAAGATTATGGGGGGATTTTGACTTTAAAACCCCAGCTTAACACGACAATTGTTTGTACGAAAAAAATATCAAATAATAAAAGCAATAGTAACAATATCAACAAAAAAAAAAACAACATGTGAGATGAGGTTTTTATGACTCTCTGTGTCCAACTTTATAGAACAACGCGCCACTGGCGTAATCATAAAAAAAAACAGAAAAAACAGAGGCAGGCATGTGGCTGTTGCGGCTTAAATTAAACACTGTCGCTGCTCTCGGGGGATTTTCTATGTTGGCGTGTTAATACGAAAATAAATACCCACGACGTTTCTTGTTGTGGTGTGGTTTTTCTGTTTATTGACACTAACACTTAATAATAAAAAACTACACAAAAATCATCTAAAATTAAAACAATAAAAATAAAATAAGACAAATCTAATTTTAGTTACGCCTCCTCCCTTGGCCTCCTTTTGACTTGTGTAAATGCTCTATAATTGCCACAGCAAATTGTCACCAAATCTGATCATCATCGTCATCATCACCACCACATTTGGCAATAACATCCGGCGCAACAAATGCTAAGGTATTTTATCTTATTGTGCCACATGATTGCTTGTTTTATGGCGTTGTTGTTAGTATTACAATGCTGGGGCATATTGAAAACTACAATGGTTTACAAGAAATTGTAGGATTTTAAGATATTATAATTTTTTTATGGTGGGTATTAAAACTGGGATATTGATAGATTTAATTGTATGTTCTGAACATTTCGATTTTTTTCCGATAACTCATTTGTTATGTTTTGCTAGTGATTATAGGTGATCCTATACATGACGTTTCGTTCTCTTCGGTAACAGCATTACACCTATGGTGCAACAATGGGTTCCTAGCGTAGGCCTCTGAAACAAAATGTTGGATTTTACAGCCTAATTTTATAGAAAACTAAATATAAAAATAATGATGCAATTTTTACACTTACAGTAATTAACAAAATTATGTCACAACCTACTTTACATTGTAGCCGAACGAATTGTTTTGGCCTCATAAGAACCCCGTGAGGATGATGGTAATGACGACGCAAAAACATTGATTTTGCAAAAAAAAAACCCAACACAAAAAAGTGAGACAACCGAACAGTCAAACCAATTAATGTGATCCCGTTGTGAGTGTCTAAAAAATATGTACATTAGGGCTATAACCAAAAAAATACCACGCCAGTGCGGAATATTGTCCTGATAACGAAAAAGAATGTCTTAGTTCGATTCGGTGAAAAAAGTTTCCGCAACGACTGCGATTACTAAAGCTCTTTCGATATTTTTTCTATTAAAATTTGCTTTGTTTGAATAAATATTTATAAAAAACAAATACGATTCTCACAGGCTTACTTACTTACTTACTTAGCTGGCCCATTACAGAACATTTGTTCCATAGGCCGAACTAAGAAAAGATCTCCATTTCTCGCTATTTGTTGCTTCGCACTCTGGAATACCGCGCCTTTTCATCTCTTCATCCACTTGTTTGCGCCATCTATTCCTTGGCCTGCCAATTCTGCGTGCACCGCCAAGCGGTCCGTATTTATACGCCTTTTTAGCGGGTTCATCTTCACTCATTCTTATGATGTGGCTTAGCCAACGCAATCGTTGCATCTCTATACGTTTAACTATATTGATGTCGTTGTATAGCAGCTCGTGGTTCATGCGACGTCGATATTCACCGTCAACGCAGATTGGTCCGTATATGTTTAGACGAATTTTTTTCTCAAACACACCAAGCACTGCCATGTCTGCTTAAGCAAGTAGCCAGACTTCGGAACCATACATCAGTATTTTGTAAAGCGTTATTTTTGTTTGACGAGATGTGGCTTTGTTTTTAAGCTGCTTACTTAAGAAAAAGTAGCATATGTTGGCCAATACAATTCTTCTTTTTACTTCACAACTGATGTCGTTTGTTGTGTTTACGGAGGTGCCGAGGTAGACGAAGTCTTTTACTACCTCAATATTATAGGAACCAACTTCCACAGTCGGTCCGAGCTCCATGGACGCATTGCGCGTCGACACCATCAACTTGGTCTTCTCACCGGATACCGCCAGACCCACTTTAGCAGATTCTCCTTCCACCTTCATAAAGGTATCAGTTACTTCTTTTACTGATCGGCCCATGACGTCTATATCATCAGCATAAGCAAGTAACATGTGACTATTGACATGTGACTATTGTGCCACTTCTTTTGACATTTGCTTTTGTATAACCTTTTCCAGCAGGATGTTGAAAAGATCACACGAAAGGCTGTCTCCTTGTCTGAAACCTCTTTTGGTACCAAACTCTTCTTTCCTATTTTAACTGAGGACATCGTGTCAGTTAAAGTCATTTTACAAAGCCGGATGAGCTTTGCGGGGATACCAAATTCAGACATGGCTTGGAATACCTTTGAACGCAGCGGGCTGTCGAAGGCTGCTTTATAATCAACAAAAAGGTGGTAGGTGTCGATCTGCATCTCTTGGGTCTTCTCCAGGATTTGCCGCAGGGTAAATATCTGGTCAATGGTGGACTTGCCAGGTCTAAAGCCACATTGGTATGGTCCAATTATCTCGTTGACCATAGGCTTTAGTCGTTCGCACAATATCCCTGACACGATCTTGTAGGCAATCGGGAGTATACTTATGCCCCTATAGTTAGAGCATACAGCCTTATCTCCCTTCTTGTGCACAGGATACTTAGGTTCCAATCGTCGGGTACTCGTTCTTTCTGCCAGATGGTGCTAACTAGCTGATGAATACACCTTATCAGCGTGTCGCCTCCGGTTTTGAACAGCTCGGCTGGCAAGCCATCGGCTCCTGCTGCCTTATTATTCTTCAGCCGATTTATTGCTGTCTTTACCTCATCTTGGCTGGGCGGTATACATTCAATACCATCTTCTGGGATTGGGACTGTGGTATCTTCGTCGTCTTCGCTGCTATTTGATACTAACAGTTTTGAAAAATGCTCTTTCCATATCCTTAGCACACTATCTGTATCAGTTACCAGATTACCTTGCTGGTATCTACAGGAGGATGTGCCTGTACCATCAGTTTGATGCTTGACTCTTTGGTAGAATTTTCGGTCTTTATTCTGGCTCCTGTACATCTCGATTTTTTCACACTCCCGCTTTTCCATCTCTCTCTGTTTTTCCTACGGAAAAGACGTTTCTCCTTCTCCCGATACCTTTCTCGTGCGCTACGCGTTGCTACGGATTGTAAAGTAGCCATATATGCCGCATTTTTCTCTTCGGTGGCAGCACGACACACCTGATCATACCATGGATACCTTGGTGGAGGTCTCTGGTATCCAAGTACTGATTTTGCGGCTGTTTGCATGGAGTGGGCAATGCTTTGCCATTGCGCTGATATATTATAGGGATGAGGAGTGCTTTCATTAAGCAATTGGGCTAGTTGAATGGAATATGCTGTGGCTATCTGTTGTGATTGCAGCTTACCGATGTCTAACTTTCGTGTTGTGTCTGTTCGTGCTTTGTTTGCTACGTTTAAGCGGGTTCGTACCTTTGCTGCAACAAGGTAGTGGTCCGAATCAATGTTTGCACCTCGGAACGATCGTACATCCAACACGCTCGATGAATGTCTTCCATCTATCACAACATGATCAATTTGATTTCTTGTTTTCTGATCTGGAGACAGCCAGGTGCCCTTATGAATATCGAGATGATTAAATCTGGTACTGCTAACTACCATGTTTTTTGCAGCTGCAAAGTCTATTAGCCTCATACCATTGTCAGATGTTTCACTGTGGAGACTGAATTTCCCGACTGTTGGGCCAAAGATATTCTCCTTTCCAATTTTGGCATTAAAATCGCCTAGAATGATTTTAATGTCATGGGAAGGCCAACGGTCATATGTTTCTTCTAAGCGCTCGTAAAATATATCTTTGGTCTGTTCGTCCTTTTCTTCAGTGGGAGCATGAGCGCAAATAAAGCTGATGTTGAAGAATTTAGCTTTTATTCGAATTGCAGCAAGTCTTTCATTCACTGGGGTGAAGGTTGATACCAGATGTTTTAGTCTCCGACTAACTACGAATCCGCAACCAAACTCATGCTTTACGTTATGGTAGCTATAATACAGTGCGTCACCTTTAGGTGTTGTTGTAACGCCTTTCCCAATCCATCGTACTTCCTGTATGACTGTAATATCGGCCTTGTACTTTTCAAGTACGTCTGCCAATGCGAAGACTGCACCTTCTCTATAAAGAGTGCGAACATTCCAGGTGCAGATTCGCAGATCATGGTCCTTAAAACGTTTGCGAGGGTCGTCAACTTTCGAGGGATTTGTTTTTCTTTTCTTTCGTTTTTTTTGATAGCAGGCTGTTTTTTCTAGGGGAGGGTTACTAACCCGACGCCCAAACCCAAGTTTTTAACGTTCTTATGGGTGAACACGCGGTACATGTTAGCTCACTACCTTTAACGGGTGTTAAAGGCAGTTCCCAGGTGACACCACGGGGAGGTCAGTGTCCACTTGAGATGAAAGAGGGACCAAGATAAATCCTGGGCTTTGCCATTTTAAAGCCGGTCAGGACCGTTCCTTGGTATCTTGCATCTCCTACGTCACCAGATTTTCACAAACAAAGCCATTAAAAACCGTTTGTAACTTTCGCGAATTAGTTGCAAATGCCTACATATTATCTTGTCCGATAGGTACAATAAATATAAACATAAAATTCGTGAGTTTATAAAGAAAAACAAAAAATTACAAAATTGTCAAAGCTGCATTAAATGTTCTGAAATATCGCGTTTTGATAACAAATTGGTCCAGAATGGTTATATAATGATTTTAAATTAGATTAAAACTATTAATAAGTTATTACGAAAAGCGTATATGTCATTATCTATATTAATAAAAGAGTAGAGTGACTGATTCACTGACTGACTGACTGATTGACTGATTGATTCATCAACGCCCAGACGAAACGGCTGAAGCTAGAATCATGAAATTTTGGGTGAGGGTCACTCTTGGTCCGAAGGTGACAGATAAGGCTTGGTTTTTGGAAATTCGAACTGGAAGGGTACTAAAAGTACTAAAAGGTACTAAATATGGTACCGTTTGTATTTGGCGAACCGGTAAAGCTAGAACTTTGAAATTTGGAATGAAGGTCACTGATGGAGAGTTAGAAAGGTGTACCAAAGGGTTTTTAGAAATTCGAACTATAAGTGTACGAAAAGTACTAAAGTGTACTAAATTTGGTGCCAATTCGTACTTTGCGAACGGATAAAGGTTATAGGTTGAAATTTGGTGTGAGAATCAAGGTTAAAACGTACGGTTGACATAAGGAGGTGGTTTAGGAAAAGTGTACACATGTGTACGAAAAGTACTAAATGGTACTAAATTTGGTACAATTATGATTTGTGCGAACGGATAGAGCTGGAATCCTGAAATTTTGAATTAAGGCTACTGTTGGAGAGTAGAATGGACGTAGTTTTGAAAATTCGTACTTATGGGTGCGAAAAGTACTAAATGGTACTAAATTTGGTACCCTTATGATTTGGGCGAACGGATAGAGTTGGAATCCTGAAATTTTGAACTAAGGTTACTGTTGCAGAGTAAAATGGAAGTAGTTTTGAACATTCGTACTTATGGGTACGAAAAGTACTAAAGGGTACTAAATTTGGTACAATTTGGATAAAGGTTGAACGGATAGAGCTGGAATCCTGAAATTTTGAATTAAGGCTACTGTTGGAGAGTAGAATGGACGTAGTTTTGAAAATTCGTACTTATGGGTGCGAAAAGTACTAAATGGTACTAAATTTGGTACCCTTATGATTTGGGCGAACGGATAGAGTTGGAATCCTGAAATTTTGAACTAAGGTTACTGTTGGAGAGTAAAATGGAAGTAGTTTTGAACATTCGTACTTATGGGTACGAAAAGTACTAAAGGGTACTAAATTTGGTACAATTTGGATAAAGGTTGAACGGATAGAGCTGGAATCCTGAAATTTTTGAATTAAGGCTACAGTTGGAGGGTAGCATGGAAGTAGTTTTGAAAATTCGTACTTATGGTTACGAAAAGTACTAAATTGTACTACATTTGGTACAATTACGACGTGGGCGAACGGATGTAGCTGGAATCCTGAAATTTTGAACTAAGGCTACTGTTAGAGGGTAGAATGGACGTTGTTTTGAAAATTCGTACATATGGGTACGAAAAGTACTAAATGGTACTAAATTTGGTACACTTATGATTTGGGCGAACGGATAGAGTTGGAATCCTGAAATTTTGAACTAAGTTGGAGAGTAAAATGGAAGTAGTTTTGAACATTCGTACTTATGGGTACGAAAAGTACTAAAGGGTACTAAATTTGGTACAATTTGGATATAGGTTGAACGGATAGAGCTGGAATCCTGAAATGTCTGAATTAAGGCTACAGTTGGAGGGTAGCATGGAAGTAGTTTTGAAAATTCGTACTTATGGGTACGAAAAGTACTAAATTGTACTAAATTTGGTACAATTACGACGTGGGCGAACGGATGGAGGTGGAATCCTGAAATTTTGAACTAAGGCTACTGTTAGAGGGTAGAATGGACGTAGTTTTGAAAATTCGTACATATGGGCACGAAAAGTACTAAATGGTACTAAATTTGGTACACTTATGATTTGGGCGAACGGATAGAGTTGGAATCCTGAAATTTTGAACTAAGGCTACTGTTCGAGAGTAAAATGGAAGTAGTTTGAAAATTCGTACTTATGGGTACAAAAAGTACTAAATGGTACTAAATTTGGTACAGCTGGAATCCTAAAATTTTTGAATTAAAGCTACAGTTGGAGGGTAGCATGGGAGTAGTTTTGAAAATTCGTACTTATGGGTACGAAAAGTAATAAATGATACTAAAATTGGTGCAATTATGATTCAGGCGAACGGATAGAGTTGGAATCCTGATGTTAGAGAGTAGAAAGGAAGTAGTTTTGAAAATTCGTACATATGGGTACGAAAAGTACTAAAGGGTACAAAATTTGGTACAATTTGGATATAGGCTGAACGGATATAGTTGGAATCCTGAAATTTGAATTAAGGCTGCTGTTAGAGAGTAGAATGGAAGCAGTTTTGAAAATTCGTACTTATGTGTACGACAAGTACTAAATGGTACTAAATTTTGTACAATTTGGAATTAGGCTGAGCGGATAGAGCTGGAATCCTGAAATTTTGAATTAAGGCTGCAGTTGGAGGGTTAAATTGAAGTAGTTTTGAAAATTCGTACTCATGGGTATGAAAAGTACTAAATGGTACTAAATTTGGTACAATTACGATTTGGGCGAACGGATAGAGCTGGAATCCTGAAATTTTGAACTAAGGTTACTGTTGGTGAGTAGAATGGAAGTAGTAGTAGAATGGAAGTGGGTACGCAATGTACTAAATGATACTAAATTTAGTACAATTATGATTTAAGCGAACGGATAGTGCTGGAATCCTGAAATTTTGGATTAAAGATATAGTTGGAGGGTAGAATGGAAGTAGTTTTTAAAATTCGTTCTTATGGGTACGAAAAGTACTAAATTTGGTACAATTACGATTTGGGCGAACGGATGGAGCTGGAATCCTGAAAGTTTGACCTAGGCTACTGTTGGAGAGTAGAACGAAAGTAGTTTTGAAAATTCGTACTTATGGGTACGAAAATTACTATATGGTACTGCATTTGGTACAATTACGATTTGGGCGAATAGATAGAGCTGGAATCCTAAAATTTTGAAATAAGGCTACTGTTGGAGAGTAGTATGAAAGTAGTTTTGAAAATTCGTACTTATGGATACGAAAAGTACTAAATGATACTAAATTTGGAACAATTACGATTTAGGCGAACGGATAGAGCTGGAATCCTGAAATTTGAATTAAGGCTGCTATTAGAGAGTGGAACGGAAGTAGTTTTGAAAATTCGTATTTATGGGTACGAAAAGTACTAAATGATACTAAGTTTGGTACAATTACGATTTGGGCGAACGGATGGAGCTGGAATCCTGAAATTTTGAACTAAGGCTATTCTTGGAGAGTAGAACGAAAGTAGTTTTGAATATTCGTACTTATGGGTACGAAAAGTACTAAATGATACTAAATTTGGAACAATTACGATTTAGGCGAACGGATAGAGCTGGAATCCTGAAATTTGAATTAAGGCTGATGTTAGAGAATAGAATGGAAATAGTTTTGAAAATTCGTACTTATGGGTACGAAAAGTACGAAGTGGTACTAAATTTGGTACAATTACGATTTGGGTGAACAGATAGAGTTGGAATCTCGAAATTTGAAGTTGAGACTACTGGTGGAGTGTAGGATTGAGGAAGTTTTGGAAATTCGTACTTATGTGTACGAACAGTACTAAGTGGTAGTAAATTTAGTACAATTTGTATTTGGGTGAACGGATAGAGCTTGATTCCTCAAATTTAGACTGAGTGTCGCTGATGAAGTGACCAAAGTACTAAATGGTACAAAATTTGGTTCGATGGTGATTTGAGTGAACGAATCCTGAATTCGTAATTGAGATTATTGTTGAAGTATAGAATTGAGGTACTCTTGGAAATTTTTACTTATGTGTACGAACAGTGCTAAATGGTACTATATATAGTACAAATTGGATTTGGGTGAACGGATAGAGCTGGAATCCTCAAATTCGGAATTGACATTACTGTTGCAGTGTAGAACTAAGGAGTTTTGGAAATTCGTACTTAGAGTACAAAAAGTACTAAATGGTACTAAATTTTGTACAATGGGGATTTGGGTGAATGGATAAAACTGGAATCCTGAAATGTGGAATTGAGATTTTTGTTGGAGTGTAGGATTGTGGTTGTTTTGGAAATTCGTACTTATGAGAACGAAAAGTATTACATTTCGTACAATTGGGATTTGGAATCTGGAATCCTGAAATTTGGAATTGAGATTATTGTTGAAGAGTAGAATTGAGGTAGTTTTGGAAATTCGTACTTATGGGTACGAAGAGTACTTAATGCCACTCAATTTGTTGTTGGGTGTAGAGACAGTGCTGAAATCTGTATTCTTTGGATTTAGGGTGAGTATTGGTGTGCAAAGTTGGTATCGCTGTTAATATGTAAGGGTGAGATACTGCTGATCTTTTTCAAATCGAACTAAAGAGGATTCGAACAGAACTAAAATAACAATAAATATTGATTAAAATTGGTATTAGTGCAATAAAATTTTCAGTGTTCGCCATTTTCATATTTTATACTGTTTATTTGTTTTTTATATCCTTTCCGCATACGAAGTAGCGGGCACTTTGCTAGTAACAAATAAAATTTAATAATGCATTAGTAAACTTCAATGCATTTGGAGCGGAAACTCTTTTCGCGATAGAGGAAAAATGACACAGTATTTCTTAGAAGTTTTTCATGCCCTACACGGCTATGCGGTGGTATTTTGGATATTTGCAAAAAAATGAAAAAAAGTTATAACCCTAATGTACATATGTATATGATGAAAGTTGAAACATAAATTGCAACGTTTAATGTTCAATGAGATACGTAATAATGAATGCCAAAGAAACACTACAAAGTCCACAGAACAATATCCAAAATTATAACAAATTTGATTATAATTTAGTATTTAGACTAAAAGCACGTACAAGCATTCACACATATGTATCTATGTACACCTGGTATTTGTAATGAGATAATTAAGCAAATGAACTAGCAGAAAAGAACTGTAGCAACAATGGTAAGCCAAAATAAAAATATTTTTAGAACATTATAATGATATTTAATAAATCTTTAACAAGTCATTATTACCTTAAACAGTAAAAAGTTTATTAAATTTTGAATATTTTGGCGAAACGTTGAGAGATTACTATTTATTTTGCTATCTTTAAAATAAACAAGTAAAAAAGTATCAGTCGGCTTTGCCGACAGAGATATACCCTCAGCCTGTGTATATTGAAAAAAAATCCCAAAATACGTATGTATTTAGGGGGTTTTAAAAATTTTGGACGTTTGAACCGACAACAATGTTGATTAGGATTAAAGATCAAAAGTTTTGCGGAGGAGATACTAAAAGGAATGGATCGACATTGACCGTTATGGAAGTGGATCTCCAGCCACAACATATGGTGCCATAGGATGTTTTTACACTCTTCAGGCTGTTTGCTCAAGAAGTATGGACTTGCCCCTAAAAAAACTTTTACCATCGTAATTAAGGCAGCGAATGCAAGTTGTCTCAACAAAAATCAAAGTGATTCGATACCAGGTCTAAAAGTGAACTTATCCGAATTTTTGTGTGTGTGGTACCAGATGGAGTGGACAAATATCGTCCATATTTGAACCTGATCTATATATGGTAGATATATTAGGATGTGTAAAGACCAATTTGGCAACTCCTTAGACCAATTTGGCAACTCCCTTCAAGAGTTACCGTACGAACAATTTTTCCGAACATTTTTGGACTTTTGTGGGGGGGCACCTGAAAGAGTGGACCAATATGGCTTATCTTCAAACTTAAACTATGTTTGGACAAAATATTACTAAGGCCAAATTTTGGACCGAATCGGTAGTTCCGTTCGAGAGTTAACTTGCGCTCCAACCACCTCACACGGTGCCATAGGGGTTTTTTGCAACTTTCAGGCTATTCTCTCGGGAAGTATGGACTTGCCCCTGCTGAAACTTGTACCGTCGTATGGAGGGCAGTGAATACAAGTTGCTACAACAAAAATCAAAGCGATTCGAGAGCTGGGCCTAAACTGAACTTTTCCGAAATTTTGTGTGGGAGGTACCCGAAGGAGTGGACCGATTGAGTCCATATTGAAATCTTGTTTAAGTCTGGTACACATTTCACGATGGGCAAAGTATGGACCAAATCGGTTACTCCCTTCAAGAGTTATCGTGCGCACAAATTTTCCGAACATTTTCAAACTTGTGTGGGGGTGGACCGGAGTGGACCGATATAGCCCATCTTCGAACTTAAACTAAGTTTGGTTAAAATATTACGAAAGCCAAAATTTGAACCGAATCGGTTTATCCGTTCGAGAGTTATCGTGCGCTCCAGCCAGCCAGACAGACAGACGGACGGACATTGCTTAATCGACTCCAAATTGTCTGAAACACATTTCGTCCAAACATACTTGGGGTCTAAAACGATTATTTCGATGAGGCACATTTTGCCCGTATGAAAGTGTATATACCCTTCATAGCATAAAGGCTGAGGGTATAACAAGTAAAAAATTTTCAGAGGTATACCCTAAGCCTGTGTGAATTGAAATACCTTTTCCAAAAAAAAAAAAAAACTTATGTATTTAGAGGGTCTTCAGAAATATGGGCTTATGAACTTGCCGACAAAGGTATGGGTTAGGATAAAATCTCAAAAGTTTTGGGGCAGATAGCTAAAGGAATGGGGGTGCCACCGTTGCAGTGGTTGTTGTTGTTGTAACAGTGTTTTATTATTATCTTTGTATGTTCGTTCTCCTGTTCAATCTGGCTCTGGGTCTATCTCCAGTTAGAGGAAGGTGGCTACTTCGGTGGGATGTAACCACAGATCCACTGGAATGAGATGAGTAGGCTTTGCGGGGCAGTTGAATTGGTGCCGCATACTGGGCAGATGTCGTGCACGCTGCGATCGATTCCCGCCCAATAGGAATTTAGACGACTGCAATATCCCGAGCGTAATTGAGCCAAAACTACTCTGGTTTGTCGTGGCAGCTGACGCTCTTCAGCTGCGATGGATGGGGATATACTCCGATGACTGCATTCACACAATAATTGCTTATGGTCTTTGCAACTGTGTCCTTGTGAATGCTGTTCAAACCTGCCCGATATGCTTGTTCATCTAGAGGTTCTCTCCTATATTGTTGGTCTCTAGAGTATGAATATCCTTCTTGATAAGCCTTGGTGTATTGGTGGCCAGCAGATGGTGATTGGGATGGCTCTCACAGTAACACCCGAGCACGTACTGCAACGATAGCATCTCCTTATGTTGTCGTACTGGAAGAATCTTTGGCTTCTCATGTAGATGGTCCTCTGTAGATTTGAGGAGGCACCCTGTTGCTGTTCTCAGGGCGGCGTTCTGCCAAATTTGAATCTTATCCCACTGCGTGTCACATAAATTCGGGGCGCCGCATAGCTTACCACAGACCGACATATCGCTTTATACGTGGTCAACAAGTTTTCTTTATCTGCACCCCAAGTGCTGCCGGCTAGGGACTTGAGGACCTTATTCCTACATTTCAGTTTATCGCAGATAGCTGTGGCATGCGAGGACGACGTGAAAACGGTGTCAAATGTGACCCCTAGAATTTTGGGGCAGTTTGTGGTCGGAATTCTGCTATCATCGACCCTGATATTCAACTCTCTTCTATACTGCGCCATCCATGTGGTGAACAGAGAGGCCGTAGATTTAGTGCTGGATAATCTGCAGATTCCTCGCGCGTTGAAAAATGTGGTAAGATCAGTTAAATAGAAGTTTAGTCTCTCACAGATGTCATCAGGGTAGGTACCTGACGCCAGGATCGTACAATCATCCGCATACGTTACGATCTCAATGCCGTCTGGAGGGGCGGAATACAGGAAAGGTACAGGTTAAACAGTTCCGGAGATATCACCCCTCCTTGGGAACTCCCTGTTTAACTCTACGGGGCTTGGATTTCTTGTTCCTGAATTCCACATACGACTGGTGACCGCACATATTGTTGATTATCCAACGTTTCGGACTTGGCTTGAGGGTTGCCTGCTCGATATCCTCGAGTTGAGTTCTCGACAAATGTATGTGGAGATGGCGTGCAGCGCTGTTGTCGTGCTGTGCTGCTTACGGAATCCATGATGATGATTGGCAACTTGATAGCTATTTCTAATGCTGGGGAGGACTAAGGCCTCAGGGGTCTTCGCTACAGGTGACAAAGGCGAAATCGGCCTGTACGATTCACCTTTGCTGGCATCCTTGCCTGGCTTCGGTAGCGGGACCACCCTACCAATTTTCCAGACTTCAGGAACAATAAGGGAGGCTAGCGACAGGTTGAGAACTTTAGTGAGATACTCGACTCCCGGCTCATCCAGCTGATTCAACATTACCATGGAAATTCCGTCAAGGCCCAACGCTTTGGATGATTTAGCGTTCCTGATGGCATTCGTAACATCATCCAGTGTATACTGTGGTGGTTCAACCTCGGCAGGAAGAGATCTAATCTCTTCGCCCTGTCACTATCGGGGTGCTCGACAAACTGTCGATTGAAGTAACTTGCACACCTCTTAGGGTCAGTCAACGTAGCGTCGCCAAACGTGAATGAGGTCCTGTCGTCCCTCCTTCCGGGATTCGAGAGTGACTTAACGGTTACCCACAATTTACTTATACCGGCTCCAATGTTGCAACTCTTCAAATGATTTAACCACTTGTTCCGCTTATGTTCGCCGACCAGCCTGTTAACTTCCAGTGTCAGCTCCCTGACTCTGGGGTCGTCGCGGTTGGTTCGACGAAGTTCATCACGCTCATTTGCTAATCCCGTCGCTTCTGCTGGGAAATTTGGTCTTACTTCGGGTATTGGAGGATCAGGTATATAGTAAGCGGCTGCAGCATTGATGATGTCTCGGAACGTCATTTCCGGTACCCGAACATCAGAAGGATTGGGCAATTCTCTGAAGCGGTGATTGGTGAACTTTCTGAAACTCGGTCGATCAGCTTTTCCATGATTGACGAATGTGCGGCGTTCAGAGGTCATGAAATCGGGTGGTCTGCTAATGGAGACAATTATGAGGAGATGGTCTGAAATGACCGGTTGCTAGCTGACGTCATTTGTCAGACCAGGTGACACGATGGTTATGACTGGCGAACTGTGACTCGCTCCTCTAATTCTGGTAGGGGCATCCTCATTGACCTAGCAAAACGTAGAGCTATCAATCTGCTCAGCCAGCGCTCGTTTCCGAGGGCCGAATGCCACATCTCATGATGAGCATTAAAGTCCCCCAGGACAGCGTGCTAATGCCAGGCCTATAATCTGAGATACAGCTATTTCTCGGCTGGATGTATACGTTCAGCAACTCTATCTCTGCAGTTCCACACCTCACTGCTACTCCCATACATTCCATGTACGGGTCGTTAGAGGCAGGCTCAAGCGAGATAGTTCTGTATTGAACAGACTGATGCAAAAGGAAAGCTAATCCCCCACCTCCACATCTGGTGCGATCCTTCCTTATTACGTTGTAACCATCACAACGAACTGAGCTGTCGTCGTTCAGCATGGTTTCCTGCACCGCCGCGACCTTGATATTCTTCTGATTCATAAAGTCCACTATTTCATCGATCTTACCTCGGAGCCCATTGCAATTAAATTTCAAAAAGGATGCTTTTTCTGGGATTGGAACAATAACGGCTGATGTTAAATGCTGCGCGTGCGGCTGCTAATGGGGGGACGGGGGAGGAGTTTCGTAATCCGACGACGATGTGACAAACCGAGCACAAATATATTGGTCCTGGGTTTTTCTCCGTCGCGGCACGGACTAAAAGAATCCTGAGCGCACATTCCAGGATATGCCGCTCCCAGCACAGAAAAACGAAACAAATACAAACACATATACACAGAGGTGCCTGCCGCTGGCCGGAACGCTGATGTTGTGTGGTCCCTTGCACGCTGAAGGTCGTTCCTAAAGGAATGGACCGACATAGTCCATTTTGGAAGTGTGTCTTATTTGGGAGTCATTACTGTCGATAGGACCATTATATCAGGAAACATGGACGTGCCCAGGAACATCATATCGCTGCAAACAGAGCTACTAGGAGTACCATAGGTAAAAATATCCAAAGGATTCTCGCACAGACCCTTAAATAAAAATGTTGATCATTTGTGTGGTTGGTACGATAGGGTCCACTTTTAAACATAAACTAATTTTGGACAAAATATTTCCAGATCCAAAGTTTGGACGAAATGTGTTGCTCCGTTTTGACATATTACGCTTATCATTTTATTTTGAAAATTGTGAGAAATTCAGTTATAGTTTTTTTGTGGGCTTCTTCAGACTTAAACCACTATAACATAGCGATTTGTTAACCGATTTAAAACAATAATAGCTTATTCAAAAGATATTATCCACCCCTATAAAAGGAAGAAGGATCAAAAGAAATCCGTTGTGGAAAAAATAAGATATGCCCGTTTATATATGAAAATATAAGGAACCCAGATGTTCACTTCTTTTACCGTTATTAAAAATGACCCAAACGAACTAAAGGCATTGTCGTTCTCCATGGATCCCAACACGATGGAATTTTGCATCAGAACGCTTGAATATTTTTCTTGTCAACTTCTGTACCTCAGTGCCATTTATATACATTTTCCGAAAAGTTTGCACCAAGGCCAAAACTGCCTGAAGGAGCGTTTCAATGCTTTTATGATGTATTAGAGAGTTCTTAATTACTGCCTGGGCTACAATTTTCTTCTTTGTGTTGGCTCGAAAATCTCAATGGTTTGGCTGTTATATGCCAAGATGTCAAAAAAACGTAGATAAAAAACTTAAAGTCAAAATCGGGAGGCTCGATTTTCATCGTAGACATATGGTCCAGTATACTTTTTTGGTCAGTTCAATCCCAGGAATCAGAAACGCGAAGGGCCTATTAAGGTTTTTTTCCTTCCACACAAATCGCCTCGCCCTAATATATGTATATTCTTGATCAGTATAAAATTCTAAGATGATCTAGCCATTTCCATCTGTCCGTCTGTTGTAATCATTCTAACGTTCGCAATAATTGAGCTAGAGCGCTATATATTTGCACCCGAGTGTTGGTTTTTTCCATAGGCAAGTTCGAAGATGGGCTGTATCGGACCACTTTTTGGTATAGCCCCCGATATAACATTACCTACCGATTTTCGGTATTTTGAGGGTTTTTGCTAAAAATTTGTGACCGAACTACCTGTAATTTGACAGTTGAGGTTCCTAGTAATCACAAAATATCTCCACCGAAAACTGTCAACATAGGTCCATGTTTTGGTATATCTCCCATATTACGGTATCTCCCGATTTTGGGGATTTTAGCTACATTTTTTGACCGAACTAACTGTAATCTGACAGTTGAAGTTCCTAATAATCACAAAACATCTCCACATAAAAGTGTATATTGACATTTTAAGTTCTCAGAGGTCACGAAAGTTCTCCAGGAAAAAAATTGTCCACATAGGCACATATAGCCTCCATATAACAGTACCTCCCGAATGTCGGTACTTTGACGATTTTTGCCAAAATTTTAAACCGAACAAGCTGTAATTTGATATTTAAGGTTCTCAGTGGTCACGAAAAAATCTCCACCAAAAATCGTCAACGTAGGTCCATGTTTTGGTATTGGCCCCATATAACGATACCACCCGATTTTCGGAATCTTGAGGATTTTACCTACAATTTTTAACCGAACTACCTGTAATTTGATATCTTAAGTTCTCAGTGGTCACGAACATTCTCCACCAAAAATCGTCAACATAGGTCCATGTTTTGGTATAGCCTCCACATAACGGTACCTCCCGATTTTCGGTATTTTGGGGATTTTAGCTAAAATTGTTGACCGAAGTACATGTAATTTGACAGTTGCGGTTCCTAATAATGACAAAACATCTCCACAAAAAAACCACCAACATAGGTCCATGTTTTGGTATAGCCCCCATATAACGGTACCTTTCGATTTTCGGTATTTTGAGGATTTAGCTAAAGTTTTTGACCGAACTACCTGTAATTTGACAGTTGAGATTCCTATTAATCACAAAATAGCTTCACCGAAAACTGTCAACATAGGTCGATGTTTTGGTATATCCCTCATATAACGGTATCTCCCGATTTTGGGTATTTTGGGGACTTTAGCTACATTTTTTGACCGAACTACCTGTAATTTGACAGTTGAAATTCCTATTAATCACAAAATAGCTCCACCGACAACTGTCAACATAGGTCCATGTTTTGGACGTACCCCCCGATTTTCGGTATTATGAGGATTTTAGCTTAAATTTTCCACCGAACTACCTGTAATTTGACAGTTGAGGTTCCTAGTGATCACAAAACAGCTCCACTAAACACTGTCAACAGAGGACGGTGTTTTGGTATAGCCCCCATATAACGGTACCTACCGATTTTCGGTATTTGAGGATTTTAGCAAATTTTTTTGATCGAAATACCTGTAATTTCACAGTTGAGGTTCCTAGCGATCACAAAATATCACCTTCAAAAACTGTAAACAGAGGTCCTCGTGTTGGAACAGCCCCAATATCACGTTACTTTTCGATTTTCGGTATTTTGAGGATTGTAGCTACATTTTGCAACCGAACTACCTGAAATTTGACGTTTGAGGTCCATGTTTAGGTATAGCCCCTATGTAAAGGTATCTCCCGATTTTCGGTATTTTGAAGAATTTAGCTACAAATTTTTACCGAACTATTTGTAAGTCGACATTTGAGGTTCATGTTTTGGTATAGACCCTATGTAACGGTGCCTCCCCATTTTCGTTTTTTTTGACCCAACTATCTGTAATTCGAAAAATTGTCCACACAGATACATGTGTTTGTAGAGCCCCCATATAAAGGTATGTCCCGATTTTCGGTTTTTTTGGATTTTAGCTACAATTTTTGATCCAAGTATCTGCAATTCGATATTTAAGTTTCCCAGTGGTCACAAAACTTTTCCACCAAAAACATAGATCCACACTTTAATTTAGCCCTATATAAGGTTCCCGACCGATTGAATACATTTTTTTGTGATTTTTTTACCTTACTTAGGTATAAGTGGTCACAGAATATCTTCTCCTAAAATTGTGGACTGGAAAAATAATAGCTGTGTTCCTTTACTTACCTGAGGTTACCATTTTTAACCTACAAAGCGTTCCTTAACCCCAAAAAGTGGTAAAACTGGCTGCAATTTTTAAGAGAGAGAGAGAGAGGGCACATATGCCTTGCTCTTCTACCACAGGCTACCAGCAAAATTTCTGCAGGTAAAAATGGTAGAACGGATTTGTCGACTTTTGTTTGACGATTATTTCACAATGAAGAAAAACAGAAGAAAAAGTCGAACGCTGACAAAACTAAATTAAAAACTGTGAAATAAAAGACGAAAATTGATTTTTTTATGTTTCTTTTTGACATTGCTACCATTTCTACAATTTTTCCGTTCCTTTACTTTTCTGGTAAAAATGTTCATGAGAGAGCAATTTTGAGACATTTTGACACTTTTCTCTTTTACCACTTTTACCATTAGAAAAGTAAAGGAACAAAGCTAATAAATTTTCCGCTTTACTTCAGAATATTTTATAGCGCGTCCAATTTTAGTGAATTTTTTTGCACTTTTGAGGGGGAGGTAGTGGACCGTTCCGTTCGAAAATTTTCGTGCGCTTCAGCCACTACTCACTGTGCCATATGAGTTATTTACGCCTTTCGGATCATTTTGGCAGGACTTGGCTCTGAAAAAACTTGTACCTTCGTAATGGGTGCAGCGAATATAAGCTGTTGCAAAAAGAATCAAATCGATTCGTGAGTAGGCCTTAAACTGCACTTTTCCGAAATTTTGTGTGGGAAGTATCCGACGGAGTGAACCTATAGAGTCCATATTGGAACCTCATCTATGTCTGTTAGAAATATTACCATGTGCGAAGTATGGACCAATTCAGTGACTCGCTACAGGAGTTATACTGCGAACAAGTTTTTCCGAACATTTTTGAACTTTTGTTGGGGAGGTACCCTAAGGAGTGGACCAACTTAAACTAATCTATTCACCTTATTTAGAGGTGTAACCGATTTTGGAAACAATAACAAACTCAGTCTAGACACAGACTTTGCTAAATGTGACCTGATAATTCGCATATTTGTTAATTTTTGTATGACAGTATGATGATAACGGCGAAGTGATATTGCTAATAATGACGTAAAAATTGGTATGTAGTAGTATTTGAGATAACTGTCATCATTACCACCCCCAAATGAGAACAAATATATTTGTTTGTTAAACGACTAAACAATGGCTAAAGTTAAAACGCAATTTCGATAGATAATTTCATAGAGTTTTTTAACCTTTTTTTATTGTGTCTTCCGTTCACATCAACCTACAAATTCCGCTTGTTTGTTATCTGTTTGATAAGTTTTAACACACAGCAATAAGACAAATCTAAATGATGATCATAAATGCTACATTTGATGTATTGAAAGTACTACGACGTTCTTTTTAACGGTTGGGCTGAAAAGAGGAATATGCGAAAAATGTCATCTGATAGCGTTAGGCGTTAAAATATTTGAATAGTGAAAGGTGACTCTCATGTTTAATTTGTCACCAAAAAAATTAATTATACCACAAAGCATAAACTTCCTTTCTAAATGTTTTTTAATAACAACAAATATACAAACGTATAAATACAATAACAATTGTATGATTTGTACTTTAATTTATTTAATTAGCCACAATATATCTGCATATATAGCTCGGAGAAGATATTTTACAAAACACTGTGATTAGTTCCAATTTCTTAAAAACAATAACAAAACTCAGTAACAACAAATCTTTGTGGAATTGAAAAAATACCAAGCAAACGCCTCGGCGGTAGAACAACACAAATAAATGATTAATTTGCAAAACACCACGGGCAAGAATTTAATTAATACCATTTTTTGGTATTTCAACTTTATTTGCAAACATTTGTGAATATTTATGTTCAGCTAATATTTTGTCCATGTATAAAATTAAATTTTGAATTTTCAAAACAAAAATGACTTTGCAAAAAAAAAAGCAAAAAATAATGTGGTTCGCCAACAGAAAAACCGGTAGGAGAATGATCAAAGTCGGGCGGGCCGACTATATGTGGATATGTGTATATAAATCTTAACTGATTTCGATTTAATATGGTACACTTATTACTAGACCAAATTCCGTCACACATTCCAAATTTCATAAAACTTGGACAGATATAGGGTTTTTGGTGCATCAAATACGTAATTTCCGGCGAAAAAATATATGAAAGGTGTATCCAAATCTAATCCGATTTCGATAAAAATTTGCACATTTATTTTTAGACCGAATTCAGTCATATATTCCAAATTTCATTGAAATCTCACATATATACCGTGTTTGGTGCAGCAAATACCTGAAATCGGCCAAATATATATATGGGACCTATATCCAAATCTAAACCGATTTCGATATAATTTGGCACATTTATTTCTAGACGGAATTGTGTCACACATTCTAAATTTCATCGAAATCAGACATATGTATATAGCGTGTTTGGCGCACCAAATACATGAAATCGAACGAAAATATATATGGGAGCTTTATCCAAATCTGAATCGATTTCCATAAAATTTAGCACATTTATTTCTAGGCAGAATTGAGTCACACGCTCCAAATGTCATTGAAATCTGACATATATAGCGTGTTTGGTGCATCAAATACCTGAAATCGGCCAAATATATGTACAGTCTGTCGCAAAAGTTAGTATACACTGTTGAAACCAAAATGTATTAGAGATTAATATCACTTTAACTTATTGAAAACAACAAACAATTAGTTTTATTTGATAGACAAGAAGGTTGTCTTCTGTAATAACAATTAAAAGTGCGCAATATTTGCATACATTAGCAAATGTAGGGTTCGAATCCCAAAAAGACCAAAATTTATGTCGCAAAAGTTAGTATACAACTGAGGATCCGCGTGGAACTGTGTAAAAAATGCTTAATATTTTTGAACTAAACGAAACTAAATCTGTACTTAAGATCATAAAAAGTATATTAATTGGTTTTAATGGCAGTTATAGTACTTATAGTGACAAGTCCAACGTACACTGGGTCGTAAAATCCACAAAAATTGGTCATCTGCAAATACAACAACTGTAGCGAAAAAATTCCGGGTGTTATGTCCTGATTATGGATTCTAAAGCCATGAAATGCTCAGAAAAGCTCTAAAGTTCCAATATGGGGTGATCTTGATCGAGTTTCGGCTTGTCCTGTTTGAAAAAACGGGAACTTCTTGAAGGAAACCCATACTTTTGAGGCCGTTGTCCTTTTGAAACGTGTAATAATCCTTAATCCTTACACATAAGGACTTTCCTTTTCAGTTAATTTTCTCACAAGTTATATACCTTTTCACATTCCCACCAAAAACAAATAGTAGGAGAACCTCAAGTTCGGGTGTAAGTTCTACAGTGATACTCCACCACCACAGAAGGATATGATAGCTCATTAAAGATTTTAATACAGAGCTTTCTCTGCTGTTATAACGCATAGATTGTCAACAACGTTCTGAAAAGCTGTGTTCGCTTTACTTAGGACCAAAATACAACTAAATGGATCAGTTAGAAGTAGTTCATTAGACATTAGTAGTACATTAGACACTAGGGATATGGGAAGCATGTTCGATACTGCTAAAAGGCCGGTAGGACAGTTTAACTGTAGGGCTTACAACGGACCTTGAGGTTTTCCTACTATTTACTTTTGGTGGCAATATGAAAAGGGACAACATTTGTGAGAAAATTAACTCAAAAAGACAGTCCTTATGTGTAAGGATTAAGGATTATTACATGTTTCAAAAGGACAATGACCTCAAAAGTATGGGTTTCCTTCAAGAAATTCCCGTTTTTTTAAACAGGACAAGCCGAAACTCGATCAAGATCACCCCATATTGAAACTTTAGAGCTTTTCTGAGCACTTCAGGGCTTTAAAATTCATAAACATGACATAACACCCGGAATTTTGTCGCTACAGTTGTTGTATTTGTAGATGACCAATTTTTGTGGATTTTACGACCCAGTGTACGTTGGACTTGTCACTATAAGTACTATAACTATCATTAAAACCAATTAATATACTCTTTATGATATTAAGTACAGATTTAGCTTCATTTTGTTCAAAAATATCAAGAATTTTTTACACAGTTCCACGAGGATTCTCCATTGTATACTAACTTTTGCGACATAAATTTTGGTCTTTTTGGGATTCGAACCGTACATTTGCTAATGTATGCAAATATTGCGCACTTTTAATTGTTATTACGGAAGACAACCTTCTTGTCTATCAAATAAAACTGATTGTTTGTCGTTTTCAATAAGTTATAGTGATATTTATCCCTAATACATTTTGGTTTCAACGGTGTATACTAACTTTTGCGACAGACTGTATATATGGGACCTATTTCCAAATCTGAACCGATTTCGATCAAATTTAGCACATTTATTTTGAGACCGAATTCAGTCATACATTTCAAATTTCAGTAAAATCAGAAATATATAGCGTGTTTGGCGCAGCAAATACGTGAAATCAGCCGAAAATATATATGGGAGCTATATCCAAATCTCAACCGATTTCGATAAAATTTAGCACATTTATTTTTAGGCCTAATTCAGTCACAAATTTCAAATTTCATCCAAATCAGAAATATATAGCGTGTTTGGTGCAGCAAATACGTGAAATCGGCTGAAAATATATATGGGACCTTTATCCAAATCTGAACCGATTTCGATAAAATTTAGCACATTTATTTCTAGACCGAATTCAGTCACAGATTCCAAATTTCATAGAAATCAGAAATATATAGCGTGTTTGGCGCAGCAAATACGTGCAATCGGCCGAAAATATATATGGACGCTATCTGAGCCGATTTTGATAAAATTAAGCACTTTTATTTCTAGACAGAATTGAGTCACACATTCCAAATTTCATTCAAATCAGATATATATAGCGTGTTTGGTGCAGCAAATACGTGAAATCGGCCAAAAATATATATGGGAGCTACATCCAAATCTCAACCGATTTCGATAAAATTAGGCATATTTATTTCTAAACCGAATTTAGTCACACATTCTAAATTTCATCGAAATCAGTCATATATAGAGTGTTTGGCGCAGCAAATACGTGCAATCGGCCGAAAATATATATGGACGCTATATCCAAATCTCAACCGATTTCCATAAAATTAAGCAGATTTATTTCTAGACCGATTTCACTCACACATTCCAAACTTCATCAAAATCGGACTTATATAGCGTGTTTGGTGTAGCAAATACCTGAAATCGGCCGAACATATATATGGGAGCTATATCCAAATCTTAACCGATTTCGATCAAATTTGGCACATTTATTTTTAGGCCGAATTCAGTCACACATTCCAAATTTCATTCAAATCAGATATATATAGCGTGTTTGGTGCAGCAAATACGTGAAATCGGCCAAAAATATATATGGGAGCTACATCCAAATCTCAACCGATTTCGATAAATTTTAGCACATTTATTTCTAAACCGAATTTAGTAACACATTCTAAATTTCATCGAAATCAGTCATATATAGAGTGTTATATATATATGGGAGCTATATCCAAATCTCAACCGATTTTCACCAAAAGTAATAGCGTTCTTCCTATGGCTAAAAAAATTATATTCCCCAGCTGAATCGGACTATAAATGCGACCTGTATGTTGCGAACAAAAATGCATACACAGACGGACAGGCAAACAGACGGACGGACAAGCATAAATCGACTCAGAGATTGATTATATGTATATCCCCAAAAGGAACTATGGCTCTGTTTCGTTTCCTTTTGTATGTTACATACAAATGCACAAAGACATAATACCCCTTACCACCACTGACGATCTGCTGGCTAGGCCTGACACATTCAGGCATATCACGAAGGATATTCATGCTCTAGAGAGGGAGGTCCAACAATATAGGAGAGAACCCCTAGATCAACAGGCATATCAAGCAGGTTTAAATAGTATTCACACGTACACAAGTACATCCCCCATCTATCGCAGCTGAGGAACGTCAGCTGCCACGACAAACCAGAGTAGTTTTGGCTCAATTACGCTCGGGATATTGCAGTCCCCTAAATTCTTATTGGGCGGAAATCGATCGCTCCGTGCAAGACATTTGCCAAGTATGCGGCATGGGCCAGCACGACACAAAGCACCTTTTCAACTGCCCCGCCAAACCTATTCATCTAACTCCAGTGGATCTGTGGCTACATTCCATCGAAGCAGCCATTTTCCTAGAACTGGAGATAGACTCAGAGCCAGATTGAACAGAAGAACGAACATACAAAAATAAGTTTCGTTCCAGTACTTTTTTAATGGTAAAAGTGTCAAAAGTGAAAACCGTCGAAAATGAGTTCCACATAAACATGTTTCCAAAATGTACGGGAACGGAAAAATGGCAGAAACGTCATAAAAACTAGAACAAATGTCAAAGTCGACGTGTCAGCCAATCAGAAGCCGACAAACATGTTGCACATTTTTGCTCGCCCCAATTTGTCGCGTAAAAAGTTTCTAAAGAGAAAGCTATTCAATTTAATCAATTTATTCTCTAATGGAACTACAAATCCGCAGCCAAACTCGTGCTTTGTGTCATGGCAGCTATAATACAGCTCGTCGACTTTAGGTGTTGTTGTGACGCTTTTCCCAATCCATGTTATTTCCTATATGGCAGTGATGTCGGCCTTGTATTTTTCAAGTACATCTGCTGCCAATGCGTAAACTGCACCATCTCCATAAAGAGTGCGAACATTCTAGGTGTAGATTCGCAGATCATGGTCCTTAAAACGTTTGCGGGGGTCGTCAACTTTAGAGGCGATTGCTTTTCATACATTAGGTTAAAAACCCGACGCCCAAAACCAAATTTTTAACATTCTTATGGGCGAACGCGCGGCACATGTTAGCTCACTACCTTTAACGGGATATAAAGTCAGCTCCCCAGGTGACACCACGGGAAGATCGGTGTCCACTTGAAATGAAAGGCGGACCAAGATAAATTCTGGGCTTTACATGTTAAATCCGGTCAGGACCATTCTTTGGTATCTTTCATTCCATACGTCTCCCGTCAATTTACTTACTTACTTAATTAGCTGGTACATTACAGAACATTTGTTCTATAGGCCGAACTAAGAAAAGATCTCCATTTCTCTATGTCTATTGCTTCTCTTTCTGGAATACCGCGCCTTGTCATCTCTTCATCCACTTGTTTGCGCCATCTATTCTTTGGCCTGACAATTCTGCGTGCACCGCCAAGCGGCTCATATTTATACGCCTTTTTAGCTAGTTCATCATCGCTCATTCTTATGATATGGCCTAGCCAACGTAATCGTTGCATCTCAATACGTTTAACTATATTGATGTCGTTGTACAGCAGATATAGTTCGTGGTTCATGCGACGTCGATATTCACCGTCAACGCAGATTGGTCCGTAGATCTTTCGAAGAATTTTTCTCTCAAACACATCAAGCAGAGCCTTATCTGCTTGCACAAGTACCCAGGCTTCGGAACCATACATCAGCACGGGTAGTGTACAATTACGGGAGTAGGCCTGGAGTGAACTGTATAAAACCTTTATCGATGTAGCGGTGGCAACTCCTATAATTGCAAGCGGCTTTATTTGCGTAAAATGAAAGGCAGTTGACTTCTTTTAAAATTAAAAGATAAAATGCTGCGGGTTTTATTTAGCTTCTTGCTACTTAATAGATTGGCTTCTGTTTTACAAGTAAATAGAAAATGTTGTTAGACATTTTTTTTCGACAAAAGGCAAGGAAACAAATGGAATTAAACGTAAAATTGATTGTCTTTCACCCAAATGAGTGAAAGCTCGTTTAGAGCAAAGGTTGTCATATTTTAGATTATTCTAATTAGTAACAGTTAGAATATATTTAAAATTCAAAAGTTTAAATCATAGTGTGGAATTCATTCACTTAAAAACTATGGTGTGGAACCCAGTTCAACAGGTAGTATCTTAAAGTTTTAAAGTTCTTACTTAAGCCAAAGTAACATCTCGACGCATTGCGCGTCGACACCATCAACTTAGTCTTTCCGCCGTTTACTGCCAGACCCACTTTAGCAGATTCTTCTTCGACCTTCATAAATGTATCTGTTACTTCTTTTACTGATCGTCCCATGATGTCTATATCATCAGCATAAGCAAGTAAAATGTGGCTATTGGTGTAGATTGTGCCACTACTTTTGACGTTTGCCTCTCGAATAACCTTTTCCAGCAGGATGTTGAAGAGACCAAATGGGGAGCTGTCTCCTTGCCAGAAACCTTTTTTGGTAAAAAATTCTTCGGAGAGGTTCTTTCCTATTTTAACTGAGGATCTCGTGTCAGTTAAAGTAATTTTACAAAGCCGAACGAGCTTTGCGGGGATACCACATTCAGAGATGGCCTGGAATGCCTTTCAACGTAGTGGGCTGTCGAAGGCTGCTTTATAATCGATAAAAATGTGGTAGGTGTCGATCTGCATCTCTTGGGTCTTCTCCAGGATTTGCCACAGGGTAAATATCTGGTCAATGGTGGACTTGCCAGGTCTAAAGCCGCATTGGTATGGCCCAATTATCTCGTTGACCATAGGCTTTAGTCGTTCGCACAATATCCCTGACACTATCTTATAGGCAACCGGGAGTAGACTTATGCCCCTATAGTTCTTATGGACGGGGCACAGGATACTCAGGTTCCAATCGTCGAGTACTCGTGCTTCCTGCCAGATGGTGCTAATTATCTGATGAATACACCTTATCAGCGTGTCGCCTCCTGTTTTGAACAGCTCGGCTGGTAAGCCATCGGCTCCTGCTGCCTTATTATTCTTCAGCCAGTTTATTGCTGTCTTTACATCATATTGGCTGGGCGGTATACATTCAATACCATCTTCTGGGATTGAATCTGTGGTATCTTCGTCGTATTCGCTTGATACCAACAGGTTTGAAAAATGCTCTTTCCATATCTTGAGCCCATTATCTCTATCAGTTACCAAATTACCTTGCTGATCTCTACAGGAGGAGGTGCCTGTACCAAAGCCATCAGTTTGATGCTTTACTCGTTGGTAGAATTTTCGGACTTCATTCTGACTCCTGTACATCTCGATTTTGTCACACTCCCGCTTTTCCATTTCTCTCTTTTTCCTGCGGAAAAGATGTTTCTCCTCTCTCCTTTTCTCCAGATATCTCTCTAGTGCGCTACGCGTTGCTACGGATTGTAAAGTAGCCCTATATGCCGCATTTTTCTCTTCGGTAGCAGCACGACACTCCTGGTCATATTATGGATTCCTTGGTGGAGGTCTCTGGTATCCAAGCACTGATTTTGCGGCTGTTTGCATTGCGCTAATATGTTACCGGGATGAGGTGTGCTTTGATTAAGCAATTGGGCTAGTTGAGTGGAATATGCTGTGGCTATCTACTGTGATTGCAGCTTACCGATGTCTAACTTTCGTGCTGTGTCTGTTCGCGCTTTGTTTGCTACGTTTAACCGGGTGCGTACCTTTGCTGCAACTAGGTAGTGGTCCGAGTCTATGTTTGCTCCTCGGAACGAACGCACATCCAACACGCTCGATGAATGTCTTCCATCTATCACAACGTGATCAATTTGATTTCTTGTTTTCTGATCTGTAGACAGCCAGGTGCCCTTATGGATGTCGAGATGTTTAAATGTTTTTGCCGCAGCGAAGTCTATCAGCCTCATGCCATTGTCAGATGTTTCACTGTGGAGACTGAATTTTCCGACTGTTGCACCAAAGAATTTTTCCTTTCCAATTTTGCCATCAAAATCGCCTAGAATAACTTTAATATCATGGGCAGGACAACGGTCATATGTTTCTTTTAAGCGCTCATAAAATATAACTTTGGTCTGTTCGTCTTTGTCTTCTGTGGGAGCATGAGCGCAAATAAAGCTGATGTTGAAGAATTTTGCTTTTATTCGAATTGTAGTAAGTCTTTCATTCACGGGTGTGAAGCTGGAGACCAGGTGTTTTAACCTCCGACCAACTACAAATCCGCAACCAAACTCATGCTTTATGTCAATTTACTACAACGAAATATCAATCTTTGAACGAATGCTGCGGTATTTTTTACATGCTAATTGAGGCTATAACGTATAGCCACCGCGTAAGCCAATCAACCACACTTTGATGAAGCTCCCATGTAAAGTTACCGCCCGATTGAAGACGTTTTCAAATATATTTCCTGACCTTAATTAGACATTTGGGGTAGCCGTGGCCAAAAAACTTCTCCACCTAAAATTACTGATAGGAGGGAAAACTAATTTTTCCATTTTTATTCAGAATATTTTATTGTTCTAACCATCCGAACTTTGGTGGGATGTTCAGTATATTTTTATCTAACAATATAATTTTATTAATTTATTTAAATATTAAATATGCATATTCGTTAGCTCATTTAATGATTGCACAGATTTAGCCAAACTTTATAGGTATTTTAATCAGAATATTTTTAAATTCTCCAAATATATTTTCCGTATATAAAATTCGTATGAAATTTATTCTTGTCATACGTAATTATGCAAAAATCACGTTTAAGATTATTTCAATGACAAAACAAACTCCAACTTAGCATGCATCTTAAATCACGCTCAATTCACATTGTGGCTTGCTTTCTTCTTAAGAAAAAAAAAATAATTAAGTTTACCTACCGCTCGCTTTCTTTAACAAATTTGTGTGACAAATTGTTGTTGTCGTTTTTTTATTGCAATCATTTCAAATATTTTTTGTGCTTCCAAATTCTAAGAAATCTTGCATCGAAAATAATATTTTTCACTTTTGTACATGTCATTCGCTCGTTTTGTTTACAACTTTTCGAGCAATTGTTGTCATTCATTGATAAGAGACATCAACATGGAAAAACAATAACAACAAACATAATAGCAATTAAGAAGAAAACAAAAATATTTGTTTAACTTGAAAATAAATGATACTCTGCGTGATTGTGTGCGTGTGGCGGAAAGTAATTCCCCTCAAGTCATTAGTGAATCAATGAAGGCATGCATGCATGATTCAGTGTTAATCATTTTTACGGCAAAATAATTTCTCACTGGACAGAATGAGGAGGGTGGTATTATTGTGATAGTTCAAATTTATAATGGAAGTTCAACAAATTTATTATTTGAAAACAACGATTTTTTTTAGATAAAATCCTTTATCCTAAAGCTAAACTTAAATTAATAATTTTCCATTATTGCCTAAAGAAACCAAAAGAACAGTAGTGCAATTCTCTAACTAACTCTAACTCTAATTTTTTGAGTTACCGACAAAAATCGTTAAAATTACAACGAAAAATTATGAATGAAAAGTTCAACGAAAAGTTGACAACAGTCTTGCTGTAGGTAAAACTTTACGACTACTTTTTATTCGTCGCTATCTTACCGAAAAATACCATTAATTACCGAAATTACAAGCATTTTCATTTTACCGATTTTTGTCGGTAACTCAAAAAATGTGTTAGAGAATGATAAGGATTTGTGGCGAAGTTTGAAAATATAGTCTTCTCTAACTTCAAACCAATTTAACCGCGACCCACTTTCAAAACTTATTGTTCTAAAATATGCATAAATAGAATCAATTTAATGATTTACTATAAAAAATAAAAAAATGAATTATTTGCCATAATTTTGTCACGTTATTTTTTGGAATTTTTTGATAAGCCAACATAATTTATTGGTCACACCCTCCTTTTCAATGTCGGGGGCTTTACAAACAAATTCCATTAAATTTTGTGCAATAAATATTCGCACTTGAAAACAAGCCAAAAGTGAACGAATGCAACAGCAAACTGGCGTGCGACATCAGCGCCACCAGGTAAGAAGGTACTTTACCCATCAATTTCCGTGGAAATTAAATGTGATAATAAAAATCAATTTATTTGTTTTTAAAAAGCCCCTTGTCAGAATTCTTTGAATTGAAGATGACTGAGAATTGGTTATCGGATATGTAAATATCCATCCATTGTGGTTGTAATTAGCAACACAAAGTTTCCAAGATAATTTGAAAATAAAACAATGGCTACACGAAGAGAAAACAAGTAAAAAAGTATCAGTCGGCTTTGCCGACAAAGATATACCCTCAGCCTGTGTATATTGAAACAATTTTTTCCCAAAATACGTATGTTTTTATAAATTTTGGGCGTTTGAACCGACAAAAATTTTGATTAGGATTGAAGATCAAAAGTTTTGCTGAGGAGATACTAAGAGGAATGGATCGACATTTCCGTTATAAAAGTGGATCTCCAGCCACAACATATGGTGCCATAGGGGGTTTTTACACTCTTCGGACTGTTTGTTCAAGAAGTATGGACTTGCCCCTAAAAAACTTTCACCATCGTAATTGAGGCAGCGAATGAAAGATGCTTCAACAAAAATCAAAGTGATTCGATATCAGGTCTTAAAATGAACTTATCCGAAATTTTGTGTGGGAGTTACGGGAGGGAGTGTACAAATATAGTACATATTTTAACCTGATCTATATCTGGTAGATATATTAGGATGTGTAAAGTATAGACCAATTCGGCCACTCCCTTCAAAAGTTACCGTACGAACAATTTTTCCGAACATTTTTGAACTTTTGTGGGGGAGGTACCTGAAGAAGTGGACCGATATGGCTTATCTTCCAACTTAAACTAAGTTTGCACAAAATATTAAGAAGGCCACATTTTGGACCGAAACGGCAGATCTGTTCGAGAGTTATCTTGCGCTCCAACCACTCACACGGTGTCATAGGCGTTTTTTGCTACTTTCATGCTATTTTCCCAGGAAGTATGGACTTGCCCCTGATGAAACTTGTACCGTCGTATAGAGGACAATGAATACAAGTTGCTAAAACAAAAATCAAAGCGATTCGAGAGATGGCCATAAACTGAACTTTTCCGAAATTTTGTGTGGGAGGTACCCGAAGGAGTGGACCTACTGAGACCATATTGGAACCTTATATTACTCCCGTAGAAGGTTTACGCTATACAAAGTATGGACCAAATCGGTCACTACCTTCAAGAGTTATCGTGAGCACAAACTTTCCGAACATTTTTGAACTTTTGTAGGGGAGGTACCGGAAGGAGTGGACCGATGTAGCTCATCTTCGAACTTAAACTAAGTTTGGGCGAAATATTACGAAAGCCAAAACTTGAACCGAATCGGTTTATCCATTCGAGAGTTATCGTGCGCTCCAGCCAGCAGGACAGACAGACGGACGGACATGGCTAGATCGACTCCAAATTGTCTGAAACACATTTCGTCCAAACATACTTGGGGTCTAAAACCATTATTTCGATGAGGCACATTTTCATCGTATCAAAGTGTATATACCCTCCTTAGCCTAAAGGCTGAGGGTATAAAAATATGATTGATCCAACAATATTCGAAGAGCAAAAAATATATTGTAAAGATATTGTCAGATTCCGCATGTAGTATTATGAGTCCAACAATCGTTTTTGTTAATAACAACAATTGTTTTTGTCATATCCAACAATAGTTGTTGTCATATCCAGCAATAGTTTTTGTCTGCTGGACATTATTTTTCTCTTTTCTTCGACAATTTTATTCTCTTCTCTCGGTATCTCTCGACATCGTAACGAAATCGGAACAAAATTCGGACGCTACGTCCGATGTCGGATCCGAAATCGTAACGAAATTTGTATGAAGTGGTTGACATAATTTCGGATCGAAATGTCGGAGCAAAATCGGGTAGATTTCGGTCAGAATTCGGAGCGAAACAAGAAGAAAATCTTTGAAATATTTAAAAAATGTATATGCGAATTTTATAAACAACCATTTTGTTTTTTAACAATAAACTAAAATGTTGTTTGTTAGATATATACAAAAGGTGGTTGTTGTGCGAAGAGAAATTTTTTTCCGACATATCGATCCGAAATCGGAAGAAAAACATAAGCATATTCGAAGGGAAATTTACTTCCGACATTGTCTCTGAAATCGCAAATAAATCTGAACGAATTCCCCTACGAAAAATCATATAGAAATCGGAACGAAATCTGAACGATTTTGCTTCCGACATTGTTCTGATGTGTCGGACATCCGACATTTGGTTTGCAGGGGTTATACGTGACATTTATACCACAGTTATGTGGATAGTGTATATGAGAATTATATACGATCAAATCAAAAACTTCAGTAACAGGTTTTATGGGCTGACAATAGTTTTTGTAAAAATTCTAGATTATGGTAGTTCTTACCATAGGCATTGTCAATGATTTTTACAATACTGAGGAATTCGCATGTTGTTTTTGTTTTGTATGTTTGGAGCAAACGATGCTTGAAAAAACAAATGAAATGTACCTGACAGCCCGTCATTTCTCTTGGATCAGACCATCTGCCCATAATTGTCTCCATAAGCAGACCACCCGAATTAATCACCTGTGAACGCCGCACATTCGTTAATCATATGGAATCTGACTGGCCAGGTTTAAGATAGTTTACCAATCACCGCTTCAGAGAACTGCCCAATCCTTCTGATGTTCGGGTAGCGAAAAGCACATTCCGAGACATTACCACTGCTGCAGCCGCTCGCCTCATACCTGCTGGTCGAATACCAGAAGTAAGACCAAACTTCTCAGCAGAGGCGACGAGATTAGCAAATGAACGTGATGATCTTCGTCGAGCCAACCCCAGTCACCACAGAGTGAGGTAGCTGACACTGGAAGATCACAGGCTGGTCGGCGAGCACAAGCGGAACAAGTGGTTAAATCATCTGAAGAGTTGCAACATTGGTGCCGGTTTAAGTGAATGGTTAAGCCACTCTCGAACCCCGGAAGGAGGGAAGATGAGACTTCAGTCACGTTTGGCGACGTTACGTTGAGTGACCCGAAGAGGTGCGCAAGATATTTCAATCGACAGTTTGTTGAGCACACCGCGAGTGACAGGGCGAAGAGAAGAGTACTACGTCGCATTAGATTTCTTCCTGCCGAAGATGAACCACCACAGTATACAATGGATGATGTTGCGAATGGCTAACTAAAGTTCTCAATCTGTCGCTAGCCAGCCTCATTGTTCCCGAAGTCTGGAAAATGGGCTGGGTGGTCCCGCTACTGAATCCAGGCAAGGCTGTGCAGCAAAAGTGAATCGTACAGGCCGATTTCGCTTTTGTCACCTGTAGCAAAGACTGAACTCCTATTTAGCCGATCTTACCACCTTTTGCGCACTAAATCTACGGCCACTCAGTTCACCACATTGGTGCAGTATAAAAGAGTTGAATGTCGTGGCGAATGGTGGCAGAATTCCGTCCACAAACTGCCCCAAAATTCCGGGGGGTCACATTCGACACTACGTTCACGTCGTCCGCACATGCCGCAGCTATCTGCGACAAACTGAAATGCAGAAACAAGGTCCTCAAGTCCCCAGCCGGCAGCACTTGGGGTGCAGATAAAGAAACCTTGTTGACAACATACATATAACGCGATAGGTCGGTCTGTGGTAAGCTATGCGGCGCCAGTTTGGTCCCCGAATTTAGTTGATACGCATTGGAAAGGGATTCAAACTTGTCAGAATGTCGCCATTAGAACATCAACAGGGTGCCTCCTCAAGTCTTCAGTGGAGGAGGCAAAGATTCTTCCAGTACAGCAACACAATGAGATGCAGTACTTGCTCGGCTGTTAGCGTGAAAACCATCCCAATGTTGGTTAGGCCTGGCACACCCAGGCATATTAGGAAGGAGTCACTTACATTCCTATTGAGCTGGTATTGATAGCACCGTCAAAAAAATCTGCCCAGTATGCGGCGGGCCCACTGTACCTTTTCAACTGCCCTGCCAAACCAATTCATCTAACACCAGTGGATCTGTGGTTACATCCCATCGAAGCAGCAACTTTCCTGGAACTGGAGATAGATCTAAAGCCAGATTGAGATTAGATGAAATCTTACATATAAGGTGATTCAATGAAAAAATTTAATTTTAAAATTCAAATTTCAAATTTTGTCCATTTATCATTCACGGCGCAACATCTTTGTAAATAGCCTTGTGGATTCCTGAACGACATGAGCTTAGAATTTCAATGACCTCATATGCTTAGCTTATGTTCTCTGAGTATTTAGCCATGTAAAGTCTTTAAGTAGATTTATTTATACAACCCGCCCAAGAAGAAATATTATTCCAAAAGAACACCCGGTTTTCATACACTTTACTCGTACCTACAACATTCTGTGTGCAAGACGAAAATGATCATCACGGTGACATCACATTTAAAAAAACACACACACAAGCAAAAAAACACAAGAATTACACTTTCTTTACAGCAAGTGAAAATTGCATAATTTCCTCAAGATTTTTATTTATTCATTGCGAATGTGTGGCGTATATCTATCTGTCTGTTGTAACGGTGTCTAGACATTTTAAAACAATTAGTTTGCGTAATCGACTGAAGGCGACGGGTATCACAACATGCTGCGCTAATAAAGGGAATACTCGTACATTAAATAAAAATTACAACAAAATAAACAAAATTCGCTACATCGCACATGGGCGGCAAGAATGGTTGTAAGGATGAAAATACTAAAACAAATGGGGGGACTTAATTATGAAGCGCCATAGATGTAAATTAAGCTTTCACATTCATTTCACTAATAAATAGTCAATGAATGTGCTTTAAATTTTTTAAAATATAATTATATCAACTTAAAATGTTAAAATATTATTTTCTTTATTTTTTTACATGTTATAATGCAACAATTTTGGAATTTATTTCAACATTAAAATAGGAAATATTGAAGTTACGTGCATTATACGTATAAAATTCAATACGTATAAAATTCAATACTGTACTTAATGAATGCTTGTCGAATTATATTTAAAACAAGTAAGCAAAGGCTATAGCCGGACGGGGCTGACCACACCACAACCTGTAGGAATTAGCTATGTGCAACCGCCTTGCACGCTGAATGTTGGCGATATTTCCTGAGTATTTCAGCCATGAAAAACGTCTCTACATGTGGCAACTTAGGACATGCCGTTCGGACTCGGCGATAAAAACTAGGTCACATATCAATAACTTAATATGAATCCATTGATATAAGAGAAGCCTCCCTTGTCTTTACTGGGATCTTTGTGGAAAAATATATAAATTATAGATTTCTAAAAAATATTCGAAAATTGGAAAATTCACATTGATTAGCCCCTCCTGCTACATCTTCAAATTGTCTTTGAATATCAGGTTCCTTTTTGGAATACACCTAAAATAAATATATATACCATGCAATTTGGTATATTTGATAATTGGGAAAATTGCGAGTTTATTGAAGATCTATCGTCCAAAATTGCGAACTTGTACCTCACATATGCTTCGAAAATAGTTCATTGTGGGCATATATTGTGATATCTCAAATATATTTTATACCGGTAGAAATAACTATGAAAGAATAGAAATTCAAAATTTTGCATGCAAACAAATTTATAAATCCCAAAATTATTCATATTCAATTACACAGCAAAGAAGATAGTATAAGTCAGCTGCGCTATCGGTGATATACCCTCTGCCGTATAAAAATATTTTTTTTCCTTTGTCTGTAGGTATCGTAATATGGGGCTGTACCAAATCAATTTTAGTAAGCTATCTTCTGAGTTTTGCAAAAGTGTGAGAATTATTTTTTCAGATTTGTAATTTTAGTTGGAGCCTGCAGGGGTTTTTGGAACTTCTGGACTATTATCTTAGGAAGTATGACTTACCCCGGAAAAGGGGCCAGAATAGGGACAGTGAAAAGAACCTTCTTCAAAACAAAACCAGTAGAAAAAGACCAAAGTCGGGCGGGGCCGACTATGTAATACCCTACACCAGTAGAAATATATAAAAATGGAATAATTAGTATACATCCCAATACGCAAATTGGAGCCATATTTGGGGAAAATCGTTAAAATACCTAAAATCGGGAGGTACCGTTATATGGGGGCTACAAAAAAACATGGATCTATCTTAACAATTTTAAGTGGCGAAATTTCGTGGCCACTGGGAACCACATATGTAAAATTTCAGCTACTTCAAGCAAAAAAATGTGGCTAAGATCCCTAAAATACCTTAAATCGGGAGGTATCGTTATATGGGGACCACCGACGTAGCCAGGGGGGGGGCGAAATGATTTTAATTCCCATAGGATATTAGCTTATGTTACACATTTTTTAAACTGTTTTAAATTGTTAAAGAAATATGTAAAGTAATTGGAAGCATTACAGAGAATGATTTAACTACATTGGTATACTTATTGTCCAACATATTTGAAAATATAAAAATAATGAACAAGTTAGGCTTTTTGAGCAATTTTATGCATAGTTCTTGTTAAGTTTTAAGGTGTTGTTTAAGCGTTTAATCGGAATTTTAGGCTGACTGTAAGTGTTACTGGGGTCAGAACAATACTTTTATTTATATCTATTGAACGTTTCTAGCATATTACGTCCAATACTTTGGCTTATAAACAACATCCACAAAAAACCTTTTTGCGATATTTTGTTTTTGAAAATTTTTATAAGAGCAATTCAACAATAAGATGTAAAACCGTTGCTTAATCTTTGTGGTTTTAATTGTTTATATATTTTCTCTAACACGTTTTTATAATGAACTATTTTGAAATTTCAGAACAATTACAAATTTCAGAAATTTTTATAGCCTAGGTTACCTTCAGGCCATGTAGTGATATACTCTGAAAATTTCAGGAAGATCAGTTCAGCGGTTTTTGAGTCCATAAACTTCAAACAAACAAACGTACAAACATTTTTCTACTTTATATATATTGCTGATTTACAGTGGTGGCCAATACATTTCCAACAAAATTTCACGTTTTAGGAAATTTTATTTTAAATTTTGCAATTATTTATTTTTCATTGTCTCAAATATAAGAATATAAAAAGTTTTGACACGTTATACAATAAAAAATTTGAAAAAATATGAAAATACATAACACGCCTAAAAATTTAATGGTCAAAACAAATGATAACTAAACACCAAAATTGAGTATATAGACACTTTCAGAAAAACGAAATGAATGAACTATAAATAATTGCAAATAAATACTTAATTTTAATTTCAAAAAATATTTTAAATAAAATTTCCTAAAACGTGCAATTTTGTTGCAAATGTATTGGCCACCACTGTATTACATATTATGTCCATTCGGAAACAGTTTCTTCTTCGTCAAAATCTCAACAAGTACCACACGACTTTGGGGACAGGAATATACCCTGAGCCTGTGCGAACTGAAACTTTCATCTATAGACAGATCGAATAGCGACTACACAGCCAAAATCCTTAAAACCAAAAACTATGCATTAGGAGATTTTCAGAAATGTTTAGCCATTTTCGGACGTATGAACTTGCAAACAAAATATGGATTTGTATCATTGTGTTGCGGAGGAGGTATTGAGAAATGGACCGGACCGACATAGTTCATTTTGGGACTTTTGACTCTAATGTCAGGAAATATGTACTTGCCCACGAAACACAAGGAATACCTTCAGTAAATTTCTAAAGATCCTCAAATATACATCAAACTGCACTTAAACAACTATTTTAAAGGTTTGTGAGGGAGGAACCTAGTATGGCCCATTTTCGAGCAACAACTAAGTTTGGAAAAAAATATTACTAAATCCAAAGTTTGGACCAAATCTGTTGCTCCGTTCAAGAAAACTCGCGCATACCACTTTAGCTAAAATTCTTGAAATTTGGGGGGAAAATACCAGAAAAAGTAGACTGAAAAGCACCATCTTCGAATTTTGTATGTATAAGGCTTGCTGTAATATTGCGATAAACAAAGTTTGGACCAACGCTGTATCCGGTTCGAAAGTTGTCGTGCGCATTAGCAACTACACACGATTGCCTTAGGTGTTCTTTTCAGCTTCCGGGCCATTTTCTCTGGAAGTATAGACTTGCCTCTGAAAAACTTGTACGGTAGTAATAGGAGCCCCGGGAACACTTGTTGCACAAAAGCAAAGCGTTTCCAGAGAGTTTTTTATTTACTTGTTTATTTATTTCATATTTTAACTAAATTATTAGCAAAAAGGAAGTGAAGCCATGACCACTAGGTCTTAAGCTTACACTGCTTTTCCACAGAGGTCTTAAACTGCACTTCGCTTAAAATTTTTGAAATACTCTGCGGAAGTTTGCCGAATGAGTAGATCGATATGGTCCATCTTCGAAGTTGATCAAAATATCACAAAGGCTAAATTTTGGACCGAATCGGTTGATCTGTTTGAGAATTATCGTGCTCTACAGGCATCTACACAGACGAACGGACATAGATAAGTCGACTCCAAGTTTTCTGAAACAGATTTCTTCCAAACATACTTTCGCCCTAAAGTCATTATTATTTCGATGAGGCACATTCTGGCTAAAGGCTGAGAGTATAAAAAATTTAGATTGGCAAAAATTGTGTTTATGGACTTTTGCTAAAAGAATGTATACACGTATAGACCTTGGATTGGGCGACATAATTTCATTTTAAAAGAAGTTAAGACTGGATTCCAGAGTTTCCTTTGTTCCTGATAAATTTATGAGAAGATCCAGAATTTCTATAAGTGAAGTCCGACGATTGTACGCCAAAATTAGTCTTTTGACAGATGCACGATTTGGCGACAGAATTTACATAACCGCGATTAGGTGCTAGAATTTCTTGATGGATAGACTGACTATTGCTCAGCATTAGTTCTCGGCCTTCAGAAATTTTTTGTGATAAGAAGACATCGGATTTTTCCATATTTTTGAAAATTATAATGTTAAGGTATTTGAAAATTAAATGTTATGATATTTCTAAGGTTTTCCGTTGTATTCGCTTTCTTTGGTCTTACCGAAGTGATATCACTGAATTTCATAACATTCACTTTAGTTGTGAATTATTTGATAAATGATACGTCCAACAATAAATGAGATTATTAATATATTAATTGTTTTGGCAATATATTACTGTGACATATTGCCAAAAAAGTTATAAAAACAAGATAAAATTGGCTAAGAAGTCTTACGCCACTTGAATTAAAAAATAGTAATGAAAATTATTTCATCATTAGAATAGGTCTAAAATAAGGTTTACATCTTTGCTAAATAAGACATTTTCGCTAACATGAATTTTCAAAATTTTGGTCAGGTAAAATTTCAGCTGGTTTGGGCAACAAATGCGGCTAAGATCCTTAAAATACCTTAAATCGGGAGGTACCGTTATATGGGGCCATACCAAAACTTGGACCGATATAGCCCATCTTCGAACTAAATCTTCCGACGGCTAAAAAAATGGTAATCTCCAATTTTCAGCGAAATCGGTCACCTGTATGTTGCGAACGGACGGACGGACATGCATAAATCGACTCAGAAAGTGATTCTATGTATATCCCTAGAAGGAACTATGGGTCTATCTCGCTTCCTTTTGTATGTTACATACAAATGCACTAACACATAATACCCCTTACCACATAGTGGTGTAGGGTATAAAAAAATCAAATAGATCCGATACGGGTCCTCAAACTGCACTTTTCCCAAATTTTGTGTGGGAGGTACTCGAAGGACGGACCTGACTGGATAAAATAATACGATGTGTAAAGTTTCGACCAATCAGAAAATTCCCTTGAGAGTTATCTTGCGGATTTGCGGCGCAAGTACAATCTGCTGAAAAAATTCCAAACGCGTCGAGAGAACTCTTAAATTTCCCTTTTCCGAATTTTGTGTGGGAGGTACCCTAAGGTGTGGACCGATATAGTCTTATCCGATCTATATCTGGAAGGAATAATAATATATGGAAAGTTTGGAGCAAATCGATTGCTCACTTCTCCAGTTATCGTCCACAAAAATTGTCAAAAACAATTTTGAACTTTTTTGGGGGAGGTGTGGACCGACATAGCCTACATTCGAACTTAAACAAAGTTTCAGCAAAATATTACGACGTTCAAAATTTGGTTCTAAGCGGTAGATCCGTTCGAGAGTTAACGTGCGCACCAGCCAGCTAGACATTAATAGAGACAGATGAACGGACAGGGCTAAATAGACTCCAAATTGTCTGAAACGAATTTCGTCCAAACATACTTGGGGTCTAAAACCAATATTTCGATGAGACACATCTTTGGTCGTATTTTGTTTGTATCCCTTTTACCCTAAATCCTGAGGTATAAAATAGGTGGCGAGGTGACCCCATGTTGCAATATTTGTATAAAATATCCAATTTGAGAACTGAACTGAACATTTCTCTGTCATGATAGAGACAATTTGTAGCATGGGAGGAAATTGTGGTTCTCTACACAAAACTCATTATATTATTTTTCATCCGAGGAAAGGTCAGTAGTTATTATTCCATATATGTGTCTTTCAGGAACAAAGATATAAGCTGTATATTAAAATTTTTCACAATTTTCACACAAAAGTTCTGGTCCATTTAACCCCCTAAATATTATCTGACCGGCATCTCAATTTGCAAGCCACTTCTTTGTCATATACTCTTACCATATTTAAAATTTCGCGTTGATCGGACTATTATTGCGACCTACAGAGCCGTTACAAAATTGGATAAAAAATATGTTTTTGGTCCATTTTACCCGCTTTATATTTCACGATTATCTCCAACAAAAATAGGGATATATTCTGGTCTGAACCCGATCTCCATGAAAAATTTCGTGACGATCGGTCCATAACTGCGGCCTGGAGTTTGATTACAATTTATAATGGACAGACGGACAGACGGACGGACACACATCTCAAAATCGTTGTTGTTGGGTTGTTCGGAGGCTGGAAGTTCGGAATGGGGTGGTTCGGAGGTAGGAAGTTCGGAATGGGGTTGTTCTCAGGGTGGAAGTTCTGAGGGCGATGGTTCTTAGGGTGGAAGTTCGGAAAGGTGAAGTTCAGAGGAGGTGGTTCGGAGAGTGGAAATTCGGAAAAATTAATCCGACTCTTATAATTTCTTGTCATTACCGTGTTTTCAATATTTCGAAAAAAAAATCTCCCGTCGTAACGTTTTAAAAACTTTACTTGTTTTAACAATGTACATTGGCAAAGAGGACGTTTACTCCGCAAATTTTAGTACATTGTACATTGGCAAAGAGGACGTTTACCCCGCAAATTTTAGGCAAACTTATCAAAATTTGGTCTGCAAAAAAGGCAAAGTTTTCTGTAGAACGAAAGAGCAAATTTCTTAACAAAATATAGATTGCAGTTACAACTTTTCACTTAGCAGAAGAGGACGTTTGTGGAAGAGAAAGCAAAAAGAGAGCAATAATTATACCCTCAGCCTTTAGGCTAAAGAGGGTATTTACACTATGATACGACCAAAAATGTGCCTCATCGAAATAATGGTTTTAGACCCCAAGTATGTTTGTACGATATCCGTTTCAGACAATTTTGAGTAGATCTAGCAATGTCGGTCCGTCTGTCTGTCTGGCAGGCTGGTGCGCACGATAACTCTCGAACGGATCAATCGATTCGGTTCAAATTTTGGGTATCGAAATATGTTGTCCAGATTCGATTTAAGTTCGAAGATGGGCCATATAGGTCCACTCCTTCAGGTACCTCCCCCACAAATGTTCAAAAATTGTCGCAAAATTTGTGCGCACGATAAATCTTGTAGGGAATAATCGATTTGGTCCATTCTTTGCACATCGTGTAATTTCTACCAAACTTAGATGAGGTTCCAATATGGACTCAATCGGTCCACTCCTTCGGGTACCTCCCACACAAAATTTCGGAAAAGTTCAGTTTAGGACCTACTCTCGAATCGCCTTGGTTTTTGTTGTAACATCTTGTATTCACTGTCCCCTATACGAAGGTACAAGTTTCCTCAGGGGCAAGTCCATACTTCCTGAAATAATAGCCTTAAAGTTGAAAAACAAACCCTATGACACCATGTTTATGGGTGGAAGCGCAAGATAATTCTCGAACGGAAATGCTGATTCCGTCAAAATTTGGCCGTCAAAATTTGGCCAAACTTACTTTAAGTTCGTAGATAAGCCATATCGGTCCACTCCTTCAGGTACCTACCCCACAAAAGTTCAAAAATATTCGGAAAAAGTTTTTTGTGAAAAAAGTATTTCAATTTGCACAGGCTGAGGGTATATCTCTGTCGGCAAAGCCGACTGATACTTTTTCACTTGTTTTTTGAATACTTAGCAAACTCAAGTTATCTTTAGGAACTTAGCACTTAAAAAAAATAAGGATTCTGTGGAACGCAAAAATTTTTGAATTGTCAAAAATATTGCTAAGCGAAAAATGAAAAGTTGATATGTTGTTTCGTGGAATAGGGCCGCCCTGGTCTTAATGCGAACTTATCCGAAATTTGGTGTTTTAGGTACCCGAAGGAGTGGACAAATATAGTCCATATTCGAACCTGATCTATATCTGGTAGATATATTAGGATGTGCAAAGTATGGACCAAATCGGTTACTGCCTTCAAGTGTTATAGTGCGCACAAATTTGCCGAACATTTACGAACTTTTGTAAGGGTGGTGCCGGTAGGAGAGAACCGATATAACCCACTTAGCCGACTAATGACAAAATGTGTGACAATTTGTCTGCACTTTTACGCATATGTACTGTACACACGAACAAGAAATATCGAAAAAAGTACTTTTTAATACAAGAAGAAAACATTTCGTCACCATAAATGCCCGAAGTCGTAACCGACATGAAAATCGAAATTCGTTTTTTGACGTAATCTGATACATAAAGCTAAAATACATGCCATGGCAAAATTGAAGCTTCTACGTTCAAAAACAACGATTCTATTTAAGAAATGGCATTTCGGAAAATGGGAAAATATTGCAGATTTTGTTGTAATGGAGGATCTCAAAACTAAGCACTTCAGCGGTTTTGGTTTCCCCTACTTATTCCCCTTTGTATATGATCGATAATATCCCATATATTTGCCTTCATAAGATTAATATGCCATAAAACAGTTTTTAACTTTATAAAGTTTTTTGCATCTCCTGTAAAATTTTGGTTTTGTGGGTTACGTCTTCGGGCATTTATGGTGACGATTTGTTATTGTATTTAAAAAGTGATATGTATACATATTTATTTATAAATTTTGCTGTTGGCTGTCGTATGGCTCAATAAGATAGGGCGCCAATCTAAATGGAGTGCAATAATATATCCCAAATATTGATTGTGTGCCAGGTCCAAATACTAGTTGGCCGTAATGTATGTGAATTGAAATCGAAATGATTGTTTTGAAACCGATTTCGATTTGAGTGATGCATTAGTAATTAAATAAAATGCATATAAATACCGCTATACGAGTATACAAATTCGAAATGTAACTAGTAAAAAAGCTAGGGCAGATGTATCAACAGTTCACAACATTGAAAGGTGGAATGAAGCTGGTTTCATCAAACTAAGCTGCAAGGCAATTTTAGGCCGAAGAAAAAATCTAATGGGTTGGACAATATTCCACATACGGCATTGAAAAATGTTGGGTCTTGGGATATTTCCCTAATGCATGGAAAGAAGTCATGCTTGTGCTCATTGAACTTTTTCTCATAAATCGTATGCGGATGATGTCATGCTGGCAATGTCAAGACTAACACTCTGGTCTTGGGTCTGGTCCTTACTTCTTCTTCTTTATTTGCCGATCCGCATTCGGATTTTGGCGATCATACAATAACAAATTAAGTATTTTTTTAGCTGTATATATAGATATATGTTTATGAATATGTTGTGGTAAATTATTCAGCAATGGTGATCTCTCTATTCCTCGCAGCGTTGATAAGGCTTCTTTCATTTGGTTGATTTGTCCACTCCAAAATGTTTTTTATCCAGGATATTTCTCTTCTTCCTCTTGGCCTTTTTCCCTCAATTTGACATTTAATTATGCTCTGGATGACAGAATACTTTTCGTTTCTCATTATGTGTCCCATATAGGATATCTTCCTACTTTTTATGATATCAAGAAGTTGTCGTTTAGTGTTCATTCTTCTCAGGACTTCTTCATTTGATACTCGGTCAGTCCAAGGAATTTTCAGTGTTCTGCGATAAATCCACATTTCAAATGCGTTCAATTTTTGTTCGTCTATTGACTTTATTGTCCATGTCTCGGCAGCATATAGTAGAGTGGACCATACATAGCATTTTATGAAGCGCATTTTTGTTGTGATGTTGACGTCATGACTTGTTAATATTTTGCGATGGTTAAAAAAGGATTGCCTAGCTACTTCTATTCGGCATTTTATCTCTCTCGAGGCATCCCATTGGTCATTTATAAGGACCCCAAGATATTTAAAACTCCTTACCCGTTCTATTTCGTCACTTTTTATTTTCAATGATGTGTTGTTTTGGTAAGTTTTTCTACTTATTACCATATATTTCGTTTTCTTAATGTTAATCTTAAGACCGTACAATTCGCTTTTTTGAGTAAGCGAGTTAACCAGTTTCTGTAGACCATATAGGCTAGTGGCAATTAATGTTGTGTCGTCGGCGTATCGTATATTGTTTATTAATTCAGAGTAATTCACCCTTACGCCAATTTGCTCGTTTTCAACTGCTTCTTGAAATAGTTTGTTGGAGTATAAATTAAATAATAGAGGTGATAGGATACACCCTTGTCTAACGCCTTTGGATATTGGGATATTGTCAGTAAGTTCTCCATCAACTTGAATGTTTGCAGTTTGTTGCCAATAAAGGTTTTTTATGCATCTTATTTCCTTTTCTGTTATTCCGGTATCCATCAAGATATCCATCATTTTTTCATGCCTGACCGTATCGAAAGCTTTTTCGTAGTCGACGAAACATAAGAATATATCTTTTTGAACATCTCTACATTTTTGAATAAGGACTTGGATACTTAGTAGTGCCTCTCGCGTTCCCATGCCTTCTTTGAGACCGAATTGTGTTCTCCCCATATTTGGCTCACACTTAGGGTAGATTCTTTTATGTAGTATTTTAATAAATATTTTTAGGGCATGACACATTAGACTAATTAGTCTATAATCACCGCATTTTCGTGCATGTGCTTTTTTTGGTATAGCTATAAATGTAGATTTTAACCAGTCGTCGGGGTACTGTCCTGTATCGTAAACATGATTGAAGAGTTTCAGCAGTAGTTGTATATTGTTTCCCTCTATTAATTTCAAAATCTCTGCGGGTATTTCATCAGGGCCGACGGTCTTCTTATCTTTCATTGACTGAATTGCCGATTTGACTTCATCTTCCGTGATCGGGTTTCCTGTTATGTCTGATTCAGTATTAGTGTTATTTTCTGGCCTTTCATCATCAGTGAATGTTGTTTTGATATATTTGTGCCAAACACTTTTTCTTTCTTTGGTCTCGAAGATAGCTTTACTGTTTTCGTCGACAAGTAGAGCCGGATGAGTTTTGCGGTATATTCCGGATGCTTCTTTTAATTTCTTGTGTAGGTTGAAATCGTCGTGTAGTCGGTGTAGCCTTTCGATTTCTTCACATTGTTTGTTAAGTTGAGCGTTCTTTGCAGCTCGTGTGGTCCTGGTCCTTAACTTTTACATTAATACACTACATAGGTACATAGTTATACTATGTGGGACCTCGGGCTAAACGTGGGTAAATGCTCGGCGATTGTTTTCACGGGTAAGGTAATTTAGTGTACCATAAATGTAGGTCATATCGGCCAAGCTTGAAAATTGCAGATAAAGTTATTGCAATTTGGGAAAAAATCAGATGTCTGCGTGTCATATTTTGCGAAAAATTTGAATTCTTAAGACACGTTGACTATATCCTTAATAGGGAAAATATATATTTTAACCATAAATAGTATGGTTCCTCATATCGTCGAGACAGGTGGATAGGCATCTGGTCAATCGTGACGTATTGCTTATGTATGTGATGATGAGGGTGGGACATATAAACGACCTTTATGGAGTGTCGTTTACGAACATTGAACGAACTAGATAACTTTCTCAAGAGAGGGTTCTTAACTTTATGGCAGTAATATCGGCCTTGTACATTGCAATTTCACCAGCCAGTGCATAAACTGCGCCTTCTCTATAAAGATTGCGAAATTTCCAGGTGCTGATTCACAGATCATGGTCCTTAAAGCGCTTGAGAGGTTCGTCAAATTTAGAGGGGTTTGTTTTTCATCATCCCTCAGCCTTTAGGTTAAATTATAATAAATACAATCTGATACGATCAAAATTGTACTCCAATGTAATAATGGTTTTTGAGCCCAAGTATGTTTGGACGAAATCTGTTTCAAACACCTTGGAGTTGATTTAGCCACATGGCTTGTGCGCACGATAACTTTTGAACGGATGAATCGATTTGGTCAAAAATTTGGCATTCGTAATATTTTGTCCAAACTTAGTTTAAGTTTTAAGATGGGCAATATTGGTCCACACCCTCCAGTAACTGCCCACAAAAGTTCGAAATTGTTCACGCTACTTTGCACATCGTAATATTTCTACCAGACAAATATCAAGTTCGAATATGAACTATATCGGTCCATTCTTAGGGGGAAGTGCCTTTTAAAACCGTCTCTCGAATCGTTTAGATTTTTTGCAAGAGGTTGTTCTCGGTCCTCTTTTTACTGCGGCTTAAGTTTTTTCTGGGGCAAGTCCATACATCCCTAGAAAATGGCACGAAATGTAAAAACCCCCTCCACCACGATGTCTAGCGGCTGGTGCTCAGAACAACATTCGAACAGCAAAATGCTAGGTTCCAAATTTGGATATCGTGATATTTTTGTGAATTTTAGTTAAAGTTCGTAGATGGATCCTATCGCTCCACTCCATCCGGTACCTTTTCCATAAAAGTTCAAACAATGTATACTAAAATGATACGAAGCAATGGATTGGGTCCAAACTTCGCATCTCACAATATAGTTTTTCTTATTATGGCCTATTCTGTCAGGGTTGATATTTTTTGTTGTTGACATTATGCAATAATTAAGGTAGATGCATCGGTGAATTGTTGCAACAACAAAATTCTGTTGCAACGCTATATCTTATAATTAACAAGTAAAAAAGAGATATACCCTCAGCCTGTGCAAATTGAAACACTTTTTTCACAAAAAAACTTATGTATTTAGGGGGTTTCAAAATTTTGTTAGTATGAACCGACAAAAATGTTGATTAGGATTAAAGTTCAAAAATTTTGCGGAAAAGGTACATAAAGGAATGGACCGACATAGACCGTGGGGGTGCCATAGGGGGTTTTTACACCCTTCAGGCTGTTTTCTCAAGAAGTATGGACTTGCCCCTGAAACAACTTTTACCATCGTAATTGAGGCAGCGAATGTAAGTTGCTTCAACAAAAATCAAAGTGATTCAATAGCAGGTCTCAAAATGAACTTATCCAAAATTTTGTGTGGGAGGTACGGGATGGACTGGACAAATATTGTCCATATTCGAACCTGCCCTATATCTGGTAGATATTATGAGAATGTGTAAAGTATGGACCAAATCGGTCACTCCCATCAAGAGTTATCGTGCGCACAATTTTTCCGAATATTTTTGAACTTTTGTGGGGTAGGTACCTGAAGGAGTGGACCGATATGGCTTATCTACGAACTTAAAGTAAGTTTGGAAACAATATTACGAAGGCCAAATTTTAGCCGGGTAGGGTTTGTTTTTCAACTTTCAGGCTATTTTTTCAGGAAGTATGGACTTGCCCCTGAGGAAACTTGTACCTTCGTATAGGGGACAGTGAATACAAGATGTTACAACAAAAACCAAGGCGATTCGAGAGCAGGTCCTAAACTGAACTTTTCCGAAAATTTGTGTGGGAGGTACTCGAAGGAGTTTACCGATTGAGTCCATATTGGAACCTCATCCAAGTCTGGTAGAAATTTCATAATGTGCAAAGTATGGACCAAATCGGTTACTCCCTTCAAGTATTAGTTATCGTACGCACAAATTTTCCGAACATTTTCGAACTTTTGTGGGGGAGGTACCGGAAGGAGTGGACCGATATAATCCATCTTTGAACTTGAACTAAGTTTGGAAAAAATATTACGAAAGCCAAATTTTGGACCGAATCGCCAGATCCGTTCGAGAGTTATCTTGCGCTCCAACCACTACACATGGTGTCATAGGGTTATTTGTAACTTTCAGGCTATTTTCTCAGGAAGTATGGACTTGCCCCTAATGAAACTTACAGCGTCGTATAGAGGACAGCGAATACAACTTGCGTAAACAAAAATCTAAGCGATTCGAGAACAGGTTCTAAACTAACCTTTTTCGAAATTTTGTGTGGGACGTACTCGAAGGAGTGAACCGATTGAGTCCATATTGGAACCTCATCTAAGTTTGGTAGAAATTACACGATGTGCAAAGTATGAACCAAATCGGTTATTCCCTACAAGAGTTATCGTGCGCACAAGTTTTGCGACAATTTTTGAACATTTGTGGGGGAGGTACCTGAAGAAGTGGACCTATATGGCCCATCTTCGAACTTAAATCGAATCTGGACAAAATATTTCGATACCCAAAATTTGAACCGAATCGATTGATCCGTTCGAGAGTTATCGTGCGCACCAGCCAGCCAGACCGACAGACAGACGGACGGACATTGCTAGATCTACTCAAAATTGTCTGAAACGGATATCGTACAAACATACTTGGGGTCTAAAACCATTATTTCTATGAGTCACATTTTTGGTCGTATCAAAGTGTAAATACCCTCTTTAGCCTAAAGGCTGAGGGTATAATGATACGTGCGTTATCTCTTAAACGAAGCAATGGATTGGGTCGAAACTTCGCATCTCGCAATATTTTGTCCAACCATAGTTTAAGTTCGAAAATGGGTCATACCGGTCCACTTCTTTGGGTATCTCTCTCACGAAAGTTCACAATTTTTATACTCTCAGCCTTTAGGCCAGAAAGGGTATATACACTTTCATACGGGCAAAATGTGCCTCATCGAAATAATGGTTTTAAACCCCAATCATGTTTGGACGAAATGTGTTTCAGACAATTTGGAGTTGATTTAGCAATGTCCGTCCGTTTATCTGCCTGGCTGGCTGGTGCGCACGATAACTCTCGAACGGATGAACATATTCGGTTCAAATTTTGGCTTTCGTGATATTTTGTCCAAACTTAGTTTAAGTTGGAAGATGGGTTATATCGGTCCACTCCTTCCGGTACCTCCCCCACAAAAGATTGGAAATGTTCGAAAAATGTGTGCGCACGATAACTTTCGAATGGAGTAACCGATTTGGCCCATACATTGTACATCGTGAAGTTTCTACCAGACTTAGATGCAGTTCCAATACGGACTCAATCGGTCCATTCCTTCGGGTACGTCCCACACAAAATTTTGGAAAAGTTCAGTTTAGGACCTGCTCTCGAATCGCTTTGATTTTTGTTGTAACAACTTGTATTCACTGTCCCCCTACGACGGTACAAGTTTTATCAGGGGCAAGTCCATACTTCCTGAGAAAATGGCCGGAAAGGTGCAAAAAGCCCCTATGACACCTTGTGTAGTGGTTGGAGCGCAAGTTAACTCTCGAACGGATCTGTCGATTCGGTCCAAAATTTGGCCTTCGCAATATTTTATCAAAACATAGTTTAAATTCGAAGATGGGCTATATCGGTCCATTCCTTCATTCAGGTACCTCCCCCACAAAACTTCAAAAATGGTCGGAAACATTTTGCGAACGATAACTCTTGAAGGGAGTGACCGATGTAATCTATACTTTGCACATCCTAAAATATCTACCAGATATAGATCATGTTCGAATATGGCCTATATTTGTCTACTCTTTCTGGTACCTCTCACACAAAATTTCGGAAAAGTTCACGTTAAGACCTGCTCTCGAATCACTTTGATTTTTGTTGAAGTGATTTGCATTCGCTACCTTCATTACGACGGTAAAAGTTTTTTCAGGGGCAAGTCCATATTTCTTGGGAAAACATCTCGAAAGGTGTAAAAACCCCTATGTCACCATATGTGACGGTCGGAGAGAACGATAACTCTCGAACTGTTCAACCGATTTGGTCTAACATTTGGTCTTCGCCATATCATATACAAACTTAGTTTCATGGGCAATACCGGTCCACAACTTCCGGTACATTTCCCCAATATTTAAAAAATTTCACTAAAATGCTAGGATCATATCACTTGAATGGGGCAACCAATTTGGTCAATACTTTGGATCTACTAATATTTAATCAAAATTTCGTTTAACTTCTAAAATGGCCCATATCGGTCCTCCCTAAGGGTACCTGCCGTACAAAAGTTCAACATTTGTGTCCTAGTGCAGTTAATTTCTAATCCACATTTTTGTCGGCAAGTTCAAATGTCCAAAAAGGGCCACAAAATTCTGAAGAGACCTTAAATACATTCGATCTGTCCGGAGGTGAAAGTTTCGCTTCACATTGGCTGAGGGTGTATATCTGTCGGCAAAGCCGACTAACACTTTTTTACTTGCTCTTTAAGTGCAGTATAAAGTCTGTTCGAGTATCGGAAATTTTAAAATGTTTCCGAAGTTAATCTTTGTGGTCCTGTTTACATCGATATTATGTTTTTCGTCCTTCCTGGCATAATGGCCAACTCATATAGATGTATCAGACATATGTATTTCTTTACTGTTTTTTTTTATCAAGCCGCAGCGAATTGTTGGAACACTCAGCACAGGTCCAGTGCCCTTCGATTTCACACCATGCACTTTTTTCGGTTCATTGAAAGTTTGTCTGCCTCAGCGTGATGCATTCATTGAATATCGCTATTATAATGGAAATAAATGGGATGATTTTCACCATTTTTTTGACTACTTCGGTACATTCAATGGCATGTCCAGGCATTTACCATGTTAAAATCGGTCAGAGCCGTTGCTTGGTATCTCTCATCCCCTACGTCACCCTCTATACCTTGTTCGAGACTATAAAAACAATATGTAATTATGTAAAAACAATCTAGTGTCTGAACGGTATATGAGTTTATGTCTGTAAACCCTGGCTTGGCATTTAACATCTTTAAAGGTTACTTACTTTCTTTTTACAACAGTCCCTGTTAAGGAGGCAATGTTCCCCTAGTATATTGTTTAACTTAAGATGGCCGCAATGGCTGTGTCTATATAAATGATAGGTATAAAGAATATTTGGAAAGAACATTACCTTCAATACGCATATATTTCAACTACTTTTTCACCATAAACGGTGGGCTTTTAAAGGATTCTCTATATTGGAACGGCCTAAATCGTAAATTCCAATAATGAAACCCTTGGGCTTGCTTACATATGGACAGCCGTCTGGCATTACACATTCCTACTAAGGAACTGCTGTGTAACTAATTTGACATGGTAAATGGAAGTTGTCCCCTCTTCGTTTGTGTGGTTGTTGTCTTTTTTTGACACTAAAGAACAGAAATGAGGGTGCCAAGGAAAATGAAAAAAAAACATTCCTTCATAAAATGGCGAAAAGAAGGTTTCATAAACGTACGACATGTACATTTCGTATTTGTGTTATAATCCTTGTTTATGCCTAATAAAACATTTAGCGTTTTTTTAATACTTGTACAACGACAAAGAACAGCAGGGCGTAAAGTATGTAAATCGTATTCGTTTTTTAAGATACACTCAAACAAATTAGAATTAAGCAAATAACAACTAGGATATCTATATTGAAATTTGCCAAGGAATGTAGAATGACTAAGGACCAAAAATGTAGTTGCCAAAATGTTCTTGTCTTTTTTTTACAAATAATGACCAAAAATTGTTCTCAGTGTATGCATATCTCATATTAGCCTATGGCCGGCCTAACATTCCTTAATATTGCTTTTTTTCACAATATTTTTTACAGTTATTTTTATTTGTATGTTAAACTACAAGAATGCCTTGCGAAAGGAAAATGTGTCGCCCCTTAAGTCTTTATGCGAGTTATGTTCTACATATCATCAATATTGTTTTACTTGTACAGTCCATTAATATAACAAGGATCTTTTTTAAAGGTTCTTTAGTCTTACAAAACGTATATGTACAGTGTCAATAGTTTCCAATTCGAGTGAGAGATCACAAACAGTAAGACATTTCCACTGAAAAAATGTGTTGATTTTACAAATGTTTCAGTGATGTTTAGTTCCGCTCGTAGACATGAATTGGGAAGAGAGACATTGGCAAGTAAAATTGTTTAGGCAGAATGTACATATATAGCATAGGATGGATATTTCATTCCCCCGTCATAATATATTTTACTCCGTTGGCGTTAAAAAGGGTTATTTGTATATATTTTTTCTTTATGTACAACAGAGGGGTGAGTTAGACAAATAAAAAAAGAATCCAACATTTCGATAAATGTTTTACAATGACTTACAACACCATTTGATACGAAACATAAATATGGATCTAAAGAGTAGTTTTACAAGAAATTATATTCTTCAAAAAAATACATTTAGTGTCAAATATGGGTGTTTACGAACACATAATCAAACAAGTAAGAGAGAGCCATAGTCAGACGGGGCCGACCATGTGATACCCTACACCAATTCTCCTGGTCACTAGAATTTTTTGTATATAATTGTGGATCGTTATTTGCTATATCCTTTAGGAGGGTTGGCGTTTTTATGTGGAATGACGACTTCTATTTTGCATTTCAAAATAGTTAGGCTTAATCCCATAGTCGTTGTTTTAATATTTTATTAAAACAACTTTAATTTATTAGTGAGAAAAATTGGCGATGTTTACCAAGGGGTAAGGCAGGGAAGACTATAGTTTCGGATCCTCATCCTCCTCATCCTCGGATCCTCATCAGTTCCCTTGTTTCTTGTTTTTCAACAAGAAACTTTTTTAGGTGACGTAAGGGATAAGAGATACCAAGGAACAGTCCTGACCGGATTTAACATGGCAAAGTCCAGGATTTATCTTGGTTCCTCTCTCATCTCAAGTGGACACTGACTTCCCAGTGGTGTGACCTGGGGAGCTGCTTTTAACACCCGTTAAAGGTAGTGAGCTAAAATGTGCCGCGCGTTCACTCATAAGAACGTTAAAAACTTCGTTTGGGCGCCGAATTAGTAACCCTCCCCTAGAAAAAGCAGCCTACTATGAAAAAACAAAAGAAACACAAATCCCTCAAAAGTTGACTACCCCTGCAAACGTTTTAAGGACCATGATCTGCGAATCTGCACCTGGAATGTTCGCACTCTTTATAGAGAAGGTGCAGTTTACGCATTGGCAGATGTACTTGAAAAGTAAAAGGCCGACATTACTGTCATACAGGAAATACGATGGTATGGGAAAGGCGTCACAACAACACCTAAAGGTGACGCACTGTATTATAGCTGCCATGGCATGAATTTGGTTGCGGTTTTGTAGTTGGTCGGAGGTTAAAACATCTGGTTTATAGCTTCACCCCAGTGAATGAAAGACTCGCTACAATTCGACTATACGCAAAATTCTTCAACATCAGCTTTATTTGGGCTCACTGAAGACAAGGACGAACCGACCAAAGATATATTTTATGAGCGCTTAGAAGAAACATATGACCGTTTTTCTGCCCATGACATTAAAATTATTCTAGGCGATTTTAATGCCAAAATTGGAAAAATCCAAAGGGAATATATCTTTTGCCCAAAGGAAAATATCTTTGGCAAAAAGGAAAATATCTTTGGCCCAACAGTCGGACAATTCAGTCTCCACAATGAAACATCTGACAATGGCATGAGGCTGATAGACTTTGCATCAGCAAAAACATGGTAGTTAGCAGAACCAGATTTAAGCATTTCGACTGTTTCTGGATCAGAAAACAAGATTGATTTCGTTGTGATAGATGGGAGACATTCATGGAGCGTGTGGGATGTACGATCGTTCCGAGGTGCAAAAATAGACTCGGACCATCACCTTGTTGCAGCAAAGGTACGTACCAGTTTAAACGTAGCAAACAAAGTACGAACAGACACAACACGAAAGTTAGACATAGGTAAGCTGCAATCACAACAGAGAGCCACAGCATATGCCACTCAACTAGCCCAATTACTTAATCAAAGCACTCCTCATCCCGATAACATATCAGCGCAATGGCAAAGTATTGCCCACTCCGTGCAAACAGCCGCAAAATCCATACTTTGATACCAGAGACCTCCACCAAGGTATCCATGGTATGATCAGGAGTGTCGTGCTGCTACCGAAAATAAAAATGCGACATATAGTGCTCGATATACATAAGTGCACCTGGCTGTCTCCAGATCAAAAAACAAGAAATCAAATTGATCACGTTGTGATAGATGGAAGACATGCATCAAGCGTGTTGGATGTACGATCGTTCCGAGGTGCAAAAATAGACTCGGACCATCACCTTGTTGCAGCAAAGGTACGTACCAGTTTAAACGTAGCAAACAAAGTACGAACAGACACAACACGAAAGTTAGACATCGGTAAGCTGCAATCACAACAGATAGCCACAACATATTCCACTCAACTTGCCCAATTGCTTAATCAAAGCACTCAGTGCAAACAGCCGCAAAATCCATACTTGGATACCAGAGACCTCCACCAAAGAATCCATGGTATGATCAGGAGTGTCGTGCTGCTACCGAAGAGCAAAATGCGGCATATAGGGCTACTTTACAATCCGTAGCAACGCGTGGCGCACGAGAGAGATATCGGGAGAAAAGGAGAGAGGAGAAAAGTATTTTCCGCAGGAAATAGAGAGAGATGGAAAAGCGGGATTGTGAAAAAATCTAGATGTACAGGAGACAGAATGAAGTCCGAAAATTCTACCAAGGAGTGAAGCATCAAACTGTTGGCTTTGGTACATGCACCTCCTCCTGTAGAGACCAGCAAGGTAATTTGGTAACTGATACAGATAGTGTGCTCAGTATATGGAAAGAGCATTTTTCAAACCTGTTGGTATCCAGCGAAGACGACGAAGATACCACAAATGCAATCCCAGAAGATGGTATTGAATGTATACCAAACGGCCAAGATGTGGTAAAGACAGCAAGAAATCGGCTAAAGAATAATAAGGCAGCAGGAGCCGATGGCTTACCAGCCGAGCTGTTCAAAACCGGAGGCCACACGCTGATAAGGTGTATTCATCAGCTAGTTAGCACCATCTGGCAGGAAGAACGAGTACCCGACGATTGGAACCTTAGCATCCTTTGCCCCGTCCATAAAAAAGGAGATGTATGCTCTGACTATAGGGGCATAAGTCTACTCCCGATTGTCTACAAGATCGTGTCAGGGATAGTGTGCGAACGACTAAAGCCTATGGTCAACGAGATAATTGGGCCATACCAATGCGGCTTTAGACCTGGCAAGTCCACCATTGACCAGATATTTACCCTGCGGCAAATCCTGGAGAAGACCCAAGAGATGTAGATCGACACCTACCACCTTTTTATCGATTATAAAGCAGCCATCGACGGCCCACTACGTTCAAAGGTATTCCAGGCCATGTCTGAATTTTGTATCGCCGCAAAGCTCATTCGGCTTTGTAAAATGACTTTAACTGACACGAAATCCTCAGTTAAAATAGGAAAGAACCTCTCCGAAGAAATTTGTTCCAAACGAGGTTTCGTGTGATCTCTTCAACATCCTGCTGGAAAAGGTTATTCGACAGGCAAACGTCAAAAGAAGTGGCACAATCTACAAAAATAGCCACATGTTACTTGCTTATGCTGATGATATAGACATCATGGGACGATCAGTAAAAGAAGTAACCGATATCTTTATGAAGGTCGAAGGAGAATCTGCTAAAGTGGGTCTGGCGATAAACTGCGGGAAGACTAAGTTGATGGTGTCGACGCGCAATGCGTCCATAGAGATCGAGCCAACTGTTGACGTTGGTTCCTATAATTTTGAGGTTTAATGACATCATTTGTGAAATAAAAAGAAGAATTGTATTGGCTAACAGATGCTACTTTGGCTTAAGTAAGCAGTTTAAAAACAAAGCCACATCTCGTCAAACAAAAATAACGCTTTACAAAACACTGATACTACCCGTGCTGATGTATGGTTCCGAAGCCTGGGTACTTGCGTAAGCAGATAAGGCAGTGTTTGGTGTGTTTGAGAAGAAAATTCATCGAAAGATCTACGGACCAATCTGCGTTGACGGTTAATATCGACGTCGAACGACATCAATATAGTTAAACGCCGATTGGCGGTGCACGCAAAATTGGCAGGCCAAAGAATAGATGGCGCAAACAAGTGTATGAAGAGATGACAATGCACGGTATTCCGGAAAGAGAAGCAAAATATAGAGAGAAATGGAAATCTTTTCTTAGTTCGGTCTATAGAACAAATGTTCTCTAATGGGCCAGCTAAGTAAGTAAGTAACTTTTTATACCCAAGTGTCAATTGCTCGCTCAAATAGATTTGTATGTGTGTTTTGAAAACTTTGGCTCCAATATCCCACCGAAATGGCTGAAATTTAGTATTTTGTCTTCGTCGCGCGTATTAAACTTTCCACCAGAAATTTGTGGGCATTGTCCCACGTCTTCATACAGCCCCATAGAATGGCACCGCCGATTTTCGGTATTTTGAAAGTTTTACTCACATTATTCAACCGGAATAACTGAAATTTGTTATTCAGTCTTTGCTAAAGGTACGAAACAGGTAAAAACACCTCCTGTAAAAATCAGGCAGTTTTTGTACAGCGCTTATATAAGGGTGCCTCCATTTAAAAATAGGTTCTTAATTGGATATTTGTATTCCCAGAGGATAGAACACTTACTCCCAAAAAAACTGTCCACGTATATCCAGGGTTTTTTGTAAAAATGTCGGACCAAGTTTGCTGTAACTTAATACTGTGTGTTGTCAGCGAATAGTTAAGTTATTATACTCCTGCAAAGAATAGAAAAAGTTATTAATTGTTCCTATTCACTTAAAGCATTTCTTCCCAGCAAAAAAAAGTTCTCACAAAATAATGGATTTTTAAAGAATTTTGGTAGCCGTAACTACTCACAAATCCCCTTTCTTCTCCATTATTTTTACAAGGGCATGTCGCACTGAGTTACTAGTTATTTATGAAGTTGAAAAGTAAGGTGAAAAACATTATATTTTTAGAACAGTTGATGTGGAGAATTTCTTTTCAATTTACTTTACTTTATTTTATTTAGCTCTCTGCCTGACTTGAACACATAAACCTCTGATTTCTAGCGAAGTACACTACACACTATGCCACGCACACGAACATTAAGGGTTGTTAAAACATTTAAATGTGCAGTGCACATTTTCACTACCAACTGTTATTTTTTATTAACAAAAAGTCGCGTGCCGACGGTGAGCATTGAACACACAACCCTAGGATTTATAGTCGGACACACACGGTCTATATCAACGTACTCATCACTTAGAAAGGAGGAAAGTAAGTAGGTTTTCCTTGTAAAATTTTTAAGAAATAACCCATCATTTTTCAGGTTACTAGTAATGAGAAAAGTAGCTTGTTTACATAGCTTTGTAATGGGTTACGTAATGACTACCGGATCCAAATTTTTGCTGGGTTACTTGTTTATTTGTTTAAATATTTGTGTTGCTGCATTTAGCTTCACTGAAATGTTCATATTGATATCTGCATGTGAAGTAGTTTTGGCCGCTCTTTCCATATAAGTGCGACCACAGTGCAATGCAGACTTGTCCGGCTGAAACCCTCAATATAATTATACATATTCGGCCAATTGATATACACATCAAAGAAAGTAAGACTTGTAATTCTGCAAGGCTGCGTGCTTCACAAATTGCAGAGAACGATAGCAATTATTGTTTATAACTGCACTCCTGCACTGACCTTTGATCGACCTTTTGGTCCCAGAAGGAAAGAATGAATCACAACTGAGGGGTTACGTGATCAAAGTGTGAAGGGACGGCTCTGAGATGAATTTTGGAGTCGGCTCGGGTGTGTTCTACGAAAACGCAAACGTAGCCACAGTGTTTTTCAGGCGGATATACTGGTAATAAAGGAAACTTCTACAACAGTAGAAATTTTTGTCGACAGTCATGAGGCGCACAGTGGTTCAGAAACTGTAACGTTTGAACGGATAAAGCACCCTCACCAACTGCGAAACATGTAGTGTAGTACGCGTAGTTTGCAATGCCAATTTCTCTGACATTTCTCTTGATGATTTAGATCGCCTCAAAAGAGAAAAAGAACAAAATGAAATCATATCGCTCATTTACTCAAAGAGTGGTATAACTCAAAAAATGCGTTTTGTAAGCTACGACTTCTATTTTATCTTCTGTCAAATTTTCATGTTGGTATCTCCAACACGCAACGAGTTACAGTCATTTACTGCGAGTTTGGCATAATTCAACAAAAATGTTTTTGAATTTATGAAACACTAAAACACTTCGAATTATACTTAATCTTGAACAGAAATTTAGCAGTGATGTCTGGCTAGTAATTTACCAAATATGGTCCAAGTGGCTATTTTAGTTTTTGTGTAATAATACATTTAATTTGGGAAGTCAAATATCAATCGCCAACTTAAAACGCGTTTTTCTCGAAACTGGGTTTTTTGAGATGTGTCACTCTTTGAGTAAATGAGCGATATGATTATTATCGCCGTAACAGGTAAACATAAAAAAGATATTTTCTTTTTTTTCTGTTTTGTTTTTTTTTTCGACAGGTAACACAATCAGTTTTCCCGTGAATCAAAAACGATCAAGATCAAGTTTTTTAAAGTTTTGCATCAACATTTGAGTGTTTTTACAGTGTTTTATTTAACTTGCTTTGGTGTTCGTTTCGTTCAAATTTAGTAACTCATTTTTAACACAGTTGCAGTTGACCAATCGAACTGAAACTGAACTGAAATATATTAAACCAAAACCCATATGGGTTCATTTTTCCTCAGATCTTTTGAGGATTTCGTTTTCATTTTTGTCCGAATTGGCTGTAACTTGGCATTTGGAGTCACCAATTGTACAGAAACTCCCCCAACCAAAAACCAGTAGGAAAAGACCAAAGTCGGGCGGGGCCGACTATGTAATACCCTACACCAGTCGAAATATGTAAACATGGACCTATCTTAACAATTTTTAGTGGCGAAATTTCGTGGCCACTGGGAACCACATATGTAAAATTTCAGCTAGTTCAAGCAAAAAATGTGGCTATGATCCCTAAAATACCTTAAATCGGGAGGTATCGTTATATGGGGACTATACCGAACCGTGGACCTATCTTGACAATTTTTAGTGGAGCAATTTCGCGGCCATTGAGAACCTCAAATGTAAAATTTCAGCTAGTTTGGGCAAAAAATGTGGCTAAGATCCAAAAAATACCTTAAATCGGGAGGTATCGTTATATGGGGACTATACCGAACCGTGGACCTATCTTGACAATTTTTAGTGGAGCAATTTCGCGGCCATTGGGAACCTCAAATGTAAAATTTCAGCTGGTTTGGGCAACAAATGCGGCTAAGATCCTTAAAATACCTTAAATCGGGAGGTACCGTTATATGGGGGCTATACTAAAACTTGGACCGATATAGCCGATCTTCGAACTTGATCTTCCGACGGCTAAAAAAATGGTATTCCCCAATTTTCAGCGAAATCGGTCAACAAATGCGACCTGTATGTTGCGAACGGACGGACGGACATGCATAAATCGACTCAGAAAGTGATTCTATGTATATCCCTAGAAGGAACTATGGGTCTATCTCGCTTCCTTTTGTATGTTACATACAAATGCACTAACACATAATACCCCTTACCACATAGTGGTGTAGGGTATAATTATGAACACGGGTCCGATTTTGGTGTAGTCCCCATATAACGGTACCACTCGATTTCAGACAATTGAAAGTTTTTATCTTCATTTTCGGCCTAAATTGACGGTAATTTTTAAGTAATTTCTCGTTGGAATCGAGCTTAATGGTCCATGATGCAAGTGTAATTTGGTTATGGACTTCTCAGTGGTAAAAAAATGTATTTACTAAAAAGTAAAAAATAAAAAATAGTTTAAAAATTAAGTTTCAGTGTTTTATTTATAAATGCACTTAAAACTAGAAAATAATTTGTCGCTTAGCTTCAATAAGTATAAAAATTGCACAGTGGACTTGGATGCTATTTTTGCGATTTAATATTTAAAATCAATTTTTAAAGATGTTCGACCCCTTCGATTTTCTTTAATTTTTTTATATCTACGATCAATTACAAAAAATTTAAGTCTTACTTGGTAGTGGGATTCGGGCAATTACTATTTTTCTGAATTTTTTAGAATTTGTCAATACAATTTTTCCTTTATACCAGTGCGAAGCATTTGTTATTTTACCAAAGAAATAGAAAGTTACATTTATTTACATTTGTTTTGTTGTTTTATTTAGGAATTTATTTGAAACATCTTAAAAACAGCGCTATTTTTCGATTTTGAAAATAGTTTGTTTTTTAAGTCGAGATCATTTTAATATTGTTTTTTAACAATTTTTTTCTCATTTTTAAAATTTTTATTGGCAATAAAAATATTTTTCATTTTATTGCACAACCTTTTCTCTTTTAAGCACTTTTGTTTATTGACATGACTTTATTTCCTTCTAATTTTAATTTTGATTTATTTAAAAAATAATATCTTCACAATCTTTTGTCCTCTTCGAACAAAGAATCTCTATAAACTAACACGTGTGTTTAGTTTTGTTGTTCATCTGCTTGAATAAAACACATTTTTTTTGGTGTGCGAAAATTAATTTGCTAGTGTTTGTTTTTAATTATAGTTTTTGCTAATTTTTACGCACCTTATAAAAAATAACCAAAAAATTATAGTTATTTCCATTGCAATTTTCAACAAATAATTTAGAGTGTATGTATTTGAAAACGTTAAACGTAAAATCTGAATGAAACCTTTCAGTTACACATTTTTGAGCATCACTGTAGCTGATTGCTTGAATACCTCTTCCTGTGTTAGATCATATTTTTGCCGATATCTTTGAATTCTTAAGTAAGTCTTATTACATTATACTTCTTTGATGTTATGAAAAATCCTTTGTGGAGGCACCCATATTTCACAATTAAATTAAATCTATTCCATTTCATATTGATGGAATAATAAAGTAAAACCCAAGCGAAAAATGTCATTGCTCACTTTACCCAATTGTGTATTTTTAAAACAAAAGGCGAGAGAACAGAAAATATTTTATGGAACTTTGGTGGATGATTGGTGGTGACACATTCGTAAATTTCATTTGAAAATTTTGTGGTGCTATAGGGTGAGGAGTTCGAAAACGAATTGTGTTTCTTAAAAGGGTGTTGATTTCAATGAGGCAGTCAAGAGTTTTTTTTTTCGTTTTCCAGCACATAAAAATATGAAATGTGTTGGCTAAAAAGGATTTTAGGAAAATGTACAAATTGTTGTTGATATGACGTAAAGCCGAATATAATAATATTTTAGAAGAAAATGTGTTAAAATTCTCAAGAAAGCAAATAAAATGATATTGTTAGAAAACATGTAACGGCAATCCATATTATTTTCGTTCAGGAAATATATTGGCGTCCAACTGTGTCGGTTCTTTATATTCTCTATCATAAGTACTTACGTTATTACTTAGCTGGCCCATTACAGAACATTTGTTCCATACACGCAGAGAAAAAAATATGTTTGATCCAACAATATTCCAAGAGCAAAATATGTATTGTTAACATATTGTTGGATTCCTCATGTAGTATTGTAAATCCAAAAATAGTTTGTGTCAACTGAACAATATTGCAATATTATACGCGACATTTATATCCAAGTTATGCGAAAAGTGTATATGAGAAGTATATGCACTCAAATCAAAAATTTCTGGGCTGGTTTTCTGTATTGACAATACTTTTTGTAAACAAAATTAGATTATGATAGTTCCTACAATCGGTATTGTTAACGATTTTAACAATATTGCGGAAATTCGAAAGTTGTTTTTGTTTTCTATGTTTGGAACAAAAGATGGTATTTTTGGATTTGGATTACAATGTTTGAACAAAACAAATACATTTTTGGAACCAAAACATATATTTTTGTTCCAACAAAAGCGAAAAATATTTTTTCTCTGCGTGTAGACCGAACTAAGAAAAGATCTCTCTCTGTTTAGTGCTTCGCTTTCTGGAATACCGCGCCTTGTCATCTCTTCATCCACTTGTTTGCGCCATCTGTTCTTTGGCCTCCCAGCAAAATTTGAAGGAAGGGGTTCTATGCGATGACGTGATTTCATGGCATCTTTTGCATTGGTTCAAACGAAGTCGTTAAGGATCCAATCTTTTCATTAGCATTTGAACCAATGCAAGGGAAGTCGTGAAAGATCCGATCTTTTCATCAGCATTTGAACCCATGCCATCGATCCAATAGAGATGAATATTGTGTTTTTATTTATACACATTTTTCTAAATATATAAGATTAATTATTTACAATAGGCTTAATGTTGTCGGAGACTCGAAATCACAACCAACGTTGTTGTAATGATAACGTCATTGCAAAGGGTTGGTGAAAATGACAGGCCAAAGCATTGGTGGAAATGACATGCCAAAACATTGGTGAAAATGACATGTCAAAGCACTAGTGTAAATGACACGCCTTGTATCCAAAAAATAATAGCATCTTTTGGGGTCCACGCTCATATAAAATTCATCGATGTAGATGCTAAAAAGATGACATGCCAGATCAGTTTCACCCATGATTGAATGGCATCTTTGGCACCGAAGATTTGGCTGGGCTGCCAATTCTGCGTGGATCGCCATGTGGCTCGAATTTATACGCCTTTTTCGCGGGTTCATCATCGCTCATTTTTATTATATGGTCTAGCCAACGCAATCGCTGCATCTCGATACGTTAACCTATATTGATGTCGTTGTATAGCAGATACAGCGCATGGTTCATACGACGTCGATATTTACCGTCAACGCAGATTGGTACGTAGATCTTACGAAGAATTTTTCTCTCAAACACGCCAAGCACTGCCTTATCTGCTTGCGCAAGTACCCAGGCTTCGGAACCATACATCAGCACGGGTAGTATCAGTGTTTTGTAAAACGTTATTTCTGTTTGACGAGTTATGGCTTTGTTTTTAAGCTGCTTATTTAAGCCAAAGTAGCATCAGTTGGCCAATACAATTCTGCTTTTTATTTCACAACTGATGTCGTTTGTTGTGTTTACGGAGGTGCCGAGGTATACGAAGTCGTTTACTACCTCAAAATTATAGGTACCAACTTCAGCAGTTGGTCCGATCTAAATGGACGCATCGACCCCATCAACTCGGTCTTCTCGCCGTTTACCGTCAGACTGTAGATCTTGTGTCAGTTAGAGTCATTTTACAAAGCCGAATGAGCTTTGCGGGGATACCAAATTCAGACATGGCTTGGAATACCTTTGAACGTAGCGGGCTGTCGAAGGCTGCTTTATAATCGACAAAAAGGTGGTAGGTGTCGATCTGCATATCTTGGATCTTCTCCAGGTTTTGCCGCAGGGTAAATATCTGGTCAATGTTGGATTTGCCAGGTCTAAAGCCGCATTGGTATGGTCCAATTATCTCGTTGATCATCCCAATATCCCTGACACGATATTGTAGGCAATAGGGAGTAGACTTATGCCCCTATAGTTAGAGCATACAATCTTATCTCCCTTCTTGTGGTCGGGGCACAGGATACTCAGGTTCCAATCATCGGGTACGCGTTCTTCCTGTCAGATGGTGCTAACTAGCTGATGAATACACCTTATCAGCGTGTCGCCTCCGGTTTTGAACAGCTCGGCTAGTAAGCCATTGGCTCCTGCCTTATTATTCTTCAGCCGATTTATTGCTGTCTTTACCTCATCTTGGCTGGGCGGTATACATTAAATACCATCTTCTGGAATTGGGTCTGTGGTATCTTCGTCTTCGCTGCTATTGGATACCAAAAGTTTTGAAAAATGTTCTTTCCATATCCTGAGCACACTATCTGTATCTGTTACCAGATTACCTTGCTGGTCTCTACAGGAGGATGTGCCTGTACCAAAGCCATCTGTTTGATGTTTCACTCTTTGGTAGAATTTTCGGACTTCATTCTGTCTCCTGTACATCTCGATTTTTTCACACTCCCGCTTTTCCATCTCTCCCTTTTTCCTGCGGAAAAAACGTTTCTCCTCTCTCCTTTTCTCCCGATACCTCTCTCGTGCGCTACGCGTTGCTACTGATTGTAAAGTAGCCCTATATGCTGCATTTCTCTTCGGTAGCAGCACGACACTCCTGGTCATACTATGGATTGGTGGAGGTCTCTGGTATCCAAGTACTGATTTTGCGGCTGTTTGCATGGAGTGGGCAATGTTTTGCCATTGTCCTGATATGTTATCGGGACGAGGAGTGCTTTGATTAAGCAATTGGGCCATTTGAGTGAAATATGCTGTGGCTATCTGTTGTGATTTCAGCTTACCGATGTCCAACTTCCGTGCTGTGTCTGTTTGCACTTTGTACCTTTGCTGCAACAAGGTAGTGGTCCGAGTCTATGTTTGCACCTCGGAACGATCGTACATCCAACACGCTTGGTGCATGTCTTCCATCTATCACAACGTGATCAATTGGATTTCTTGTTCTTTGATCTGGCGACAGCCACGTGCCCTTAAGAATATCGAGATGCTTAAATCTGGTACTACTAACTACCATGTTTCTTGCAGCTGCAAAGTTTATCAGCCTCATACCATTGTCAGATGGCATTAAAATCGAGCAACGGTCATACGTTTCTTCTAAGTGCTCGTAAAATATATCTTTGGTCTGTTCGTCCTTGTCTTCAGTGGGAGCATGAGCGCAAATAAAGCTGATGTTGAAGAATTTAGCTTTTAATCGAATTGCAGTGAGTCTTTCATTCACTGGGGTGAAGCTGGAGACCAGATGTTTTAACCTCCGACCAACTACAAATCCGCAACCAAACTCATGCTTTGTGTCATGGCAGCTATAATACAGTGCGTCGCCTTTAGGTGTTGTTGTGACGCCTTTCCCGTTCCATCGTATTTCCTGTATGGCAGTAATGTCGGCCTTGTACTTTTCAAGTACATCTGCCAATGCGTAAAAGCACCTTCTCTGTAAAGAGTGCGAACATTCCAGGTGCAGATTCGCAGATCATGGTCCTTAAAACGTTTGCGGGGTTCGTCAACTTTAGAGAAAATTTTTCTAGGGGAGAGTTACTAACACGACGCCCAAACCCAAGTTTTTAACGTTCTTATGGGTGAACGCGCGGCACATGTTAGCTCACCACCTTTAACGGGTGTTAAAGTTCTCCACGTGAAACCACGGTGAGGTCATTGTCCACTTGAGATGAAAGCGGGGCCAAGATAAATCCTGGGCTTTGCCATGTTAAAGCCGGTCAGGACCGTTCCTTGGTATCTTCCATCCCCTACTTCTCTATCATAATCAAGGTTAATAATGCTTAAAAAATACATATGACAAATCGTTGCAAAAGAGTCAAGTGAATATTCGCATCTAGGAGACCTAATTGAAAAATATTTGTAATTCGTAACATTCCATTTGTAATTCGAATTATTCCACTTGCAAATCGAATTATTTCATTTGTTATTCGAATTATTATATTTGTAATTCGAATTATTCCATAGTAATGTGTATATAACATCAGGAGTTTTTGTTAGTGTAAGGGGGAGGCTACCGCCACAGAAGTCAATGTTGCGTTCTCGAAACTTCATACCTATATTTTATTCATTGTAAACTCCAAATGAAAATTACAGCAAAGCAAAACATACAACATATTCCAGAGGGCCAGATTCCAATTCTCTGTGCATTACAAACTAAAGATTTGTAAAACGAAAACTTAACCTTGACAAAATAATTTGTTCAATGGTATAAACAAAATGCTAAAGCCCAATGCATTAATATATCCGACGACAATACATCTGCCGCACAAACATTCATTATGATGAATTTAAAAAAAAACAAATTCCTGCTATCAATAAACCTATAATTTAACATTTCAGGGAAATAAAAACCGAATGAAAAAAGTCTACAACAACAAACATCTTTCACTCAGGTTTTATGTGTCAATTGCATTCATACTCGTCGTCGTCGTCGCTTACATTGTCATTGTTTTTCATGATTATCATTGAAACATACATACAATGTACGTGCATACACACATACCTATCTCAAGTACAACATACATATTTGCAAGTATTACAGCTGGAATTACGATTAAAAATGTTTCTTTAAACGGAATTATTTTTGCAACTTTATCGAAGTAATCAACGATATGTTCGCGGAATGACAATCGACGTTGTCAGTCTGTCGGCGTGTTTGGATATTGTTTGTCCTTAGCTCAAGTATTCCCCACCTCCCTTTAACGGAGTAATTGCAGCGATAATTGAGAAGTGTAAAAAATATACATTAATGCGTATGTGGTACATACAAATGTGCATTATGTTGGTATTCAATTGTCGTTTTTTTCTGCATAAAAATTCCAATGCACGCCATAGCCCAGACATGTTAAAGAATGACATCATAGGAAATTGTGTTTCGTAATTTTTTGTTTAAAAAGTCATTGTAATGGACATTGTAGAGTGGAAGGTGCTTCTATAGGCCCTTTCTGAATGAAAGGGTTCTTCTATAGACCCTTTCTGATAGAAAATATGCTTCTATAGACCCTTTCAGAAAGAGAGGGTGCTATAACAGACCCTTTCTGAAAGAGGGGGTGCTTCTATAGACCCTTTCTACAAGAAAAGGTGCTTCTATTGACCCTTTCTACAAGAAAGGGTGCTTCTATAGATCCTTTCTACAAGAAAGGGTGCTTCTATAGATCCTTTCTACAAGAAAGGGTGCTTCTATAGATCCTTTCTACAAGAAAGGGGCTTCTATAGATCCTTTCTACAAGAAAGGGTGCTTCTATAGATCCTTTCTACAAGAAAGGGTGCTTCTATAGATCCTTTTTACAAGAAAGGGTGCTTCTATAGATCATATCTACAAGAAAGGGTGCTTCTATAGATCCTTTCTACAAGAAAGGGTACTTCTATAGATCCTTTCTACAAGAAACGGTGCTTCTATAGATCCTTTCTACAAGAAAGGGTGCTTCTATAGATCCTTTCTACAAGAAAGGGTGCTTCTATAGATCCTTTCTACAAGAAAGGGTGCTTCTATAGATCCTTTCTACAAGAAAGGGTGCTTCTATAGATCATATCTACAAGAAAGGGTGCTTCTATAGATCCTTTCTACAAGAAAGGGTGCTTCTATAGATCCTTTCTACAAGAAAGGGTGCTCCTATTGATCCTTTCTACAAGAAAGGGTGCTTCTATTGATCCTTTCTACAAGAAAGGGTGCTTCTATTGATCCTTTCTACAAGAAAGGGTGCTTCTATTGATCCTTTCTACAAGAAAGGGTGCTTCTATAGATCCTTTCTACAAGAAAGGGTGCTTCTATAGATCCTTTCTAAAAGAAAGGGTGCTTCTATAGATCCTTTCTACAAGAAAGGGTGCTTCTATAGATCCTTTCTACAAGAAAGGGTGCTTCTATAGATCCTTTCTACAAGAAAGGGTGCTTCTATAGATCCTTTCTATAAGAAAGGGTGCTTCTATAGATCCTTTCTATAAGAAAGGGTGCTTCTATAGATCCTTTCTACAAGAAAGGGTGCTTCTATAGATCCTTTCTATAAGAAAGGGTGCTTCTATAGATCCTTTCTACAAGAAAGGGTGCTTCTATAGATCCTTTCTACAAGAAAGGGTGCTTCTATAGATCCTTCCTTTCTGAAAAGGAGGGTGCTTCTATATACGCTTTCTGAAAGAGAGGGTGCTCCTATAGACCCTTTCTGAAAGAGAGGGTGTTTGAATAGACCATTTCTGAAAGAGAGGGTGTTTGAATAGACCATTTCTGAAAGAAAGGGTGCTTTTGTAGACCCTTTCTGAGAGAAAGGGTACTTCTATAGATCCTTTTTTAAAGATGGGGTGCTTCTATAGATACTTTCTGAAAGGGAGGGTGCTTCTATAGATTCTTTCTGAAAAAGAGGGTGCTTCTATAGATTCTTTCTGAAAAAGAGGGTGCTTCTATAGATTCTTTCTGAAAAAGAGGGTGCTTCCATAAATCCCTTCTGAAAGAGAGGGTGCTTCTATAGACCCTTTCTTAAAGAAAGTGTGCGTTTATAGACCCTTTCTTAAAGAAAGTGTGCTTCCATAGACCCTTTCTGAAAGAAAGCGTCCTTCTATAGACCCTTTCCGAAAGAGAGAGTGCTTCTATATACGCTTTCTGAAAGAGAGGGTGCTTCTATAGACCTTTTCTAAAAGAAAGGGTAACACTCGATGTGCTATATAAACTGCCGATTAAAATAACACGCGCACCTCTTTGGGTCAGTTACGGTCACGACATTGAACGTAACAGCAGGTTCGTACGACGAAACTCATTAAGCTCATTTGCTTATTTGATTTCGGATATTCAACCTGGTGGTATGTAGCGAACGGACATGCAGTTTCCAAGCAAAATCGCAAAAACCTAAAAATTTGAACTTAGACCGCGATTTTTTGAAAATCTCATCTATAAACATTTCTGTTTCAGAATCCTCAAAAACTTCCCAAGTATAAACGATTTCCCTCTAAAGCTAGTTTCACCGTACATTATATTGTTTTATAAGGAGGAGGAGGTTCATTGTCCCAATTTCAACTCTTTTATTTCAAAAACGGTAAAACCTACGAAAATACCATTAGGGCCAATCTTATAGAGAATTTTCATTGCTAAAACATTTTCTTTAGTTCCGTTACGATAGGACTTGCGGTTTCCACGTAAAAGCTTGGAAACATAAAAAACACCAAAAAATGTGAATTTTGACCCCGATTTATTTGAAAATCCCTCCGACGATTTTTTTTTTTTGATTTTTCTCATCTACTAGCATTGCACCTTTCATTTAAATTTAGTTAAGGCGCACTGTGATATTCATATTTAGGACATGGAATATTTTTCGCTAATACTTAAAAAGGAATGGGGTGAAAGATGAAAAGAAACGGCCTTGACCGTCTTTATCTTGGTCCCACTTTCATCTCAAGTGGACACTGACCTCCCCTCGGTGTCACCTGGGAAGCTACATTTAACACCCGTTAAAGGTAGCGAGTTAAACGTGCCGCGCGTTCTCCCATAAGAACATTAAAAACTTGGGATTGGGCGTCGGGTTAGTAACCCTGCCCTAGAAAAAGCCTACTATGAAAAAACGAAAGAAAAGAAAAGCAAACCCCTCTAAAGTTGACGAACCCAGCAAACGTTTTAAGGACCATGATCTGCGAATCTGCACGTGGAATGTTCGCACTCTTTATAGAGAAGGTGCAGTTTACGCATTGGCAGATGTACTTGAAAAGAACAAGGCCGACATTATTGCCATACAGGAAATACGATTGATTGGGAAAAGCGTCAAACAACACTTAACGGTGACGCGCTGTATTATCGCTGGCATGACACAAAGCGTGAGTTTGATTGCGGCAAAAACACGGTAGTTAGCAAAACCAGATTTAAGCATCTCGTCATTCATAAGGGCACCTGGCTGTTTCCGGATCAGGAAACAAGAAATCATATTGATCACGTTGTGATAGATGGGAGATAATCATCGAGCGTGTTGGATGTACGATCTCTCCGAGGTGCACAAATAGACTCGGACAACCACCTTCTTGCAGCAAAGGTACGTACCAGTCTAAACGTTGGAAATAAAGTACGAACAGACAACACGGAAGTTGGACATCGGTAAGCTGCAATCACAAACGATAGCCACAGCATATTTCACTCAACTCTCCCAATTGCCTCATCAAAGCACTCCTCGTCCCGATAACATATCAGCACAATGGCAAAATATTGCCCTTTCCATGCAAACAACCGCAAAATCAATACTTGGATACCAGAGACCTCCACCATGGAACCCATAGTATGACCAGGAGTGTCGAGCTGCTACCAAAGAGAAAAATGCGGCATATAGGGCTACTCTAAAATCAGTACCAACGCGTAGCGCACGCGAGAGGTATCGGGTGAAAAGCAGAGAGGCAGCAGAGACACGTCTTTTCCGCAGGAGAGAAATGGAAAAGCGGAAGTATGAAAAATCTACATGTACAGGACCCAGAATGAAGTCTGAAAATGCTACCAAAGAGTGTAACATCAAACTGATGGCTTTGGTAGAGGCACATCCTCCTGTAGAGACCACTAAGGTAATTTGGTAATTGATACAGACAGTATGCTTAGGATATGGAAAGAGCAATTTTCCAAACTGTTGGTATCCAACAGTAGCGAAGACGGCGAAGATACCACAGATCCAATCCCAGATGATGGTATTGAATGTATACCGCCCAGCCAAGATGAGGTAAAGTTAGCAATAAACCGGCTAAAGAATAATAATAAGGAGCCGATGGGTTACCAGCCGAGCTGTTTATAACCGGAGACGACACATTGATAAGGTGTATGCATCAGCTAGTTAGCACTATCTGGAAGGAAGAAGGAGTACACGACGATTGGAACCTGAGCATCCTGTGTCCCGTCCACAAGAAAGGAGATAAGACTGTATGTTCTAACTATAGGGGCATAAGTCTTCTCCTTGTTGCCTATAAGATAGTGTCAGGGATATCATGCGAAGGACTAAAGCCTATGGTCAACGAAATAATTGGACCATACCAATGCGGCTTTAGACCTGACAAGTCCACCATTGGTCAAATATTTACCCTGCGGCAAATTCTGGAAAAGACCCAAGAGATGCAGATCGATACCTACCACCTTTTAGTTGATTACAACAATATCGATAAGTTGCCAATGAGAACCGTACCTAAAATTTTCTGAGCGACATTTTTGCAGAACATTTCGAAGCTGAAAAACTTCATCCTCTTGTACTTTTATAGCGGTTCTTAAAATAAAAGACGAAAAGGACATTGAAGTAATCGAGTTAGAAGGTCGAAATGCTCTACGAAAATAATCCTCATTCGATTTTACTGTCATGTCACCTTATAAATAAGCTAAACCAACAGGTGACATAAATATAACGCTTATTTCAGATACCTTACAGGGTCTTCAGCAGGAACTTCATCACGCCATAATTCTGAAATTCGACTCACGTAGGATCTGTCCTTCGGGATTCTTAGTATACTCACCAAAGGCTTTCGTCCAAAAAAGGAATTATCTCTGCCCCAAAATTTCGGTCCACAGTGTTATAAGGCAGTCTTTCACAGCCCCCTACACCCAAAGGTATTCTAAGCCATATCTGAATTTGGTATCCCCGCAAAGCTCTTTTATCTTTGTAAGATGAATTTAACTGATACTGGGACCTCAGTTAAAATAGGAAATAATCTCTCCGAACAATACCAAAAGAGGTCTCAGACAAAGAGACAACCATTCGTGTGACCTGTTCAACATTCTGCTGGAAAAGGTTATACGAGATGCAAATGTCAAAAGAAATGGCACAATCTACAGCAACAGCCACATGTTACGTGCTTATGCTGATGACATTGACATAATGGGACGATGAGTAAAGGAAGTGACTGATACTTTTAAGAAGGTCGAAGAAGAATCAGCAAAAGTGTGTCAGGCGGTAAACGGTGAAAAGGCAAAGTTAATGGTGTCGACCCGCAATGCGTTCATAGAGCTCGAACCAACACTAGAAGTTGGTTCCTTTAATTTTGAGGTAGTAAAAGACTTCGTCTACCTCGGCACCGCCATAAACAGAACGAACGACATCAGTTGTGAAATAAAGAGAAGAATTGTATTGGCCAACAGATGCTACTTTGGCTTAAGGAAGCAGTTTAACAACAAATCCACATCTCGTCAAACAAAAATAACGCTTTATAAAACACAAGCAGACAAGGCAGTGCTTAGTGTGTTTAAGAGAAAAATTTTTCGAAAGTTCTACGGACCAAGCTGCGTTGACGGTGAATATCGACGTCGTATGAACCACGAGCTGTATCTGCAATATGACGACATCAGTATAGATAAACGTATCGAGATGCAACAAATGCGTTGGCTAGGTTTCGATGGAGCAAACAAGTGGAAAAAGGAATGGAAAGACGCGGTATTCCAAAAAGCAAAGCAACAAACAGAGAGAATTGGAGATCTTTTTTAGTTCAGCTTATAGAACAAATGTTCTGTAATGGTAAGTAAGTAGAAGAAAGCACTGGGAACAGATAAACCAGAACTCTTTCAATTCCCTGAAGATGATTGAAGACTCCAATCGAAATATTGGAAAATAAAGAAACTATATATGTAAATATCAATACCCGATTTTTATTTTCAAAAAGCCTGTATCCGAACAATACCAATAATAGTAAGTAAGTAATACTAAAGCTAAATTGTTACAAGGACAACATTACGCACCATAAGTGACATTCAAATATTGTCATATCTACCATGGAAAAGAGTTCAAAGCTAAGCCATATGTTCCAAGGTATGACCACGAATGCATCTAAGAATGCAACTACAATTACCATTTCATTACAAGCCGAAGCACGTGATTCTAGAATACATTCCTTTAAATAACTGCAATACACTTCGAATTCCAAACAGTTAACTAGAATCTTAATTGGAAATTGAAGTGGGCTGGCTGGCTGGCTGTATGTATGGTGGTGGCTGGCAGCGATAAGAAGAAAAGCTGTTGCATCCGAGAATTTTGTAATTTTCATTCTTTGAAATATAATCGAGTGTGTGTTTACAAACAATTTCCTCGAAAGAAAAGAAAATAATAAACAAAAAAACAAACTATAGACAAGATCAAGGAATTTCTATGTGAATAGATAACAACACAAATATCCATATAACAAAAATAAAGAGAAATATTAACAAGAAAATTAAAATTTTTATTTTGTTTTACTAGAAACAGTGGTGGTGGTGACCTTCCGTCTAGCTGAATAACAAAACCAAGGATTTCCAATTAAACGTTGAAACGTTTAGTAAAAGTATGGAATTGTTATGGTGCAACAGTTTTATTATTATATGGAATTGTGTTATAACCGTTTTAGTGGTTGTCACCCCCTCTCTCTCTCTACCTTTCTCAGATCAGTTCTACCGTGCAATCAAAATTGTCATTTAATTATTTAATAATAACCAGACATTGTTTATATTTGCACTTTGTTATTAAATTAACTTTGTGATTTAATTAAATTGTTCAGCAAATTATAAAAACAACACCAATGAGTGACCACACACAAACACAAGCTGGGAATATGTGAATGACGGACGGCAGGCATGTCCATACACTAATCGTCTGATGACCATAGTCCATCACAGCATTTAAGCTTTACGTGGTGTCGGGGTTTCGAACATTGAGATATTTCCCTGCAGCAGCAACAGCAGGCTGACTTTAATAACAACGGCAATGTAATGTCATGGCTTGCTATCATCACATACCAGCAAACCAATCGTACCGAAATCGTAACGAAATCGGAACAAAATTCGGACAATACGTCCAATATCTGATCCGAAATCGTAACAATATCTTAACGAAAGTTGTATGAAGTGGTTGACATAATTTCGGAACGAAATGTCGGAACGACGTCGGATCGATTTTGGTCCGATTTCGTAACGAAATCTGAAGAAAATCGTTGGGAAATTCGGAAAGGACATTTCTTTCCCACATTCGTTTTGAAATCGGTACAAAATCTGAACTATTTCCTCTCCCAAAAATCGTTTAGAAATCGGAACGAAATCTGAACGACTTTGCTTCCGAAATTGGTCAGACGTGTCGGACATCAGCCATTTGGTTTGCTGGGATATTACACACCCACACATACATACGAGTATGTATGTTCTACATACGTTTGTATTTTGTTAAGGCTCTTTGGCCTCTAGCGCCACCATTACTGACCAGGGGTAATAAATGTAATTCACTGGTTTTTATCATCTCCTGTGGAGTTCACAGTTCGCCGTATAGACGAGGCTGATTGCTGCCTTAGCGCGTCATACATGTCAAGTAATTTGGCAGGCTTAGTTGTTGTTGGGACAAAAACACAACAACAACAACAAATTCAATTAGACGGTTGGTTAGTTCAATTTCTGTTGCACTTTGTTCAAGTTCATAATACAACAAAGGAAGGAAGTGGTCGTCATAAACGGAAATATAAAATGAGGAAAAGAAGACTTAATTGGAATTTTTCGCAGGGAGAATGTGTGCTAAGCACAATAATTTTGTTGAAGGGAAGTAGAGTATTAATTACTTGGGAAAGTGTTCTTACATGAGATATTAAAACAATGTGAGAATTTCGCCTTTCAAAATAGGGCCTGGGACTTAATTAAATTTCATCAGACAAATAAACCTAGATTTTTCAAAGAATATTTTTCAACGACCATCAGACAAATAAACGTGGATTTTTCAAAGAATATTTTTCAACGACCATCAGACAAATAAACGTGGATTTTTCAAAGAATATTTTTCAACGACCATCAGACAAATAAACGTGGATTTTTCAAAGAATATTTTTCAACGACCATCAGACAAATAAATGTGGATTTTTCAATGAATATTTTTCAACGACCATAAGACAAATAAACGTGGATTTTTCAAAGAATATTTTTCAACGACCATCAGACAAATATACGTGGATTTTTCAAAGAATATTTTTCAACGACCATCAGACAAATAAACGTGGATTTTTCAAAGAATATTTTTCAACGACCATCAGACAAATAAACGTGGATTTTTCAAAGAATATTTTTCAACGACCATCAGACAAATAAATGTGGATTTTTCAATGAATATTTTTCAACGACCATAAGACAAATAAACGTGGATTTTTCAAAGAATATTTTTCAACGACCATCAGACAAATATACGTGGATTTTTCAAAGAATATTTTTCAACGACCATCAGACAAATAAACGTGGATTTTTCAAAGAATATTTTTCAACGACCATCAGACAAATAAACGTGGATTTTTCAAAGAATATTTTTCAACGACCATCAGACAAATAAACGTGGATTTTTCAAAGAATATTTTTCAATGACCATCAGACAAATAAACGTGGATTTTTCAAAGAATATTTTTCAACGACCATCAAACAAATAAACGTGGATTTTTCAAAGAATATTTTTCAACGACCATCAGACAAATAAACGTGGATTTTTCAAAGAATGTTTCTCAACGACCATCAGACAAATAAACGTGGATTTTTCAAAGAATATTTTTTAACGACCATCAGACAAATAAACGTGGATTTTTTAAAGAATATTTTTTAACGACCATCAGACAAATAAATGTGGATTTTTTAAAGAATATTTTTTAACGACCATCAGACAAATAAACGTGGATTTTTTAAAGAATATTTTTTAACGACCATCAGACAAATAAACGTGGATTTTTCAAAGAATATTTTTCAACGACCATCAGACAAATAAACGTAGATTTTTCAAAGAATATTTTTCAACGACCATCAGACAAATAAACGTGGATTTTTTAAAGAATATTTTTTAACGACCATCAGACAAATAAACGTAGATTTTTCAAAGAATATTTTTCAACGACCATCAGAAAAATAAACGTGGATTTTTTAAAGAATGTTTTTCAATGATTATAAGACAAATAAAACGACCGTAGGACAAATAAACGTGAATTTTTAAAGAATATTTTTCAACGACTATTAGAAAAAACGTGGATTTTTCAAAGAATATTTTTCAACGATCATCAGACAAATAAACATGGATTTTTCAAAGAATATTTTTCAACGACCATCAGACAAATAAACGTGGATTTTTCAAAGAATATTTTTCAACGACCATCAGACAAATAAACGTGGATTTTTCAAAGAATATTTTTCAACGACCATCAGACAAATAAACGTGGATTTTTCAAACAATATTTTTCAACGACCATCAGACAAATAAACGTGGATTTTTCAAAGAATATATTTCAACGACCATCAGACAAATAAACGTAGATTTTTCAAACAATATTTTTCAACGACCATCAGACAAATAAACGTGGATTTTTCAAACAATATTTTTCAACGACCATCAGACAAATAAACGTGGATTTTTCAAACAATATTTTTCAACGACCATCAGACAAATAAACGTGGATTTTTCAAAGAATATTTTTCAACGACCATCAGACAAATAAACGTGGATTTTTCAAAGAATATTTTTCAACGACCATCAGACAAATAAACGTGGATTTTTCAAAGAATATTTTTCAACGACCATCAGACAAATAAACGTGGATTTTTCAAAGAATATTTTTCAACGACCATCAGACAAATAAACGTGGATTTTTCAAAGAATATTTTTCAACGGAATTCTGCTAACATCGACCATGACATTCAATTCAGTGGTCACCTCTGCAGTCCATGTGGTGAACACAGATTATCCAAAGAATTGATTAACCCAAGTTTCGAACTTGGCCGGAGGGTAGCCTGTTCAATGTATCAGTATGAAAGTCTTTTAACAAGTCGAGCGCCACCATCACTGTTTTATCACACGGTTTGCTCTGGTTGAGTCCTCGGCTAATATGTGTGGAGATGGCGTTCAGCGCCGTTATCGTGATGTGGTGCTTACGGAACCCATGCTGATGATCGGTAACTGGATACCAATTTCTAAGGCTGTTGAGGATTAAAGCCTGAATGGTTTTTGCCACGGGCGACAAAGGCGAAGTCGACCTGTACGATTGTTCAGATTATTGCGCTGTGTGAGTGAAAGTGAAATTCTCTTCTTATGACCACAATTAAATAATTTGTTAATACCTCTATAATGAAAGATTCAAACAATAATTCAAAAGAATTTCCCCTTGGTTTGTACTAATTGAAGATCTCTACATCTAACCTTATGTAATTTCCCCTAGATTCCAACATTAGCATTGGCAAAAATAATATAAACCACAAAATACATTGTCGGAAAATAATTTTTGTAGAACAAAAAAATCCCAACCGCCTGGGAAAAAATAACTGCTGCAGAAAAAAACCCCACGACCCACAACATAAAATTCCTCGAATAAATTGTCACACGCATATATTTTTTATAGATTTGCAAGAATTTTGTTGAATGCAGTGCCGTGTGAACTGTGATACTCATTTTGTAACCGCATACCGCGAACACAAAGAATACGTCATCATACGGTTGTTTGACGCCAATAATTTCTCAAACAAACAGCAAAAATTCAACAACCGCCGCCTGCCTATTATTCCATGGAAATGGTGACGTTAACAATAAACTTTGTAAATATTTGTGGCAACACAATGTTTATTGCTAATTTTTATTTTATTATTTTTTTTTATGAAGAAAATAAATATTTAATCCATCCACGGTGAGAGAATTTATAACAAGTCCAGGCCAGTTTATCGGGCGCGCATACATTTTGCAAAGGGGGTTCTTTATTTGTCAAACTAAAGCGCTATTGTCAAAGTGTTGACAGATTCGAGCGATTTCTTAGAAAATGAAATTATTTGCATAGAATTTTATCATGGGTGAAGTGTAAATAGTTTCGCAAGAAGCTTTGAAAATATACCTATACATATGTATGTAGGAACGGGAAAATTCCAACAACTGCACAGGGAGATTGTGTTTGGATAATTTGGACAAAGTTACGATTAAAAAGCGACCCACATTATTACTTTGTTGTTTACAATTCTACATTAAAAACAAATTATTTCATTGCGTCACTTCAGTTCGGGGAATATACCAACCGCAAATGTTAGAACAAATAAAATACCAGTGCCGCATAATCTGATTATTATTCAGTGTAACAAAAATATATTAAAAAAATAACGACTTAACAAGTAAGATTGTAACGTAAATGTATACGTATCTGAATATAAATAAAAAATGGTGTTACAATATGATATACAAATTATTATTTCTAGGAGACTGCAGTACAGTAACTTCATACCCCCACATTACTGTTGGAATAAGTACTGAGAGAACTAACTATCCAAAATAAAGCCAAAAATCTATACGCAAACAGTTCTCAATCTATTACACTGTACAACAAAATTGAACTTTTTTTTAAATTACAAGAAACCCCGCACAGATTATGAAAAAGGACCGAAAAAAAGAAGACACGTGTATCGGCGTTTTGAAAGTTTATGTCGGAAAGTAACCCAAATAGACGTGGCAAGTTCCGCCCATTTCTACAGGTTTTGAAATATTCGACATCAGATTCCTTGGAATCCTTGCATTTAAGGTATAAAGTGTCTTTGGCAATATTACTGACAACAATGCGAGGTATCTTTTCATGAAAAAAAAATTAACCCACATGCGAGTCACTAAAGGGGTCTTTTTGGTCATTTTTTTCAAAAACGTTTTAAAACTCCTTTAAAATAAGATCGTATCAGATCAAAATATTCTACAAAATTATATGTCATAAAATTAAAATTATCCTGATGACTTTATTTTAGTTTATAGTACTAAAATACGTAATTTTACAAAGTCCGATCTGGGTTGTCAATATTTTCCCTATATATATTCACCATAGATATTTCAAAAACAGTTTGGATAGAGCACACACAATCTTCTGAATGAATTTATTATGAAAAAACATCAACAAAATATATTTTGTGACCGCAGATAACGAAAATGTAAATAAAAACGGTAGAATATGGTCCTAAATCATCAAAAGCTTCGGGAGATGTTAAATATTATAGCTACAAATTTCATTTGTTCAGAGACTCATAATGAAATTTGATTGGGAACATTTCTTCTTTTGACACAATCTCCAAAAACTGAGATATTTAAGGAGATTTTGACTCAGTATGGAATACATTTTAATTCAAAGTCTAAAAGAACAAATAATTTCTACCTATAATATCTTATTTTGTAACGTCATTTTCTTAACAAAGTATTTTACATGGATATCTAGTTTGTTCCGTGATTTATAGTGAAATTTTGTGTAGAATATTTCTTCTTTTAACACCTTTTGTCTAAAACTAAATTTCATGTTACTTTCATGCATCAACTCGAAAAAAGAAAAAAAAAATTATTTGGGTGTTTTGTTGGCAAACTTGATGTATATATTTTCTTGATATATATTGCAAATACATATTTCATTTATTCGGCGACTTATATTGAAATTTGATGGAGATTAATTTTGTCTTTGACGTCTTCTATCTAGAATGAAGTTTTGTGGGACAAAACTTAATAAACTCAGATAAAGTACAACATTAACCCTAAAACGTGATTTTCTTTTGGCAGATTCCTGGCGTTTATGTACGATTTAGAGTTTTGGTGTATTCGGGGACCTGTAGTAAAATTTTACGAAAAATAATTTTGTAGAATATTTTGATCTGATACGATCACATTTAAAAGGAGTTTTAAAACGTTTTTGAAAAAAGGGACCAAAAAGACGCCTTTTGTGACTCACATGAGGGTAATTTTTTTTAATAAAAAGATACCCCGCGTTGTTGTCAGTAATTTTGCCAAAGACACTTTATACCTAAAATGCAAGGATTCCAAGGAATCTGATGTCGAATATTTCAAAACCTTAAGAAATGGGCGGAACTTGCCACGCCTATTTAGGTTACTTCCCGACGTAAACTTTCAAAACGCCGATACACGTGTCTTCTTTTTTTGGTCCTCTTTCATGACCTGTGCGGGTTTTCTTGTAATTTAAAAAAAAGTTCGATTTTGTTGTACAGTGTTATTAACCCTAAATGTTTGAACTTTTGTGGGGAGATACCGAAATAAGTGGATCGACATAGTCTATCTTCGGATTTGACGTAAGTTTGGAAAAACGTGTACAAAGTACTAAGATAGTTGGTTGCAGTAGAGATTTTACAGCTATAGGCTAATTATCCCAGTCAGTATGGACTTAAAAAAATTACACAGTCGTCATATGAGCCGCGAGAAGTAAACATGTACCTCAATTGCATATATGCAAACAATTTGCACGGTGCTCTTGAAACAAAATTAATTGGAATGTAAGCACCTTCCATTCCTGAAACGTTTTTGTGGATTCTGAAACTACAATGTTCATAGATGAGAACAAGTAAAAAAGTATCAGTTGGTTTTGCCGACAGAGATATACTCTCAGCATGTGTGGAGTGAAACACATTTGGGCGTATGAACCGACACAAAATGGAGTGGATTAAAGATCAAAAATTTGCGGAAATATCGATAGATAGGACTTTTTTATCATACTTGCCTGGAAGTTGCTTCAACAAAAAACTAATTGATTCGGGAGCAGGTCTCAAAAAGAATTTATCCGAAATGTTGTGTCGGAGTTACCCGAAGGAGTGGACAAATATAGTCCATATTTGAACCTGATCTATATCTGGTAGATATATTATGATGTACAAAGTATGGACCAAATCGGTCACTCCCTTCAAGAGTTATCGTGTGCACAATTTTTCCGAACATTTTTGAACTTTTGCTGGGGAGGTACCAGAAGGAGTGGACTGATATGGCTTTTCTTCGAAGGCCAAATTTTGGAGCAAATCGGCAGATCCGTTAGAGAATTATCTTGCGCTTCAACCACTACACACGCTGTCATAGGGGTTTTTTGCAACTTTCAGGCTATTTTCTCCGAATGTATGGACTTGCCCCTGATGAAACTTATACCGTCGTATAGAGGGGAGTGAATATAAGTTGATACAACAAAAATCAAAGCGATCCGAGAGCAGCTTCTAAACTGTACTTTTCCGAAATTTTGTGTGGGAGGTACCCGAAGCAGTGGACCGATTGATTGAGTCCATATTGGAACCTTATCTAAGTCTGGTAGAAATTTCACGATGTGCAAAATATGAACCAAATCGGTTAATTCCTTCAAGAGTTATCGTGTGCACAATTTTTCCGAACATTTTCGAGCTTTTGAGGGGGTGGTACCGGAAGGAGTGGACCTATATAGCCCATCTTCGAACTTAAACTAAGTTTGGACAAAATATTACGAAAGCCAAATTTTGGATCGAATCGGTTGATCCGTTCGAGAGTTATCGTGCGCTCCAGCCAGACAGACAGACGGACATTGCTTAATCGACTCCAAATTATCTGAAACACATTTCGTCCAAACATACTTGGGTTCAAAAACCATTATTTCGATGAGTCCCATTTTGCCCGTATGAAAGTGTATATACCCTCGTTAGCATAAATGCTGAGGGTATAAAAATAACGACTTACCAAGTAAGACTATAACGTAAATGTGTACATACCCGAAAATAAGTAAAAATTTGAGTTACAACATGATATACAAATTATTATTTCTAGGAGACTGCAGTTTGAACTTTTGTGGGGAGATACCGGAATAAGTGGATCGACATAGTCTATCTTCGGAATTTACGTAATTTTGGAAGAACGTGTACGAAGTACGAAGATATTTGGTTGCACTAGGGTTTTTACAGCTTTAGGATATTTATCCAAGTCAGTATGGAATAAAAAAATTACCCTGTCGTCATATGAGCCGCGAGAAATGAACATGTACCTCAATTACATATATGTAAACAATTTGCACGGTGCTCTTGAAACAACTTTAAATGGAATGTGCTTACACCAGGAAAGTTTTTGCGGATTCTGAAACTACAAAGTTCATAGATGAGAAAAATTAAAAAACAAAAAAATCGTCGGAGCGCCTTTTAAATAAATCGCGATTAAAAATGTTTTTTTTTTCATTTTCACGATTTTGCTTGGAAACTGCACGTTGACCTTTATGATATTTTTGTAAGTTTTACCGTTATCGAGATACACAAGTTCAAATTGGGACAATGCATTGACTGTATCGCTTCCTTATAACACGATGTCATACATGGTGCGCCTTAACTAACTTTAAGCGAAAACCGCTTACACCTGGGCAGTTTGAAACAGATTTTGAAACAGCAATGTTCATATGTGAGAAGATGGATTTTTAAATAAATCGCGGTCAAAAATTCACATTTTTATACCCTCAGCATTTATGCTAACGAGGGTTATACACTTTCATACGGGCAAAATGTGCCTCATCCAAATAATGGTTTTAGACCCCAAGTATGTTTGGACGAAATGTGTTTCAGACAATTTGGAGTCGATTTAGCAATATCGGTAAACTCCTTCAGGTACCTCTCCCACAAAAGATCGAAAATGCTCGCAAAATTTGTGCGCACGACAACTCTTGAATGGAGTAATAGATTTGATCCATACTTTGTACACCGTGAAATTTCTACCAAACTTAGATGAGGTTCCAATATGGACTCAATCGGCCCACTCCTTCGGGTACCTCCCACACAAAATTTCGGATATTCAGATTAGGACCTGCTCTCGAATCGCTTTGATTTTTGTTGCATCAACTTGTATTCACTGCCCCCCATACGACGGTACAAGTTTCATCAGGGGCAAGTCCATACTTTCTGAGAAATAGCCTGAAAGATGCAAAAAGCCGATATGATACCGTGTGTGGAGTGGCCGATGTAATCCATACTTTGCACATCCTAATATATCTACCAGATATAGACCAGGTTCGAATATGGACTATATTTGTCTACTCCTTCTGGTACCTCTCACACAAAATTTAGGATAAGTTCACTTTAAGACCTGCTCTCGAATCACTTTGGTTTTTGTTGAAGCGATTTGCATTCGCTACCTCCATTACGACAGTAAAGGTTTTTTTCAGAGGTAAGTCCATATTTCTTAGGAAAACAGCCCGAAAGATGTAAAAAAATCCTATGTCACCATATTTGGCTGTCGGAGAGCACTATAACTCTCGAACTGTTCAACCGATTTAGTCCAACATTTGGTCTTCGTCATATTATATCCAAACATAGTTTCATGGGGCAATACCGGTCCACAACTTCCGGTACTTCCCCCTATTTTTAAAAAATGTCGCTAAAATGCTAGGACTATATTACCTTAATGAGGCAACCAATTTGGTCCAAACTTTGGATCTCCTAATATTTTGTCAAAATTTAGTTTAACTTCTAAAATCGGTCCTCCCTAAAGGTACCTCCCCCAATATTTGTGTCTTAGTGCAGTTAATTCCTAATTCACATTTTTGTCGGCAAGTTTAAATGTCCAAAAAGGGCCACAAAATTCTGTCCGAATAATCACTACGCTATAGTTTATTCCATTGAAATATAAAAAAGTTTACGCACAAATCGATTTTAAAAATATAATTTTTTGAAAAAACGTATGAAATGAAATTTTTTTTCAAAAATTGTTTTTTCTTGCTCGAATTAATAAGTATAAGCCTACTAATAACTATAATAATATTTATTTCATTCAAATATTTATTTCATTCAAATATTGAAAAAGGCCATGCACAAACCACTTTGAAAAAATTTTAAATTTTTTGTTTTTTTTTAAATATATCTTTAAATAAAATCGTTTACGACATTTTTACGATTCTCAGAATTCAATAAAATTAGTGAGAAATAAATGTTATGTCAGTTTAATTATCTCATGTGACACTATAGTTTATTTTCAATTGTATATCTGCTTACCGTGACTTCAAATAATTGTCCATAATTTTGATAAATTCAAATTTTAAAATCATTTTGTGCGTGAGGTTTTTTCACCGAAACACCTTATAATTATGATTTTATGTAATCTTATGACAAAACTCATCACGTTATGATACAGGGATATGAGGTTGTAAAAAAGTCATAACCCTATTGTACAAGTTTTGAGATATATAAGTTTAAGTTGGGAAATTGCAGTAATGACATTGTTTTATAAGGAGACGATACAGTCAGTGAATTGTCCCAATTTGAACTTCTATATCTCAAAAATGGTAAAACCTAAAACCTCTGTGGTCACGAAACTTTTCCACCTGACTGAACATATTTCTTATATTAGAAGAGATAAAATTGTGAAAGGAAACTTATTATTCCATTATTAAAAAATTCGTCCCGGCCGAACTTAACGACTTTTTAGCTGTTTTTTAATTTATTTAACTAACTAATTAATTTATAATTTATTTTACTAATTATGCGGTTATACACGTATGAATGAAACCGAAAATGGGTTAAAGAATTTGACTACTGAAAAGAATAACAAAAATACAAAATAAACATGTTTTTTTAAGAAGTTAAGAATCCAATGAATCCGAGTTTCACCCATTCAGAATTCGCGAAGTGTTAACTTATTCTTTATAGCATGATTGAAATTCTTTAAAATAAAGTGTTTTAGGAGGGATCCCATATAGTCGACCATTAAAATAAATTTTCGTGGAAGCTGTATTGGCATCAATCTAAAAAAACGGGGAAAATGGTTTGAAGCAAAAATGTTTTTTTATGTTCTCTTCCGATTTCTGGCTTAACCATACATTTTATAGACCTCTGTCCAAAAAAAGAATCACAGAATACTTCATGGGCAACATGATACTAATGTATGATTTTTCTATTTATCCACTGTATCCACCCAAAATTTTGAAGCCGGAATTTCGGGGTTTTCTGAATTTTTTTATCAATCCGGACGCGCAACAGAATATTATTCCAAACTCATAATAGGATTACAGAAGTCGTTATTTTACGTCGTTTGGTGTACATCTCATGAATGTGCTCCTTACAGTATCCTAGTAATTGGAGTCTAAAGGCCGATATTTGATGCGTAAATTTTCCTAAAAAACTTATTTTTTGCGTTTAAAATTTACAAGTATCATTCAATTTCCTTTGGACACGTGAATTTAGTTTTTTTACGCGACGGATCAAATAAGCCCTTCCGCGATCGTGCACTAAAACCACGGATATAGATACATTGGCAATAGGAAAATCAGTAAAAATATATTTTGACAAATCCGCGTACTAAACCGCGATTTTCTTTAAATTTTTTTATATAAATGGATTTATACGCGATTAAAATATTTGCGAAAACGCGTGTCGTAAATTACAGAGATACGCAAGTAATATGGATCTTTTATGCAAAATATAATGTGGAGGCACATCCGCGGTTCTTAAAGAATATACTTGAAATAGATGTATATTGACGTATTTTTGATGGGCGCTAATGAAACCTAATGTTCATCAAAATCGTATCACATTGCGCGACTTTTAACCACTTTAAGGTTTTTTTGCATTGTGAGTAGCAACTGACGGCACACAATGGCCGCTGACTGAAATATATATTGGAATAATATTTTAACAATAAGTTTTTTCTCTTTTGTTGTTGCTATAATATGCAATTTTTAAAGCCAATGTTTATAATTTTAGTTTCATATATTTTATGCGTTATCTACGTATTATATACGTATTTTTAATATATTTTTTAGAGGTTTATACGGATTCTGAGGTAGTATAATTTATATATTTGCTCCCAATTTTTTTTGATTTTCCACGAAAATAAAAACAAATTTTTGAAATTATGGTGCATCTACGGATGTACATATATCAAATGCTGTGACTGATATATGCATACATTTTCTCAATACAAAAATATGAAATTTTAAAATATTTTTTTCTTTATAGGAGTATAAAAACCGCTATAACTTTTGCGCGAACAGATTTAAACCCAGAATTTTTTTCTTAACCTCTGTACCAAAAATCGTAGCACATCTAATTTTTTTCAAATGGAATTGTAAAAGATTGGTTAATTTTCTCCAAAGTGTCCGATTTGACTTGGACTGCCCCATATACACTTTTAAGATCACGTGATTATTTCGCCATAAATTACTATTACTATATTCCAAGCAGAGCAACACAAAACATAGACTAAAGCAAACTTTAAAAGAAATTAAATCATTTTGCCAAACGAAAACCACCACTACATCTACCATACAATATATACATACATATGTATTTATGTTGGGTTAATATAAAATTGTAATGAACAAAGTTTCCGAACTTTGTCCGTCTGGCTTTAAAGGAAAAAAAACTATACCGAAATTAGTTTTATAAAGAAAAGAGAGAATTGAAAATGAACTCTCATATCTTCTCCACTAAATTACCGCTCTGTATTAATATTATACAAATTAATACAATTCAAAATCTAAAAGAATTGCCTAGTGAAGAATACAAAATAGAAAAACAAGCAGGGCCAGACAGCCTTCCTTCAATTATTTTAATACATGCAATAACAGTAAATTGTTCCACTACGTAATTTTTTTTTTTTTTTTTTTTGTTTTAATGAAAGCAAAAATATAATTGTGACACAGACACTTCCGATGTCTGGTCTCAATGGCTTTTGTGCTTTATGCGGGATCAACTTAATAAAATCGTTATTATTGCGGTTGATAGACTAGGCGGCAATATAATAGCTTTATTTCAAGAATAAAATGTTCAAAAGAAATTGATAAAAAAATAGTATTGTGATTGCATAGGGTATATTATTTGGGTGTGATAAATAAATTAGGTTTTATGGGCACGGATATGACTAGATGTGGACTTTGTAATCTAAAATTTCTAAAAATGTCAACATTTTCTAAATTTCCTGTTCTTAAAATGGTCAATCTTCAAAAGACCACGAAGGACATAGGACAATTTTCTCGTAGCAATTAATGGAACATTCTTGTTATGAACGCCTTCTAAAGGCATATCGAACATGGTAAAAAACGAATCCTACAAAAATTTATGATAATCAGACCAGTAGTGCGATTCTCTAACACATTTTTTGAGTTACCGACACAAATCGGTAAAATTAAAATGCTTATAATTTCGGTAATTAACGATATTTTTCGGTAATTTAGCGACGAATGAAAAGTAGTCGTAAAGTTCTGCCAATAGCAAGAGTGTTGTCAACTTTTATTTGAACTTTTCATTCATAATTTTGCGTTTTAATGTTAACGATTTTTGTCGGTAACTCAAAAAATGAGTTAGAGAATCGCACTACAGATTTTGAAATTGCTCTAATATGCATATATGTCCAATTATAGGTAATTGGATTCCTAGTTTATACACGCAGAAAAATATATGTTAGAAATATGCTTGGATCCAAACAAATATTTGTTTTGGACTGATTGCAAACAAATATATGTTTGCAACATTTTGTAACATATCTCAATTTTATATGTTTGGGTACGAATATATTTTTTATGTTAGACCATATCTTTATGGGGGAGAGGATTTTGGTCAAAGAGAGTAACAACAGGGCTCTCGCAGCTGCGGAATGCTGGTTTATAATAAAAAGCTATGTGCATGGTGTAATAGCCCAGCTAACAATTTTTTCCGATTTTTTTTCGAATTCGGAACGAAACTCTGCACAAGTATGCGATTCTGATGTCGAATTCGTTCAGAAATCGGAACAAAATTGTGTGAAGGTGCCCACGAATTCGGAAAGTTTTATCGGAAAAAAATCGGAAGGAATATTAGAGTTTCTTTCCGAATTCTGAACGAATTCGCAAAAAAACTCGAATGAAAAAAGGGAAATTTTAAGTGAATTTTCGATTATCTGCACAATTTCGGAAAAAACTCGGAAAAAATTCGGAAGATTATCGTATGTTTGATCCGATATTCGGAAAAAGATCGGAAAATTATCGGATGTTTGATCCGATATTCGGTAAAAAATCGGAAGATTATCGGATGTTTGATCCGATATTCGGAAAAAAATCGGAAGATTATCGGATGTTTGATCCGATATTCGGAAAAAAATCGGAAGATTATTGGATGTTTGATCCGATATTCGGAAAAAAATCGGAAGATTATCGGATGTTTGATCCGATATTCGGAAAAAATCGGAAGATTATCGGATATTTTATCCGATATATGGAAAAAAATCTGAATATTTTCGTAAGGTTTTATCCGAAAATCGGAAAAAATTCCGGTGATTTATATTTCGGAAAATGTTCGGATGTTTAATGCGAATTTTTTTATTCTTTATTTCATCATCTTCACAAGTTGGATTTAATAGTATTCATTGCTGCTGCCCGCTGATATTGTGTGTTTGCAAAATTATAAAACACAACTTTTCCTAATAAAGTTTCCATGTGTCATCACGATGTTGTTCTTTATTTGGCGAATCTAAAATAGAATTAACAATATTTGTTATTATAAACAGCTTTTTACAAAATGTGTATGCAAACTTCCAATTTTAATTTGTTTTAAAACACACAATTTGTTCCCCTACGTCTTACTCACTTAACTGCTGCGAAATAACTAAAAAACAAGGTACAGCATGCAAACAAAGCAAAGAAATTTCCCTTGTCGCTGGCGTTGTTTGTATACAATCAACTCTCAACCAGAGTTCGGGATTTTTGCTCGCGAGAAAAATACACAGATCAAAAATTCTTTCAGATTATGTGCAGAGTACTCGGAAACTAATCGGAAAGAAAACAAATCAAAATTTCCCTTCCGAGATTGTGCAGAGCACTCGGAAAATAATCGGAAAGAAAGGTTACGAAATCTCGGAAAAAAATCTGATATCAGAGCCATCGACAAAAATTGTTGGCTGGGAGGTGACGCAGAAGTTTTGTGATGTGTATGCGTAAAAGACGTTTGTTTCGTGCTTTGTTGTTGTTAACCAACGTAGCATGCGAATAGGAAAAGAAAAAATTGTATTAATTATGTTGGTCTTTTTATACCCTCAGCATTTATGCTACACTTTCATACGGGCAAAATGTGCCTCATGGAAATAATGGTTTTAGACCCCAAGTATGTTTAGACGAAATGTGTTTCAGACAATTTGGAGTTGATTTAGCCATGTCTGTCCGTCTGTCTGTCTGGCATGAGCGCACGATAACTCTCGAACGGATCAAGCGGTTCGGTCCAAAATTTGGCTTTCGTAATATTTTGTCCAAACTTAGTTTAAGTTCGAAGATGGGCTATATCGGTCCACTCCTTCCGGTACCTCCCCCACAAAAGTTCGGAAATGTTCGGAAAATACTTCTTGAGAAAACAGCCTGAAACGTGTAAAACCCTTACCACACCGTATGCAGTGGCTGGAGAGCTAGAACCGAATACTGCGTTCGTCCACACTTTGGATATCGTAATATTTCTTCGAATATTAGATAAAATTCAAAGGTGGTGCTTATAGGTCCACTCCTTCCGGTACCTCCCCCACGAAGATTCTTTGGAAATTTTTACCGAAGGTTTTCCTAGTGGCCCTGTTTACAGCAATATTATGTTTTTCGTAGGCATGTATGGTACAAAAGCCCTATCTATCGATATCCACCGCAAATTCTTGAGCTTTAATCCAATCCATATTTTTGTCGGTTCATACGACCAACATTTTGGAAACCAAAATAAATACATACGTTTTTTTGTTTGGGAAAATAGTGTTTCACTCCACACAGGCTGAGGGAATATCTCTGTCGGCACTTTTTTACTTGTTGTTCTAACAACTTGTATTCGCCGTCCCTATTACGACGGTCCAAGTTTTTTCAGGGGCAAGTCCATACTTCCTGAAAAAATGGCCTGAAAAATGTAAAAACCCGCTATTGCACCATGTGCTGTGGATGGAGCGCGTGGTAACTCTCAAACGGGTAAATCTATTCGATCCAGAATTTGGCAATCGTAATATTTTGCCCAAAGTTAAATCAGGTTCTAAGATGGCCTCAGTGGTCCACTTCTTTGGGTACATCCCCCTCAAAAGTTCAAAACTTTTCGCTAAAACGGTGCTCACGATAACTCTCGAAGGCATTAACCGATTTGGTCCATACTTTGGGCATCGTAATATTTTTACGAGACATAGATCAGGATAGAATATGGGCAATATATGTCAACTCCTGCGGATACCTCCCACACCAATTTTCGGAAAAGTGCAGGTTAGGACCTCCTCTCCAATAGTTTTGATTTTTCTTGCAACAGGTAGCACTCAAGGCCCCTATTACAATGGTACACATTTTTTTCAATTCTTGAGAAAATGGCCCGAAAACTGTAAAAACCCATACCGAATACTGGACCACACTTTGCATATCGTAATATTTCTTCGAATATTATAACGACTTCCGCCACAAAAGTTCGAAAATATCCGCTAAAATGGTAAGCGCAATATTTCATAAACGGAGCAACCAATTTGGTCCAAACTTTGGATCACGAAATATATTGTCCAAACTTAGATTATGTCCTATCTGTCCATTTACTAGGGTACCACCTACACAAATGAGCAACATTTTTGTTTAAGTGCGGTTAAGGGTATGTGCGAGGATCCTTTGGAATTTTTTACGGAAGGTACTCATAGTATCCCTGTTTATAGCGATAATATGTTTTTTGATGATATGTCCATGTTTCCTGATATAATGGTCCTATCGAGAGAAATGACTCCATAAAAAGACACACTTCCAATATGGACTATGTCGGTACATTTCATTTGGGAGCTACCTCCCCAGCAAAATTTTTGAGATTTTAACCTAATCCAGATATTTGTCCGCAAGTTCATACACCAAAAATTCTAAAGACCCTCTAAATACATAGGTTTTTTGGGAAATAGATGTTTCAATTCACACAGGCTGAGGGTATACCTCTGTCGGCAAAGCCGACTGATACTTTTTTACTTGTTAAGATAGAAATTTATAATTGTATATAGAAGTTTCTATTAGGATGTTTGGTATTGAAAATGGTCTATATCGGTCCACGCTTTGATATAGCCCCCATAGAACGGTACCTCCCGATTTTCGATATTTTGAAGGTTTTAGCCTCATTATAACACTGAAATAGTTGACATTTGGTATTTAGTTTTCGTTGTGACTATAAAACTTTCTACCTGTCGGTATAGGTCCACGTTTTCATATAGCCCCTAGAACGGTACCTCCCAATTTTCGATATTTTGAGGTTTTTTCCTCAATATCATACCGAAATGGCTGAAATGTGATAGTTAGTCCTCGTTGTGGGTATACAACTTTCCACCAGAAATTTGTCTGTATGGAGGTACCGTTCTATGGAGGCGATATGAAGACGTGGACCTAGTCTTCATATAGCCCCCATGTATTTTCAAGGTTTTAGCTTCCATACCCCACCGAAATGACATAGAATTTGGCATCTAGTCCTCGTTGGGGGTATTCAACCTTCCTCCAGAAATTGGTCTGTATAGGTCCACGTCTTCACATAGCCCCCATAGAACGGTAGCTCACATTTTCTGTTTGTTCAAGGGTTTAGCCTCAATATACCACCAAAATGGCTGAAATTTGGTATTTAGTCCTCGTTGGGAGTATACAACTTTCCACCAGAAATTTGTCGCCATAGAACTGTAGTCCCAATAGAACTGTAGCTTCCAATTTGCGTTATTTTGATGATTGTGGCCTCAATATCCCAACGAAATGGCTAAAATTTTGTGTTTAATGTTCGTTCGTGGTATAATACGTTTCACCAGCAATGGATGTAGGTCTTCATATAGCCCCCACAGAACCGCACTCACGTTGGATAGAAAAACTCCACACACCAAATTTTCAGTATAAAGTGATTATCATCATTTAAAATATTATTCTCTTTCAAGAAATTACCCTGCGTTTACACATGACAGGACAGCTGAGTTCATGTATTGATTGTCAAAAACCCAAAACTTGCCTGTGTGACGTAGGCGTCCCGACAAGTGCAAAAACAGTTGTAAAATTATGAATGAAAATCATCAATTTATTTTTGTTTTTGGTTCAAATATTTTTATGTTCATATTCTTTTATTTTCAACACAGTTCAATTAAAATTTCACTTCTTTTTTACAAAAATGTCAAAAAATTTTTAACCCCACTGCCTGTGAAAAAATGATGGACAGCTGCGAGACAAACGACAAATGTATGTATGGGTTAGTAAATCAGAGTTGTATTCTTAGACAAATTTTCTGGCCGAACTTAACGCCGTTCTTACATATTTTAAATATAAATATATGAGAAACTATATCCCACGAACATCCCTGAAGGACATAGGGCACTTTTCTAGTATTAGTGAGTGCAGTCCGATATTTTCTAGTTCTTTTATATGGGACCTTCTTGTTATCAACTTGTTTAAAATGCATGTCGAACTTTAAACCACTTTTGCGGATGATTTACATGACAGAAAGACTTTGAAAATTAAAGTTAATATAAAGTATTGCCTGGCACATATATGTTTATGCATTGAACTTTCAAAATTTACCATCATGCCTAAAGTGAATTACTATCACTTTCCACCCAACAATTATAAACCACCTTTCCTTATTTGCAACGACAAGCACCTTAACGTTAATAACAGTAATAGCTGTGAAACGTGACTCTGTAGGAAAATTCTACAGATAATTTATTCTTATTATTTACATATTCAAAATCATGCAAATAAAGTGTACACTCGGTTGCAAGATAAGAGTCCCATAAGAAATGTTAAGATTTTCTATTTAAAGAAACTTTAAATACAGAAACCTGTGTGGAGCAATAGGTTAAATTATTTCATGGGAATAAAATGCTGACATTATAATTTTGTAATATTTTTTAATGCTAATTTAAATCACAAAAATAATTTCTCTTAATTCATCATACCCTTGCCCATGTTTGCCCTTCTAATTCTTGAGTCGTAAAGAATTCCACAACCAAATAATGATTTCATGAAGCACTAACTATTTACAAGTCAACCCACTGATCCATTATACAAAAAAGGATATAATAAGAAATAATTATACGACCACCAAAGGTCGATAAATAGGAAAAAAATGCAAATGTTATATTTTTGAAATATTTATGGAGAGTCTATTTTAATTTCACCACGCTACTCATGTTTATTTTGCCAATTGGCAGGTTTGAACATATCTTAAAGACCTACAGGAAAATAGCAAATCCTTGAAGACAACAATGTGAGTTCGACGACATTTCTACACAAATGGAGGACATGATAAGGTAATTTGATAAATAAAATCCTCATATTATTTGTGAAGTAATTTTGCTTTATCTACACCGAAAAAAATTTGTAGCCATTTGATAAAAAAATTCAAAGATTCAATTAAAATTTTATGGATTTTCCGGCGATAAAAAATTGTCATATTGACAAAATTCGATAAAAATGTTCGATCACAAATTAAAAGTACATTTTGATAAAATAAAATTCTCATATTGAATAAAATATTTTTCGAATTTATTTTGAACTGTTAAAATATTTCACATATTGACAAAAATGTTTATCAAAATATTCCACATTATGCTTGATAAAAACAAAATATTTTATTGATTAAAAAAAATGTTGAACGTATTTTTTTCCATCGATAAAAAAATGTTCATATTTACAATTATTTTGTTGTTTTCAAAAGCCACAAAAAAAGATACATACACACACATTTATAAAAGGTGGTGGCTATTTATTTAATTGAAACGTATAGAAATTCCAAACACAAAAGCAACACCAGACACATAGGTACTTACAAAATAACAAATTCAAGAAATAACAGATGAAAGAAACAACGGAATGGACTAATTAAAAACAGAAGTAAATAATTATTCAGTGCCACACTTCTATTTTAATAAAAGGAAACAAATAAATCAATTTTAAATATAAAAAACAGGGAACATCGATCTCGTTAGTTGTGAAATAAAACACATTATTCTGCCACATTGGAAATCATCAGCGGAAAATGGGTATTTCAAATATTGAAACGTATTGATGTTATTACCAATATCAAATGCGGTTGATTCTTTGTCCAATAAAATATTCTTATTCTCCTTTTTCAGATACGTGGATTCAGTTATAAAATGAAGTTCCAGTCATAAAATGTATTGGACATTTAATTTACTTGAAAAGCACCTTTATTTATAAGAAAACACAAACACTCATTTATTTCAGCACTACCGATCCACACATGACGACTGCTTTAAAGCAGCGTCGCACTGTGTCGCAAGTTCATATAAACTGTGGCCAAAAATAGAAGGAGTTATCGTAGGTGCATCAATTTTGGTACACCACTTATTGTTGACTTACAATCTCGAGAACAAAAAACTGAGATGTTCGGTTAGAGATGGACAGTGGGTAAATACCCAATGGGTAAATACCCGGCAAATTGGGTAAATACCCATTTGTGGGTATTTATTTGGGTATTTACTATATTGAATCACTAATACAACATCTTAGACCCTATTTCTGGATTTAGGTTATGAAATCGATTCAAAATGGATAGTTTAACAATACTTTAAATAAGTGGGTAAATACTTGGGTAAATACCCGAGTGTTGAGTAAAAACTCATTAACTGCCGAACCACTTGATGTAGGTTGACAAAACTTGGCACAAATCTTACTTATGTCAAAAGAACTTTTGGTACTGAACATGGGGTCTCTGGGTCCATGTTTTGATATAGCCCCCATATAACTGTACCTCCCGATTTAAGGTATTTTTTGTCTATTAGCCACATTTTACAATAATATTAGCTGTAGCTTGGCACAGTGAGTTCTCAATATGTAGAAAATATCCTTGCAAAAATTTGTCAACATAGATCCACGTTTTCTAATAGCCCCCATATAAGTGTACCCCGATTTCGAGTATTTACCCAAATGTTGGGTAAAAACTCTTTAACTGCCGAACCACTTGACGTAGGCTGACAAAACTTGGCATAAATCAATCTTACTTATGTCAAATGAACTTTTGGTACTGAACATGGGGTCTCTGGGTCCATGTTTTGATATAGCCTCCATATATCCGTACCTCCCGATTTAAGGTATTTTTTACTTATTAGCCTTATTATACAATCATATTGGCTGAAATTTGGCATAGTGAGTTCTCAATATATAGAAAATACACTTGTAAAAACTTGTCAACATAGGTCCACGTTTTCTAATAGCCCCCATATAAGGGTACCCCGATTTCGAGTATTTACCCAAATTTTGGGTAAAAACTCTTTAACTGCCGAACCACTTGACGTAGGCTGACAAAACTTGGCATAAATCTTTCTTATGTCTAAAGAACTTCTGGTACTGAACATGGGGTCTCTGGGTTCATGTTTTGATATAGCCCCCATATAGCCGTACCTCCCGATTTAAGGTATTCTTAATCTATTAGCCACACGTTACAACCAAATTGGCTGTAATTTAGCACAGTGAGTCCTCAATGAGTATAAAATATCCTTGCAAACATTTGTCAGTGTAGGTCCACGCTTTCTTATAGCCCCCATATATGGGTACCCCGATTTCGAGTATTTACCCAAATATTGGGTAAAAGTCCTTATCTGCCGAACCACTTGACGTTGGCTGACAAAATTTGGCTAAAAACTTTTTTATACCAATAGTATTAAATGTATTGAAAATTGAGTCCCTGGGTCCATGTTTTGGTATAGCCCCCATATAGCCGTAACTCCCGATTTAAGGTATTTTTCATCTATTAGCCACATTTTACAACCAAATTGGCTGTAATTTGGCACAGTGAGTCCTCAAGGAGTATAATATATCCTTGCACATATTTGTCAACGTAGGTCCACGTTTTCCTGTAGCCCCCATATAAGGGTACCCCGATTTCGAGTATTTACCCAAAAGTGGGTAAAATCTCATTAACTGTCGAACCCCTTGACGTTGGCTGACAAAATTTGGCTCAAAACTTTGTTATATCAATAGTAATAAAGGTATTGAAAATGGAGTCCCTGGGTCCACTTTTTGATATAGCCGTACCTCCCGATTTCAGAAACCCATATTAGGGCTACAAGAAAACGTGGACCTACGTCGACAATTTTTTGCAAGGATATTTTATACATATTGGGAACTCACTGTACCAAATTACAGTCAGTGTGATTGTAAAATGTGGCTAATAGTTAAAAATACCTTAAATCGGGAGGTACGGCTATATGGGGGCTATATCAAAACATGGACCCAGGGACTCCATTTTCAACACCTTTATTACTATTGATATAACAAAGTTTTGAGCCAAATTTTGTCAGCCAACGTCAAGGGGTTCGACGGTTAATGAGTTTTTACCCACTTTTGGGTAAATACTCGAAATCGGGGTACCCTTATATGGGGGCTACATGAAAACGTAGACCTACGTTGACAAATATGTGCAAGGATATATTATACTCCTTGAGGACACACTGTGCCAAATTACAGCCAATTTGGTTGTAAAATGGGGCTAATAGGTTAAAAATACCTTAAATCGGGAGGTACGGCTATATGGGGGCTATATCTAAACATGGACCCAGAGACCCCATGTTCAGTACCAGTTCAGTACGAAGTTCTGTTGACATAAGAAAGATGTAGGCCAAATTTTGTCAGCCTACGTCAAGTGGTTCGGCAGTTAATAAGTTTTTACCCAACACTTGGGTAAATACTCGGGTATTTACCCAAGTATTTACCCACTAGTTTAAAGTATTGTAAAACTATCCATTTTGAAACGAATTTACAACCTAAACCCAGGAATGGGGTGTAAAATGTTGTATTTGCCATTCAATATAGTAAATACCCAAATAAATACCCACAAATGGGTATTTACCCACCGTGTGGGTATTTACCGGGTAAATACCCGGTAAGTACCATCTCTATGTTCGGTCCACGTTTTGATATAGCCTCCATAGAACCGTGCCTCCCGATTTTGGGTATTTTGAAAGTTTTAGTCACAATAACCAAATGAAATGATAGAAATTTGGTGTTTAGTCTTCGGCAGAGATACAAAACATTCCAACAGAGAATTGAAAGCTTCTCGTTAGTTTTGACATAGCCCTCCACGTTTTGACATTGAGAAGGAAATGCAAAAACAACTCAGTGGGCGCCCTCACTATACTGTCTTTGCAAAGAAGGGCGTCCCTGCTTTAAAGCAGCGTCAGGCCCCTTAGTTTTCTATTGCATACTTTAGGGGGTGTCATTGTGTGAGTGCATGCTTTTTTAATGGGTTGAATTCTGTGTGTGGAGAGAGCAACGTTAAATGAGCGCACGCGGGAGCTCTCTCGCCTGACGCTGCTTTAAAGCAGTGTTCACCAACAACTACAAATGCAACCGCTCCGTTTGTGTTGGGCACACCATCGTTGAAACTCACCACAATGTAGATCAGGTATCGGCACAAATACAAACGCATTGTTTGCGGTCTCACACATTAGTCTCTCTCTCTCGCCCTCTCCACGGACAGCGTATGCGTTAATGCATTGCTAAAATTAAAAATCATTGAAACAAGCGACTACAGAAACTTCTTCATTGACTTCTGTATGAAGACTGAATGGTGGTTGTTCTCTTGTTATTCTCATCAAGGGCACGTGTGCCCCTTTTTGCCGGATGCTGATTTAGATTGTGTGTGTTCACACAGACACGGCTCGCAGGCAGCGTGACCGCTGGGAATTTTGAAAAAGTATCACAAAAAGTATCATTTCTGGAAAAAAGTGGCACAAATTTTTTGAAAAAGTAGCACAAAAAGTGGCACAGTTTTTTTGCTATTGTTAAGGGGTTATAGGCACTTATTAAGTACCAAAAAAATCATTATTCATAATTTTTTTTAAGAAATCTAAATAGAGCGTTGGTGGCTCTATATTGCATATTTTGCTGACAAATGCCCGCCTACGAAACATTGTTTTTATTAAACTGTGGTGGGCATCGCACCACCGTAGTTCGAAAACAAATAAACCGATAAGCACATATTTTGTGGGATCAATTTCTTGTCCTTAAGCGAAACGGAAAATGACGATTTCGTCATAAATGCGTCAAAAAATTAATAAAAATCCCTCGTTCGATTTTTATGTTAATAATAATCCCACAAAAACATATCGCTCATTTACTCACAGATTGACATAATTCAAAAAATGCGTTTTATGAATTAGCAATTTCTATTTTTTTACGACTTCTAATTTGTCTTGTGTCAAATTTTCATGCTGATATCTCAAAATCTCGACGCGTTACAGCTCATGTACTACGAGTTTCGCATAATTCAACACAAACGTTTTTTGAGTTATGAAGCACTAAAACACTTCAAATCATGATTGATATTGCACAGAAATTTAGCACTGATATCTGGCTAGCTGTTTGCAAAATATGGTCCAAGTAGTTATTTAAGTTTTAGTGCAATAATCTTTTTAAGTTGGGAAGTCAAATTTCAATCGCCAACTTAAAACGCGTTTTTCTCGAAACTTGATTTTTCGAGATGTGTCACTCTTTGAGTAAATGATCGATATGACAATCGAACCATCTGTTTTCAAGCTACAGTGGACAAAGACTATGCTGGATTTAGCAAATCCAAACGATTTAAGTTGTTATTTTCATACAATATATGTCAAATAAATCAGGATAATGGATAATGTATCGTCGTATAAGTGTATAGCCTAAAAGGCGTTTAATGGTCGACGCGCACACATACAACAACACACAATTAGAGACCACCTACCTAACCCTGCGTTTACACATGACAGGACAGTTGAGTACATGTATTGATTGTCAAAAACCCAAAACTTACCTGTGTAACGTAGACGTCCAGACAACTGCAAAAACAGTTGTAAAATTATGAATGAAAATCGTCGATTTCATTTTGTTTTCCGTTCAAATATTTTGTTTTTGTTCATGTTCTTTTGTTTTCAATACATTTCAATTATTATCTAACACATTTTCACACAAAATGTCAAAAATTTGTTAACCCTACTGTCTGTGAGAAAATGATGGACAGCTGGAATACAGCCGACAAATGTATGTATGTGTGTTAGTAAATCAGAGTTTTATTTGAAGACAAACTGTCTGGTGTAAACGCCTAGTAACTAAGAACCAGTCAAGCATCAATGAATGCGATTGTCGAAATCTTATCCAAAATGATCAAGCCCACTGTGCCACTCATCTGATTGTGGCACAGTTCTTCCGGTGGGCTTGATCATTTAGGATAAGATTTTGACAATCGCATCCATCGATGCTTGCCGGGAAGTTTACATTACAATGTATGTATGTAGTTTAAAAAAGGTGGCACAAGGTATCAAAAAGTGTCACAAAATATAAAAAAGTGGCACATTTGGTATCAATATAAAAAAGTGGCACAGAAGTATCAGTGCCGAAAAAAGTATCAAAATTGATACTTTAGTGGCACAACGGTCACGCTGCTCGCAGGCCCAGTGGTGATTAACACACTTAAAGCAGAATTCGGCACCTCTTTACCCGCGAGCAAGCAAAGAGAGCTTCTCTCTCCACTCACTAATTGTTGTTTTGTTCCGAATGCTGCTTTAAAGTAGGGCTGCTCAAAGGACGCACTTCTGCTGTCGGTGTGTGTCAATTTGCTCACTCACACAATTAAAAAAGAGAGCTTCTGTTTTTGAAATGAAAATTGACAATACACACATTTTTTCCATTACACAAGACAACGCAACAAACCAATATTACTCGAACAAAACATCATATTTGAATTATAAATTCTTGTGTAGCCACTGGAGAATAAACGAAACTTGATTCTCTTGAAAATAATGAATGTGTATGCTAATTATTAGCTTATCCGTGTAATTGTAGAATGCATTTATACGAACTGTTTTTCGTAAACTTTATAAAATCAGACTGAATGGTATGTTGGGAAACTATAAAACATGTTTGTGTTTCAAAACCAACACAATAAAAAAATGTGTTTTTGCAGTTGTATGAACAGCTCTACTTTAAAGAGACTGCCACAATAAACCAAAATGGTGTTTAAAAAATGTTCTCTGCCTTTCTTAACCACCAAACAGAACAAAACATGAGAACTCGTACCATTTTCTTCTTTCCCTCTTCGTTTGTTAGATTCATAAAAAACAGAAACAAAAACAGTAACAAACTTATTGCATACATACAAGCATTCACCGAGCACGAGTAGATATACCCTGTAGGGACTGGAACAGATTTAATGTTAACTTAAAACAAGTTTTTTTTTTTTTGTAAACATAACTGACTTTTTATCGATTATTTTCCCTTATGCGGCTACTTTTACAAGGCGATGAGCGCCTAAGTAGTCAGTATTGTCCATCGCTAGATTACTTTTCGACTGATTATAAACTAACTTTTTTAGCCTATTTGTAGTCAGTTTAAATAATAATGAAAAAAACAATATTTGTTTTTGTGTGTTTTTAAGACTTTGACTTTTCATATTCTCTCTCTCTCTCTTTTATGTTTTGTTAGAGAGAAGAAGAGGGAAAATGTCCATATTTCCTTCCTGTTCCTTTTTTTATACCTTAACAATATGAATAATATGTACGAATATGTTCAATCCACCAACCCAGGCTTCTATTATTGGATGCTGCATTTATACGAAAGTTATTAAGAAAATGCAAATGTGAATTATTTAAACATTGTAGAAGGTACATGTTCTTGTTTTCAATGTGGTTGATCTATAGATGACATTTCAACCAATTTAAAGTTATTTGAAAAGTAGTGAAGAAATGGACAATTGTCAAAATTTGTTTTCTTTTCAAAGTGGTTGATCTCTTGATGACTTTTCAACCAGTTTATAGTCAGTTTAAAAATAATCGATTTGTTATCAACCATTTTATCAACTGGTTGATAAAAGTCTGACAGGACAGGACACAACACATTCCCAGCTAACAATTTTTTCCGAGGGCTCTGATTTCCGATTTTTTCTGATATTTTCAGGATATTTTTTTTTTAAATTTGCTGATTTCTCTAATATTTTCCTAGAAATTGGACCGATTTTCTTTAAGTTTTTTTAACAATGTCTGCACATTTTCTGAAGAATCCTTAGAATTGTCATTGCGAATTCGTCACGATTTCTAATCGATTTTCTAAGGGATTTTTTTTTTGTTCGGTTGTTGTCGAAAAACATTGTTCTACGGTTAATCACAAAATGATAACAACAGGCAAAATCATTAGAAAGTTTGAAATTAAAATCTTCCACAAATAGCACATTAATAGACAATTTGTCGCTAAGTGGAGTTTGTTCTGTACAGCACGACACATGTTATGTCAATATCAAAGGGAACAGCGCCCAAATTGTTTTTCCAATTTTTTCAGAAAATCTGAACTTCTCTTCTAATTTTTCCAAAATTTCTTCGGACCGAATTTCTTAAGAAAATCTAAATTTTACACTCAATTTGCCAGAATTTTCTTCCGAATTCGGACCGATTTCTGTTAGAAAATCAAATTTTTTCTCCGAATTTTCCAAGAATTTACTTCCTAATTCGTCGCAAAACTCTAATTTTTTTAAGAATTTCCTTAGCAAATTCTTTTCGAATTCGGTGACCACGTCCATAGAACTTTTGTACCGAATTCGGTACGAATTCGTCATCAGAATCGGACATTTTTCAGAAATTCTGTCCAAATTCGAAAAAAATGCTATCTGGGTTCCCACGAAACATTTTTGCCGAGATCGTACCGAATTCGGATGAAATCTCTGCACAAGTTTCCATTTCGTATTCCGTATTTGCACGCAAAACATGTACTTTTTTGTGTGAAGCGGCTCGCAAAACTCGAAACGTTTTGTCGAGAGAATACAAAAAGAATATTCGAGTTTCCACACGAGTTCGTGTAGAATTCGAAAGAAATTTTGTGAATAATCCTGAGGAAAATGTTGATTTAGTAACATTTTCGGAAAGGGTGCCACCGTGGTGCAATGGTATGCACTCCCGCCTTGCACGCTGAAGGACGTGGGTTCGATTCCCCGGCCAGTCAACATCAAAATTTTCAACGGTGGCAAAATACCCCTCGTTAATGTTGGCGACATTTCCTGAGTATTTCAGCCATGTAAAACTTCTCCACAAAGTGGTGTCTTAAGACATGCCGTTCGGACTCGGCGATAAACAGTAGTTCCCATATCATTGAGCTAATATGAATCGGGGTGCACTCATTGATATGAGAGAAGTCTCCCTTGTACTGTACGGGATGTTTGTGGAACAATTATAAACATTTCCGGACAACACTCTGAAGAAATATTTGAAAACCTGCAGAAAATTTAATTCTTCTCGAAGATTTGTTTCGAGATTCTGTAAAATGTAGGAACTAATTCTAAAAAATTCCCAGAGGTTTTATCCCAAAATCGGAAAGATAATTCTGAATATTTTCTCCCAAAATTCTCAATTTTTTTTTGGATATGATTCGAATTTTTCACTAATTAAATCCATAACTAAAAAACACAACAAAAACTCTCCCCTGCCTTTAAATCACCACTCAACGAAAGTTCGGCAAAGTTGTTCGCGAGAAAGAGAACAAATCAAAATTTCCCATTAGAGTGTGTGCAGATTTCTCTGAACATTTTCGAAAAGAAGCAGAGGAAAGTGTGCAGAAATTCTTAAAAGTAATCTTGCTGAAAATCTGTTCAATTTCTAAGGGAAATTTGAGAAATCCGTAAATTGTCTAACAAAATGTTGGAAAATTTCGTAAAAGAATCTAATATCAGAGCCCTCGACAAAAAAATGTTTAGTGGGTTGTTGTAGCGCAAAATATCTCTAGGGGTCGTAAAAAAAGTTTTTTCTCGGGATCTTGAAAGCGAGAACATACGACAAACGTGGAAAACCATTTTAACAACAGAAATTTATTAATAACCATACCCCCATTATTACAAGTCTTCTTTTGATACATTTTGGATTTACCGAACATATTTATAGCGTTCTTGTTAACTTAAAGTTAAAAGTGATGATAATGCCTACAATTTGTTTTATTTTGCGTTTTGAAATCCATCAGATAGTAAAAGAACACATATAATAATGACCCATAAACTAATTTCAATAAATTATTAGTTTAAAATCGTTAATCGATCGCTTTCTAGTAATATTTTCATATTTGATAAACATTTTCCCAATATATTCGAAATATTTTGTAGCCATTCGACAAAAATATGATGATAAAGCTTTTAATCAAAATTTCCGGTGTGGCTTTTTTTCTGTGTAAGATTCATTCTTTCAACTTAAAAACCAAATACGATTTTTTATTTGGTTTCGGGAAAAGCAGTCAGGCCTTTTATCAACTCAGTTCCCTGTTTTTTCGGTATTGAAATAAAAAACTCTTCCCCAACCTATAAATGCAATTCTGTTCTTAAAATTTCTATGGAAATTAGGAAGTAGGCACTGTAGAATGATTTTTTTTTAATTAAAATTAGTTTTAAAAATCCTACGTCCAATTTAAATTAATGTTTAAATGCCTATTTTGCCTTAAGTATTCATTTAATGGGCCATATGTTTCTTCGAATATAACAATTAAACATAATTAGAAAACAAACAATAAATGAGAATAAAACTGCTTCCAGAAAGCTCTCGTTTTTTCTTGTGAAAGCACAAACGAGACACTTACATAAAAAGACATTTTAAAACACTAAAAGCAAATACTACTGCAACTCATAAACCCAATGACCCTTCGGGTTGCCTACTCTCACTATGTTTTCGACAAATTTTCCCATATAGCCGCACCACCTATTAAGGCCAAGTAAGAGGTCGATTAATTTTTAGTGTTTTTCCATCACATAAAAATCAGTTTGAAAGCATTTGGCGTCCAGCACAATAGCATCAACAGTAATGGCAGCAGATAGCATTTCTTCATTTGACCAATAATCCCGATGATTGAATTTGTCTTGCCTTGTTTTCTTTTTGTCTTTTAGTAGGTCTTTGTAAAGTTTATGAATCATTTCACCTGAATTATGGCGCTAAGATCCCCATAAAAACACACAGAGGGTGTTTTGTTTCACAACGACGACAACAGCTGTTAAGTTGTAACGAAATTGAAGCAATTTTAGAAAGGCTGTGGGTGGAAACACGCACACACACAAGACTTACTTCGGGGTTTTTGTCAATCTAGCAAACAAACAAAACAAACTAAAAAATCCAATATCAATTTAAATAAACAATTTAATAAATTAATTTCAAATAAAAAATTGTCATTTTAAACAAACATCATCAGCATGAATATCATAAAAAGTGAACAACAAACAAATTTTTGTTTTTTGTGTGGTACACAAAAATAGACATAAAAATTGTTTTATTGCAGCAGCAACATAGCGGCAACAACATTAACAGCTGCATTTCGAATAGAAAGAAAAACATAAATAAAACAGTGGTGTTGCAATATTTTTAAGTAGGATATACAATAAATATATTAAATGTAAAATATAAAATATAAAGTACAATATATATCATATAAAATATATAATACAAAATATACAATACAAAATATAAAATTTAAAATATAAAATACAAAACTTAAAATATAAAATACATACTAGCTGAACCTGGTGCACTTCGCTACCCCAACTAAGAATATTTTTTATACCCTCAGGATTTATGCTAACGAGGGTATGAATATGTATACACTTTCATACGGGCAAAATGTGCCTCATCGAAATAATGGTTTTAGACCCCAAGTATGTTTGGACGAAATGTGTTTCAGACAATTTGGAGTCGATTGAGCAACGTCCGTCCGTCTGTCTGTCTGGTGGGCTGGAGCGCACGATAACTCTCGAACGGATGAACCGATTCGGTCCAAAATTTGGTTTTCGTAATATTTAGTTTAAGTTCGAAGATGGGTTATATCGGTCCACTCCTTCCGGTACCTCCCCCACAAAAGTTCGAAAATGTTCGGAAAATTTGTACGTACGATAACTCTTGAAGGAAGTAAACGATTTGGTCCATACTTTGCAAATCGTAAAATGTCTACCAGACTTAGATGAGGTTCCAATATGGACAAAATTTCGGATAAGTTCAGTTTAGGACCTGCTCTCGAATTTTTGTTTTAGCAACTTGTATTCACGCCCTCCATACGACGGTACAAGTTTCATCAGGCGCAAGTCCATACTTCCTGAGAAAATAGACTGAAAGTTGCAAAAAACCCATGTGACACCGTGTGAGGTGGTTTAAGCGAAAGGTAACTCAATTGGGTCCAAAATTTGGCCTTAGTAATATTGTGTCCAAACGTAGTCTTCAGGTACCTCCCCCACAAAAGTTCAAAAATGTTCGGAAAAATTGCTCGTACGTTAACTCTTGAACGGAGTAGCCGAATTGGTCCACTCCATCCGGTACCTCCCACACACAATTTTAGATAAGTTCACTTTAAGACCTGTTATCGAATCACTCTGATTTTTGTTGAAGCAACTTGTATTAACTGCCTCAATTACGATAGTAAAAGTTTTTTCAGGGGCACGTCCATACTTCATGAGCAAACAGCCCGAAGGATGTAAAAACCCCCTATGGCAACATATGTATGTAGTGGCTGGAGATCCACTTCCATAATGGTCAATGTCGATACATTCCTTTAAGTATCTCTTCCGCAAAAATTTTGCTCTTTAATCCTAATCAACATTTTTGTCGGTTTAAGCGCCGAAAATTTTTAAAACCCCCCATATACATACGTTTTGTGGGATTTTTTTTAATATACACAGGCTGAGGGTATATCTCTGTCGACCAAGCCGACTGATACTTTTTTACTTGTTTTATTCCTTTATTTATTCCGCTTGGAAACGTAGGGCTTCTACAAGAGAATTCCATCTTAATTTATCGTTACACTACCATAGAGTAGGGTGGATTTGACACATCCTGACACATTTGTGTTGTTATTTATTCGCATTGCTTTTGTCTTTTCTATGTTTATTTCTAATCCCACATTTTTGGCCGGTTCAACGAGCTCGTTGAGTTTTTCTTGCATATCGGTGAATTTGTGTGCTAATAAGCAAATGTCATCTGCAAAGTCGTGGTCCTCTAGTTTCCTATGCAAATTCCAAAAAATTCCCCTTTTCTTGGTTTCAAGTTGCAACATAATTTGATCCAAAGTGATGGCTAATAGGAGCGGGGATAACGGACACCCTTGTTTGACTCCTGTGTTTGTTTCAAAGAAATCACTGGTTGTTCCATTGTGACGCACATGTAGTTTGGTGTTTGTATACATACTAAGATAATAAAGGAGACAGCGTTCTCTACCCGTTCAGTGCTGTGTATGGTGCATGAAATCGACCGAAAATATTTGTGGAAGCTATATCCAAATCCGAACCGATTTCAATATAATTTGGCATACTTATTTCTAGACCAAATTCCTGCACACATTCCAAATTTCAAGGAAATTGGACACACATAGCGTTTTTGGTGCATAAAATACACGAAGTCAGCCGAAAATATATATGGCAGCTATATCCAAATCTGAACCGATTTCAATATAGTTTGGCAAATTTATTTCTACACCAAACTTACTTACTGAAAATTTGGAGACTGTATCTGTAACCGTTCGTTAGATATGAGCATACAAAATCTACATTTTTGGAGGTACCTCCGATCCTATCTCCAGATCGACTCGAAATTTAAAAAATTCGTATAGCCTATTTTACTTTCAGGCGATATTGCAATATACCCTCAAATTTTCAGGAAGATTGGTTCAGCGTTTTTCGAATCCATAAATTACAAACAAACGTACATTTTTCTATCTATATATAAAAAAATAGAAATTTGTTTGTACGTTTGTTGGTTTGTTTGTGCCTTATAGACTGAAAAAGCGCTGAACCAATCTTTCTGAAATGTTTAGGGTATATTGCTACTTCGCCTGGAATGAAAATAGGCTATATATTTTTTTTAAATTCCGCGTTGATCTGGAGATATTGCATCAAAACCGGAGGTACCTCCAAAAAATTTAGATTTTGTATGCAATTTTCTTTAGAACTGTTACAGAAACAATCTCCAAATTTGGTATATGTGACGGAATTTAATGTAGAAATAAATGTACCAAATGATTTTCAAATAGGTTCAGATTTGGATATAGCTACCATTACATATATTTTCGGCAGACTTCCTTATTTCATGCACCAAACACGCAATGTATGTCCAATTTCAATGAAATTTGGAATGTGTGACGGAATTTGTTCTAGAAATAAATGTGCCAAATTATATCGAAGTCGGTTCAGATATGAATATAGCTCTCATATATATTTTCGGCCGATATCCTGTATTTGATGCACCAAACACGCTATATATGTATGTCCAATTTCGCTGAATTTTGGAATGTATGACGGAATTTGGTCTAGACATAAATTTGCCAAATTATATCGAAGTCGGTTCAGATTGGAATATAGCTCCCATAATAATTTCGGGTAGCAAAACGCACCGGGTCCAGCTAGTTATATATATATATATATATATATATATATATATATATATATATATATATATATATATATATATATATATAATACAAAATATAAAACACAAAATATTAAATATATTATATTAAAAATCAAATGTCGTTCGTTGGTAATAGCATCAGTTGGGAACGAATGGGCCGATTTGGATTATTCTTTTTGTGAAATGTTCGCCATAACACGACTTAGGTCTATATGCAAAGAACATTTGACCACATTTTCTTAAATTTCGAAGTGGGCGGGTTATTTCTCTTTGCCATATTTAAAAAAAACCCTATATCTTCATGAATATAAGTCAAATGCCGTCATAACCCAACTTAAGTCTTAATGGAATGAAAATTTTATCACCCCCCTTGTTTAACTAAACCGATTTTCCTGAAATTGTCGGGGAAAGTACAGATTTTATTGAATTCTATATTTGCAAAAAATACTCATGTGTCGCACAGTGCTAAATTTGAGCACTTTAGTGAAACTTTACTAATAACTTTTAATGTAAAGGACGTAGGATATGCGCTCATGTAACAGTGGCGACCGTTTTTACGTATTCGGTTCATTTTTCAAGCAATTTTCCTGCAAATTGCTATATTGTGGTTTCAAAGGATGGAGAACATATGTACTAAATATTATCAATATCTACTCGCGTTTTGGGGACTATCCACATTGAGCGGTACCGGCGGAGATGACATATTTTACCAACCTATTTGATTGTATTTTGGCAATTTTTTGTTCTTCGCATGTAGAAAGGCGCTTTGCGAAATATTAGCAACTTAGGTTCTCGTTTTGGCTCCAATATATAGCTCCAATATGAGGTGTCCCCCATTTGAGATATTTTGTAGGTGTTAGGTAATTATTGCCAACCGAGTTTAGTTTATTTTAAAATTTGTATTCGTTGAACAGAAAATGTTCTAATAAAACAATTTACAGCATAGATCCTTGATTTGGCCCGAACCGCCCTTCCCTCGAACATACTCAAACATTAACAAATGAAAATCAAAAAAAAATATATATTTTTGAGATTTTTTCTTTTAAGTATATTGTCATTGATTTATCTTACATTTTACAAATTGAACTGTTCGATTGAGGATATGTTTATCTTACTACACGGGTCTACAAATGAGGCTATCGCCTAAAAGCATCTGGTGTAACTATGATATGTTTTAGGTACTTTACGATGTCCTGCCAAAACTGCTCAAATTTTAAATTTTTTTATATAATGTGAATGACATTAGCAAGAATAGCCTTCAAACTATAAAAAGCAACATTTCTTAGTATTGGTAAAACCATTTTGGCATAAACGAAACCAACAATGACGTCTAATGCCGGTTCTTCTGTCAAATTTTCAAAAATATAGATATATGAATATTCAAACGACTTTCCGAAAAAGTCGCACATCTCTCAAACTTGCGGCTAATTTTTGGTTTACCCAAAGAAAATGTGCGATTTATTCTGCAACTCACCACAATACATTAAAAAACCTCCAAAACTTAAAAAAAAATAATTTAGTAGACTTTTAAAAAACGCACATTTTTGTGGAACGAATAGCAACCAAACTAAATTAGAATAATTAAAAAAAATTGTCAAGAATTATAACACCGACAAAAAATATAGTCAATTAACTTACCATTTGTTTGTATCACTATATTACTTAAGCAAAGCTAGAAGCAATTTTTAAGGGAAATAAATATTTTAAAACAAAAGTGCAACTTTTAAGTGCATTTCTAGTTGTTTCGGGGGGTAAATCACAAAACTGAATATGAGGCATTTGTCGTGGTATACTAAGCAATGGATCCCTACAAGAATATCGCTAGTTCTATGTCTTTAATTTTTTGAGTAGAGTTCCACTAAAGTTCCCATATTTTGCACTGTGCGGTGCCGAGGAAGACGAAGTCTTTTACTACCACAAAATTATAGGAAATAACTTCAACATTTGGCCCGATCTCTATGGACGCATTGCGCGTCGACACTATCAACTTAGTCTTCCCGCCGTTTACCGCCAGACCCACTTTAGCAGATTCCCTTTTGATGTATATATCATCAACATAAGCAAGTAACATGTGGCTATTGGTGTAGATTGTGCCACTTCTTTTGACGTTTGCCTCTCGAATAACCTTTTCCAGCAGGTTGTTGAAGAGATCACACGAGATGCTGTCTGTTTGCCTGAAACCTCTTTTGGTACAAAATTCTTCGGAGAGGTTCTTTCCTATTTTAACTTAGGATTTCGTGTCAGTTAAAGTCATTTTACAAAGCCGAATGAGCTTTGCGGGGATGCCAAATTCAGACATGGCATGGAATAACTTTGAACGTACTGGGCTGTCGAAGGCTGCTTTATAATCGACAAAAAGGTGGTAGGTGTCGATCTGCATCTCTTGGGTCTTCTCCAGGATTTGCCGCAGGGTAAATATCTGGTCAATGGTGGACTTGCCAGGTCTAAAGCCGCACTGGTATGGTCCAATTATTTCGTTGACCACGGGCTTTAGTCGTTCGCACAATACCCTTGACACGATCTTGTAGGCAATCGGGATTAGACTTATGCACCTATAGTTAGAGCATACAGTCTTATCTCCTTTTTTATGGACGGGGCACAGGATACTCAGGTTCCAATCGTCGGGTACTCGTTCTTCCTGCCAGATGTTGCCAACTAGCTGATGAATACTCCTTATCAGCGTGTCCGATTTTGAACAGTTCGGCTGGTAAGCCATCGGCTCCTGCTGCCTTGTTATTCTTCAGCCGGTTTATTGCTGTCTTTACCTCATCTTGGCTGGCGGTATACATTCAATACCATCTTCTGGGATTGGATCTGTGGTATCTTCGTCGTCTTGGCTGGATACCAACAGGTTTGAAAAATGTTCTTTCCATATCCTGAGCACACTATCTGTATCAGTTACCAAATTACCTTGCTGGTCTCTACAGGAGGAGGTGCCTGTACCAAAGCCATCAGTTTGATGCTTCACTCTTTGGTAGAATTTTCGGACTTCATTCTGGTTCCTGTACATCTCGATTTTTTAACACTCCCGCCTTTCCATCTCTCTCTCTTTTTCCTGCGGAAAATATGTTTCTCCTCTCTCCTTTTCTCCGGATACCTCTCTCGTGCGCTACGCGTTATGCCGCATTTTTCTTTCCGGTAGCAGCATGACACTCCTGATCATACCATGGATTCCTTGGTGGAGGTCTCTGGTATCCAAGTATGGATTTTGCGGCTGTTTGCATGGAGTCGGCAATACTTTCCCATTGCGCTGATATTTTATCGGGATGAAGAGTGCTTTGATTAAGCAATTGGGCTAGTTGAGTGGAATATGCTGTGGCTATCTGTTGTGATTGCAGCTTACTGGTGTCTAACTTTCGTGTTGTGTCTGTTCGTACTTTGTTTGCTACATTTAACCGGGTGCATACCTTTGCTGCAACTAGGTAGTGGTCCGAGTCTATGTTTGCTCCTCGGAACGAGCGCACATTCAACACGCTCGATGAATGTCTTCCATCTATCACAACCTGATCAATTTGATTTCTTGTTTTCTGATCTGGAGGCAGCCAGGTGCCCTTATGGATGTCGAGATGTTTAAATTTGGTGCTGCTAACTACCATGTTTTTTGCCGCTGCGAAGTCTATCAGCCTCATGCCATTGTCAGATGTTTTATTGTGGAGACTGAATTTTTCGACTGTTGGGCCAAAGATATTTTCCTTTCCAATTTGACATTAAAATCGCCTAGAATAACTTTAATGTCATGTGCAGGACAAAGGTCATATGTTTCTTCTAAGCGCTCTTAAAATATATCTTTGGTCTGTTCATCCTTGTCTTCAGTGGGAGCATGAGCGCAAATAAAGCTGATGTTGAAGAATTTTGCTTTTATTCGAATTGTAGCAAGTCTTTTATTCACTGAGGTGAAGCTGGAGACCAGATGTTTTAACCTCCGACCAACTACAAATCCGCAACCAAACTCATGCTTTATGTCATGGCAGCTATAATACAGTGCGTCACCTTTAGGTGTTGTCGTGACGCCTTTCCCGTTTCATCATTCTCTGTAAAGAGTGCGAACATTCCTGGTGCAGATTCGCAGATCATGGTCCTTTAAACGTTTGCGGGGGTCGTCAACTTTAGAGGGATTTGTTTTTATTTTCTTTTGTTTTTTCATAGTAGGCTGTTTTATTTTCTAGGGGAGGGTTACTAACCCGGCGCCCAAACCCAAGTTTTTAACGTTCTTATGGGTGAACGGGCGGCACATGTTAGGTCACTACCTTTAACGGGTGTTAAAGGCAGCTCCCCAGGCGACACCACGGGGAGGTCAATGTCCACTTGAGATGAGAGAGGGACCAAGATAAATCCTGGACTTTGCCATGTTAAAGCCGGTCAGGGCTGTTCTTTGGTATCTCCCATCCCCTATGTCACCCACTTATTTTAATTATCTTCTTTAAATGAGAGATATGCTCAGGTAGGATCGATTTGTCGAAATTAAGTGTGTAAGAGTATATGACATTTGCAAATGTCACCCACGTAGGTGTATTTATAGTTGGAAAGGATATAGGAGGAGTCACACTTCCTGCAACATACAAAAAAACAGCATAAGCTCCATACGCAGCACTGAATGGATAGAGAACGCCTTCATATATCCTATATTTATGCATTAAAATATTTTAAAGAATAAAGTCAATATAAGTATTGCATTGCGTTATATTTTATCTTAGTCGGGGTAGCGAAGCGCACCGGGTTCAGGTAGTAAAATATAAAATAAAAAATATAAAAAATTGTTGATCCAACAATAGAATACAATTATTTATTGACATGTAAACTAGATTTCCTATTAGAAACTTTCGACTGAATAAATAATTTTTCCTAATTTTCCCATAAAAATCAAGGTGACACCACTCATTTCATGCTCCATCGGTATAAGCGTGGAAAATATAATAAAAATGGTACTATGAATTCATAAATGTGATTGCTGCATGCAATAAGAACAACAACAATATCGGTTCATGAGCGCCACAGCCACCACATCAACCTTTCATCCATGCCTACCACCACCAGCACCACTACCAGATGCAAATAATCTGCGAAAAAAAACAAACATTTGGTGGCGGTCGGAAAACATCTGAAAATGAAAATAATTTTTTAAACAACTCCCACGCTTACATTGGTCGTTTTAGAGCAATGACGCCATAAGCCGTTGGCAGAAAAGTTTTCTTAAATTTGTTTGTGGCCGTTCGTTGTAGGCTTTTCGCCTCCACAATTTGATGGAAAACAAACAACAAGAGACCCCAATAATGCAATATAACAACTAGCAAACAGAAAGATTTGTGCAACAACAAACATTTTACAGAAAATAAATAAAATGAATAGCTTTGAAATTCAAACTAGTATGGTGATTGGTGGGTGGTTGCTCTGCCTCCACCTAGCAGAATTGTTGCATGCAACAAATGAATGGTGCTGCTGATGATGGTGTTGGCTTCTATGGTACAGTGAAAATAGGATTTTCAATTTCATTTGGTTATAAAGCAATTGTTTCCTTCTCCTCCTGCTCTCAATGTTCGATAAATATGTACATACATATGTATGTAAATATGTAGCGTGCCTGCCATGCCATATCTTTCACTTGAATGAACAATGATGGATACACTCTGTAAGAGAGAGAAATTAATTTATTTTGCTTTAAATCCAACAACAACTACACAATGCAACAATATCCAATTACGTATCACAGTCTATGGTACAAAGGATAATTAAGTTTTAATAATATTCATACTGATTAACTGAAATAAACATTTTCATATAGCAAAAATACATATTTGGTATATAATGTTTTGGACCTCAAAATGTAAAGGGAATGTAAGCGACAACATTTGATCGTTCAATATTTACCACAGAAAATTAATTTATTTTTCTGTGTGTATAGGGCATTTTTTTCTATTGATACCCAGCAAAATTTATTTGAAGTTGTTCTATGTGAAGTAGTGTTTGGATAGCTTTTTTAGAAGCAGTCCACGCAGAGTCATGAAAAATGCATTCCGTTCTTCACATTTTGACAATGTCCGATTTGAATCCATTTCATAAAATTTTCACATTTTAGCAATGTTTATATTTATAATAACTTTTTTGCAAATAAAATTCTTAAAAACACAAGAAACAATTTATTTTATGGTATTTTAATTACTTAGCAAAATGTTTGTATCCAAAAAGATAATCATGGGTGCAAGAAATATCAGACTGCATCTGTGTTTGTAGCCAAAAAAGTAGGTGAATCATGAGTGCAAGTGGCTATGTCTTTTTACGTGAAAGAAGTCATGATTTTTACAAGGACATGGTGCAGCTAGAATGCAATCAATTTTAGATGACTCTATGCAAGAAGCATTTTAAGATGTTTTTGGGCATTTTTGAGTTATAAAATCTAACTTTCTAGAATAAAAATATTTGATTTTGTACTAAGTCGCTTTTATAATGATTTATTTGAGATATTCCATTGTTTTATATTCATTATATTATATTTCGATCGAACTATTATCAAACAAAAATGATCTACAAAAACATGAGTTTCGTAGTAATTTGAACGAATTTTAATTCGAATCGTCCTAGAGAAACAGGCCATAAATATTAATTCAAAGTTACCACAACTCTGTGGTTTTCCTACATAACGACATAAGTCTAAAAATCAAAATTTTCAGGAGAGCGAAAACAAAAATTTTTTATAATATTTTGTACATGCCCATGATTTTGTTTTGGTTTTTTCTTACATACGGATAGAGCATGCCAAAAACAATCGTTATGAATAAAAAAATTTAAATTTTTTTTATAAATGTACTTTTTATTAAATTTTTTTAAAAACTTATCTTTGCGTGTGCGTCTTATTTTTTCACAAAATGACATATTTATACTTATGTTGTATTCTATGAAAAAGAGCGGAGGAAAATGGATAGCACATGTACAATTGTGTTGTTTTTCTGTGAATATTTTTTTACAAATTATTACCCACTCTTAATACAAATAAAACACATTTGTTAAAAATTCGAATTAAAAACATTTATTTTAAAGTAACGGAAAAAACTAAAATAAAGCCAAAAATTCTTCATATTTTAGAAATGGAACGTTATTATAAGTTATTAATTATCGACATATAGTACGCTTTTAGCGTTTGATGATACATTAAGACTTTTATAGAAATCATGTTATACATCGGGGATAAGTGGCTGTAAATCCATCAAATCTTTCTTTTTTCAGGCGAAATATAAATTTCTTCATTATTGTTCTGCTCTGGATAGTAATCCATTGCGGTGTTATATGTGATTTTACTACTTTAACAGGTAAATGAATGACTAGCCTTTCTTGCTGTGAGGCTTGCATCTCTGTTTCATTAAATCTACGTAACGGGACTTATGTTTGAGAGTAAACGACATAAAAAACAGAAAATGAAGATAAAAGAGCCTCCAAAAGAGCACATTCAGTTTTACGTGGTTTTCTCTTGAAAGAGAATCAACAAATGTTTTAATTATTATTACATACAAAACGACCTAAGTCACCTTGTGTTCGTTTTTAAGAATATGTTTGCGATATACTGCAGCAAATGTCGATATAGTAAGTTTATTATGACAATTATTTTGTAAAAAGGCCCACTTACGTAGTTTTGCCAAAAAATATATCAGAAATGGTAAATTTTTTTCGAATACGGAGTAATGATATGGAAAGCTCTCAGAAATTACAACTACGTGGTGCCAATAACTCAAAATTTACATAACTCGACTTATGTCGTTATGTAGGAAAACCACAGAACTATTTTAAATAACCTTTCCAAATGGCCCTGAGGTCTCAAATCAGTGAAAAATCCTCGCTTAATAGATGTTACCATCTCCCATATCCTCAAATGCTTGCTTGCGAATCAATTTTTAAATGAATTGAAAAATCAATTCAAAATAAATTCCATGGAATGTATATTTATTCACTGCAAAGAACTAATGCAAAATATGTGCTTAAGAAGCAAATTAGACAGTATCCTCACTGCACCATGCCCTTGTAAAAATCATGACTTCTTTCACGTAAAAAGATGTAGTCCGAAATCACTTGCACTCATGATTCAACTACTTCTTTGGCTACAAACATTTTGCTGGGTATAAATACATAAATATGTAAGAAACAAAATGTGATTAAATTAATAATTATATACAATTGTTCCACAAACATCCCTGAAGGGACAAGGGAGACTTCTCTCATAGCAAAGAGTGCACCCCTATTCATATTTAGCTCAATGATATTGGGTGACGTAGGGGATGGAAGATACCAAGGAACGGTCCTGCCGGTTTTAACATGGCAAAGCCCAGGATTTAACTTGGTCCCTCTTTCATCTCAAGTGGACACTGACCTCCCCGTGGTGTCACCAGGGGAGCTGCCTCTAACACCCGTTAAAGGTAGTGAGCTAACATGTGCCGCGCGTTCACCCATAAGAACGTTAAAAACTTGGGTTTGGGCGTCGGCCCAAACTGGAATGTTCGCACTCTTTATAGAGAAGGCGCAGTCTTCGCATTGGCAGACGTACTTGAAAACTACAAGGCCGATATTACTGCCATACAGGAAGTACAATGGATTGAGAAAGGCGTCACAACAACACCTAAAGGTGACGCACTGTATTATAGCTGCCTGACACAAAGCATGTGTTTTGTTGCGGATTTGTAGTTTGTCGGAGGTTAAAACATCTGGTCTCCAGCTTCACCCCAGTGAATGAAAGACTCGCTGCAATTCGATTAAAAGCAAAATTCTTCAACATCAGCTTTATTTGCGCTCATGCTCCCACTGAAGACAAGGACGAACAGACCAAAGATATATTTTAGAAGAAACATATGACCGTTTTCCTGCCCATGACATTAAAATTATTCTGGGCCATTTTAATGCCAAAATTTAAAGGAAAATCTTTGGCCTAACAGTCGGGAATTTCAGTCTCCACAGTGAAACATCTGACAATGGTAGGAGGATGATAGGCACTTCAGCTGCAAAAAACATGGTAGTTAGCAGTACCAGATTTAAGCATCTCGATATTCATAAGGGTACCTGGATGTCGCCAGATTAAAGAACAAGAAATCAAATTGATCATGTTGTGATAGATGGAAGACATTCATCGAGCGTGCGAATGTACGATCGTTCCGAGGTGCACAAATAGACTCGGACCACTCCCTTGTTGCAGCACAGGTACGTACCAGATTAAACGTAGCAAACAAAGTGCGAACAGACACAACACGGAAGTTGGACATCGGTAAGCTGCAATCACAACAGATAGCCACAGCATATTCCAATCAACTGGCCCAATTGTTTAATCAAAGCACTCCTCGTCCCGATAACATATCAGCGCAATGGCAAAACATTGCCCACTCCATGCAAACAGCCACAAAATCAGTACTTGGATACCAGAGACCTCCACAAAGGAATTCATGGTATGACCAGGAGTGTCGTGCTGCTACCGAAGAGAAAAATGCGGCATATTGAGCTACTTTACAACCCAGGGATACCAAATGTTCCGAGGTAAAAATCGCTACAGCCACATACGCACCATAGGTCTGTAGCGATTTTTGCCTTAAAACAGCAGAGATGGTCTGTATGACGATATTTTAGGTTTTCGACTGTAAGAAAGTTGTAAACGTCGAAAACGTCATATACCCGTAGAAAACGTATAAAAAGTAGTAAATGTCATAAACCTCAAAAAATGTATGTTACCTTCATATTTTTCATAAAATATTAATTCTGCAAGCCTGTCTTTGTTAATGAAGAGGATCCTTACCCTTTTTGAAAATAACAGCATATTTTTATTAATATTTTAATTTTTAAAATAACTGAAAAATTTGAACAATAAATTGGATTACGCACTTAGTACGCCATCTACAATATATTCCGAACACTACCACTACTTTACGTAGATTCAAAGAATTTGCGGATGAAGTAATAAACAAACATATGTATAATCCCCATATAATATAAAAAATATATATAAGATGTACATTTTCCAGTGAAATCTTTTTATGCCAGTTTTGTAATAAAATAGGATCTCAAAAAATAATAATAAAACGAGTTTTGTTATTATGGAAAAACATCGATTTTTAGGATATAAAATTCGTTTGTTTATTCTGTCAAAAACCTTGTTTGTTTGGCTAAGTTTACGACGTTTCCGACGTATGTAATATACGTCAGAAATGTATGTCATATACGTCATCATTGTAGACAGACCATCTCTGTAAAACAGTTGACATTCCTGCTTAAACAATGGTTTTTGTACGTCAACCAACTTGGCACCCCTGTTACAACCAGTAGCAACGCGTAGCGCACGAGAGAGATATCGGGAGAAAAGAAGAGAAACGTCTTTTCTGAAAGAAAAAGAGAGAAATGGAAAAAGGAGCCAGAATGAAGTCCGAAAATTCTACCGAAGAGCGAAACATCAAACAGATAGCTTTGGTACAGGCACATCCTCCTGTAGAGACCAGCAAGGTAATCTGGTAACAGATACAGATAGCGTGCTCAGGATAAGGAAGCAACATTTCTCCAATCTGCTAGTATCCAATAGTAGCGAAGACGTTGATACCACAGATCCAAGCCCAGAAGATGGTATAGAATGTATACCACCCGGCCAAGATGAGGTAATGACAGCAATAAACCGGCTGAAGAATAATAAGGCAGCAGGAGCTGATTGCCTACGAGCCAACTATGCTAACTATGCATCAACTAGTTAGCTCCATCTGGAAAGAAGAAGGCGTACCCGACGATTGGAACCTAAGCATCCTGTGTCCCGTCCATAAGAAGGAGATAAGACTTTATGCTCCAACTATAGGGGCATAAGTCTTCTCCCTATCGCATACAAGATAGTGTCAGGGATACACCATTGACCAGATATTTACCATGCGGCAAATCCTGGAAAAGACCCAAGAGATGCAGGTCGACATCTACCACCTTTTTGTCGATTATAAAGCAGCCTTCGACAGCCCGCTACGTTCAAAGGTATTCCAAGCCATGTCTGAATTTGGTATCCCCGCAAAGCTCATTCGGCCTTGTAAAATCACTCTAACTGACACAAGATCTTCAGTTTAAATAGAAAAGAACCTCTCCGAAGAGTTTTGTACCAAAAGAGGTTTCAGGCAAGGAGACAGCCTTTTGTGTGATCTTTTCAACATCCTGCTAGAAAAGGTTATACGAGAGGCAAACGTCAAAAGAAGTGGCACAATCTACACCAAAAGCCACATGTTACTTGATTATGCTGATGATATAGACATCATGGGATGATCAGTGAAAGAAGTGACCGATACCTTTATGAAGGTCGAAGGAGAATTTGCTTAAGTGGGTCTGACGGTAAACGGCGAGATGACCAAGTTGATGGTGTCCAACGGACCAGCTGTTGAAGTTGGTTACTATAATTTTGAGGTAGTAAAAGACTTCGTCTACCTCGGCACTGCCATAAACACAACAAGTAACATCAGTTGTGAAATAAGAAGAAGAATTGTATTGGCCAACACATGCTACTATGGTTTAAACAAGCAATTTAAAAACAAAGCCACATCTCGTCAAACAAAAATAACGCTATACGAAACGCTGAAACTACCCGTGCTAATGTATGGCTCCGAAGCATGGGTACTTGCGCAAGCAGACAAGGCAGTGCTTGGTGTGTTTGAGAGGGAAATTCTTCGAAAGATCTACGGTCCGATTTGCGTTGACGGTGAATATCGACGTCGTATGAACCACGAGCTATATCAGCTATAGAAAGACATGAATATTGTTAAACGTATCAAGATGCAACGATTGCGTTGGCTAGGCCATATCATAAGAATGAGCGATGATGAACCCGCTAAAAAGGCGTATGAATACATGCCACATGGCGGTGCACGCAGAATCGGCAGGCCAAAGAATAGATAGAGCAAACAAGTGGATGAAGAGATGACAAGACGCGGTATTCCAGAGAGCGAAGCGAAAAACAGAGATAATTGGAGATCTTTTCTTAGTTCGGTCTATGGAACAAATGTTCTATAATGGGCCAGCTAAGTAAGTAAGTAAGTAAGATATGAGACCTACTGTTTATCGCCGATTCCGAACGGCGTGTGTTAAGACACCACTTTGTAGAGAAGTTTTACATGGCTGAAATACTCAGGAAATGTCGCCAACATTACTGAGGGGTATTTTGGCACCGCTGAAAAATGTTTGATTTGAATGTTTGCCTGGCCGGGGAATCGAACCCACGACCTACAGCGTGCAAGGCGGGTGTGCATACCATTGCAGCACGGTGGCGCCAATTAAATTAATAATTATGTTTATTTTTAACAATAAAATTGCGTTTTGCTTTCTAACTGTATAAATCTCTTCTAAATAAGAAATTACTGTTGTCCTGTGTTGTAGTGGAAAATACTACAAGTTATAGTAAGAAAAAAACTACTATTGTGTTTTTTGTCTCTATGTTCATTCATTCATTCATGTTTTGTATTTTTTTGTTTAGTGGGCGCACATACAGAGTTTCTATTTGCACAAATGGAAACGTCATCAAAGAAATAGACACAAACAAACACACAAATTCAAACCTCTGTCAAAAATAAACACAAGATTTTGTTTAGTTTTTCCTTTTGGCACTTTTAATTGACACCGCTGCACTTTTTATGACATAATCCAAGTTGAAACTGCGACAACAACAACGATCCTCGAGGATACGGTAAAGGTAATGGGAGAGGTGGTGCTGATGACCGACCACTTCTCACAGACTTCCTGTGTACATAACATCTAAACACAGCCACACTAAGAAGCCCGATGAGATCAACTCTAATGAATATTAAAGAAACGTTTGTGGGGGCTGCTGCTGATAGCAGTCTGTTCACATAGTTTCTTTTATGGTTAAATTTGGACACCCTTTTTCTTTGATTTTCCACGAGTGTTAAGCATATGCAGCTGGCTGTTGCTTTAAGAGATTTTCTCTGATATTATTTTTCTTGGGAAAGAAAATTAATGGATTGAGTTTAATTTTGATGGGATTTCAATTCAATTTGTTTGCTTTAAAGAAAAATTATTTTATTTTCGAGTGGAAAGTTGACTTAAATTTATTGTGGGAACTCAGCTAACCACACCCAAAAATGGAATTAACATTTTTTATTGACTTTCAATTAATTGGAAGTTGGTTTTTGTGGGAAACTTAATTTTTAATTTTTATTTACTTTGGTGACTCCCTAACTGAACAACTCTCTATATATATACATAAACTTCTTTGTCCGACAATGATATGGATATTACGGCAATTCCAGTTGCAGCTTCCACAGGAGGTAAATCATCGGCCGTGGCCAATACAACTTTCCTACTAACCCGGAGGATATAGCCTACCGAAGACAGGCATTTTGTTACATGGCTCCATGGCGGTAGATCTCCTTAACCCATTTCGTACTTGGTGTTCAATTTTTCGAACAGTAAAATCACATTTTTTCAAAAGAAAAAAAATATTTTTGGATGAAAAATGTAAAATTTTAAACAAGTTTTAGTGTATATATTAAGTCTCATCTGTCAGCAAATAAAAAAATCTTCCCTTGAAAACTAATAATTTTTCGTCTCAAAGAAGACTAATTACCAAATTTTCGATATTTCGGAAAGATGATGTGGTTAAAACCTAAAAAATACCAAAAACTAGTAAAAAAGTGTCAGTCGGCTTTGCCGACAGATATATACCCTCAGCCAATGTGAAGTAAAACTCTCACCTACGAACAGATCGAATGTATTTAAGGTCTCTTCAGAATTTCGTGGCCCTTTTTGGAAATTTGAACTTGCTGATAAAAATGTGGATTAGGAATTAACTGCACTAAGACACAAATGTTGAACCTTTAAGGGGGAGGTACCTTTAGGCAGGACCGATATGGGCCATTTTAGAAGTAAAACTAAATTTTGACCAAATATTAGGAGATCCAAATTTTGGACCAAATTGGAAGCCCCATTCAAGTGATATCGTCCTAGCATTTTAGTGACATTTTTTAAATATTGGGGAGAAGTACCGGAAGTTGTGGACCGGTATTGCCCCATGGAACAAAGTTTGGATATAATATAACGAAGACCAACTGTTGTACCAAATGGGTTGAACAGTTCGAGAGTTGTCGTGCTCTCCGACCGCCACATATGCTGACATAGGGATTTTAAACACCTTTCGGGCTGTTTTCCTTAGATATATGGACTTGCCTCTGAAAAACTTTTACCGTCATAATGGAGGTAGCGAATGCAAATCGCTATAGGGGCTTTTTGCATCTTTCAGGCTATTTTCTCAGGAAGTATGGACTTGCCCCTGATGAAACTTGTACCGTCGTATGGGGGACAATGAATACAAGTTGTTGCAACAAAAACCAAAGCGATTCGAGAGCAGGTACTAATCTTAATTTATCCGAAATTTTGTGTGGGAGGTACCCGAAGGAGTGGACCGATTGAGTCCATATTGGAACCTGATCTAAGTCTGGTAGAAATTTCAGGATGTCCAAAATTTTGTGGGGGAGGTACCGGAAGGAGTGGACAGATATAGCCCATCTTCGAACTTAAACTAAGTTTGGACAAAATATTACGAAAGCCAAATTTTGGATCGAATCGGTTGACCCGTTCGAGAGTTATCGTGCGCTCCAGCCAGGCAAACAGACGGACGGGCATTACTCAATCGACTCCAAATTGTCTGAAACACATTTCGTCCACACATACTTGGGGTCTAAAACCATTATTTCGATGAGACACATTTTGCCCGTATGAAAGTGTATATACCCTCGTTAGCATAAATGCTGAGGGTATAATTAAGAGGTATGCTTCTATGGGGGATAAAGGAAGACGTGGACATATACTAATAATTCTTTTCCAGAATACTTTATAACCCCCTGGAAGACTAAATAACAAAAATCAGTCATTTCGGTGGGATATTGACGTCACAACCTTTAGAATTACGAAAATCGGGAGGGAACCGTTCTATGGGGCTATATAAAGGCAAGGACCTATACCGACAAATTTCATATGGAAAGTTTTATACCCCAAATGAAGACTAAACACCAAATTTCAGCCAATTCGGTGGAATATTGAGGCAACAACCTTCAAAATACCGAAAATCGGGAGGTACCGTTCAATGGGGGCTATATGAAGGCGTGGACCTATACCGACAAAATTAGAGGGGAAAGTTGAGTACCCCCAACGAAAACTAAACACCAAATTTTAGTCATTTCGGAGGAATATTGAGGCCACAACCTTGATAATACAGAAAATCGGGAGGTACCGTTCAATGGAGGCTATATGAAGGCGTGTACCTATACCATCAAAATTCTGGCGGAAAGTTGAATACCCCTACCGAAAACTAAATACCAAATTTTGGCCATTTCGGAGGAATATTGAGGCCACAACCTTCAAAATACCGAAAATCGGGAGGTACCGTTCTATGGGGGCTATATGCAGGCGAGGACTTATACCATCAAAATTCTGGCGGAAAGTTGAATACCCCCAACGAAACCTAAATACCAAATTTTAGCCATTTCGGAGGAATATTGAGGCCACAACCTTCAAAATACCGAAAACCTTCAAAATACCGTTCTATGGGGGTTATATGAAGGCGTGGACCTATACAATCAAAATTCTGGCGGAAAGTTGAATACCCCCAACGAAACCTAAATACCAAATGTTAGCCATTTCGGAGGAACATTGAGGCCACAACCTTCAAAATACCGAAAACCTTCACAATACCGTTCTATGGGGGTTATATGAAGGCGTGGACCTATACCAACAAAATTCTGGGGGTAATGTTTCATACTCCAAATGAAGACTAAATACCAAATTTCGGCCATTTCAAAATACCGAAAATCGGGAGGTACCGTTCTATAGGGGCTATATGAAGGCGTGGACCTATACCAACAAAATTCTGGGGGTAATGTTTCATACTCCAAATGAAGACTAAATACCAAATTTCGGCCATTTCAAAATACCGAAAATCGGGAGGTACCGTTCTATAGGGGCTATATGAAGGCGTGGACCTATACCGACAAAATTCTGGGGTAAAGTTTTATACCCCCAGCGAAGACTGAATACCCAATTTTAGAAATTTCGGAGGAATATTGTGGCCACAACCTTCAAAATAGCGAAAATCGGGGGTACCGTTCTATGGGGGCTATATGAATGCGTGGACCTATACCGACATACTGGGGTAAGCTGTATACCCACAGCGAAGACTAAATACCAAATGTCAGTCATTTCGGAGGAATGTTGAGACTACAACTTTCAAAATTCCGAAAACCGAGAGGTACCGTTCTAAATTAAGGTGTTGACCTATACCGACAAAACTCTGGGGGAAAGTTGTAAACCTCAAACGAAGACTAGGTACCAAATTTCAGTCATTTCGGTGTGATAATGAAGCTGGAATGCAACCGGGATGCATCCTGGGTGACGCTAAATGAACTACAGCTGATCGGAAGCCAAAGAATAAAGTTTTATTCAATATCAACCGAAGAGAACCTCCTGGCTTAAGAAGAAAAAATACACAGAGTTTACAATAAATGTCGAATAAACCCCAACAAATTGATAAATAAAAATAAAAAAAAAACTGTCCGATTCTCAGTTGAACATATGTCTGATATCCGTATTGATATCTAGCCAAGGAAATTATATATACATGAGCAACAAAAAAGAAGATTAAAAGAAACCAGAAACCACCTAAGCACACACAATTGAACAAATGGCAAAATCAAATAAAGCAACTAAACATTGAAGGCATCAGCAATGCTACGTCAGACTATCTCTCCCGCATACTGGCAGATGAAAAAATTAACGTTGTCCTAACACAGGAAACCCACACATCATCCCAGCAAATATTAGATAACAGAGGCCACATCCCTGGGCATAAACTTTTAGCAGCCATCAACCACCCAAAATACGGTATCGCGACGTACATCCATAACAACATTAGCGGCGCCGAGGTTATCCAATGTACAGAAGAAGGTGATATATCCCTAATCACAACACGAATTCAAGGTCTCCATATCACTAATATATACAAACCTCCTTCTATATTTTGGTCTGAAAATGTACTTCCCACTTATCCCCACCCAGCTATATATTGTGGAGATTTTAACAGCCACCATAGCCTCTGGAGGTATGTCAACGAAGACGAAAATGGTGAACAACTATCCCAATGGGCCGAAATGAACGATTTGCACCTGCTATTCGACGCAAAAGATCCCGGTAGTTTTCACTCGGCGAGATGGAACCGCAATTACAATCCTGACTTATGTTTTGTATCCTGCGTTAACGGCACACCACTCCATGCATCAAGACATATACTCCCCAACTTCCCACAAAGTCAACACCGGCCATCTATAATAAATATCGGTGTTACAATACCAGTCATACGGTCCAACCCAAAGCCAAGATGGAACTTCAGGAAAGCCGACTGGTCAAAATACACAACAAAACTTGATTGCGACATCAGATTCATCCCTCCAACTGCAAAGAATTTCGATCGACTCACCGGACTTATCATCGCAACAGCAAAAAATTGTATCCCCCGTGGTTACCGAAAAGATTTCGTCCCTTGCTGGAAGGAAGAAAGTGAACGTCTTCTGGAAGAGTTCCGTTCCACACAAAGCCCAGAAGTTGCAGATGAATTTATAAAAAGCCTTGACGAAGTTAGAAAATCGGAGTGGGTCAACACCGTCAACAGTATGAACTTCAAGCACTCCAGTCGCAAAAGCTTGGAGTCTCCTACGAAAACTCGGAGCTGCTAACCCTCCTCCATCTTCAAAAACGTCTGTGAATGCAAATGCCATGCTCTTTCAAAAATGAAACCAGGAACAGCCGCCGGCGTTGACTGCATCTACCCTGAATTTATTCTACACAGCGGACCACGTACGAAAGCATGGCTCGCAAGATTTTTATGCACTCTGGCTACCTCCCCCGCTCCTTTAAAAAATCAAAAGTAATCGCGCTTTTGAAACCAGGTAAAGATCCAGCGGAAGCATCGATTTGTCTACTCATTGCTCTTCTTTCGGTGTGCTTGAAGCTTTTCGAGCGTCTAATTTTATGCCGCATTGAAGATGAAATTGACAAATTCACCCCCAACGAACAAGCAGGTTTCCGCACCGACAAAGTACTGGCACTCACGAACTACATCGAGAATGGTTTCGACAGGATGCAGAAAACCGGAGTGTCTTTTATTGATCTAACAGCAGCCTACGACACAGTCTAGAAGAATGGTCTGTTAGTAAAATTGAACAAAATAATTCCCTGCAGTAGGATATGCAACATAATACAGGCTATGCTCAGTGACAGACTTTTTACCGCCCACTTAAACGACAGAACCAAAAAACTCAATAACGGCCTTCCCCAGGGTTCGGTCCTTGCCCCAACCCTGTTTAATCTTTACACCCATGATCTTCCGGAAACAGCTTCCCGTAAATTCAATTATGCAGACGATGGCAATCGCAACCCAAAACACGAACTTCGAAATCTTAGAGAAGGTTCTGGAATCAGATTTATCTTTAATATCATCCTACTGCCACAAATGGAGACTAAAACCTAGCCTCTCAAAAACAGAAGTCTGCTGTTTCCACCTCACTCACGTCGAAGCAGACAGGAAACTTTTAATAAATTTTATCGGTGCCACCCTCTGTCACAACTTCAATCCGAAATACCCTGATACAATTCTTGACAGAACCCTATCTTTCAAACAGCACCTAGAAAAATCGGCCCAAAAACTGAAGACAAGAAACAATTTAATCCAGAAACTCGCTGGAACAACTTGGGGAGCATCCGCCGGCTGCCTTCGTACGTCTGCTCTGACCCTGTTGTATCCGACTGCTGAATATGGTTCTCCGATCTGGCTGAATAGCCCTCACGTAAGACGCATCGACACACTATTGAACACCTCCATGAGAATCATAACAGGAACATTAAAGGCCACACCGACAGATTGGTTACCAATGTTAGCTAATATCCAACCACCCTCTTTAAGAAGAAGACAATCTCTGCTCCAAGAGTATACAAAAATCGTGGCAAACACCAGTATCCCTCTTCATCAAGACTTATCGATAAACTACGCATCGAGACTCAAGTCAAGAAAACCACCATTGCTGTTAGCTAAGCAACTCCATATCGAGAATTATAATATACAATAAGAATGGTCGATGCGGTGGAATGATTGCGGCCGCAGCAGTCCTCTATTTAATCCTGATAACCGGACAACAGAATTCAACCTTCCCAGAAAAACATGGTACCGTTTACGTACTTCCACAGCCAGAACATCAGAGACCCTAACAAGATAGGGCCTTTCCGATGACGCTAGCTGTGTATGTGGTGCCCCCTTCCAGACTATAGAACACATTATCCACATCTTCCCTATCCTTTCATTCCCAGGACGCATTGAGGAAATCCAATCCCTTACACCAGAAGCAATATCCTGGATCAATTCATTAAATCTTTAAAATCTATATACCTGCTAAAAAATTATATAATATAATTTGTACTAAACTCTGTACCTATCTTCGAAAAATCCATACGCTAAATAAACACAATGGGGGCTATATCAAAAAGTGGACCGATATAGCCCATTTGCAATACCAATCGTCCTAGGAGTTATAGAAACTTCTATACCAACTTACAAAGCTCTATCTTAACAACTGCGGGCTATATTTTGATTTCAACACACGGACGGACCTACGGACATGGTTAAGTCGACTTAGAATTGTATCCTGATCAAGAATATATATACTTTATAGGGTCTCTGATGAATATTTCGATGTGTTACAAACGGAATGACAAATTTAATTATACCCTCAATATTATGGTGTAGGGTATACAAATTTAAAAAGCAATCATGGGAAATATTGCCAATATACGTAACCGTTTCACAAAATATAAAGAAAATCGGGCCGTACCCTTCTATGGGGGGGTGCTGTTATATTTCCGGGGAAAAGTCTTGCAGTCCCAAAGAAGACTCAATACCATTCTTCAACCATTTTTTCATTCAAAAACGATAAAATATATCATTAAAACAGCAAATAAATAAATTTTTTACGCTCCAGTGTCCAAAATTTCGAACACAATTTTCCGGGAAAATGAAAAATCGGATTTTTTTAGTAGATTTTTTACAAAAAATAAAAAATAAAAAAAATCTGTCTCGGGGCGAAATGGGTTGATACCCCGGTTACACTTAACCGGATTAACCCAGTGAATTTGGATTTCAAATGTCAATTCCATAGCGCAAACGTCAAATAAATCATCATTAAGTGTGTTAACCAGGCAAAAAAACTCTAATGTAACCGTATTATAAGATACGATTGAATCTCAAGTTCGTGGGAAGATTTAAAACAAAATAGTTGAACGTTACGATTCTGAAAAATCTGAAAAAGCCAATTGTTTCCAGAAGTTAGAATTCCTTGCAGACATCTATCGTGTATGTATTTGTGACGAGCAATGGCATCCGTCCCGATTACAGTTACACAGCCGACACCTATCATTTTTTTCATTGTCTTCTTCCTTTGTAAAAACAACTCGTGCCATAAGATAACGGCAATTGTCTAACACATTGTATCTAAGAAACGTGAAACAAATGTGTTTTATAATCAACAGTTATATTGTGTCTGCACTTAGATGTTACTCTTATCAAATATTTAATATTTACAAAATGTTTTACAATAGCAAAAATAAATAAAAATATCCAACACGTGATGTTATGTCGTCTGTACTCGCTGATAACAAGAATACTTTGTACAATTACTGGAAAAGTTTATGTTACAAAAGTGATAAAATAAAACATGTCTGGATGCTGGTCTGGAATGTAAATACACATCTTCATTAGTCTGCGATATGGGGATATTGATCTATGGGAGAAATTGATAAGTTATAATTGTTGCAAAGAAAGACACCTGCTTGTTCGTGTAACTAATTACGAACTAGCAATTACACAATTTTTGTAACGAGCACTACCCAACAAACATTTACGAGCCACAAGAATAATATATATTACTATACACGGTGCGCCTTAACTAACTTTAAATGAAAGGTGCTTACACCTGGAAAGTTTTTGCGGATTCTGAAACTACAATGTTCATAGATAAGAAAAACCAAAAAACAAAAAAAAATCGCCGGAGGGATTTTCAAATAAATCGGGTTAAAAAATTTTAGGGTTTTTTACGTTTTCACGATTTTACTTGGAAACCGCAAGCTCTATGGAAATAGGATTACAGTAAATGTAGCAGTGAAAATTCTCTACAAAATTGACCTTTATGACTTTTTCGTAGGTTTTACGATTTTTGAGAAATAGAAGTTCAAATTGGGACACGGCACTGACTGTATCGTCTCCTTATAAAACAATGTTATGAAGGGTGCACCTTAACTAACATTAAATGAAAACCGCTTATACCTAGAAAATCCCTTCTGTTATTTTTTCTTGTTTTTGGATTTTTCTCATCTACTAACATTACTGTTTCAGAATCCGCAAAAAAATTCTAGGTGTAACCGATTTTCATTTAAAGTAAATTTGAACTTCTATATCTCAAAAATGGTAAAATCTACGAAAATGCCATTAAGATAAATCTTGTAGAGAATTTTCACTGCTATAACATTTTCTCTAATCCCATTTCGATAGGGCTTGTGGTTTCCAAGCAAAGTCGTGAAAATCTAAAAAAGCTCAAAAAATGTGAACGTTGACCGCGATTTATTTGTTTCTGTTCTTTGATTTTTCTTATCTATGAACATTGTAGTTTCAGAATCCACTTCCCACCTTTCATTAAATATTAGTTAAGGCGCAACGTGTATATTTTATATTATATTTTATATACTTTAAATTTTATATTTTTATTTTATCTTATTATATAAAAGAGCTAAAGTACTAAAAGTTACTTAATTTTGTATCAATTGTGTATTTTTAACTAAATATGGCTAGAATCTTGATATTTGGTGTGGGTATCAAGGTTGGGAAGTGGTATTGATATGGGGACATGGTTTTGGAAATTCGTACTTATGTGTACGAAAAGTACTAAATGGCCCTATATTTAGTACAAGTTGAATTTGGGAGAATGGAGAGAGTCGGAAACCTGAAAGTTGATACTAAGATTACTGTTGGATTGTTGTTGTAACAGTGTTTTATTATTATGTTTGTATGTTCGGGATATAACCACAGATCCACCGGAGTCAGATGAGTAGACTTGGCGGGGCAGTTGAATAGGTGCTTAGTATTGTGCGGCTCCTTGACGCATACTTGCACGGAATAGGAATTTAGGCGACTGCAATATCCCGAGCGTAATTGAGCCAAAACTACTCTGGTTTGTCGTGGCTCCTGACGCTCTTCAGTTGCGATAGATGGGGGATGTACTCCGATGACTACATTCACACAATAATTGCTTATGGTCTTAGCAACTGGGACACGGACCCAGTTAAAACCTGCCTGATATGCCTGTTGATCTAGAGGTTCTCTCCTATATTGTTGGACCGTCGTCTCTAGAGTATGAATATCCTTCTTGATATGCCTGGGTGTATCGGTGGCCAGCAGCTGGTGACTGGGACGGCTCTCACGGTAACACCCGAGCAAGTACTGCAACGATAGCATGTCATTATGTTGTCGTACTGGAAGAATCTCTGCCTCCTCATGTAGATGGTCCACTGTAGATTTGAGGAGGCACCCTGTTGCTGTTCTCAGGGCGGCGTTCTAACAAATTTGAATCTTATCCCACTGCGTGTCACATAAATTCGGGGACCATAGCTTACCACAGACCGACCTATAGCTTTATACGTGTTCCTACATTTCAGTTTATCGCAGATAGCTGTGGCATGCGCGGACGACATGAAAGTGGTGTCGAATGTGACCCCTAGAATTCTGGGGCAGTTTGTGGTCGGAAATCTGCTACCATCGACCCTGATATTCAACTCTCTTCTATACTGCGCCGTCCATATGGTGAACAGAGTGGCCGCCGATTTAGTGGCGAATATCTGCATATTCCTCGCGTGGAAAAAGGTGGTAAGATCGGTTAAATAGGAGTTCAGTCTCTCACAGATGTCATCAGGGTAGGTACCTGACGCCAGGATCGTACAATCATCCGCATACGTTACGATCTCAATGCCGTCTGGAGGGGGCGGAATACAGGGAATGTGGGTAACTCCCTGTTTCACTCTACGGGGCTTGGATTTCTTGTTCCTGAATTCCACATAACTCTGGCAACCACACATATAGTTGATTTTCCAACGTTTCAGACTTGGCCGGAGGGTTGTCTGCTCGATGTCCTCGAACAGCGTGGAGTGCTTGACAGTATCAAAGGCTTTTATTAAGTCAAGCGCCACCATCACTGTTCTATCACACGGCCGCTCCTGGTTGAGTCCTCGACAAATACGATTCAACTTTGCTGGCATCCTTGCGTGGTTTCAGTAGCTGGACCACCCTGCCCATTTTCCAGACTTCGGGAACAGTAAGGGTGGCTAGCGACAGGTTGAGAACTTTAGTGAGATACTCCACTCCCGGCTCATCCAGCTGTTTCAACATTACCATGGAAATTCCGTCAGGGCTCAACGCTTTGGATGATTTAGCGTTCCTGATGGCATTCGTAACATCATCCATTGTAAACTGTGGTGGTTCATCCTCGGCAGGAAGAGATCTAATGCGACGTAACACTCTTCTCTTCGCCCTGTTACTCTCGGGGTGCTCGACAAACTGTCGATTGAAGTAACTTGCACACCTCTTCGGGTCAGTCAACATAACGTCGCCAAACGTGGCTGAGGTCCTGTCATCCCTCCTTCCGGGGTTCGAGAGTGACTTAACCGTTGTCCACAATTTACTTATACCGGCCCAATGTTGCAACCCTTCAGATGATTTAACCATTTTCCGCTTATGTTCGCCGACCAGCCTATTAACTTCCAGTGTCAGCTCCTTGACTCTGGGGTCGTCGGGATTGGTTCGACGAAACTCATCACGCTCATTTGCTAATCTCGTCGCCTTTGCTGGGAAATTTGGTCTTACTTCGGGTATTCGACCAGCAGGTATATGGCGAGCGGCTGCAGCATTGATCATGTCTCGGAACGTCCTTTGCGCTACCCGAACATCAGAAGGATTGGGCAATTCTCTGAAGCGGTGATTGGTGAAATCTCTGAAACTAGGCAAATCAGCATTCCCATGATTGACGAATGTGCGGCGTTCAGAGGTGATGAAATCGGGTGGTCTGCTGATGGAGACAATTATGGGGACATGGTCTGATCCAAGGGAAATGACGGGTTGCCAGGTGACGTCATTTGTCAGACCAGGTAACACGATGGTTATGTCTGGCGAACTGTGACACGCTCCTCTAATTCTGGTAGTGGCGTCCTCATTGACCGTGCAAAACGTAGAGATATCAATCTGCTCAGCCATCGCTATACCTCTCTGGTCGTTTCCGAGGGCCGAATGCCACATCTTATCATGCGCATTAAAGTCCCCCAGGACAAGACGATTATGACCTTCCAAAAGCGGGCTAATGTCAGGCTTATAATCTGAGATACAGCTATTTCTCGGCGGGATGTATACGTTCAGCAACACTATCTCGGCAGTTCCACACCTGATTGCTACATTCCATGTACAGGCTCACGCGAGATAGGTCTGTATTGAACAGACTGGTGCAAAAGGAAAGCTAAGCCCCCACCTCTACGTCTGGTGCGATCCTTCCTTATTACGTTGTAACCATCACAACGTACTGAGCTGTGGTCGTTCAGCATGGTTTTCTGCACCGCCGCGACCTTGATCTTCCACTATTTCATCGATCTTACCTCGGAGCCCATTGCAATTAAATTGCAAAAAGGATGCATTTTCTTGGATTGGAACAACAACGGCTGGTGTTAAATGATGCGCGTGCGGCTGCTGTTGGTGGGACTGCGGGGGAGTTTCGTAATCTGACGACGACTCACTGGGGGCTGTGTTCGCGCAGCATGCAGCAACGTATTCCCTCGCATGGGCAAATCCAGAGCAACCCCTTAAATGCACCCTCTCCTGACATCTATTGCATCTCACCGAAGATTGGATATGGGTGAAGATGCGGATGTGACAAACCGAGCACAAATATATTGGTCCTGGGTTTTCCTCCGCCCCGGCACGGACCAAAAGAATCCGGAGCAGACATTCCGGGATATGCTGCTCCCAGCACAGAAAAACGAAACAAATACAAACACATGTACATTGAGGTGGCAGCCGCTGGCCGGAACGCTGATGTTGTGTGGTCCCGGGTCAATCCGGTACAGAGAACCCGCTCCCGTGGGATTGTTGGAGTGTAGGATTCAGATATGGAGGTAGTTTTGGAAATTCGTACTAAATTTAGTACAACTTGGGTAAACTGATAGAACTAGAATCCTGAAATATGAAACTAAGATTAATGTTGGAGTATAAGATTGAGGTAGTTTTGGAAATTCGAAGATTGCTATTGGGGTGTAGCCTTGAGGTAGTTTTGGAAATTCGTACTTATGGGTACGAAAAGTACTAATGGTACTGGATTTGATTGAACGGATAGAGATTGAATCGTGAACTTAAGATGGTTGTGGAGTGTAGGATTGAGGATGTTTTGTAGTTCGTAATTATGTGTACGAATCATACTAAATGGTACTAAATTTGGTACAATTTGGATTTGAGCGAACGGATAGAGCAAATTTGGAATTAAAATTACTGATGGACCGTAGGATTGAGGTAGTTTTGGAAATCCGTACTTATGGGTACGGAAATATATTTGGTACAATTTGGATTTGGGTGAACCTGAAATTTGGAATTGTAGGATTGAGGTAGTGTTGGAAATTAAGATTACTGCGTGAGTGTAGGCTGAGATATTTTGGAAATCCGTACTAATGGGTACAAAGTGTACTAAATTTGTTGCAATTTGGATTGAAGCGAACGGATAGAGCTGAAATCCTGTAATCTGGAATTAAAATTACTGTTGGGCTGTAATATTTAGGAAGTTTTGAAAATACGTACTTATGGTCACGAAACGTACTCAGTAGTACTAAATTTGGTACAATTTGGATTTGGTTGAACGGATGAAGCTTGAACACTGAAATCTGGAAATAATATTACTGTTGGAGTTTAGTATTGACGAAGTTTTGGAAATTTGTACTTATGGTACGAAAAGTACTAAATTTGGTACAATTTGGATTTGAGGGAACGGGTTGAGCTGGAATCCTGAAATTTGGAATTAAGATGGCTGCTGGAGTGTAGATTGAGGATGTTTTGTAATTCGTACTTATGGGTACGAAGAGTAATAAATGGTTCTAGGTTTGGTACAAGTTGGTATTGGATGAACGCATACAGCTGAAATCCTGAGATTTGGAATTAAGATTACTGTTATTAGTTTGTGTTAATGACAGTGTAGGGTTGAGATATGGGTAGATGTCCACAGCCAACGAAACTGGGTGGAACCCATCGATTTTCATTCACTTTCCTGAGATAAAATATAAATTTTTTGGATTGGAAAGGTAGAAATTTGAGTTATCTTTACCATATTTCCTCTGTTTCGGACTCATAAACCTATCAATTGTGACTTTTTGTAATTTTATTGTAGTCTTGAAAATTTTGAACATAATTCAGTATTAAATTTTGACTTTGTAAATTGTTTCTACCGATTTCTTCATATAAATATTTTTTTAGATCTAAGCATCAATTTTAATCAAATTCCAGCACCCTAATACACATTTTTTTGCCCATTATTTGTTGGCCCTTATTTATAATTATAAATAGTTTTTTTTTTTTTTTTTGTAAAAGTTTACCACATCTGACAAAGGATTTGTGTAAATTCTTATTGTGGTTCTATCCTGGTGAACCATTAAAACATGGTAATATTTTGAAATTTTTTCATAAAGCGAGTAAATTATAACGCATATGTGAAACATGTTAAGTATTGAAAATATCGGCTACTATATACTCTAAATGTCCACAAAAATATAATTTACAATTCCTCTCCTATCGTCAGATATAACGGTATTTGTAGGCAAATATCGGTTGGTTCTATTCAGATGAACCGGAGTGTATGTAAATTACTATGATTGGGTTTGGAAGAACTGATAGACATGGGAATGACATTCGCGGTTGGTATAAATGGTTGATATATGAAGGTAATTTTTTAAGGTTATATCCAGGTGTACGAAAAGCACTAAATTTGGTACCATTTTGTTATTGCATGAACGATAATAGAAGGGACTTTTTGTGGGATGCGTACAAATTCTGACGTTTGGTTGAAATTAAATGGTATACAAGGCTAAAAAGTACTAAATTGTACTAAAATTGGTTTTGGGTTTATTTGTTTACAATAACGTTTTACCATCTGAGGACAAAAATCCCTTAATTAAAATGCCTCAAAAAATGTATCACGCTGTTGATATGTAAGGTTGAGATACGGCTGATTTTTTTTTTAATCGAACTAAAGTGGTACGAACAGTACTTAAATAAAATTTAATATTGATTAAAATTGGTATTAGTACAACAATTTTTCAGTGTTCACAATTTCCATATTAAATATTGTTTATTTGTTTTTTATATTCTTTCTAATATTTTATATTTACATTTTATATTATTTATTTTATATTTTAAATTTTATATTTATATTCTATATTTAATATTTTATATCTTATGTTTTATATTTTATATTTTTTGTTTTATATTTTATACTTTTAAACCGCATTTTGCTCAATTAAATCTTTGGATTAACATCAAAATAAACATTTTGGTCTGTACCAGATTTCTATTATCTAGGTTTGTCAGCGGGTTTCACCGTACTTTTGAAATCCACTCTGGACTGCAACTTCATTTCTGTCCCACAAGAAAATGTAAAGTCATTCAAGAACTCCAGAGGACGAAAAATGTTCTCAATATCATATCTTAATCGTTTCTCTATGATTTTCAGAGTGAGGCATGGCTTGCTTTATAGTTAATCGTAGAATTGACATCAGAGCCCCATTCTGATGTTTTATCTTAAAACGAATCAAAACCGCTACATCAACTAGGTTAAAAAGTCTCCCCACATAATGCCGCGGGGTGAACAAAAAATGATAGCAACAATGTAATTGTGAATGAATGAAAATAGAAATAAAACGAAATACCAAACTATTTGTGCATGTAATTAAATGAATGATCGCCTCTCTGTAATAGATGCAGCTGTACATATTTCCCACTAGACGACGCCAATGTCGTCGCCCCACTCTGCGGTATGCAATAAAACTAATTATGATGATAATTATTATAATTATAATGATAATGATGGTGTTGAAGTGGTGCTTGATTCTTTCTTGCAATGCAATAATGCAATTTGTTTTTTGTTGATGTTGTTGCTTTTGCTGTTTGCATTGCAATTAAAAACGTCATTGTTGTTGCCGCCGTCGCCATCGCGCCATCACTAAACAGTAGCCCCAAACAAAACTCAGCACCAACAGATGATAATTGCCAGTGGCCACTAAATAGAATTACAGCGCAACAACAATAACAACTAAAAATTGCACAAAATGAGAATGAAAACCTGCCAGCTACAATCATTACGATGATGGCAGCCATCAACCTAAATCATTAGATGTACATCGTAAGACAAGATCTCGGTGTTTGTCTCCTTGTCTGTCTTTCGACAAGTTGAATGAATTTAATTTATAGAAACGTAATTTGTATAGCATTTTGTGCAGTTGATTTCTGTTTCTTTTTTTCGTAAACGGGTTGAAAAGGTTAGCTGGCGAATACCCTACATTGTGGAATGATGGGGTATACTACAAAGCTTGTCATACTGTATGTAACATCTCATAAAATTTTTAAGCTAAATTTTTTAACTCTAATCATGAAATATGTATTCTCATCTCATCGAAGATAGTTGTGGCACACGCGAACAATTCGGTTCGAATAAACTATTGAATATGACCCCCAGGATCTGCGTATTGAGTAGAAGATTCATCTCCGCAGTCCATGTTGTGAGCAGTATGGCTGTTGACTTAGTGGCGGATATTGTCAACAAGATCAATGATCCTTGTTTAGATTGACACAAATGTTGTCAAGAGTCGAACTTATTGAATTGGCCTTATTCTTATGTATTTTATGTAATATTCTCCCAAACCAATCAAAAACAATTGAAAAAGTATTAGACTCCTTTGCCGATAGCCATATAGCCTCAGCCTGTGTGGTTTGAAACACATTTTTTCCCTCAAAAACTTATGTATTTAGGGAGTTTTCAGAATTTTGGGCGTATGAACTTGCCGACAATGGAGGAGGTACCTAAACGTTTGGACCGACATAGTCCATTTGAAAGTGCGTCTTTTTTGGAGTCATTCCTCTCGATAGGCCCATTATATCAAAAAGCATGGACTTGACAACGAAAAACGTAATATCGCTGTAACCAGGGCCACTAGGAGTACCTGCCTAAAAATTTATAAAGGATGTTGATCAAGAATGTTGATCATTTGTGAGGGTGACACCCTAAGAAATATTCAAAAATAAACAGGGCCACTGGGACTACCTTCGGCAAAAATTTCGAAAAGTTCCTGGAGCAGACCCTTAACCGCACTTAAACAATTGTGTGGGTGGTACCCCAAGCAGTGGACCGATAGGGAGGTACCGGAAGGAGTAGACTATAAGCACCATGTTGTGTTGTTCCACTACACCTTCGGGTGTTGTTCCACTCCACCTTCAGGTGTTTTTCCACTAGTCAGTACTCGTAGTTCGGGTAGCGGCTGGTTAGTGTTAGTTCTAAGTTAGTTAGTGTTAGTTCTAAAGTGGCTAACTTAGAACTAACACTAACCAACCGCTACCGGAACAACTGAACCGAGTGCTGAATCACAGAGTGGCCGAACCCCTACAACAGGAGAGTCGCGGGTCCGAGCAACCATACCGAACACGATAGCAACCATACCGAACCCCGAACAAGGATTCACCGAGTGACCGAACACATACGAACTCCGAGTGGCCGCACATCTACTACATGAATCACCGAATGACCGAACCCTGAACACCAAATCACTGAGTGGCCGAACACATACGAACTCCGAGTGGCCGAACATTTACAACACGAATCACCGAGTGGGGAACCCCGAGTATCCGAACATCTACAACACGAATCACCGAGTGGCCAAACCCTGAACACCGAGTGGCCAAACCCTAAACACCGAGTTGCCGAACATCTATAGCACGAATCATCGAGATCCCGATTATGTTCCCGATCACCATCAAGTTATTTACTACCGAACAGCGAATCACCGAGTTCCCGATCATTATCAAATCATTTACTACTACAGCAACGAATCCCCAAGCCGGTCGTTATTCCGTCTATTACTCAACACCGAGTCATCCAGCTCCAGGGTATCTGCGAATCGCCGCATCCGAACCTAATAACGAGTCGTTGGGCCTTACCACTCCACTAGCAACGTATCTCGTAAGAAGCTTCCAACCACAAGTACTGAATCCAAGTTACAATCCCCCAGCCAATTATCCTTCTTATCGTATTTAAACATCAGCTGATTATAAAATTAGTTTTATATCAATAAATATCCGATTTAACCCCCAGGAAAGGGAGATTACTCGTCTTATTATTCCGTAAGGTTTAGTGGGCCCGCATGGCGACCCTGGACACGACTAATTCTAGCCCAGCCTACGACAAAACCACGTTACACTATGTCTAGTAAAAATATTACGATGTCCAAAGTATGGAAAAGTTTTTATCTTTTGTGGGGGAGGTGCCCAAGAAGTGAACCGATAAGGCTCATGGTAGAACTTGATTTAAGTTTAAGCAAACTATTACGACTGCCAAATTTTGGATCGAACTGGTTTATCTGTTCGAGAGTTACCGCGCCCTTCGTTCACAACAAATGGTGCAAATGGTATATGGACTTATTCCAGAAAAAAACTAGTACCGTCGTAATGGGGGCAGCAAATACAAGTTCGTACAACAAAAAATCAAAAGGATTCGAGAGAAGGTCTTAAACTGCACACTATTACGATGTGCAAGGTATGGACCAAATCGATTAGTTCCTTTAAGAGTTATCGTCAGGATAATTTTTTGGAAAAAATTTAAACTTTTGTGGAGGAGGTACCCGAGGGAATGGACCAATATGGCCCATCTTCGAATTAAAACTAAGTTTGGACAAAATGTTACGAAAGCCAAATTTTGAACCAAATGGGTTAATCCGTTTGAGAGGACATTGCTAAATCGACTTCAAATTGTCTGAAACCGATTTCGTCCAAACATCCTTGGGGTCTAAAACCTCTATTTAGACGAGGTACATTTTGCCCGAATGAAAGTGAATATACCCTCGTTAGCATAAATGGTGGGGGTATAAAAATCATTCGCATGGATTTTTTCCTATCTATTTTATAGACTTTCCTAATATTTTGTCCAAATTTAGTTTAAATTCGAAGATGGGTTATATCGGTCCACTCCTTCAGGTACCTCCCCCACAAAAGTTCGAAAATGTTCGTAAAAATTGTACGCACGATAACTCTTGAAGGGAGTAACCTATTTGATCCATACTTCGCACATCGTATAACTTCTACCAGACTTAGATGAAGTCCCCATATGGACTCAATCGGTCCACTCCTTCGAGTACCTCTCGAATCGCTTTGAGTTTTGCTGTAACAACTTGTATTTACTGCCCTCCATACGACGGTGCAAGTTCAATCAGTGGCAAGTCCATAATTATACCCTCAGCCTTTAGGCTAAAGAGGGTATTTACACTTTGATACGACCAAAAATGTGCCTCATCGAAATAATGGATTTGGACCCCAAGTATAGATCAGGTTCGAATATGGACGATATTTGTCTACTCCTTCTGGTACCTCTCACACAAAATTTCGGAAAAGTTCACTTTAAGACCTGTTCTCGAATCACTTTGTTGAAGCGATTTGCATTCGCTACATCCATTACGACGGTAAAAGTTTTTTCAGGGGCAAGTCCATATTTCGGGAAAACAGCCCGAAAGGTGTATAAAACCCCTATGTCACCATAGGGCCATTACCGGTCCACAACTTTCGATACTTCTCCCCAATATTTAACAATTGCCACCGAAATGCTAGGACGATATCACTTGAATGGGGCAACCAATTTGGTCCAAACTTTGGATCTCCTAATATTTTAGTTTAACTATTAAAATGGCCCATATCGGTCCTCCCTAAAGGTACCTGCCCTACAAAAGTTCAACATTTGTGTCTTAGTGCAGTTAATTCCTACTCCACATCTTTGTCGGCAAGTTCAAATGTCCAAAAAGGACTACAAAATTCTAAAGAGACCTTAAATACATTCGATCTGTCCGGAGGTGAAAGTTTAGCTTCACATTGGCTGAGGGTACCTATCTGTCGGCAAAGCCGACTGACACTTTTTTACTTGTTCCAGTAAAAATTGCGTGAAAAGTGCAAAAAACCCCTATGACACCATGTGCAGTGGTTGGAGCGCAAGATAGCTCTCGAACGGATCAACTGATTCTGTCCAAAATTTGGTTTACGCAATATTTTGCCCGCACATAGTTTAAGTTCAAAGATGGGTTATATCGGTTACGGTACCTCCCCCACAAAAGTTCGAAAATGTTGGGAAAATTTGTGCGCACGATAACTCTTAAATGGAGTAACCCATTTTGGTCCACACTTTACACATCCTAATATATCTACTAGATATAGATCAGGTTCGAATATGGACTATATTTGTCCACTCACTTTCGGATATGTTCACTTTAAGACCTGCTCTCGAATCACTTTGATTTTTGTTGAAGCAACTTGCATTGGCTGCCTCCATTACGACGGTACAAGTTTTTTCAAGAACATGTCCATATTTCTTGAGAAAACAGCCAGAAAGGTGAAAATCAAAAATATTTAAAAAAATTAAGTTACAGTGTTTTATTTATAAATGCACTTGAAACTAGAAAATAATTTTTCATGATGGAATCTCTCAAATAAAACGCTTGCCGTTTAATATGGTCACAATTTTTAATTCAAATGCAAGCGTTGTATTTGGGAGATTCCATCACGAAAAAAATATTTTCTAGTTTTAAGTGAATTTATAAATAAAACACTGTAACTTATTTTTCTAATTATTTTTTATTTACATATAACTTTTCAGTAAATTAATATTTTGACATAGGCCGAAAGTATTGATAAAAACTTTAAATTCCTAAAATCGTGTAATACCGTTATATAAAGGCTACACCAAAACCTGGACTTATGTCCATAACTTTTGTGTGGAAATTTCTGTACCATTGGGAACACTAAATGCCAAGTTTCGTTTCGTTGTGGTCCTGTTTACAGTGATATTATGTTTTCCGTGGACAAGTCCATGCTTCTTAGCATAATGGTCCAAAAATTATACGATGACCAATATAATGACTAGTGGGCGTGATATCTATCGAAAAGATATGACTCCCAAAATAAGATTCACTTCCATAATGGACTATATAGGTCCATTCCCTTAACTACGTCCTCCACAACACTTTTCTACTTTAATCCGTTTTGTCCAAAACGGGCCACAACATTCTGAAAAGACCTAAAATTTATTCGATCTATCCGAAGATGGAAGTTTCAATTCACTAGGCTGAGGGTATATCTCTGTCGACAAAGCCGAAGAATACTTGTTTACATGTTTTTTAAACAAAAAAACCTTTACAGCTGGGAATTTTTCTAAGCAACAACAACTACTACTTATACTATAACAAATTAGCAACAATTTAATTAAATAAAATCCAACAAATCAGTGATGCATCCAATATTGTAACGTCGTAGTAAAACTTGTGATTTGACTATTGCCCAGGCGCATTTTATTATGAATGAAATTTCTTTTCAAATAGAACGTCATTCCTTGTGAACCGTAACATGTGACATGACTTAAAAAAAACGCACACAATAGATTAGCGGCCAATGCACTTTAGTTTTTTTGTGATTTTTCTGATTGAATTCTAAGAAAAAATATTAATTAATTTTTATAATATTTTATAAAATTACTGTTTATTACAAATGAACTACGCCTTATCGTTAGTGTAAATACAAGCAGTGTCCCTCTGTTATAAATATATGCAATTACCACATGTAAAATTAAACTTCAATATAAATCTAATACCATATAATTTCTTAAGAATATCGTGTGTTTGATTGAAAACAAATATTTGCTTTGTTATGTATACCCTCATATTAAGATGGAATTTGAAAATTGGGCGCCACTGATTTCAATTATTTAAAATTACACAAATTCTTTCACAGACATCACGTTATTATTTTCAATTAAATAATTTATAATTATGAAATAACAAAAATTTATTAACACCAAAACATGGAGATGTAATTAAAAACTTAAAACTGAGATATTTTTACAGAATGATAGTAAATCTGAAAAAATCGGCACATGAAAGAAAGAAAATGGTATTATGTGGCATATTTTATCTGAAAGAAAAGAAAAAAATACAAAATGCACTACGTCCACACAATTTATATGTTGAAATGAAACAATTAAGAACGGCTTAAAGTTCGGCCGGGCCGAACTTACTATACCCTACACCAGGAGTGGTATTAAAGTAAAATGGAACAATTAGTTTCCTTTCGTTTATGGAAAAGACTTAATAACAAATTTCAGCAATTTCGGTAAAACAATATCGCTAACCTTCTCAATACGGAAATTAGGGAGGTACCGATCTATGGCGGCTATATCAAAACGTCGATCTATACCGACAAATTTCTGGCGTACAGTTTTTAGACTCAAAGAACGGTACCTCCCGATTTTCGAAATTGTTAAGGATGAGACGTTAATATAGAGGTTGACAAATATGATAAGATCGATCATATATATGTTAAGTCTTTCGCAAATCGTATTCGAAATAGTACCCGAAGCCAAGATCGTGCAACCATCCTCACACGTAAAAATTTAAATGGCGTCTGCAGATGTAGAGGTTAAACAGTTTCGGAGATATTACCCCATCTTGGGAAATTTCCTGTTTACCTTTACGGGTACTTGGAATTCGTCTTCCTGAATTCCTGGAGAGTAGTCTGCGAGTAGTCTGTTGGTGAGGAGTTAATCCTTTTGCTTGAAACCTTGCCTAGGCTTCAGTAGCGGCTTCAGTTGAGGTCCTATATTCCTTCTTCAAATGGTATGATAGTGACTTAGCCGTTACCCACAATACACTTATTCCGGCTGCAATGTTGCAACTCCACAGATCATCTATCAACTTTTTCTAGTTGTGCTCTCCGACGAAGCTGTTAACTTTCAGCTCAATGCAGCTTATCGCTCTCGTTTGTTAGTTCCGCTGCCTTTGCTGGGAAATTTGATATCCAACCAGCAGGTAAACAGCGAGCGACTGCATGCTACCCGAACGTTAGGGAAGTTGAACAGTTCTCTAAAGCGGTGATTGGTAAACTCTCTGAAACTAGGTCTTCAGAGGCGATAAAGTGGGGTAGTCTACTGATGGAGACAATCATACTGAGATGGCCTGAACCAAGAGAAACGACGGGTTTTCTGGTGACGTTATTTATCAGACCATACTGTGCGATACTTACGTCTGGTGAACTATGGCACTCTCCGCTGGTAAGGGCGTTCTCAATGGTCGTGCAAACAGTACAGCTACCAATATTCCCGGCCAGCGCAATGCCCATCTGGTTATTACCTAGCAACGAATGCCAGGACTCATGATGAGCATTAGAATCCTAACACCGATCGGTTATGATATTCCAAAAACGTGTTAATGTTGGACATATGACCTGGAGTACAGCTAGCTATTAATTGATGGCATTCACCTACCTGACTTCATGCATGGGTCTTTAGAGTCAGGCACAAGCGACATAGGTCTGCATGATCTAGGCTTACCGTTATCCTTCACGATAATTGTTTTGTATCCTCTATTATCTAGACCTTTGACCTCGTTTTCATCAACATAGGGTTCTTGAATAATGCCTATGTCTAGGTCCTCCTCCACTAGAAGGGCCCGCAGGTTATTTGGAGCGACCCTAGAGTGCTTCAGATTTATCTGCACAATCTTAAGCATCATTTTATTGAGGGGATGATGTGGATGGCCCGTCTAGCTGCATGTTGTGCATCAGCTTTCCGGCGTCGTCGATGTCATCTTCATCGTCTTCTCCATTCGGGGCATGAGGGCGTAGGATCTTTACTTTGGCTTCACTTACGCCAAAAGAATAATTTATTGCCGACTCTCTCTAGTGCCTCCACTCCAGCCTCTGTTATCGAGAGAACCAAACTCATACTCGTACTGTTGTTGTTGTTGTTGTGTGGTTCAGTGGCGATTAAGGACCAATCGTCCATTGGAACATCTTTGTTTATCTTCGCCAGACCTTGTAGCAGTTTCGGGCCGTCGCAATCTATTTTGGGCAACCAAGCTCTGGCACGAGGTCTCATTGGGATTTCTTGGGCTGGGATCAGCCGCAGGCTGATGTCTTCCCAGCCATCGCTGATCTTAGCCATGCATCTTTCCAAGAATTCCTTTGAGAACTCGTCCATGCATTTGATTACCCTGTAACCGCGATGAAACTCGCTGGCGACGAAATGGGGCACGAGAGAATCTACGTTTGTGAGAACATGTTCCAAAAATTGTTCTGATAACTTGGTTTCTACCATGCCCCATTCCGCAGTGGTGATAGGGGACAGCCTTCCACCCTTGTCATTTGCCACGGCAACCATCAGGTTGTCCTTAACGTCTTCGCTGAAGGGCCTTTTATTGTTGAAGAGGCAGTAGAATTGTGTTTTAGCTTCTTCCTTTTAGCGGGCTTATTGTCCTCTGTCCGGGGACGTTCTCGCTTGGAGGAAGTAGGGCGATCATCGGGTTTAGAGGTTTTGTCTTTCTCATATTCCTCGACGATTTTGGTTTTTTGTGATCTTGTCCGCCTCATTTCGTTCGTGGACTGTACCATTTGCAGCATTCTTGCCAATCTTGCCGAGAATGAATTTTGCCTTCTGGTACAGAGCCTTCCGAACGTCAGCCGACTTTTCTTTTTCTTGTTTGTTTGGGTAGGTTGACTATCTTCAGAAACGGTCAGAGTTGCTGTTTTTTATTTTCTTGATGAAGTGTGCCAGAACTGACAACACTTAGTTGGCCAACTACCAGCTCCTGGCTGGATGCTAAAAGGTCGTCCTCGAAAGAGTTACCAGACTGCAACCGAGGCGTTTCTTTCTTGTTTTTATTTGTATTTATATCCATGCGTAGTTCCCACAAGTGAGCCGTAGGGGATGTTCCAGCGTACGCAGTGACGGCATGCGCAGACTGGGCTAATAGTAAGTACAACTCGACCCGTGCCATGGCGTCGAGGTGGAATTGCTAGCGACCAGACTTCTTTAGACACTTGTCGGCCATTTAGATCCTCGGCACAACTTCCACTACCTTGATCTTAAAAGTGTATATATGTCACTAGTCCTAAGGTGGATTGTAGAACAATCAGTCCACCTCCTGGATTTGCGACAATTCCCTCCTCCTTTTGCAACCGGGCTTGAACCCGTCTTTGGCGGAGTTATTGAACCGATATTTATGAAGTTTGGTATTTCATCTTCACTAGGGGTATAAAATATTGTCGGTATAGGTCCACGTTTTCACGATACCTCCCAACTTGCTGCTTAGGTATTAGGTCCACTATCTGATATAGCTCACATAGAACGATAGCTCCCATTATATGAATATTTTTAATGTTTACCGAACCGAAATGGCTAAAATTTAGTATGTCGTCTACAATAATATAATATATTTCTTCAGCGAATTTCCGGTAGAGGTCCACTTTTTCATATAGCATCCATAGAAGAATACCTCCCCGTTTTCGGCATTTTGAAGGTTTGGTCCACATTCTCCCACCGAAATGGCTGAAATTTGACCTTTGGTCATCGTTGAGGGAATAAAATATTGCACCAGAAATTTGACGGACTTATAGCGTCTTCATATAGCCGCCATAGAACGGTACCTCCCGGTTTTCAGTATTTTTAAGGTTGTGGCCACAATATCTCTCCAAAATGGTAGAAATTTGACCTTTAGTCTTCGTTGAGGGTATAAAACTTTCCACCCGAAATTTGTCGCTATAGGTTTACGTCTAAATATAGCCCCCATCGAACGTATCCTCACGATTTTCGTTATTTTGAAGGTTTAAGCGTCATTATTAAACCGAAATGTATGAAATTTGATGTTTAGTCTTCGGCGGCGGTATAAAATATTCCCACAAGTTCATATATCCCCCAAAGAAACAATTCTTAGCCATTTGATAAAAAATTCAAAGATTCAATCAAAAATTTATCGATTTTCCGGCGATAAAAAATTTTCATATTGACAAAATTCGATAAAATTATTTAGTAACTGCTAAACCTAAATAACGACGGCACGTACACAAATATTTCACCAACCTACCAAAACAACGCTCTCTGAGCGTCCGTATTACCCAAATACGTTGAGTCCCAAATCACATTTATAACACAAAATCCGCGACCGAATCTTAATAAAAAGTTTTCATTCGCAAAACAAATAATTTTCTTTTGCAATGAATTGTATTTAATGTTTTGTTTGGCTTTTGTTTTCAAAATACAAAACACACACACATACAAACAATAACGTTCTGTCAAAGTTAAACTTTTCCAACTTACAAAAAGTATACGCTCGACGTATTTCGGTAGTTCTCATAAGAATACATGTGTTCTACTTTTTTCACCACACACGTCCTGGGTTTACGTCCGTATATAGGTATGGGCCTAAAAATACAACTGATAAAATATTTCACATATTGAGAAAAATATTTAACAAAATATTCCACATTGTGCTTGATAAAAACAAAATATTTTCTTGATGAAAAAATTGTTGAATACATTTTTTTCAATCGATAAAAAATGTTCATATTTACAATTATTTTGTTGATTTTTGTTAAATACAAACCCAAAAGACAAATTGGTCAAGAATGGTTCGATACTGATTTTAAATTAGATTAAAACTATTAATAAGTTATTACGGAAAGCGTATATGTCATTTTAACAAATAAAATTAAATAATGCATCACTGAACTTCAATGCATTTGGTGCGGAATCTTTTTTCGCGATAGAGAAAAAATTACACCGTATTTCATAGTAGTTTTTCCTGCCATACGCTGATATGCGGTGGTATTTTTGATATTTGCAAAAATATATGTCCACGTCTTCATATATGTCTCATAGAAGGGTACCTCTCTATCTTCGGTATTTTGAAGGTTTCAGCGTAATAATCAAACCGAAATGGATGAAATTAAAATATTCCAGAACAGAGTTATCAGTATAGGTCGACATTTTCATGTAGGTCCCGATTTTTGGTATTTTGAAATCTGTATTTAGTCTTCGTTGGAGTTAAAAAACTTACTCGCAAAAAACAATCCATATATGTATATTAGGGCGGCCCAAAGAATCAGTATTTATGGTCCGATCGATACCTTTTTACCAGTTCAATGATGTGGCTAAAAAACGAATACTACAAAAAATTGAGAAAATCGGATCTGATTATGGTATAGCTATATTGGACCAAGATACCTTAAATCGGCCTATCGTATCTATACTAAAATCGGGTGCGATTTTCACAATTTTTTGTAGGATTCGTTCTATAGCCGCAACAATGAACCAGTAAAAAATTGCATCGATAAATCCATAAATGCGGATTTTAAAGAATATTCGTGAAAATGTTCCTTTGGACCGCCCTAATGTATATCCAGATGGTAGTCTAACCGGTATTGCCCAATTTTATGTGTTTCGAGGGTTATTTTTTGTATAATTTTCGAATTGAGTTTGTTGTTTTGTGTTGTCAGAAGATATATATCACCAATATTTTTGAAAATTTAACATAGCTGAAGCCAAGGTTTACCCTTTTAGAACACGCGACTTGTGATTGTATATTATACAAATTAAATGTTTTTGGCTAAAATGAGATGTTTTTGGACGTGGCAAAAAATATTGACATCAAAAGTTAATTTGCGTGGAAGCTGTGGCTATATTTATGTTAAAAAATTGTAAAAATGGGTTGAAGCCAACGTGTCTTTTTTTGTTTTCTCTTGATTTGTGAATAAACCAAACTTTTCCCGATTTTCCTGTCAAAGTAAAAGTAGAAGCAAACTAAATAAGGATCATGTCACTAATGTATTATTTTTCATAATTTGATCTGCTTCTACCATTAAATGATGCTGACATTTTGAAGCCAGATTTACAGTGTTTTTTGACATTTTCTTCTAATTTCATTCCGCAAACAGGTTTTTCAAAAAATCGTATATAGGATTGTAGAACTCGCAATTCTTAGTTATTTGATACATGTGTCGTGAATGTAGTCTACACAGTTTCATAGAAATCTACATCCAAATACGGAAATTTTGTGCGAACAATTTCCTAAAAATTATATTTTTCGGGCCTAATTTTTACAATTGTCATTCGAATTCCTCGTATTTGGTTGCACATCTTAGTTTTTTACGTTTCGGATCCAATAAATTATTCCCCGTGAAAATCCATCTACTAAAACGCGAGTTACGAGAAATTCCAAAGTAGAAAAATCACCTAAAATTGTTTTTGAAAATATCGCGTATTTTATCGCGTTTTCTGCTGATCGTTTCCACTGCAATGAAAATACTAGTGCAGCATCTTCGGTTTAGCGGAAACAGAGATTTGAAAACTTCACTGATAAGGAAGCTACATTCATTTTATCCCAAAAAGTAGTGTGTGATGCTACATCCACGGTTCTTGATTGATCGTCTTCAGATAGATATATATCGATGTAGATTTTCATGGTGGACATTGAAATCGGATGCGGACAAAAATTGTATGCACTTTGCGCAAATTAGCGATATTTTATAGGTTTTTTAATGCTAAGATGCAGCCGATGCTACATCTTAGCCTCCAAATTAAATTTCGAAAAATATATACAAATTAAATGATATGGTCTTGCTGTACTTGAAAATCACATGCGGACAAAATGATTTTGATAATTACGCAATTTACACGTATTTTAAAATGCATATAAATTAAAATGGGTTATTTGAGCTCTATTTCCATTTCAGAAGCCTTGAGGTATATCCTCAGCAACTCAATTATCTTCCTCAATAGCAAAGCTTTTATATGAATGTCTATAAAGCAAAATCCGTATATTTTAGTGGGAGATTTAAGCAAAATGAAGGAAGTATTCCTATAGATTTTTCCAAAATTTTATACTACATAATGAATGTGAAAAAATATTGTTTCAAACAAAAAATTATTTTTTAAACCAAAATATGTGTTTATTTTGGCTGTGACGGAGAAACTATAATACCAATCTGTATGATTTTAGTCTCATTTGATTCGTCGTGATGTTTTGCTTCCATACGAATTTTTTCGTAATTTTACAGCGGGTAAATGGAACTTTATTTTGAAAAAAGTTGACTTACATTCAATAATTTATCAATTTATTATACATTTCGCGAGTACTGAGTTACATTTAACAAATATTATGCAATCTACTAACTCAAGCCACTTCCAGATAACTTTTTAGTAGCAATTGCTCGCGGTAAAATATTTAGCGTTTTCATAATAATTTTTTCTTTAAAACGAAACTAAAACCGCCATAACTTTTGTCCGCATCAACAAAAAACTGGCTCGCGAGCGGATTCGTACTGAGAATTTGTTTCTTAACCTATGTACAAAAAATCTTTGATGTAGCGCGAAAAAAAATTTAGCACTTTTTTTAAAATGGAATATGAAATATTTGGCAACATTTGTGATATACATAAATGCTCAATTTGGAAAATTGCAAATATTGGTCCTTGTTTTGGAAAGGACAACAATGGCGCCCCCATCTTAGCATTTTAAATGGTTTTGTTACATTTGCTAAGATATTCTGCTCCTGCACGGATTAGACCTTAACCTTAACCTTAGTACTTTCTTAGACGAACGGGTGCTAATTGGTGGAAGATATATAAAGTTCCGCTCGAGCGAATTTAAGGGCTTATGGTCACTTATTGAGCACGAAAAATAACATTTTTCATGGATTTTTTCACACTTTTTTTAAGATTTTGTTTTCATCTGATAGATCGCACCTTGAGCTGCTTTCGGATTTTTGTTTTTAACATATTGCACAATTTTCTGACAAATGGCCGCGTACGAAACACTGTTTGCGGTGCCCACTGTAGCTCGAAAACGAATAAACCGAAAAGAATGTATTTTTGTGAGATCATTAAGAGCCTAATAATTTTATACTTAAGCGAATCGGAATTAAAAATATCCATTTTAGAAAAATGTGAACTGCCAAACTCAACATTTCGATTTTAACTAATAAATTGACATTTGTTCGCCATAAATCAGTCAAAAAAATTTTTTTAAAGACTCTCGCTTAAGTACAAGCTTTTTATATCGACGCCTCCAAACAATAGTATGCTAAGTCGACTTAGCATGTTTTCAAGTTCTTTACATTTTTACATTTTACGTCCTTTAACCTAAATTCTGTCAAATTTTGGTAATGATCGGTCAATCCGAACAGAAGTTATAAACAAATGTTTACTCAGAATAGTAGTGACGGTCAAAGAAAACTGTAAACTTTGAGAGCTTCTCCTGCAAAACTCACTTTTCAGACTTAGCATACTATTATTTGGAGGTGTCGATATGTGTATTAATCCCACAAAAACATATGAAGATCGGATCATACGTTTTCGAGCTACAATGGGTACCGCATTCAAAAATGCCATTTCGAGAAGACCGCGTTTAAAACTTCGATGTTATGTACAAATCACAATGAAATTTCTCTTTCTAACTCGCATATCTCAGCTAACTTTTGTCTGATCGACTCGACATTTCTTGGAACATATTCTATTCTACCTGTACTTTAAAATGAGCCAATACAAAAATTTTTGATTTTGTAAAATTTGTAAGTGGCCATAACCCCTTAACGTCGTTCTCAGTTGTCTATAATAGTTTCAGGTTTCTTATAATGGAATTTCCGTAAAATTTCTGTTTATTATTGTTACCAGATACCTTGTTTACAGTAAATTAACTTTATAATTATTTATACAGATATAATTTGTTACATTGCCATTATAATTTCAAAAGTAACCGCTGTAAATATGGATGTATTAATGTAATATAACATTAGACAAATTCTTAGTATCTACAAGTCAGACAGATAATAGCTGTAATATTACCAAGATTTCTAAATATAGAAAATGCCACATCATCGCCAACATCATTATCATCATTATGAACTCGACCATGAAGTTGTTTATAAAAACGACAACAACAAAAACAATAAATTAAATAAAGATAGATAAATGAATAAATAAACAACAACGTAGTTAAATTTTCTCTCATGTAATGACAAAATTTCACAACATTGTGTCAGCGAGAGAGAGGTTAGTGTTAGATTTTCCTATTTCAGGTGACATAAGTGGAGGGAAAACCGAAGCTTATTTTTCGCAATATTTTGCTCACAGACGTACAGACATATAGCAGAATCAGTCAAGCTGTAAATTAAATTAGTTCATCTTTGAAAAGCGAACAAAAACAAAATCAAGATTATTTGTTTTCCTTCCATATTTTGCTTATACATATGTACGTTAGGCCGGGGCGATTTGTATGGAAAGAAAAAAACCTAACCGGGAGCGTTGCGTCTCTGGTTTCCGGGATTGTACTGAGCAAAAAAGCCTACGGTGAAAATCGAGCTTCCCGATTTTGACTTGAAGTTTTTTATCCATGTTTTTGGATATTTTGGCTTATAACAGCCAAACCATTGAGATTTTTGATTCAACACTACGCTGGAGTTACGAAATTTTCCTCCAGAAATTTATCGGTACAGGTTAACGTTTTATACAGCCTCCATAGAACGGTGCTCCTGATGTTGTTAACTATTCAAATCCAGAATATCCAGGTTTAGGTCTGGTCGGTTTGGTCCAATTTTATGCATTTCGCTCAATTCGGAAAATTGTAAATATTGGTCCATGTTTTGAGATATCTGTTGAGATATCCTGCAATAAGTTTAGTACTTTCATAAACGAAATAAAACTAATTGTTCCTATGCACTTCAATACAGTTCGTGGTGGAGGTTATAAAAAATTTGGCCCGACCGAACTTACGCTTTTCTTACTTGTTTGTTTTCATGTTTAAACGGGCATAACTTCTTTTCTCACAACGGATTTATATTGGGGTGAATAATATCTTTCGAACAAACGCACAAAACTAGTAAAAAAGTGTCAGTCGGCATTGCCTAAAGGAATGGATTGACATTGTCCATTGTGGAAGCGTGTCTTATTTTGGGAGTCATTCCTCTCCATTATGTCAGGAAACATGGACTTGTAACGTGACCGCTACTTTATGGTTCTACCTACCATAAATACTATCCACCCTAATGTATCACTACTGCAGTAGAGACAACACCACTATACACATTACACATATCTCTGGTATTACCTATTCCTGATTTGTACTGTCGCACTAAAGCGAATGTTGAGTTCAGTGTTTTTCCTGTTGACTCGCCATAAAAATAATTCTCATTCACTCCGTAAACCTAGAGGGCTAAGGTGTTGGGGATTCGTCTCTGAATTTGTCGACTGCTGGCGTTAAACGAAGTACAAGAGAAGACGTGAGGCACTGACCGCAGTCACTTGAACCGAATCTAACAACAGCCGTCGGCCCTGCGATTCGTTTGCTCCCTGTCGATCTGTTCGCTTCTTTAGTCTCCGTTGGTGGTATAAAACTTCCCACCCGAAAATTTCCGGTATTGTTCCATGTTTTTATATACCCTCCATAGAATGATCCCTCCAAATTTTCGTTTGCTCCCTGTCGATCTGTTCGCTTCTTTCGATTCGTTTGCTCCTTGCGATTAGTTCGCTCACTGCGATTCGTTCGCTTCCTGTCGATTCGTTTGCTCCTTGCGATTAGTTCGCTCACTGCGATTCGTTCGCTCCCTGTCGATTTATTCGCTCCCTGTCGATTAGTTCGCTCCTGGCGATTCGATCGCTCTCTGCGACACGTTCGCTCTTTGCGATTCGCTCGCTCTCTTACATAACCATACTCGATTTTTTCCTTCCAGAATTGCACAGCCGATCGACACACTACCGCTCACCCGAACGACGCCCAGCCGGAAACCCGATCCAATCCACCGACTGCCGACCCGAGCATTCCGAAAGCGAGTATTGCCGAGCGAGTACTGCCGAGCCAAGTTCCCATCCCGAGTACTGCGAAGCCGATTATTATCGAGCGAGTACTGCCGACCCGAGTGTTGCCGAGCAAGGACTACCGTTACGAGCATTGCCTGAGTACTGCCGAGTTCGCCATCCTGAGTACTATCAAATCGAATATTGCCGATGGCAGTATCGCCCATCTGAGCCGAGTGTTGTCGACCGACTATCAACGACTAACTCCATCCCGTGCGAGCCGACCAACACCTACACGATACGAACCAACTAGAAACGACATCAACCGAGGCTGTTCCCAACATAACCAACTCACACTACAACATCAGCTTATCGCCAACCATATCTAAGAAAATACCTAAATAATCTTTTACTTAAGGTTTGTGGACCCTTGAATCGAACCTGGCAACGGCTGAGCTAACTTCAGCATTCGATAAAACGCTGTAAAACGGGCTGCTAGTAGTACCTTCGGTAAAATTTCCAAAGGATTATCGTACAGACCCTTAACCGCACTTTAAAAAATGTTGATCATTTGTGTGGATGGTACCCCACACTTCTAAACATAAACTAAGTTTGGACAAAATATTTCGAAATCGAAAGTTTGGACCAAATCAGTTGATCCGTTTATCAGATATTACGCTTACCATTTAGCGAATATTTTCGAACTTTTGTGGGGAAGGTACCGGAAGGAGTGGACCTATAATCACCATCTTCGAATTTCATTTTATATCAGAAGAAATTTTACAATATTCAAAGTGTAAACCAACAAGGTATTAGGTTCGAGAGTTGTCGGGCGCACCAGCCACTACACATGCTGGCCGTAGGGGGATTTTACAGTTTTCGGGTAATTTTCTCAAGAAGTATGGTCATGCCACTGAAGAAACTTGTACCATCGTAACAGGGGTATTGAGTGCAACCTGTTGCAAGAAAAATCAAAACGATTCGAGTGGAGGTCCTAACCTCCACTTTTCCGAAATTTGGTGTGGGAGGTGGTATCCGAAGGAGTTGACATATACAGTCCATATTCTAACCTGATCCATGTCTCGTTGAAATATTACGATGTCCAAAATATGGACCTTCGAGATTTGTCGAGATTTAGCCAAAGATTTTGAACTTTTGTTGGGAAGGTACCCAAAGGAGTGAACATATAAGGTCCGTCTTAGAACTTGATTTAACTTTGGGCAAAATATTAAGATTGCAAAATTTCGGATCGAATCGGTTTATCCGTTCGAGAGTTACCGCGCGCTCCATCCATAACACATGGTACCATAGCGTATTTTCTACAGATTTCAGGTCATTTTCTCAGGAAGTATGGACTTGCCCCTGAAAAAACTTGCCCCATCGTAATGGGGACAGCGATTCAAGAGGAGGTCTTAAACTGCACTTTTCCGAAATTTTGTGTGGTGGGTACCCGAAGGAGCGAATCGATATTGTTCATATTCCAACTTTATCTATGTCTGGTAGAAATATTACGATCTGCAAAGTATGGACCAAATCGGCTAGTCCCTTCGAGAGTTATCGGGTGCATAATTTTTGCAAAAAAAAAAAATTGAACTTTTGTGGAGGAGCCCATCTTCGAAGTTAAACTAAGTTGGGACAAAATATTACGAAAGCCAAATTTTGGACCAAATCAGTTAATCGCTGCGAAAGTTGTCGTGCGCTCCATCTAGACAGACAAACAGACGGACGGCATGGCAAAATCAACTCCAAATAGTCGGAATCGGATTTCGTCTAAACATACTTGGGGTCTAAAATAGAACTGGCAAACTATCGATATTCCCAACATTAGATATTTTCGATATTTCATTTCAAAAAATCGATAGCAATCGATATTATCTTTAATTTCTCATCACCATTAATTTGGAAATAAAAATGGCGGTAGACTCGATTTTCACCGTAGACATATGGTCTATTGGACTTTTGTGCTCAGTACCATCCCAGGAATTAGAAACGCGACGCGCCTATTAAGGGTTTCAAATCGCCCCGGCTTATGTGAGTTCACTCTAGCAAGCTATTAGATGGCTACAGATATGTGTTCTACATATTTTTGCTCAATGAATTTTTTTTTCAAATCACCCCGTCCTTATGTACATACATATGTGAGTTCAATCTAGCATTCAGCAAGCTATCTAGTAGCTAGCTACTAGGTGACTATCTATTTTTGCTCAATGTAATTTTTGCCCATTTTTTGCATCTTTCTTTCGAACGCTTGTTGATAAGAGAAGGGGGCTAAATTGCCAGAAGGCTAACCCAGCCATTTAGTTGCCGAGCTTTTGGGGGCAAGGCAATGTAAGGTGGCTACTTTCATCGCGTGCCAACTAAATAATAAACAGAAATTGCACACAATGTAAACAAGCTGAATGCAACAATGTAACTACGTATTAGATTTAAAAATGACTACAGGTAAACCTCAAAGAATGTGTAATTTAGTTGCACAGTTTATATAGACCTTTCATGAATTTGCATTCTACAAGACCCAGTCGTAACCTTTCTCCTCGAGTTGTTATAACTTTTCAAGTCAAACAATTATAAAACGTGTAACGTGGAAGAGGCAATGCGCAATTTCTCGACATACATATACACTTCCTCAACATCTTCGTCGTAGGCAAAAGAAGAAGAAGAGTGTGTGTACGAAATAATAACAAAGAATTGCAACAAATCATTTTGTCGTTGCTTTTGTTTATACACGTGTTGCAGCAACAAAGCCATCTCTCATTCGCATTTCGTCTTCTACATCGCAATCATCGCCATCAACAACCAGCCAGCCAGCCATGCATTCAAGGCAACTGCAAAAGTAGCAGCAGCACAACCACATCTGCCCACCAGCTAGTCAGTTCGCCATATGCTGTTGGCTTGTTACAAGATGCCATTGTACGCCGAACATTGCTTGGTAGAGACATCGTTTATTAAGTGTTTATTTATAGGCGGATCATGTTTTAAACATGTGACCATCAGTCGACATGTGACCTTAATACGCAGTGCCTTTTTTCCTGCATTGGCTTAGCAAAAAAGATTCATCGATGAGAAATCATGAAATAACACAAAATAAAAAAGGGAAAAACTACATGGAATGAAGGAATTTTGGGGATTATTGAGGAAATTTCGTTGGGGGTTTCACTCAACCAACATTTCTCGGCAGAGTGTTTTTAGTTTGCAACAGCACTAACGTATATATCCCTACTTCTTTTATATTCTCTGCCTTACGGAGGATAAGCCGAGAGCTATGTATGCCGGTTCATAATGCGGTCTAAAGAAGGAAGTAACTGAATCGGTCCAAACTTTGTACATCTACTTCTTCCAAAATTACAAAAAAAAAACAAGTAAGAAAAGCGTTAAGTTTGGCCGGGCCGAACTTTTTATACCCTCCACCACGAACTGTTTTGAAGTGAATAGGAACAATTAGTTTTATTTCGTTTATGAAAGTACTAAATACTTCCTTTTATTGCAGGAGTAGTACATATATTTCAACTGATAATACTCCCTTCAAAACAGTTAATATGGGGCGACATTTTTGTTCTTTCCAAAACATGGATAATATTTTTACAATTTTCCGAATTGATCGAAATACATAAAATTGGGCAAAACCGACTAGACCTAAACCTGGATATTCTGGATTTGGATAGTTAACAACATCGGGAGCACCGTTCTATGGAGGCTATATAAAACGTTAACTTGTACCGATAAATTTCTGGAGGAAAGTTTCGTAACTTCAGCGAAGACTAAATACCAAATTTCAGTTATTCCCACTGAAAATTGTGGCTAAAACTTTCAAAATACCGAAAATTGGGAGGGATCTTTCTATGGCGGGTTTATAAAAACATGGAACAATACCGGAAATTTTCAGGTGGGAAGTTTTATACCACCAACGGAGATTAAATATTAAATTTCATCTGTTTCGATGGGATATTGATGACACAACCTTAAAATACCGAAAATCGGAAAGTATGTTTCTATGGGGTTATTTGAAGAAAAGGGCTTATACTGATAATTCTCTTCTGCAATATTTTATACGCCCATGGCAATTTAAATACTAAATTTCAGTCATATCGGTGGTATATTGAGGACACAACTTTCAAAATACCGTAAATCAGAAGGTACGGTCCTAGGACATCGACCTCCATCAAAAACTTAATACCAAATATCAGCTATTTTGGTGGAGAACGAGCTGTATGTAGGAAATCGGGAGGTACCGTTCTATGCGAACTATATGAAGACATGGACCTATACCGACAAATTTCAGGTGGAAAGTTTTATACGAAGACTAAGTACCATCTTGCAGCCATTTCCGTGTTATAATGAGGCTAAAACCTTCAATATGCCGAAAATTTGGATATTCCGTTCTATGGGGGTACCCCCCAAAACATGCACGTATACCGACAAATTTCTGAGAGAAATTTTTGTAGCCCAGAAAAAGACTAAATACCAAATTACAGCTACTTCGGTGAAATAATGAGGCTACAAAATTTAAAATACCGATAATCGGGAGATACAAATTTCAGCCATTTCGGTGGAATATTAAGGCCACAACCGAAAATCAGGAGGTACCGTGCTATGGGGGCTATATGAATGCGTGGACCTATACCTACCTCCCGAAAAATGGTACCGCTGTAAATGAGGCCACTAGAACAATCTACTGAAAAAGGAATCAAAACAATGCGAGAGGAGCTTTTAAACTTCACTTTTTCCGAATTTTGTGTGTGAGGTATCCGAAGGAGTGGACCGATATAGTCCATATTCCAACCTGATGCAGGACTGGATCAAATAATACGATGTGTTAAGTCTGCACCAATTAGAAACTCCCTGGGAGATTTATCTTGCCATTTTAGTTGATGCCCTTTCATGGAGGTTTTAGGCCAATATCTCAGGAAGTATGGACTTGCGCCAGAAAAAATTGTATCAAAACGATCACAAAAAAGCTCCTAAACTTCACTTTATCAGAATTTTGTGTGGAAGGTACACGAAAGAGTGGAAGTTTGGACCAAATCTATTGCTAACTTCGAGAGTTATCGTTCACACGATTTTACAGAAAAATTTTGAACTTTTCTGGGGGAGGTACCCGAAGGATTCGACCGATATGGCTCATTTTCGAACTTAAATTAATTTTGGACCAAATATTACGATAACCAAACTTTGGTTCGAATCGGTTGATCCGTTCGAGAGTTATCGTGCGCACCAGCCAGTCAGATAGACGGGTAGACAGACGGACAAGGCTAAATCGACTCCAAATTGTCTGAAACGAATTTCGTCCACACATACTTGAGGTCTAAAACCGTTATTTCGATGAGGTAAATTTTTGGTCGTATCAAAGGGTATATACCTTTTCTAGTCTAAAGTCAAGTAGAATGTATAGGTCGGCAGAGATATACCCTCAGCCTATGTGAAGTGAAACTTTCATCTACAGACAGATCGAATGTATTTAGGGTGTGTTCAGAATTTTGTGGCCCTTTTGGGACATTTGAACTTGCCGACAAAAATGTGGATTAGGATTAAAGTTCAAAAGTGTTGGGGAGGAGGTACTTAATGAAATGGACCGACTTGGTCCATTATGGAAGTGGATCCTATTTTGAGAGTCGTATCTTTTCGATAGATATTGAGCCCACTGGTCATTTCAGTGGGTCATCATTAGACAGCGGAATTTTATGCAACTCCTATTTTTGGTCCGATTTATGTCAAATTTTGGGACTGGGCATATTTTTGGCTTCTGATTACATTGCAATCAAAACATATGACATATGCAAAATTATGCAAAATGCATAAATTATTGCATATGCAATTGCATATTTTCTTATGCAACAAATATTCCAATAATGGGTACAAAAATGTTTGTGTGTAAAATTTTTCTGTTTAAAATTCTCATCAGACAAGTCAATACAATGGAGAAATGTATAACCACAGCCACAACCTTCAAAATACCGAAAATCCGGAGGTATCGTTCTATGGGGGCTATATGAAGGCGTGATCCTAAACCGATAAATTTTAGGTGGAAAGTTGTTTACCCCCAAAGAAGACTTAATACCAAATGTCAGCCATTTCGGAGGGATATTGAGAGCACAACCTTTAAAATACCAGAAATCCGGAGGTACCGTTCTATGGGGGCTATATGAAGACGTGAACCTATACCGACAAATTTCAGGTGGAAAGTTTTATACCCACAACGAAGACAAAATGCCACATTTCAGTCATTTCAGTGGGATATTGATGCCACAACCTTCAAAATACTGAATATCAGGAGGTACGATTCTATGGGTACAAAAATGTTTGTGTGTAAAATTTTTCTGTTTAAAATTCTCTTCAGACAAGTCAATAAAATGGAGAAATGTATAACCACAGCCACAACCTTCAAAATACCGAAAATCCGGAGGTATCGTTCTATGGGGGATATATGAAGGCGTGAACCTAAACCGACAAATTAGGTGGAAAGTTGTTTAACCCCAAAGAAGACTTAATACCAAATGTCAGCCATTTCGGAGGGATATTCAGGGCACAACCTTCAAAATACCAGAAATCCGGAGGTACCGTTCTATGGGGGCTATATGAAGACCTGGACCTATACCGATAAATTTCAGGTGGAAAGTTTTATACCCACAACGAAGAAAAAATGTCAGTCATTTCGGTGGGATATTGAGGCCACAACCTTCAAATTACTGAATATCGGGAGGTACGATTCTATGGGGGCTATATGAAGACCTGGACCTACGAGTATACCGATAAATTTCAGGTGGAAAGTTTTATACCCACATCGCAGACAAAATGCCAAATTTCAGTCACTTCGGTAGGATGTTGAGGGCACAACCTTTAAAATACTGAATATCGGGAGGTATGATTCTATGGTGGCTATATGAAGACCTGGACCTATACCGATAAATTTCAGGTGGAAAGTTTTATACCCCCAACGAAGACTTAATACCAATTTTCAACTTTCAAAATACCGAATATCGGGAGGTACCATTCTATGGGGGCTATATGAAGACGTGGACCTATGCGGACAGATTTCAGTTGTAAAGTTGCATACCCCTAACGGAGACTTAATACCAAATTTCAGCCATTTCGGTGGGATATTTAGACCACAAATCCTTGAATATATTTTTGCATATGTTCATTTTATGCAGATATGTAAAAATATATCAAAATATGCGCGATATGCAAAATATGCAAAAATTTCTGGGCCTAATTCGGTTTTTTTTGCAATAAAATGAATTTCTGTCTAATCAGATTTTCTCTAAGACCATCCTAACCATATATGCGTTTGCATAGGCTTCCGCAGTCTAGTCGTTATATAACTTTTGGACCAGTATGCCAGGAAGCATGGAAACATAATATCGCTGAAAACACGACAACGAACAGCATCGGTATACATTTCCAAAGGATCTTCGAACAGACCCTAAATTGCATTTATACACACATATTGAACTTTTTTGGGGAAGGTACCCTAAGGAATATGGACCATTTTAGAGGTTAAAATAAATTTGAACAAAATATTGGGAGATCCAAAGTTTGGACCAAATTGAGAAATTTTATATGAGAGGTACTCGAAGAAGTGGACAAATATGGTCCATATTCGAACCTGATCTATATCTGGTATATAAATTAGGATGTATAAGGTATGGACCGAATCGGTCACTCCCATCAATAGTTATCGTGCGCACAAATTTTCCGAACGCTTTTGAACTGTTGTGGGGGAGGTACCCGAAGGAGTGGACCGATTGAAACCATATTGGAACCTCATTTAAGCCTGCTAGTAATTTAATGATGTGCAAAATATCGGTTACTCCCTCCAAGAGTTATCGTGCGCACAAATTTTCCGAACATTTTCTAACTTTTGTGGGGAGGTACCGGAAGGAGTGGACCGATATAACCCATCTTCAAACTTAAACAAAATATTACCAAAGCCAAATTTTCGACCTAATTAACAGACGGACGGACATGGCTAAAGCAACTCCAAATTGTCTGAAACGGATTTCGTCCTAACATACTTGGGGTCTAAAACCATTATTTCCACCGTTAGCATAAATGCTGAGGGTATAATTATGTCAAAATGTTTGAAGGTGTGGGCGTGGCGTGCTCCTAAAGACGGTAATTTTTCCCCAAAGAAAAAAATATTTCACCGAAAGTATAACATACATTTTTTGTGTTAGGTAGGTAGGAGTATTGTCTTTAACCAATTTTATTTTCCCTCAGGTACAAATTGTTAGTGAAATTAAAACTTTAGCGGAATAGAAAGATGCCTCTTGTCCTCTTTCCCTTTTTCAAATTTATTTATTTAAATTTTTTAAGACTATGAACATTTTCATGAAAGTGTTTTGAGCTTATGGGTAAGAAGGGAGAAAGGGATCTCCTTCACCTCCGCTCTCTCCTAAAAGCTAACAAATTTAGATGTATTATTTTCAGTGTCTGGCACAAGAGTTTATGAGTTTTATGAAAAAATGAAAAATAGTGAAAAAACTCAAAAGTTTAACTTTGACCTTGAATTTCAAGTAACATGACCTTGTTGAAATAATGGCTTCGTAGGTCCATTTGTAATGAACTTTATTGCTTGGGTATTTAAATATCCATGAAAAAATACAATCACAATACGACTTGTGAAACTAAAATAATAATAAATAAATTTTACTACAATTACTATTTTACTAACTATTGACAATATTCCAAACATCAAGGCCATTGCTAATCAAAACCACAACAACTATTTCACAACATGGCTTCATTGTCATTAACATTGTCAGTATCATCATCATTGCCACTGTCGTCATGAATGTCAATGTCGTCAATTCCTCTTTTCTGTTTCTTTAAACTACAGCCACATTTACACAATTCCTTCTTCCTTTGACCTAACATTTCATTGATTGTGAAATACATTTCGCTGAACTGCGTTCCTCTTCTTCTTCCACTTCCACTTACGCCTTAAATAAACCCAACTGACTTGAATTACCACAGAAGTATAAAAAAAAACCCACACACATAATTTTCTGTTAACTGCTGTTGGCCCCTCCAGGAGTTGTTGTACATCTGACGTTGCATTGTAACATGAAATATCAGCATCATCATCAGCGTATGGATGAAATCTAAAAATAAAGACACTCGTCCAGATAATACCAATTAGTTGCATATGGATATTCCAAGAGCGTAAATATACACAAGCACATAGATGCAGTCTCCTAGAGCATTGATTTACTCTGACTTTTAATAGATCATCCCACTCCTGACATTCAAAACCAGGGTAATGTACACTGAGAGCAAAAATACGAGCATGAAATTTTTTGTGGGGAAAGGGAAGCTTTTTACAATATAGATAGCCGAAATAAAAGCCACAAATACCAGTTGCAGTAAAAACCTAGATGTAACTGTGGGAGATGTATAACAGTACCTCCCCCATAAAAGTTCGAAAATGTTAGGAAAATTTGTGCGCACGATAACTCTTGAAGGGAGTAACATATTTGGTCCATACTTCCCACATGGCGAAATTTTTACCAGACTTACAGTACGTTTATATATAACCGCATTTAACAAACCCACTGGGTTTCCAATGCCAATTCCTTTGTGTATACGTCAAATAAACCCTCATTAAAAAGGTTAACCCTGCAAAAGACTGTAATATAAACATGGCCTTAGATAAGTTTCCAATACGGGTTCCACTCCCTCGAGAACCTCCCACACAAAATTTAAGAAAAGTTCAGTTATGGAGCTGCTACCGAATCGCTTTGATTTTTGTTGTACCAACTTGTATTCACTGCCCCTCATGCGACGGTACAAGTTTCATCAGGGGCCATACTTCCATACTTCCTGAGAAAATCACCTGGTGTAGTGGTTGGAGCGCAATATAACTCTCGTAATATTTGGCTTAAACTAAGTTAAGTTCAGGGTAAACGCTATCGGTCCACTCTATCAGGTACCTCCCCCACAAAGGTTCAAAAATGTTTGGAAAAATTGTGCGCACGATAACTCTTGAAGGGAGTGGCAGATTTGGTCCATACTTTACACTTCCTAATATATCTACCAGATATAGATCAGGTTCGAATATGGACTATATTTGTTCACTACTTCGGGTAACTTCCACACAAAATTTCAGATAAGTTCACTTTAAGACCTGCTGTCGAATCACTTACATTTTTGTTGAAGCAACTTGAATTTGCTGCCTTAATTAGGACGGTAAAAGTTTTTTCAGAGACAAGTCCATACTTCTTGAGAAAACAGTCCGAACGGTGTAAAAAAGCACGATAACTCTGGAAATGGTCAACCCATTCGGTCCAAAATTTGGCCTTTGTCATATTTTGTCCAAACTTAGTTTCAGCCCGAAGATGGGCAATACCTGTACTTCCCCCCAATATTTAAACAAATGTCACTAAAATGGTATGCACGATATCTCTTGGACGTTGCAATCAATTTGGTTCAAGATTTGGATCTCCTAATGTTTTCTCCAAGTTTAGTTTAAAGACCATGATCTGCGAATTTGCCCTTGGAACCTTTACAGAGTTGGTGCAGTTTGCGCATGCGTTGATATTATCGCCTAACAGGTAGTGAGATGAGATCGGGGCGACATAAATGTTATTTTATTATATCTTCCGTGAAAAGAAGCATGAGATATGTGTTGAATTTATGGTAAATCGGAACCTTTAAAGCCTGCAAATTCACTTCGGTGGATGAGCGAATAATCACAACACATATACAATCTAAGTTCCTTAACATAAGTCTAATATGTACCCACCTCCCCGACCGAGGATATATTCTACAAGCGCATTAACAGAGCATATGACCGATTTAACCCAGGAGGGAACTTGCACACAGAGAAAAAAATGTTTTTTGCTTTTATGGAAAAAGAATGTCTATTTTTGCTCCAACAATTTATTTGTTTTGTTCAAGCATTGTAATTGCAAATCCAAAAATGCCATATTTTGCTTCAAACATACAAAACAAACACAACTTGCGAAATTCCGCAATATTGTAAAAATCATTAACAAAACCGATGGTAGGAACTATAATAACTAGAATTTTACTAAAACTATTGCCAGCCTAGAATACCTGTTACTGAAATTTTTAATTTGATTGTATATAATTCTCGTATACATTTTCCACAAAACTTTATTATAAATGTCGGGTACGACTATTGATAAGCACACCACATGGTCAAGTTTTGCTGCTTTAACTGACACCAAGGACAAACACAACTACTCCATTGCGCTCAACAAAGCATCCACCATAACATAAAGAATAAAAAATCATAATAAATATATGAAAACCACACTATAAATATGAAAAATAAAACACTAATTAGTTTTCTCTCAAAAGCACTTCTCAACTTGTACCGGTATAACTCAACCATCAGAACCCAATAAAGAATGAGAATGAAGAAACAAATAAAAACAAGAATCTCATTCTGTCTTATAAACAAAACTTAACAAAATTGTTTTTTTTTTTTTTTTTTTTGGAGAAGTATTGTCGAAGAAAAGAGCATAATATTGTCCAGTTGACAAAAAGTATTGTTGGATATGACAAAAACAATTGTTGTAATTGACAAAAACGATTGCTGGACTCACAATATGCGGAACCTAACAATACCTTTACAAATACATATTTTGCTCTTCGAATATTGTTGGATCAATCATAGTTTTTCTCGGCGTGTGGATGCGGAGTAGCTCCTCCAATATAGATAGTAAAAGCTTAATCTGATCAACTTACCCACATGTGGAAGCGCAGTGACAAAGAATAGCCCACTCTATTCTAACTGCCGATTACCAAAAACATCACCTAAGTGAAGAGAAGAACGCGGCATACAGAGCAACCCTGCAATCAGTACAAATCCAAAGTCCCAAGGAAAAATATCGTGCAGCGATGAACACATAGCAAATGACGGCATTGAACGTTTACTACCTACCCAAAGTGAGGCAGCAGGAGCTGATGGGCTGCCTACCGAACTTCTCAAGAACTAGGACGACATATTGATATGGAGTAAGCATCAGTTGATTACCAAAAATTGAGTCAACCTATGAAAAAAAACAGCAACACATACCAGCTTCTCGTCGATTATAAGACCACATTCGATAGCCCAATAAGTCAAAGGTATTCCAAGCCATGTCGGAGTTTGGCACAACTAATACGATTATGCAACAAAATAACATTAACCGTAACCGACCATATACTTACTTAGCTGGCCCATTACAGAACATTCGTTCTATAAGCCGAACTAAGAAAAGATCTCCAGTTCTCTCTATTTTTTGCTTCTCTCTCTGGAATACCGTCCCTTTTCATCTCTTCTTCCACTTGTTTGCTCCATTGATTTCTTGGCCTGCCAGTTCTGCGTGTACCGCCATGTGGGCCGTATCCATACGCCTTTTAAGCGGGTTCATCGTCCCTCATTCTTATGATATGGCCTAGCCAAAGCAATCGTTGTATCTCGATACGTTTATCTATACCGATGTCTTTGTATAGCAGATACAGTTCGTGGTTCATACGACGTCGATATTCACCATCAACGTAGATTGGTCCGTAGATCTTTCGAAGAATTTTTCTCTCAAACACACCAAGCACTGTCTTGTCCGCTTGTGCAAGTACTCATGCTTCGGAGCCATACATCTGCACGGGTAGTATCAGTGTTTTGTAAAGCGTTGTTTTTGTTTGACGAGATGTGGCTTTGTTCTTAAACTGCTTACTTAAGCCAAAGTAGCATCTGTTGGACAATATTATTCTTCTTTTTATTTCACAGCCGATGTTGTTTGTTGTGTTTATGGCGGTGACGAGGTTGACGAAGTCTTTAACTTCCTCAAAATTATAGGAACCAACTTCAACAGTTGGACCGAGCTCTATGGACGCATTGCGCGTCGACACCATCAACTTGGTCTTCTCGCCGTTTACCGCCAGACCCACTTTACCAGATTCTCCTTCGATCTTTATAAAGGTATCAGTTACTTCTTTTACTGATCGGCCCATGATGTCTATATCATCAGCATAAGCAAGTAACATGTGGCTATTGGTGTAGATTGTGCCACTTCTTTTGACATTTGCCTCTCGTATAACCTTTTCTAGCAGGATGTTGAAAATATCACACAAAAAGCTGTTTCCTTGCCAGAACCCTCTTTTGGTACTGAACTGTTCGGAGAAGTTCTTTCCTATTTTAACTGAAGATCTTGTGTCAGATAGAGCCATTTTACAAAGCCGAATGAGCTTTGCGGGGATACCAAATTCAGACATGGCTTGGAATGGCTTTGAACGTAGGGAGCTGTCGAAGGCTGCTTTATAATCGACAAAAAGGTGGTAGGTGTCGATCTGCATCTCTTGGGTCTTCTCCAGGATTTGCCGCAGGGTAAATATCTGGTCAATGGTGAACTTGCCAGGTCTAAAGCCGCATTGGTATGGTCCAATTATTTCGTTGTCCATGGGCGCACAATATCCCTGACACTATATACGATAGGGAGAAGACTTATGCCCCTATAGTTGGAGCATAAAGTCTTATCTCCTTTCTTATGGACGGGACACAGGATGCTCAGGTTCCAATCGTCGGGTACGCGTTATTCCTGCTAGATGGAGCTAACTAGATGATGCATACACCTTATCAGCGTGTCGCCTCCGGTTTTAAACAGCTCGGCTGGTAGGCCATCAGCTCCTGCTGCCTTATTATTCTTCAGTCGGTTTATTGTTGTCTTTACCCCATCTTGGCCGGGTGGTATACATTCAATACCATCTTCTGGGATTGGATCTGTGGTATTTTCGTCGACTTCGCTGCTATTGGATACCAACTGTTTGGAAAAAAGCTCCTTCCATATCCTTAGGACACTATCTGTATCAGTTACCAGACTACCTTGCTGGTCTCTACAGAAGGATGTGCCACTTCCAAAGCCATCAGTTTGATGTTTCACTCTTTGGTAGAATTTTCGGACCCACACTCCCGCTTTTCCATCACTCTCTTTTTCCTGCGGAAAAGACGTTTCACCTCTCTCCTTTTCTCCCGATACCTCTCTCGCGCGCTACGCGTTGCTACGGATTGTAAAGTAGACCTATATTTCGCAATTTTTCACTTCGGTAGCAGCACGACACTCCCGGTCATACAATGGATTCCTTGGTGGAGGTCTCTGGTAGCCAAGTACTGATTTTGCGGCTGTTTGCATGGAGTGGGCAATTCTTTGCCATTGTCCTGATATGTTATCGGGACAAGGAGTGGTTTGATTAAGCACTGTAGACAGTTGAGTGGAATATGCTGTGGCTATCTGTTGTGATTGCAGCCTACCGATGTCTAACTTTTGTGTTGTGTCTGTTCGTACTTTATTCGCTATGTTTAACCGGGTACGTACCTTTGCTGCAACAAGGTAGAGCTCCTCGAAACGAACGTATATACAACACGCAATTTGATTTCTTGTTTTCTGATCCGCAGACAGCCGGGTGCCCTTATGAATATCGATATGCTTAAATCTGGCGCTGCCAGAGTCTATCAGCCTCATTCCATTTTCAGATGTTTCCCTATGGAGGCTGAATTTCCCGACTTTGGGCCAAAGATATTTTCCATTCCAATTTTGGCATTAAAATCTCCTAGAATAATTTTAACGTCATGGGTTGTCCTGCCCATATGTTTCTTCTAAGCGCTCGTAGAATGTATCTTTGGTCTGTTCGTCCTTGTCCTCGGTTGGAGCATGAGCGCAAATAAAGCTGATGTTGAAGAATTTTGCTTTTTTCGAATTGTAGTGAGTCTTTCATTCACTGGAGTGAAGCTGGACACCAGATGTTTTAACTTCCGACCAACTACAAATCAGCAACCAAACGAATGCTTTGTGCCATGGGAGCTATAATAAAGTGCGTCACCTTTAGGTGTTGTTGTGACGCCTTTCCCGTTCCATGGTATTTCCTGTATGGCAGTAATGTCGGCCTTGTACTTTTCAAGTACATCTGCCAATGCGTAAACTGCACCTTCTCTATAAAGGGTGCGAGCATTCCAGGTGCAGATTCGCAGATCATGGTCCTTAAAACGTTTACGGGGGTCGTCAACTTTAGAGGGCTTTGTTTTTCTTTTCTTTCGTTTTTTTCATAGTAGGCTGCTTTTTCTAGGGGGGGGGGGGGGGTTACTAACCCGACAAGCAAACCCAAGTTTTTAACGTTCTTATGGGTGAACGCTTGGCACATGTTAGCTCACTACCTTTAACAGGTGTTAAGGGCAGTTCCCCAGGTGACACCACGGGTAGGTCAGTGTCCACTTGAGATGAAAGAGGGACCAAGATAAATACTGGGCTTTGCCATGTTAAAGCCGGTCAGGACCGTTCCTTGGTATCTTCCATCCCCTACGTCTTACATTGTATGTGAAAATATGTGAGTGGTCTACGGCTATGGAAATATAGGTGTCATATGGGCTCTCAAATGCACGATTTGGCGTAATAATTAATAATTGTTCTACAAACATCCCAGGCGGGACAGGGGAGACTTCTCTCATATCAATGGGTGCACCCCGATTCATATTAGCTCAATGATATGGGATCTACTGTTTATCGCCGAGTCCGAACGGCGTGTCTAAGACACCACTTTTAGAGAAGATGTACAAGGCTGAAGTACTCAGAAATGTCGCCAACATTACTGAGGGGTATTTTGCCAGCGTTGAAAAATGTTTTGATGTTGACTGGCCGGGGAATCGATCCCATGACCTTCAGCGTGCAAGGCGGAACTGCATACCATTGCACCACGGTGACACCCATCCTGTATGGCGTGGTCCAAAATAATACAATGATGGGATTAACTCTGGTGACATTGGTTACTTTCAGATTTAAAGCTTAAGAACGCCGATATACGTGTCTCATATTTTTAGCTCTACTTTCACAACCTAATCGGTTTTTCCCATCATTTTAAAAAAAAATTGCCCTGTCCCAAAATTTGACATGAATCGGACAAAAAATAAGGGTTGCATAAAATTCCGCTGTCTAGTCAATATGATAAATAAAGATGACGGTATACGCCACAAGGCCAAAACTATATCTCAAAATCGGCACGTTGAAAATCTATATAAAGTAATCTAAGGAAAGGTTTTAATCATAAGGCTGAGGTTATACATTATATATGGTGGTGGCATGGGGAAGTATATCGAGTATGGCAGGTTATGAAACGTAAAGTGCAATAAATGCTAGTAACCGTGTTGTTTTTTTCAGTTTATTTCAACAATTCTTTCAGTGTACCAATGCCACCCACCCACAGGCACATCAATAGCCGACATTTAACACCAACACCAACACTAAAATTGGAAAATAACTATAAAGTAAATGAAGAAAATAAAGAGGAAGAATCTGTGCGTAGGATTAACAATCACTGGATGGGTGATTGTTAAAAAAAGAACACTGGAAGTTCAATTTATCTTTGACGAGTGGCTTAAGAATAAAAAGAGCTAATAAGAAACCACATATGTTTGATGACCTTTTCCGTGGAACACAAGTGTTGTCGTTTTTTTTTTCTTTGTCATTGCAAATTCATGACAATAAATATATGCATAACCAAGTTGAGATTTATTGAGTATTATCCTCTTCTCATTGTCAGTGAGTAGTACTAAAAAATGCATAAAACGAAATAAGTCAATCAATGAGCAAATCAAGCCATAATACAGATGTGCTTATCAAAGTAAGAGGAGGTTGCAATTCACTTGCTCAAAGGTTTTAAATAGAAGTTGTGGAACATACGAAGTTTTAGGGAATTGTCCGTTTACAAAGTAAGAGACTTCAAACGCTCACAGCGAAACTTGGTATTCGTCTGCATTTCATCTGCATTTAGATAATAAGTTAAGTTCCCCTGGCATTACTAAAGTCCGTCCGCCGCTCCACGACTCCTCCATATGGCAGGGATACGTAGCCCTTGATTCGGATCACATTCCTATAGTGACTTCATGGAACACGAAAACCGCACGTTCGTTAATTATAGAAAAACAGAATTAATCCCAGTAGCCTTCAAGTGAGTTCAGCATGTCATCAATCAATCCCCGAGTTCTATTCCGTAGCTTATGTAGCCCAATCTCGCAGTTATTCACGATACGACAGTACTAATTGACAAGGGAATAAATGTTGGATACCCCAGCAGGCAAAATACCGAATTGTAGACCGGGGTATCCAACATTTATTCCCTTGTCAATTAGTACTGTCGTATCGTGAATAACTGCGAGATTGGGCTACATAAGCTACGGATTAGAATTCGGGGATTGATTGATGACATTCCGAACTCAACCCCGCCGGGTATTTCAATTCTTACCATAAGCTTTCCTTCCAATATAATGACTAGAGGGATATAGCCCTGGCCGAGCAAATTGATAGCTCCATAAGAGGATACTGCCACAGCTCACCAGACATCAGCATTGTGGCACCTTGGCTAAGACTACACTATGTAACACTGAAAATTCAAACAACTTTTAGTATGCATATTCTGACATGGCATGTTCTGAAGAGTTGTGTATTACATTCCAGGGAATATTTTTCCAAAAGAAAATATTGAGAATAAATTAACGCTTTGGGAGATACGGCGCGAAATGCATAAAAATTGAGGAATTTTTGCATATATTTTGAAAATTGAGGCGATAAATGTAGTTTTTCGAGTTCATTATTTCTCCAAATATTTTATTCTTGTCTTTATCTACAAATTTATGTTCAGAGGCCAGAAGAAGAATTGTTTGCACAAGATCACCTTAAAAATGTTGCACAGTGCTATTTTCCAATCATCGTCTCAGTTAACAGACCACCCGACTTCATAACCTTTGACCGCTGTACTATTCTGAATCATGTGAAAGCTGATTGGAAAGGTTACAAAAAAATTCCAATCACCGCTTCAGAAAGCTGTACATTCCATCAGATCCTCGGCCTCGGCCATCAGATACCTGCTGGCCGAATACCCGAAATCAGACCAAATTTTTCCAGCAGAGGCAATGGGAGTATCAAATGAGCGATGTGGGCTTCGTCGTACGAACCCCGAAGAACCAAGAGTTAGATAACTTACTCTTGTAGTGGAAAATGTGGCAAGACACTCTGAAGCAAATCCACATTGGTAAAGAATTAAGTAAATTGTGGGCAATGGATGAATCACTCTCGAAGAAGGATGATAGAACGGCTGTTACTGAAGAGGTCCGCTTGTTGTTTTTAACCACTGTTTATAGAGCACACCACAGTGACAGGGCGAAGAGAAGTGTGCCACACCATATAGGAGCTCTCAGCCGAGGAAATACCACCACAATTTACGATGGACGTGTTTACAGCCAAAACGCGAAATCTCTCAAAGCATTGGACCCACCACACTGAATATCAATGGTAATGCTTAAGCCACTGGATGAATCCCGAGTAAAGTACAAAAAGCTTGGAATGTTGGCATGGTGGAAAGGACGCCGGCAGATGCGTATCGTACAGACCGATCTCCCTCTTGTCGCCAGTAGCGAAGACTCAAGAGACGTCTGTGATATGTTAAAGGTCTGCATACCTGACTTCTGCGAAACAGGAAAATATCCACCGCTAAAACTACTGCCACACTGTTCACTACCTGTACGGCTGATATGAAGCTCTCCCTGAACCTATTGATCACTGGTGTGCTGATTCCGACCACTAACTACCCCAATATTGTGGGTATAATGTTCCATAGCATGTTTAAATCGTCCAAGCAAGCCATTACTATTAGATCAGACATAGGAATAAGGTCCACAAGTCGCTGACCAGTTGCACTTGAGGTGCTGACAAATAAACCTCTGCTATAACAATAGCGTTACGCAGTGGAAGAATGTTATAAGCTGTCAGAATGCCGCTCTGAGGATTACAAGAGGGTACCTCATTACGTCAGTGGGCTATCTTCATGAGGAGGCGAGGATTTTACAGGTGCATCAGCATAATAAGATATAGTCGATACTGTACATGCTATGGTGTTATGGACATGGGTATCTCTACCACAATCTTGTAAAAAGACTTCCGTCACTCACACACATCTGGAGATATCTTCACGATATGGTAAGAATACCAAAGATCCGAACCCAGAAGATGATATTGAGTTTATACCACTCAGCCACGATGAGGTAAAGACAGCAATAAACTGGAGGAAGAATAATAAACCGATGAACGCGATCTCGACGATTAAAACCTGAATATCCTGTGTTCCGCCCACAAGAGACTTCAGTCTGGGTAGTTACCCGAAGGTGGGCACCGATAGTTATCATCTTTAAACTTAAACTAAGTATGGACAAAATATTACGAAGGCCAAATTTTAGACCGAAACGGCTGATCCGTTCGAGAGTTCTCGTGCACTCCACTCACTACACATGGTGTCATATGGGTTTTTAAAGCCTTCGGGCTATTTTCTCAGGAAGTGTGGACTTGCCCCAGAAAAAAACTTGTACCATCGTAATGGGGACAGCGAATACAAGTTGTTACAATAATAATCAAAGCGACTCGAAAGCAGGCCTTAAACTGCATTTTTTCGAAATTTTGTGTGGGGAGGTACCTGAAGGAATTTACATGTATATATAGTCCATATTCGAACCTGATCTATGTCTCGTAGAAATATTACGATGTGCAAAAAATGGACCAAATCGGTTACTGCCTTCGTGAGTTATCGTGCGCACTATTTTTGTGAAAAGTTTTGAAATTTTTATGGGCGAGGTACCTAAAGGAATGGACTGATAAGGACCATCTTCGGACATAAAATACGTTCAAGCAAAATATGACGATGGTTAAATTTTAGAGCAAATCGGCAGATCAGTTCGATAGTTATCGTGCGCTCCAGTCAGCCGGACAGACGGACGGACATGGCTAAATCAACTCTAAATTGTCTGAAACGGATTTCGTCCAAACACGCTTGGGGTCTAAAACCATTATCTCGGGGATTTTTACATCTTTCGGGCTATTTTCTCAGTAAGTATGGACTTGCCCCTGATAAAACTTGTACCGTAGTAATGTGGGCAGCGAATACAAGTTGTTACAACAAAAATCAAACCGATTCGGGAGCAAGTTCTAAACTGAACTTTTTCGAAATTTTGTGTGTTAGGAGGTACCCTAAGGAGTGGACCGACAGAGTCCATATTGGAACCTCATCTGTGTCTGGTAGAAGTTTCACGATATGCAAATCGATTACTCCCTTCAAGAGTTATCGTGCGCACAATTTTTTTTTTTAATTTCATCTCATCTCCGAACTTAAACAACGTTTCGATAAAATATTACGAAGGACATATTTTGGACCAAATCGGTTCATCCGTTCGAGAGTTATCGTGCGCTCCAGTCAGACGGACGAACATGGCTAAAATAACCCTAAATTGTCTGAAACGGATTTCGTCCAAACATGCTTGGGGTCTAAAACCATAGGTCCTTGTTTTGATATAGCCCTTATGTAACGGTGCCGACATTAGGTATTTTGAAAATCTGGAGGTATCGTTCTAAGGGGGCTATATGAAGGCGTGGACCAATACCGACAAATTTCATATGAAAAGTTCTGTACCCCAAATGAAGACTAAATACCAAATTTCAGCCATTTTGATGGACTATTGTGGCCATAACCTTGAAAATATCGAAAATCTGGAGATATCATTCTAAGGGGGATATATGAAGGCGTGGACCTATACCGACAAATTTCATATGGAAAGTTTTATACCCCAAATGAAGACTAGATACCAAATTTCAGCCATTTCGGTGGAATATTGAGGCCACCACCTTCAAAATATGGAAAATCGGGAGGTACCATTCTATGGGGGCTATATGAAGGCGTAAGCCTATACCAACAATACACATATGGACAGTTTTGTACCCCAAATGAAGATTAAATACCCAATTTCAACCACTTCGGTGGAATATTGAGGCCACAACCTTAACAATACCGAAAATCGGGATGTACCCTTCTGTGGGAGCTATATGAAGGTATAGGTCCACATACCGACAAAATTCATGTGGAAAGTTTTATACCCCAAATGAAGACTAAGTACCAAATTTAAGCCATTTCGGAGGAATATTGAGTCCACAACCTTCAAAATATCGAAAATCGGGAGGTAAAGTTCTATGGGGGCTATATGAAGGCGTGGACCTATACCGAAAAATTTCATAGTTGTATACCACATATATTGAGGCCACAACCTTCAAAATACCGCAAATCGAGAGGTACCGTTTTGTGGTGGCTATATGAAGGGGTGGACCTGTATCGACAAATTTCTGGTGGAAAGTTTTATACCCCCAACGAAGACTTTTTTCACCCATTTCGGAGGAATATTGAGGCCACAACCTTTAAAATACCGAAAATCGGGAGGTACCGTTTTATGGGACTATATGAAGGCGTGGGCCTATACCAACAAAATTTATATGGAAAGTTTTTGTACCCCAAATGAAGACCAAATACCAAATTTCAGCCATTTCGGGAGGTACCGTTCTATGGGGGCTATATGAAGGCGTGGGCCTATACCAACAAATTTCATATGGAAAGTTTTGTACCCCAAATCAAGACTAAATACCAAATTTCAGCCATTTCGGAGGAGTATTGAAGCCACAACCTTCAAAATATCGAAAATTGAGAGGTACCATTCAATGGGGGCTATATGAAGGCGTGGGCCTATACCGACAAAATTCTGGGGGAAAGTTGTATACCATCAACGAAGATTAAGTACCAAATTTCAGCCATTTCGGTGTGATAATGAAGCTAAAACCTTCAAAATACCGAAAATCGGGTGGCACCGTTTATGGGGGCTATATCAAAAAGTGGACCGATATAGCCCATTTGCAATACTAAACAAATCCTGGAAGTAGTAGAAACTTCTATACCAAATTAAAAAGCTCTATTTTAAAAACTGCCAGCCGTATCTTGATTACAACCGACGGACGGACGGACATGGTTATATCGACTTAGAATTGCATCCTGATCAAGAATATATATACTTTATATCGACACCTCCAAATAATAGTATGCTAAGTCTAAAAAGTGAGTTTTGCAGGAGAAGCTCTCAAAGTGTGGAAATTTTTTTGAACTTCAGTACTATGCTAAGTCAATATTTGTTTATAACTTCTGTTCGGATTGACCGATCATTACCAAAATTTGATTGAATTTAAGTTAAAGGACGTTCGACACCTCCAGATAATAGTTTGCTAATTCTGAACAGTGAGTTTTGCAGGACAAGCTCTAAAAGTTTGGAAATTTCCTTGACCTTCAGTACTATGCTAAGTAAATATTTGTTTATAACTTCTGTTCGGATTGTCCGATTATTACCAAAATTTGACAGAATCTGAGTTAAAGGACATTAAATATAAAAATGTAAAGAACTTGAAAACATGCTAAGTCGACTTAGCATACTATTGTTTGGAGGCGTCGATATGGTCTCCGATGAATATTTCGATGTGTTACAAACGGAATGACAAATTTAATTATACCCTCCATATTATGGTAGAGGGTATAACAAGGCTATTCGCCTTAGCAGTTTCAGAAATTAAGCTAATAAATGTCAGAATACAGTTTGCCTACCCTGCGTATACATGCTAATGTCTGAATTAAGAACAACAAATATACGCCACAATGCTCAATTGAATTAATTAAATCCATACGCACCACGGCACAGCACGCTTGAAGTGTTTACATTTAGATAATGTCAGAATTGCAATTGGAATTATTTAATTTACTTATCTGACAATTTACGCAAAACAAATAAAATGTGTGGTAACAAATTAAAGAAACCTCTCAAAATAATTTCATCATTTATTGCGTTGTGGCAAAATGATTGTTGAACGAATAATTCAACGAATTAAAGGTCAAATGTTTACTACGTCGTAGTTTTTTTCTTCTAAAACAAATTACCAGGAAGAAGAATAGCAATTGATATGAAATTTGTTGTTGTATGTTGACACCTGCTATTTCCAATAACAAGATGTCTGGAAAAGTAGAATTAGTCCTTGACCGCCTACCCAACATGCGAAACGAGTAAAACAATAGCAACAACAAAAAACACAAAACTAAGATTGGCACGTGTGTGCTATTAACACACTTCTCACAATGTCTGGTAGTGTAGTATGGCATTGCGGGCTACATTTCCCGGCACCAAATTATATCACTCCCTACCCACCCCATACATGACACGCGCCAATTTAAAATCGTTTTATACAACAACAACGGCATGCTGCTATCCTGCAATTCTGCACAAATGCATAACATCATCATAATCATCGTCGTCGGGTTTCCTGTGCAGACTGGACGACTGGACTGAACAGCAGTGGATGACGTCATTATTGTCGTAATACTACATGCAATTTTAAGTACACCGACCTCTTTCACAACCACCACATGCTGCCATTTTGTGGAGAATTTCCTTGCCTTATAAGGAAATATCACAGCACAGTTTTTTTGATGGTAAACACCAACAACAAGATTTACACTAATGACGTCATTGTAGCAGAAAAACCGAACTCATAGCCGACAAATGTAGTCCACAGTTTGCAGACACACAAAAATTAGTTCACTGGGGCCCAAGAAAATATATACACACAACTAAGAGACCGAGAGAGAACGAACGAGAAAGAGCCAGCTTAAAATGAAAGTGAATACCAGAAAAGGGAAAGAGAAAAATATATAAACTACGCTAAAGCCGATGGAGAAAAATCAATAAAATAACGTAAAAGTGACAAGCAGACTGGCAAACATTTCGTGGATTCATAAAAAAAACAATGACACGCAAGAAGACTAAAGGGATGTCCAAGGCATGCCGGGAGGGGGAGGTAAAAAGTCATAGTACTATAATGAAACTGCAGGAAGCATCTGGAAATGTTCACTATGTGAAAGAACGAGAAAAACATGTAATTTCACAACATAATTTCACAACAAGGCCATGGGAAACGGCACCCCCACAAACATCTCAACTACATTTGCAATTTTTGCATGCCGAAAAGAGGCAACGTTGCAGCAGAGGAGGTGTGTCACGTGGGTTGTTGGCTTGGCATGTGTAGTCAGTCATCATGACTGAATATTGTTGTCATATCTAATGGGTTACTACGTCTGGCTCGTAGTAACCTACTCTTTATGCCAGCGAGTGCAAGTAGATGCGTTTGTAGGCCGTAAGGCGGATAATAAAATCGATAATATTACCCCCAAAGGCAATATAAACTATGTAGTGTGTATTATATATGATATTTTGTTTTTGTGATTTGATTCGGTTAGAGGGTAGTTGCAGGGACAAACTATAAAGATATAAATGAATGCCTCCAAAAAGATTTGTAATTAGTTTAAAGTGCTGAAAAAATGTCCAATATTGAAAAACATAAGGTGGAACATATTGAATAGGAAAAAAATAGAATAAAAACTAAAAATACAACACAAAACCGGGCAGGTTTATTACTAGACAGCGGAATCCTATGCAAATGCATATGTGGTTAGGATGGTCGTAGAGAAAATCTGATAAGACAGAAACTCGTCTTATTACAAAATAAACCGAATTAGGCCCAGAAATTTTTGCATATTTTGCATAATTAGCATATCGTGCATACTTTGACATATTTTTACATATCTGCATAAAATGAGCATATGCAAAAATATATTCAAGGATTCGTAGTCTAAATATTCCACCGAAATGGCTGAAATTTGGTATGAAGTCTTCGTTGGGGGTATGCAACTTTACAACTGAAATATGTCCGCATAGGTCCACGTCTTCGTATATCCCCCATAGAACGGTTTTTCGAAAGTTGTAGCCTCAATATCCCGCCGAAATGACTGAAAATTGGTATTTAGTCTTCGTTGGGGGGAATAAAACTTTCCACCTGAAATTAGTCGGTATAGGTCCACGTTTTCATATAGCCCCCATAGAACGGTACCTGTGGATTTCTGGTATTTTGAAGGTTGTGCCCTCAATATCCCTCCGAAATGGCTGAAATTTGGTATTAAGTCTTCCTTGGGGGGTATAAAACTTTCCATCTGAAATTTATCGGTATAGTTCTACGTCTTCATATAGCCCCCATAGAATGGTACCTCCCGATTTTCGGTATTTTGTAGGTTGTGGCCTCAATATCCGACCGAAATAACTGAAATTTGGCATTTTGTCTTCGTTGTGGGTATAAAACTTTCCACCTGAAATTTGTCGGATTAGGTTCAGGCCTTCATATAGCCCCCAAAGAATGGTACCTCCCGATTTTCGGTATTTTGTAGGTTGTGGCCTCACTATCCCACCGAAATGACTGAAATTTGGCATTATGTCTTCGTTGTGGGTATAAAACTTTCCACCTGAAATTTGTCGGTATAGGTCCAAGTCTTTATATAGCCCCCATAGAATGGTACCTCCGGATTTCTGGTATTTTGAAGGTTGTGGCCTCAATATCCCACCGAATTGACTGAAAATTGGTATTTAGTCTTCGTTGGGGGTATACAATAGTCCACCTGAAATTTATCGGTATAGGTTGACGTCTTCATATAGCCCCCATAGAACGGTACCTCCCGTTTTTCGGTATTTTGTAGGTTGTGGTCTCACTATCCCACCGAAATGACAGAAATTTGGCATTATGTCTTCGTTGTGGGTATAAAACTTTCCACCTGAAATTTGTCGATTTAGGTTCAGGCCTTCATATAGCCCCCAAAGAATGGTACCTCCCGATTTTCGGTATTTTGTAGGTTGTGGTCTCACTATCCCACCGAAATGACAGAAATTTGGCATTATGTCTTCGTTGTGGGTATAAAACTTTCCACCTGAAATTTGTCGGTATAGGTCCAAGTCTTTATATAGCCCCCATAGAATGGTACCTCCGGATTTCTGGTATTTTGAAGGTTGTGGCCTCAATATCCCACCGAAATGACTGAAAATTGGTATTTAGTCTTCGTTGGGGGTATAAAATAGTCCACCTTAAATTTATCGGTATATGTAGGTCAACGTCTTCATATAGCCCCCATAGAATGGTACCTCCCTATTTTCGGTATTTTGAAGGTTGTGCCCTCAATATCCTTCCGAAATTTCTGAAATTTAGTACTAAGTCTTCCTTGGGGGTATAAAACTTTCCATCTGAAATTTATCGTTATAGGTCCACGTCTTCATATAGCCCCCATAGAAATGTACCTCCCGATTTTCGGTATTTTGTAGGTTGTAGTCTCAATATCCCACCGAATTGACTGAAATTTGGAATTTTGTCTTCGTTGTGGGTATAAAACTTTCCACCTGAAATTTTCTGGTATATGTCCAAGTCTTCATATAGCCCCCATAGAATTGTACCTCCGGATTTCTGGTGGTGGTGGTGTTCACATGTACAGCATTCACACTGTATACTTTTGGACCTCTTTCTCTAGATCATGAAGATCTCTCCAGACGTGTCACGGTGGGGGAAGCTTGTCAATTAAATCGTGACAGGGATGCTAGCTGCGATAACACCCAGGCAGGTACTGCATCGACAACATCCTGTTGTGCTCATGTACCGGTAAAACCTTTGTCTCCTCATGAAGATGGTCCACTGGCAGTTTTGAACCTTTTTCAACTGCGTAGCGCTAACATTTGCATACCCCGCTGGCGCCGCATAGCTTACACCGGCCTATTGCGTTGTAAGAAGTCAACAAGGTTTCTTTGTCAGCACCCCTAGTACTGCCGGCCAGCAACTTAAGGACCTTGTTCCTGCTTCTGAACTTATCGCAAATAGCTTTGACTTACGCTATCGAACGTTACACCCAATATTTTGGGATAGTTAGTGATCGGAATCAGTACACAATCGACCAATATGTTCAGAGGGAGCTTCATTTCAGACGTCCTAGTGGTGAACAGTATGGCAGTGGATTTTGCGGCACTAGTTCAGCTTTGTAGATGTTTAACCTAACATATATGTCATCGACGATAGGACCCGATAAAAAGATCGTACAATAATGCGTATACATTACGATCTCTCTGCCGCGTAAAAGTTGTGGAATTTCTGAAAGGTAGAGGTTCAACAGTTCAGGAGATATCACTCATCCTTGAAGAACTTCCTGCTTCACTCTACGGGGTTTGGACTACTTGTCTCTGAATCCCACAAACGACTGGCGTCCGCACGTATAGTTGATCACCCAACGTTTCAAACATGACTGGAGAGTATTATTCTCTATATCTTCGAACAGCTTGGCATGGTTGATGATATAGAAGGCCTTCGATAGTTCAAGAGCCCCATGACTGTTCGATCGCACGGCCTGTTCTGGTTCAGTCCTCTGGGTGGATATGGCGTCTAATGCTGTTGTAGTACTAGGCATTCTCCGAAGTACATGTTAATGAAAACAGCTTCTCATCGTGGGGAGGAGTAGTGCCTCTGGGATCTTTGCTACTGGCGACAGGAGTAAAATCGGACTGTACGACTCAACTCTGCTGGCATCCTTACCAGACTTCAATAGCTGGACCACCCTGCCAACTTTCCAGGCTTCTGGTACAATATTGGTGGCTAACGATTGCTTGAGAACACTTGTTAAATACACAACTCCGGGTTCATCCATTTGCCTAAACATTACCATCGATATTCGGTGTGGTCCAACATGATTTCGCGTTTCGGATGGCATCTGCAACGTCGCTCATCGTAAATGGATGAATCTTATAAGGCGCAACGAGCACGTCTTCGCTCTACCCCTCTCGGGGTGCTCTTTAAACTATAATTGTTCCACAAACATCTCATACGGGACAAGGGAGACTTCTCTCATATCAATGAGTGCACCCCGATTCATATTAGCTCAATGATATGGGACCTACTGCTTATCGCCGAGTCCGAACGGCGTGTCTACGACACCATTTGTAGAGAAGTTTTACAAGGCTGAAATACCCAGGAAATGTCGCCAACATTACTGAGGGGTATTTGCCACCGTTGAAAAATGTTTTGATGTTGCCTGGCCGGGGAATCGAACCCACGACCTTTAGCGTGCAGGTGTGCATACCATTGCACCACGGTGGCACCCGTGCTCTTTAAACTGCCAATTAAAATAAGACGCGCCCCTCTTCGCATCAGTTAGTGTCACGCCTTTCTTTCTCGGATTCTAAAGTGATTTAACCGTTTACTTAATCATGTACCCATGTTGCATTGCTTCATTGGTCTGGCCACTTTCTCTTGTATATTCGCCTACTAGGCTGTTGACTTCAGGGGTTCAAACGACGATGTTCATTGCGCTTATGTGCTAGTCCCGTCGCTTCTCCTGGGAAATGTAATCGACCAGCAGGTATGTATCCGGCTGCAGCTCTCAAAATTCTCTCAGCTACCGAGAATCTGATGGAATGAACAACTGTCTGAAGCAGTGCCGACCCAGAAGAGCGAAGCCACAAATGTGAATGTATTAAAAACATGTCAATTTATGACAGTGTGTTGGTAAGGTTGTATGCACCCAAGCTACAAAAACAAATCAAAATATTCACTCTCTTGCATGCTCTTTCTTTGCGTTCGGATCGTATAGGTGTGAATTGTCGACAGCGACAAATGGCTGTTCGGCACTTCTCTGGTAAATTATCTTAACCTAGACCAATTAAATTTTCCATGGTTTAGAAAAGTATGACGATCAGGGGTTATGAACCGGAAGATTGTTTTGAGCCAACGGGATGTCAGAACAAGCCATTTACCAGGTTGGGCGACATAATGCTGATGTCCAGCTAGCTGTGCCTATCATTCACCGCGCAAAATTCAGAGCTATCAATTTGCGCCACCAGCGCTGTTTTATTCCTCTGGACATTGCCTAAGAAGAAATGCCAAAGTTAATGGCATTGAAGTTCCCTAGCACTATACGGCTATTGCTCTCCAATAGCCAAATAAAGTCGGGCATATAAGCTATTTATCGGCGGTATGTACACATTCAGCAACACTATCTCGGCAGTCGCATACTTTACTGTTACCCCCATACATTTCACAACTATGGGTCACTAGAGTTAAACTCAAGCCAGATCTATCTCAACGTTGCAAGCTACAGGTGATCCTGCAGACGACTAAGACCTGATAAACCTCTGAAGTGCACCAGTGCGGATCTGGAAATGAAACAGATCCATGACCCAGGATTCTTCTCTATCCCGGCACGGACCAAAAGAGCTCGGAGCAGGCATTCCGGGATATATTGCCGCTCCCACGGTGAAAAAGTATACGAACTTGCATACTTATTTAGCTGGTCCATTACAGAACATTTGTTCCATAGACCGAACTAAGAAAAGATCTCCAATTCTCTCTGTTTAGCGCTTCGCTTTCTCGAATACCGTGCCTTGTCATCTCTTCATCCACTTGTTTGCGCCATCTATTCTTTGGCCTGCCAATTCTGCTTGCAGCGCTATGTGGCCCGAATTTATACACCTTTTTAGCGGGTTCATCATCGCTCATTCTTATTATATGGCCTAGCCAACCCAATCGTTGATGTCGTTGTATAGCAGATAGAGCCCGTGGTATATACAACGTCGATATTCCCCGTCAACGCAGATTGGTCCGTAGATCTTTCGAAGAATTTTTCTCTCAAACACGCCAAGCACTGCCTTATCTGCTTGCGCAAGTACCCAGGCTTTGGAACAATACATCAGCACGGGTAGTATCAGCGTTTTGTATAGTGTTATTTTTGTTTGACGAGATGTGGCTTTGTTTTTGAAGTGCTTACTTAAGCCAAAGTAGCATCTGTTGGCCAATACAATTCTTCTTTTTATTTCACAACTGATGTCGTTTGTTGTGTTTACGGCGGTGCCGAGGTATACGAAGTCTTTTACTACCTCAAAATTATAGGAACCAACTTCAACAGTTGGTCCGATCTCAATGGACGCACTGCGCGTCGACACCATCAGCTTGGTCTTCTCGCAGTTTACCGCCAGACCCACTTTAGCAGATTCTCCTTCGACCTTCATAAAGGTATCGGTTACTTCTTTTACTGATCGTCCAATAATGTCTATATCATCAGCATAAGCAAGTAACATGTGGCTATTGGTGTAGATTGTGCCACTTCTTTTGACGCTTGCCTCTCGATAACCTTTTCTAGCACGATGTTAAAAAGATCACACGAAGGCAGTCTCCTTGCCTGAAACTTCTTTTGGTGCAAAACTCTTCGGAGAGATTCTTTCTTATTTTAACTGAAGATCTTGTGTCAGTTAGAGTCATTTTACAAAGCCGAATGAGCTTTGCGGGGATACCAAATTCAGAAATTGCTTGCAATACCTTTGAAAGTAGCGGGCTGTCGAAGGATGCTTTATAATCGACAAAAAGGTGGTAGGTTTCGATCTGCATCTCTTGGGTCTTCTCCAGCATTTGCCGCAGGGTAAATATCTGGTCAATGGTGGACTTGCCAGGTCTAGAGCCGCATTGGTATGGTCCAATTATTTCGTTGACCATGGGCTTTAGTCGTTCGCACAATATCCCTGACACTATCATGTAGGCGATAGGGCGAAGACTTTTACCCCTATAGTTGGAGCATAAAGTCTTATCTCCTATCTTATGGACGAGACACAGAATGCTCAGGTTCCAATCGTCGGGTACGCGTTCTTCCTGCCAAATGGAGCTAACTAGCTGATGCATACACCTTATCAGCGTGTCGCCTCCGGTTTTAAACAGCTCGGCTGGTAGGCCATCGGCTCCTGCTGCCTTATTATTCTACAGCCGGTTTATTGCTGTCTTTACCTCATCTTGGCCGGGTGGTGTACACTCAATACCATCTTCTGGGATTGGATCTGTGGTATCTTCGTCGACTTCACTACTATTGGATACCAACAGTTTGGAAAAACGCTCTTTCCACACACTATCTGTATCAGTTACCAGATTACCTTGCTGGTCTCTACAGGAGAATGTGCCAGTTCCAAAACCATCAGTTTGATGTTTCACTCTTTGGTAGAATTTTCGGACTTTATTCTGTCTCCTGTACATCTCGATTTGTTCACACTCCCGCTTTTCCATCTCTCTCTTTTTCCTGCGGAAAAGACGTTTCTCCTCTCTCCTTTTCTCCCGATACCTCTCTCGTGCGCTACGCGTTGCTACTGATTGTAAAGTAGCCCTATATGCCGCATTTTTCTCTTCGGTAGAATCACGACACTCCTGGTCATACCATGGATGCCTTGGTGGAGGTCTCTGGTATCCAAGTACTGATTTTGCGGCTGTTTGCATGGAGTGGGCAATGTTTTGCCATTGTCCTGATATGTTATCGGGACGAGGAGTGCTTTGATTAAGCAGTTGGGCCAGTTGAGTGGAATATGATGTGACTATCTGTTGTGATTGCAGCTTACCGATGTCCAGCTTCCGTGTTGTGTCTGTTCGCACTTTGTTTGCTACGTTTAATCTGGTACGTACCTTTGCTGCAACAAGGTAGTGGTCCGAGTATATGTTTGCACCTCGGAACGATCGTACATCCAACACGCTTGATGCATGTCTTCCATCTATCACAACGTGATCATTGTTCTTTGTTCTTGTTCTTTGATCTGGCGACAGCCATGTGCATTAAAATAGCCTAGTATAATTTTAATGTCATGGGCAGGGTCATAAGTTTCTTCTAAGCGCTCGTAAAATATATCTATGGTCTGTTCGTCCTTGTCTTCAGTGGGAGTATGGGTGCAAATAAAGCTGATGTTGAAGAAGTTTGCTTTTAATCGAATTGCAGCGAGTCTTTCATTCAAATCCGCAACCAAACTCATGCTTTGTTTCATGGCAGCTACAATACAGTGCGTCACCTTTAGGTGTTGTTGTGACGCCTTTCCCGCTCCATCGTATTTCCTGTATGGCAGTAATGTCGGCCTTGTACTTTTCAAGTACATCTGCCAATGCGTAAACTGCACCTTATCTGTAAAGAGTGGGAACATTCCAGGTGCAGATTAGCAGATCATGTTCCTTAAAACGTTTGCGGGGTTCGTCAACTTTAGGGGGGTTCGTTTTTCTTTTCTTTCGTTTTTTCATGGTAGGCTGTTTTTTCTAGGGGAGGGTTACTAACCCGACGCCCAAACCCAAGTTTTTAACGTTCTTATGGGTGAACGCGCGGCACAAGTTAGCTCACCACCTTTAACGGGTGTTAAAGGCAGTTCCCCAGGTGACACCACGGGGAGGCCAGTGTCCACTTGAGATGAAAGAGGGACCAAGATAAATCCTGGGCTTTGCCATGTTAAAGCCGGTCAGGACCGTTCCTAGGTATCTTCCATCCCCTACGTCACCCCATGTTTTGGTACATACCTCCCGATTTTAGGTACTTTGAAGACTTTAGCTAAAATTTTCACTGAGTGGTAACAAAACTTCTACACCTTATTTTGCCAACATAGTTCCATATAATAGAACCTCCCGATTTAAGGTATTTTGAAGATATGAACTACATTTTTTGGACCGAACTACCTGTAATTACACATTTGATGTTCCCAGTGGTAACAAAACCTCTCCATCAAAAAGGTCTACAGGGGTCCAGGTTTTGGTATAACTGCATCCCAGCAAATATTCGGATTCGTTAGCTATTGTGTGATCCATTACAAAGTAATGCTACACGACAAAACTACTTACTTCACCACTTACTAAGTAATGAATGAGGTGGCACAGAGCGTGTGTGTCCGACTACAAATCCTAGGGTTGTACGTTAAACGCTCACCGTCAACAACTTTGTTAAAAATATAAAAAACAGTTGGTGGTGCACATGTAAGCGTTTAACCCACTTAGCGCCAGAAAAAAATTTTTGTTGAAAATGTAATTTTTTTATTGAATTCAGTTTTATTTTAATTTTTAAGCATTTCTAATATATAACTTTTTTCTTAAAACTTATAGTTTTTCCGGAATCGGGTGTCCGTTTAAACGGACAGTGACAAAATCCACTGGTAACGCATGTTGTTGTTGTAGCAGCGCATATATGTCCGTTCATGTATTATGTCAGTTATCAGCACCCAAGCAGGTACTGCATCGACAACACCCTGTCGTGCTGATGCACCGGTAAAACCTTTGTCTCCTCTTGAAGATGGTCCACTGGTGTCCTGTTGCAGTCCTCAGGTCGGCATTCTGGCAGTTTTGAATCTTCTTCGACTGCGTAGCGCTAACATTTGCATACCACGCTGGCGCCGCATAGCTTAGACCGACCTATTGCGTTGTAAGTGGTCAACAAGGTTTCTTTGTCAGCACCTCAAGCACTGTCGGCCAGCGACTTATTCCTACTTCTGAACTTATCGCAAATATCTGTGACATGCGCGGACGACTTTTACATACTATCGAACGTTACACCCAATATTTTGGGGTAGTTAGTAGTCGGAATCAGTGCACAATCGACCAATATGTTCAGTAGGAGCCTGATTTCAGACGTCCTAGTGGTGAACAGTATGGCAGTGGATTTAGCGGCACTAGTTCAGCTATGTAAACATTTAAGCTATCACATATGTCATCATCCGCATACATTACGATCTCTATGCCGCGTAGATGTTTCGGAATTTCAGAAAGGTAGAAGTTAAACAGTTCCGGAGATATCACACCTCCTTGAGGAACTTCCTGTTTCACTCTACGGGGTTTCGACTACTTGTCTCTGAATTCCACAAACGACTGACGTCCGCTCCTATAGTTAATCACCCAAAGTTTCAAACACGGCTGGAGAGTAGTCTTCTCTATATCTTCGAACATCTCGGCATGGTTGATGGTATCCAAGGCCTTTGATAGGTCAAGAGCCCCATGGCTGTTCGATCGCACGTCCTGTTCTGGTTCAGTCCTTTACTGATATGCGTGGATATGGCATCTAATGATGTTGTAGTACTATGCATTTTCTGAAGTACATGTTAATGTTGGACAACTGGAAAACAGCTTTCTTTCTCATTTCTCATTTGCTAGTCCCGTCGCACAGTGTTGCCGCGTGTACAAAAATCAAAAAATGTGATGTTAACTTATACATATGTTTATGTTTTTTTCTTACAGTAAACACATCCGATACAAGGTATCTGAAAGAATTTTGTCGATATGTGCATCCATAATGAATTTAAATATGAAAAATATTTCCAGGTAATCTAAGGCGATAATCATATGAAAATAAGGCAACATTTAAAATAACATTTTCTGAAAAATTTGTTGATAATACTAGAAGTTTTGGATGGGGATTTGATGAGTGGGCTATAAATATAACGTTTTAGTACAAAAAGTTGAAATTAACTGCACATGGGCAATGTACCGTTATCAAGAAATCAAAATTTAAATTAGATAAAAAAAATTCAAAATTCTTAATATTTAGTGGAGCAGATCTTTTGATTGCCACCTATTGCCACCTTGGCTCCTGATTTCCGTTAATTGGACATATCCTCCAAATCAAAATGTGTAAAAACATTCTGCCCATCCTTGCAACCTTCTGAGATATATCGGTTCAGATTTGGATATAGCCCCCATATATATCTTTCCCCGATTTTGCTATAACTCCGTCAATTTTAATCGAATAGCTTTCAAATTTGATATGTGATATTTTCTTAGGTCCCTGAATAGTTTCTCAGATTTTCGTAAAAATCGGTTCAGATTTGGCTATTCGATAAACATTTACCAAGTTATAGCAAAATCGGGGAAAGATATATACGGGGGCTATATCCAAATCTGAACCGATTTATGTGAAAATCGGTAGAGCTACTCAGGGGCAGAAGAAAATATTACATATTAAATTTGAAGGCTATTCGATCAAAATTGACCGAGTTATAGCAAAATCGGAGAAAGATATATATGGGGGCTATATCCCAATCTGAACCGATATGGACCAAAGTTGAAATTTTTCATTCCTATTCCCTTACAAGTACTTGTGCAAAAATTCATCAACCTAGGTCAACTCCTTCTATTTTTGTCCACTTTTGTATGGAAGCGGCAACACTGTGCGTCGCCTTTGCTGGGAAATTTTATCGACCAGCAGGTATGTATCTGGCTGCAGCTCTCAAAATTCTCTCAGCTACTCGAGAATCTGAGTGAATGGACAACTCTCTGAAGCAGTTCCGATCCAGAAGAGCGAAACCACAAATGTGAATGTATTCAAAACATTGCCAACTTATGACAGTGTGTTGGTAAGATTGTAATCACCCAAGCTACAAAAACAAATCAAAATATTTACTCTCTTGCATGCTCTTTCTTTGCGTTCGGATCGTATGTGTGTGAATTGCCGAAAACCTTCGTAACCAGCGACAAATGGCTGGTAAATTCTTTTAACCTATACCAATCAGATTTTCCATTATTTAGAAAAGTACGACGGTCAGGGGTTATGAAGTCAGGTGGTCTATTTACGTAGACGATAAGAGGAAGGTGGTTTGAGCCAAGATATTAACGGGAAGCTGGGACAAGCCATTTACCGGATCGGGCGCCATAATGCTGATGTCCGGCTAGCTGTGCCAATCATTCACCGTGCAAAATTCAGAGGTATCAATTTGCTCCGCCAGCGCTGTACCCCTCTGGACATTGCCTAGGACAGAATGCCAAAGCTTATGGCATTGAAGTTCCCTAGCACCATACGGCTATTGCTCTCCAATAGCCAACTAAAGTCAGACATATAACGAAAAGGCACTGCTATTTATCGGCGGTATGTACACATTCAGCAACACTATTTCGGCAGTCGCATACTTTACTGTTACCCCCATACATTTCACTACTATGGGTCACTAGAGCTAAACTCAAGCGAGATCCATCGCAACGTTGCAAGCTACAGGTGACGGTGAGCTTTGTTTCCTGGCTCGCGGCGACCGTGATGTTCCTCCGACTCCTAAATTCTACTATTACGCTGAATTTGTTGCGGAGACTGTTGCAATTGAATTGCAGAAGGCGCTGAACAATTACTTGGGGTGTTATATGCTGTGTTTGTTGTTGATGGAAGACTGCGGGGTGTCTCGTATTCCGACAACGAAGCTGGAGACACGATGGAAGATGCTCTGGCGCAGCAAACAGCGACATAACTCCTATCGCAGTAATCCTGTTTGCTGTTAATGGAAGACTGCGGTGTGTCTCGTATTCCGACAACAAAGTTGGAGACACGCTGGAAGATGCTCTGGCGCAGCAAACAGCGACATAATTCCTATCGCAGTAATCCTGTTTGTTGTTGATGGAAGACTGCGGGGTGTCTCGTATTCCGACAACGAAGTTGGAGACACGCTGGAATATGCTCTGGCTCAGCAAACAGCGACATAACTCCTATCGCAGTAATCCTGTTTGTTGTTGATGGAAGACTGCGGTGTGTCTCGTATTCCGACAACGAAGTTGGAGACACGCTGGAAGATGTTCTGGTGCAGCAAACAGCCACATAACTCCTATCGCAGTAATCCTTGAGACGACTAGGACCTGCGAAAACCTCTGAAGTGAACGATTACATCCCACCGAAATTGACATATATTGGATGCGGATCTGGCAAACGAAACAGATCCATGACACACGATTCTTCTCTATCCCGGCACGTACCAAAAGAGCTCGGAGCAGGCATTCCGAGATATATTGCAGCTCCCATGGTGTAAAAGTATACGAACACAAACACATAATTGTTGAGGTGACGGCCCGTGGTCGAAGATTCATCCGAGTTTATCCGGTGCATAGAAACGTCCGCCGTGGGATTGAAAGAGGCTTCTTCGATTGAGTTGCTGCAGTCCCTCTGATCCCCGGATAACTAAATACATTTTCGTTACATCAACAGGGAGAGGCAATACCTACTTGTGTACCTCTTTAAGTGTGGGGAAAAAAGTGATGTCTAAAGGCCCACACGTCAACTTATTGATCAGCAGGAAGTACAGAAATAAAATATGAATATCCTAAATGTCCATTTCCCATTTCTCGCCACAAATTATCAAAATTCCCTTTTATTTTCTCGCAAAAAAATACCACCAATTACAATGGCGTCTATAGTCAATTTCGAATTATGTATGTTATATTCTTCTCATTTCTCGCCAAACAAAAAGTTCAAACACACCAACACTCTAACTGCGTCTCATCAAATTCATGTTCTCTGTGAGTTGCCAAAATGATTGTGGGAAAACGTAACGTTTGCCAACAATATAAGCCATCTAAATATAGGTCATCAGTAAAAGGGGTGGGAGGGGAAATAATCACACACACATCACCCTTTAACCAGGTGTCACAAGGGTGAATGAAGGAAGGCGACACTTTCGTGGGAGTGTATGTCAATGCACATATTGAAGCTAGTGCAAAAAAAAGCGTTCTCTTCACCATTAACTCAAGTATTGGTCTAATGATAGAACAGAACTACGAAACACACTCAGTGACGGCAGCAATGCAAGTGGGGGCGGGACTTGATACAAAAATAAAACAAAATGTTACGTCATAAACGTACTACGTTTACAACAACAATTAATTGCTGGCGCTAGATTGACGACGTTGTGGATGTTTGTTGTTGTTTGGGGTTTGCTTGTGCAAATGTTTTGAAAACAAAAGCTGTTTGAATGCAAGGTAGGTTGGTCGGTAGGTCGCTAGGCTGGCAAACAAACACACGGACTATGAGTTTTTTGTTTTTTTTTTTTAATACACCTATTGACGTATTCCCCAGCTGTCTGTTTCTCGTAAAATGTTTGTACAATGTGTTTAATGTTGTCATAGCTTGTCGTCTACTCTCGCAAGTCAATGTGAATTGTGCTTGTAGTTGCCACAATTATTTTTTTTTTTGCTCTTTGTTTTCATTTTATTCTCCTCTTTTGTTTATGTGTTTCTTGTAGGCTTCGTGTTTGGCGTGGGCCAGTAATAATTTATTTTTTTTTTCAGCTCGAAAAAAAGTGAAATATGTGTGACAATAAAACCCAGTGGAATAAGTAGGAAGTAAGGAAGGTCAGTTGAAGTGTATGAGTGTAGGATTTTACTACGCAATATCGTGAGTGACGCTATCAACCAGCCATAGTTCCACAGAACCTGTGGGTAGGACGAAAAACAAAAGTTAACCTCAAACAAGGATGGCCTTCTTGAGTTTCTTCATGTGGCCATTGTGTTGTCATCTTTGTCCTTACAGCCTTAACTAAATAACCTTGACAGGGAATTCCTACTTGAAGAAAATGTTTCATACATCATGGGAGTGAACAATCAAGTGTGTGCAAACCATATTGAAATATGTGACTACCTACCAACATTATTGATAAACAACCACGCTATTGTAAGGAACAGTGGTTCTTCTATAGAATAGGAGACCTCCGTAGGGGTGTTCTATAGACTAGGAAAACACCGTAGGGGTCTTTAATAGAATAGAAGACCTACGTTGGAAAAAGCACCTTAAGACCTTCGTAGGGGTCTAATATGGAATAGATGACCAACTTAGCGGGTCTTCTATAAAATATGAGACCTCCATAGGGGCCTTCTATGGAATAAAAGAACTACGTAGAGGTTTTCTATAGAATAGAAGCCACCGTTAGGCCTACGTAAGGCCTTCGTAAGGGTCTAATATGAAATAGAAGACCATTGTAGGTGTCTAATATAGAATAGAAGAACCCCGTAGGGGTCTGCTATAAAATAGAAGACCAATGTGGGGGTTTGTTAAGGAATAGAAGTCCACCGCATGGGGTCTTTTATAGAAAAGAAAATCATCACAGTAGGGTTTTCTATGGCATAGAAGACATCGGCAGGTGTCTTTTACAGAATAGAGGAACTCGGTAGGGGTCTTCTATTGAATAGAATATAAGAACTCGTTAGGTGTCTTCTATAGAATAGAAGACCTTTTGGTCTTATATATCATAGAAGACTTTGTTAGGAGTCTTATAAAGAATACAAGACCTCATTAGGGGTCTTCTATAGAAGAGAAGACCTCGGTAGGGGTCTTCTATAGAATAGAAGACCTCAGTAGGGGTCTTCTATAGAATAGAAGACCTCGGTAGGGGTCTTCTATAGAATAGAAGACCTCGGTAGGGGTCTTCTATAGAATAGAAGACCTCGGTAGGGGTCTTCTATAGAATAGAAGACCTCGGTAGGGGTCTTCTATAGAATAGAAGACCTCTGTAGGGGTCTTCTATAGAAGAGAAGACCTCGGTAGGGGTCTTCTATATAATAGAAGACCTCGGTAGGGGTCTTCTATATAATAGAAGACCTCGGTAGGGGTCTTCTATAGAATAGAAGACCTCGGTAGGGGTCTTCTATAGAATAGAAGACCGCGGTAGAGTTCTTATATAGAATAGAAGACCGCGGTAGGGGCCTTCTATAGAATAGAATACCTCGGTAGGGGTCTTCTATAGAATAGAAGACCTCGGTAGGGGTCTTCTATAGAATAGAAGACCTCGGTAGGAATCTTCAATAGAATAGAAGGCCTCAGAATGGGTGAAGACCACAGTAGGAGTCTTCTATAGAATAGAAGACCGCGGTAGAGTTCTTATATAGAATAGAAGACCTAGGTAGGGGTCTTCTATAGAATAGAAGACCTCGGTAGGGGTCTTCTATAGAATAGAAGACCTCGGTAGGGGTCTTCTATAGAATAGAAGACCTCGGTAGGGGTCTTCTATAAAATATAAGACCTCGGTAGGGGTCTTCTATAGAATAGAAGACCTCGGTAGCATTCTCCTATAGAATAGAAGACCTCGGTAAGGGTCTTCTATAGAATAGAAGACCTCGGTAGCGGTCTTCTATAGAATAGAAGACCTCCGTAGGGGTCTTCTATAGAATAGACCTCGGTAGAGGTCTTATATAGAATAGGAGACCGCGGTAGAGTTCTTATATAGAATAGAAGGCCGCGGTAGGGGCCTTCTATAGAATAGAATACCTCGGTAGGGGTCTTCTATAGAATAGAAGACCTCGGTAGGGGTCTTCTATAGAATAGAAGACCTCGGTAGGAATCTTCTATAGAATAGACGACTTCGGTAGGGGTCTTCTATAGAATAGACGACCTCGGTAGGGGTCTTCTATAGAATAGAAGACCTCGGTAGGAGTCTTCTATAAAATAGAAGACCTCGGTAGGGGTCTTCTATAAAATAGAAGTCGTCGGTAGGGGTCTTCTATAGAATATAAGACCTCGGTAGGGGTCTTCTATAGAATAGAAGACCTCGGTAGGGGTCTTCTATAGAATAGAAGGCCTCGGTAGGGGTCTTCCATAGAATGGAAGACCTCGGTAGGGGTCTTCTATAGAATAGAAGACCTCGGTAGGGGTCTTCTATAGAATAGAAGACCTCGGTAGCGGTCTTCTATAGAACAGAAGACCTCGGTAGCTTTCTTCTATAGAATAGAAGAACTCGGTAGGGATCTTCAATAGTATAGAAGACCTCGGCGGGGGTCTTCTATAGAATAGAAGACCTCGGTAGGGGCCTTCTATAGAATAGAAAACCTCGGTAGCGGTGTTCTATCGAACAGAAGACCTCGGTAGGGGTCTTCTATAGAATAGAAAACCTCGGTAGCGGTCTTCTATAGAATAGAAAACCTCGGTAGCGGTCTTCTATAGAATAGAAAACCTCGGTAGCGGTCTTCTATAGAATAGAAGACCTCGGTAGGGGTCTTCTATAGAATAGAAGAACTCGGTAGGGATCTTCAATAGAATAGAAGACCTCGGCGGGGGTCTTCTATAGAATAGAAGACCTCGGTAGGGGTCTTCTATAGAATAGAAGACCTCGGTAGCGGTCTTCTATAGAATAGAAGACCTCGGTAGGGGTCTTCTATAGAATAGAAGACCTCGGTAGGGGTCTTCTATAGAATATAAGACCTCGGTAGGGATCTTCTATAGAATAGAAGACCTTGGTAAGGGTCTTCTATAGAATAGAAGACCTTGGTAGGGGTCTTCTATAGAATAGAAGACCTCGGTAGGGGTCTTCTATAGAATAGAAGACCTCGGTAGGGGTCTTCTATAGAATAGAAGACCTCGGTAGGCGTCTTCTATAGAATAGAAGACCTTGGAAGAGTTATTCTATAGAATAGAAGACCTCGGTAGGGGTCTTCCATAGAATAGAAGACCTCGGTAGGGGTCTCCATAGAATAGAAGACCTCGGTAGGGGTCTTCTATAGAATAGAAGACCTCGATAGGGGTCTTCTATAGAATAGAAGACCTCGGTAGGGATTTTCTATAGAAGACCTCGGTAGGTGTCTACTATAGAATAGAAGACCTCGGTAGGGGTCTTCTATAGAATAGATGAGGTAGGCAGGGATCTTCTATAGTTAATCTAGTTAATCTGAGGCATTTTCATTTCTTTCTTACTATCATCCTCGGTAAAACATATCGTTCTTCTTCTACGACCATATCACTGTTAATTTCCTATGTTCTAATTGAAGAATTAAAATTCATTATTGATTCACATTGCCACGCAATTCCTTGAACGCTTCAAGGTAAGTCGATAAAGAAGAGCAGAATGAATGGCAAGAGAGTCAAAACAAAAAACACTATAAAATGACCCTCAGCCCTCAATATGGATGACAAATAATAAATTATTATTCTCTGACATGTGGCAGTCATTGTTACTTTAGAACAGAAACCCACATTAGTGGCTGCAATCGTGGAGGTAGTTAATCGAATCATAAGCCATTAAATAATGGAGGACTCATTTAATTATTATTGCCCAGGGCAATATCTGCTGCAATGCATGGGCTGCGGGTTGGGACATGGCTTGGAGCAACTCCATGATCAAATTTTGTTGTGAACATGTGGTGTTACCTACCTACCTACATAAGTACGTAAGTAAGTGTATGCAAAGTAAATATGTAACTTGTAAAGCAGAACATATATCCCCCATATTCGATAAACTTAAAACAAACAATGCATCGTAGGTGCATCAGCCTGCAGCGGTGTGTGGGTTTTTATAACAAACAAAGGATGAAAAACGCACAGAAGAAAATTAAAAGGTTACTGGGAAAAAACTCTCACAGTATTTCATTTTTTTGTTTTTTTTTTTCTCTTTTCATGTAACAGCATTCAATCAAGTAAATAAGCTTCACTTGTAAAGGTTAAAGTTGAGATACCAGATGGTAATAACATTATGCATTAGCAACATTCCAAAGGGCAGCAAGTTACAGCTCAGCGCATGCTGCACTTACAAAATCGTTGTGCCCTGGATTCAATTAGGTAGATTTCCATTACAAAAGTCAAGTTAAATAACTTGTTTGTTGCAAAGTTATTACCTTGAACTGGAGATTATCTAATGCTCGAGACAAAGTAAAGTGATGGGATTCTCGACAACAACAAATCAGCAAAGAAATTATTTGAAAATCTGTTAATATGGTTATGCTTAAAAGACCATGTGTGCTGAGGATTTTAATTAAATATTCATTACAAGGAAATGTATAAAAGTGAATTTGTATTTTGAAAGGCATATAACAGTAATTCTTAATTTTTCTTCAAACATTTTAATTCTCTTACATAATTTGTTATGATTTATAATCTGTACTGTAAACCACTCGCATTAATCCATAAGAATAATCGTGTTCACATTGTGCTAGGCTAACAAATAAATAAATAAGTAAATGAATAAAATTAAAAATAAAATAAAATTTAATTAAATAAAACAAGCCGACAGAGATATATCCTCAGCCTATGTGAATTGAAACATTCGTTATTTCTTTCCGATAGATACCTATAGCGCCAACCAGTCATTTCCGTTAGTCACCGGAAGCATGGACTTGCCCTCGAAAAATATAACATAGCTGTAAACAGAACCATAAATTGTGTAAACGGTATAAATTTCCAAAGGATCTTCGAGCAGACCCTGAACTGCATTTAAACAAAAATGTTGATTTTTTGTAAGTGAGACACTCTAAGAAGAAGAATTTAAACTAAAGTTGGACAAAGTATAAGGCGATCTAAAAATTTGAACAAATTGGTTGCTCCATTCAAGAGATATTGCGCGTACCATTTTAGTGTAATTTTTTCAACTTTTGTGGGAAGGTACCGGAAGTTGTGGACCGATGTACTCAATATTCGAACCTTCGAGAAATAGTGCATGATCATTTTAGCGAACTTCTTGGGGGTAACCGAAGGAGTGGACCGATTTTCGAATTTAAACTAAGTTTGGCTGATCCCTTCGAGAGTTATCATGTGCTCCAGCCACGGGTGCCGTAGGGGTATTCTAAAGCATTTGGGCCATTTTCTCAGTAAATATGGACTTGTACCATTGTAATGGTCTCCGTTCAAGATATATATACATATATATTGCGACATTATTTAACATTTGGGAAAGGTACCCATCTTCAAGTATAAACTAAGTTTGGACAACATTTTACCTGGACCAAGTTTTGGACCAAATCGGTTGATCTGTTTGAAAGTTAACGTGCGCTCCAACCACTGCACATATCAACATAGGGGTTTTTACAACTTTCGGGCTATTTTCTCAGGAAGTATGGTCTTGTCGCCCAAAAAACGTGTAACAACAAAAACCAAAGCGATTCGAGAACAGGTCTTAAATTGAACTTCTCCGAAATTTAGTGTGGGAGGTACCTGAAGGAGTTGACGGATGGAGTCCCTATTAGAACCTCATCTATGTCCGGTAGAATTTTCACTCCTCAGGAGTTATCGTGTGCACAAATTTTCCGAATATTTTTGAACTTTTTAGGGAATGGACCGATATGGCTCATCTTCTTACTTACTACTTACATAGCTGGCCCATTACAGAACATTTGTTCCATAGACCGGACTAAGAAAAGATCTCCAATTCTCTCTGTTTTTCGGTTCGCTTTCTGGAATACCGGGCCTTGTCATCTCTTCATCCACTTGTGTGCGCCATCTATTCTTTGGCCTGCCGATTCTGCGTGCACCGCCATGGGGCATGTATTCATAAGCCTTTTTGGCTGGATCATCATCGCTCATTCTTATGATATGGCCTGGCCAACGCAATCGTTGCATCTCGATACGTTTAACAATATTTATGTCTTTGTATAGCTGATATAGCTCGTGGTTCATACGACGTCGATATTCACCGTCAACGCAAATCGGCCCGTAGATCTCTCGAAGAAATTTCCTCTCAAACACACCAAGCAGTGCCTTATCTGTTTGCGCAAGTACCCATGCTTCGGAGCCATACATTAGATCGGGTAGTATTAGCGTTTTGTATAATGTCTATGTCATCAGCATAAGAAAGTAACATGTGGCTATTGGTGTAAATTTTGCCATTTCTTTTGACATTTGCATCTCATATTACCTTTTCCAGCAAAATGTTGAATAGGTCAAAAGAAAGGCTGTCTCCTTTTCTGAAACCTCTTTTGGTACTGAACTGTTCGGAGCGGTTCTTTCCAATTTTAACTGAGGACCTGGTATCAGTTAAAGTCATCCTACAAAGCCGAATGAGCTTTGCGGGGATACCAAATTCAGACATTGCATGGAATACCTTTGAGCGGAGGGGACTGTCGAATGCTGATTTATAATCGACAAAAAGGTGATATGTGTCGATCTGCATCTCTTGGGTCTTCTCCAGGATTTGCCGCAGGGTAAACCGCATTGGTATGGTCCAATTATTTCGTTGACTATTGGCTTTAGTCGTTCGCACAACATCCCTGACACTATCTTATAGGCAATAGGGAGAAGACTTATGCCCCTATAGTTGTCGCCTCCAGTTTTAAACAGCTCGGCTGGTAAGCCATCGGCTACTGCTGCTTTATTATTATTCTTCAGCCGGTTGATTGCTGTTTTTACCTCACCTTGGCCGGGCGGTATACATTCTATACCATCTTCTGGGATTGGATCTGTGGTATCATCGTCATCGCTACTATTGGATACCAGCAGATTGGAGAAATGTTCCTTCCATATCCTGAGCACTCTATCTGTATCTGTTACCAGATTACCTTGCTGGTCTCTACAGTAGGATGTGCCTGTACCAAAGTCATCTGTTTGATGTTTCACTCTTTGGTAGAATTTGCGGACTTCATTCTGGCTCCTGTACATCTCGATTTTTTCACACTCCCGCTTTTCCATTTCCCTCTTTTTCTTGCGTAAAAGACGTTTCTCTTCTCTCCTTTTCTCCCGATATCTCTCTCGTTGCTACTGATTGTAAAGTAAATCTATATGCCGCATTTTTCTCTACGGTAGAAGCACGACACTCCTGGTCATACCACGAATTCCTTTGTGGAGGTATCAGGTATGGATTTTGCGGCTGTTTGCATGGAGTGGGCAATATGTTGCCATTGTGTTGTTATGTTATCGGGACAAGGAGTGCTCGCGTTAAGCAATTGGCTAGTTGAGTGGAATATGCTGTGGCTATCTGTTGTGTTTGCAGCCTATCGATGTCCAACTTCCGCGTTGTGTCTGTTCGTGCTTTATTTGCAACGTTTAGACGGGTACGTACCTTTGCTGCAACAAGGTAGTGGTCCGAATCAATGTTTGCGCCTCGGAACGATCGTACATCCAACACGCTCGATGAATGTCTTCCATCTATCTCAACATGATCAATTTGATTACTTGTTCTTTGATCTGGAGACAGCCAGGTGCCCTTATGAATATCGAGATGCTTAAATCTGGTACTGCTAACTACCATGTTTTTGCAGCTGCAAAGTCTATCAGCCTCATACAATTGTCACTGTGGAGACTGAAATTCCCGACTGTTGGGCGAAAGATATTCTCCTTTCCACTTTTGGCATTAAAATCGCCTAGAATAATTTTAATGTCATGTGCAGGGCAGCGGTCATATGTTTCTTCTAAGCGCTCGTAAAATATATCTTTGGTCTGTTCGTCCTTTTCTTCAGTGGGAGCATGAGCGCAAATAAAGCTGATGTTGAATAATTTTGCTTTTATTCTAATTGCAGCAAGTCTTTCATTCACTGGGGTGAAGCTGGATACCAAATATTTTAGTCTCCGACTAACTACGAATCCGCAACCAAACTCATGCTTTACGTCATGGCAGCTATAATACAGTGCATCACCATTAGGTGTTGTTGTGACGCCTTTCCCAATCCATCGTATTTCCTGTATGGCAGTAATATCGGCCTTGAACTTTTCAACTACGTCTGCCAATGCGAAGACTGCACCTTCTCTATAAAGAGTGCGAACATTCCAGGTGCAGATTCGCAGATCATGGTCCTTAAAACGTTTGCGGGGTTCGTCACCTTTAGAGGGGTTTGTTTTTCTTTTCTTTCGTTTTTTCATAGTAGGCTGTTTTTTTCTAGGGGTGGGTTACTAACCCGACGCCCAAACCCAAGTTTTTAACGTTCTTATGGGTGAACGCGCGACACATGTTAGCTCACTACCTTTAACGGGTGTTAAAGGCAGTTCCCTAGGTGACACCACGGGGAGGTCAGTGTCCACTTGAGATGAAAGAGGGACCAAGATAAATCCTGGGATTTGCCATGTTAAAACCGGTCAGGACCGTTCCTTGGTATCTTTTATCCCCTACGTCACCCTGGCTCATCTTCGAACTTAAATTATATTTCGATAAAATATTTGGACCGACAAAAATGTGGATTAGGATTGAAAAAAATATTGAACCTTTGTGGGGAAGGTACCCTAACTAGGGGACCGATGTGGGCCATTTTAGATGTTAAACTAAACCTGGGCAAAATATTAGGAGATCTAAAGTTTGGACAAAATTGGTTAGTTTCCTCGTTCATGAGATATCGTGCATATCATTTTAGCGATATTTTTTAAATATTGGAGGGAAGTACCGGAAGTTGTGGACCGGTATGCCCATCTTCGAACCAAAACTAAGTTTGGTCAATATATGACGAAGGCCAAATTTTGGACCGAATCGGCTGATCTGTTCGCGAGTTATCATCCGCCTCAGCCGCTACACATGGTGCCATAGGGTTTTTTTACAGCTTTCAGCCCATTTTCTCAGAAAGTATGGTCTCGTCTCTGCAAAAAACGTTTACCTTCGTTAAGGGGACAGCGAATAGAAGACACTACAAAAAGAATCAAAGCAGGCCTTAAACTGCACTTTTCCGAAATTATGTCTGGGAGGCACCGAAGGTGTGGACCGATTGAGTCCACATTGGAACCTCATCTATCTCTGGTAGAAATTTCACGATGTCCAAAGTTTGGATTCAATCAGTTATTGCCTTCGAAATATTACAAAAACCAAATTTTGGACCTAATCGGTAGATCTGTTTGAGAGTTATCGTGCGTTCCAGCCAGACATACAGAGAGACGGACATGGCTCAATCAACTCCAAATTGTCTGGTCTAAAACCATTATTTCGTTGAGGCACATTTTGCCCGAATGAAAGTGTATATACCCTCGGTGGCGTATATGCTGAGGGTATAATAACTATTAATATTATTGCTTTTAAGCCAAGTAATAAGCCGCAGCATAGGGCGAATTGCCTATGTCAACATTCATACACCACATACTTTGAGTTCTTATGCATATTTAAGCCATTAAGATTCTGTAATAATAAACCTTGATAAGATGAACAATTTTGTCTTATCCCAGTTAAGGTTTTCGACTCAACATATTGTGGGTGTCATGCTGAAGAGTTTTATACGTAAATTTTTCTGTTTTGAGAAAAACGCATTTAATGTTCGAATTGCTTCCAGCTTACTGCAAAATATTTCTATATTTGTAAATTGCATTATTTAAAATAGCAAAATTCAGGAAAAAATAGAATTGAAAATAAATAAAAATAGAATTGCAAGCCATGAGCTTGAGTATTGCTAGGAAAAAGTAGTTTTGTCTTCTTTCAAGAAAACTCTTAAAGAATTTTTGTTGCGAAATGTGGAAATACTTCTATAATAATGTTTACTTTTTTATCAATTTAATTAATTAATTTATAGAATTATATGAAAAATAGAAGATATTCTTGAATTTATATAAGTTGTTAAGCAAGACCCTGTAAAGCCATTTGACGCTGAGGCATAATATAAAACTATGAATTGTTACCTTTAATGAATAAAAATAAAAAATAAAAAAAAATATTTGTGTTTAGGACTTCTTCTGAGCCCAAAAACCAAGTGTTTGCGATAATGTTAGGGTCGTTAACGTACGAACGCCATTGAATGTTATACCATGTTAGATCTAATTTCATTATTTAAGTACCAAGTAGGAATTTTAGGTGAAAAAGTTTTTTGACCACTGGAAACCCTAAATACCTCATTATACCCTCCACCATAGCATGGAAGGTATAATTAAATTTGTCATTCCATTTGCAACACATCGAAATAGTCCAGGTCTTCATATAGCCCCCATAGAACTGTACTCCTCGATTTTCGGTATTTTGAGGATTTTGGCTGCAATTTTTGAGGTTTTCACTGGTCACGAAATTTCTACACCAAAAATCATTAACATAAGTCCACGTTATAGTATAGCCCCCATATAACGGTACCACCCGATTTAAGGTATTTTGAGGATTTTAGCTACATTGGTTGAACGAAATTTGACATTTGATTTTCCAAATGATCAAAAAACTTCTCCACTAAAAATTACCAAGATAGGTCCACGCTTTGCCATAGTCCCCATATTACGGTACCCCCCGATCTTCGGTATTTTTGAGGATTTAGGCTACAATTTCTAACCGAATCAACTGTAATTTGAAACTTAAGGTTTTCAGTGGTCACGAGACTTCTCCACTAAAAATCGTTAACATAGGTCCACGTTATAGTATAGCCCCCATGTAACGGTACCACCCGATTTAAGGTATTTTGAGGATTTTAGCTACATTGTTTGAACGAACTAGCTGAAATTTGACATTTGATTTTCCAAATGATTAAAAAACTTCTCCACTAAAAATTACCAAGATAGGTCTACGCTTTAGTATAGTCCCCATATTACGGTACCCCCCGATTTTCGGTATTTTGAGGATTTAGGCTACAATTTATAACCGAACCAACTGTAATTTGAAACTTAAGGTTTTCAGTGGTCACAAGACTTCTCCCCCAAAAATCGTTATCATAGGTCCACGTTTTGGTACAGCCCCCATATAGCGGTACCACCCGATTTATGATATTTTGAAGATTTTGGTTACATTGTTTGAACGAACTAGCTGAAATTTGATGTTCCCAACGACTAAAAAACTTCTCCACTAAAAATTACCAAGATAGGTCAACGCTTTGGTATAGTCCCCATTTTGCGGTACCCCCCATTTTCGGTATTTTGAGGATTTTAGCTAAAGTTTTTAACCGAAGCAGCTGTAATTTATCAGTTGAGGTTTTCAGTGGTCACGAAATTTCTCCATCAAAAATCGTTAACTTAGGTCCACGGTTTGGTATAGCCCCCATATAACGGTACCACCCGATTTAAGGTATCTTGAGGATTTTGGTCACATTGTTTGACCGAACTAGCTGAAATTTGACATTTGATGTTCCCAATGACCAAAAAATGTATCCACGAAAAATTACCAAGATAAGTTCACGGTTTGGTATAGTCCCCGTTTTACGGTACACCCCGATTTTCGGTACTATGACGATTTTAGCTACAATTCTTACCCGAACCAGCTGTAATTTGACACTTAAGGTTTTCAGTGGTCACGAGACTTCTCCACCAAAAATCGTTAACATAGGTCAGTGTTTTGGTATAGCCCCCATGTAACGGTACCCCCGATTCTTGGTATTTTGAAGATTTTAGCTACAATTAGCAGTAATTTGACATTTGAAGTTCTCAGACGTCCCGAAACTCGTCCAGATAGGTCTTTGTTTTGGTATATCCCCTATATAAATGTACCAACAGATTAAAGTCGTTTTTAGAAACATTTTTATTTTATTATGATACGTTGAAAATGTGCCTCATCCAAATAATGGTTTCAGACCCCAAATATACTTACTTACTTAGTTGGCCACTACAGAACATTTGTTCCATAGACCGAACTAAGAAAAGATCTCCATTCCTCTCTGTTTTTCGCTTGACTTTTTGGAATACCGCGCCTTTTCATTTCTTCATCCATTTGTATGCTCCATCGAAGCTTAGGCCTGCCGATTCTGCGTGCACCGCCATGTGGCTTGTATTCATACGCCTTTTTAGCGGGTTCATCATCGCTCATTCTCATGATATGGCCTAGCCAACGCAATCTCGATACGATTAACTATATTCATGTCTTTGTATAGCAGATACAGCTCGTGATTCATACGACGTCGATATTCACCGTCAACGCAAATCGTTCGTAGATCTTTCGAAGAATTTTCCTCTCAAACACACCAAGCACTGCCTTATCTGCTTGCGCAAGTACCCATGCTTCGCAGCCATACATTAGCACGGGTAGTATCAGCGTTTTATATAGTGGTATTTTTGTTTGGCGAGATGTGGCTTACTCAAACCATAGTAGCATATGTTGGCCAATACAATTCTTCTTCTTATTTCACAACTGATGTTGTTTGTTGTGTTTATGGCAGTGCCGAGGTAGACAAAGTCTTTAACTACCTCAAAATTGTAGGTACCAACTTCCACAGTTGGTCCGAGCTTTATGGACGCTTTGCGCGTCGACACCATCAATTTGGTCTTTCCGCCGTTTATCGCCAGACCCACTTTCGCAGATTCTGCTTCGACCTTCCTAAAGGTATCAGTTACTTCCTTTACTGATCGTCCCATGATGTCTATGTCATCAGCATAGGCAAGTAACATGTGGCTATTGGTGTAAATTGTGCCATTTCTTTTGACATTTGCATCTCGTAATACCTTTTCCAGCAGAATGTTGAATAGGTCACACGAAAGGCTGTCACCTTGTCTGAAACCTCTTTTGGTACAAAATTCTTCGGAGAGGTTCTTTCCAATTTTAACTGTGGACCTAGTATCAGTTAAAGTCATCTTACAAAGCCGGATGAGCTTTGTGGGGATACCAAATTCAGACATTGCATGGAATACCTTTGATCGGAGTGGACTGTCGAATGCTGCTTTATAATCGACAAAAAGGTGATATGTGTCGATCTGCATCTCTTGGGTCTTCTCTAAGATTTGCCGCAGGGTAAATATCTGGTCAATGGTGGACTTGCCAGGTCTAAAGCCACATTGGTATGGTCCAATTATTTCGTTGACCATTGGCTTTAGTCGTTCGTACATTATCCCTGACACTATCTTATAGGCAATAGGGAGCATACAGTCTTATCTCCTTTCTTGTGGACGGGATATAGGATGCTCAGGTTCCAATCGTCGGGTACGCGTTCTTACTGCCAGATGGTGCTAACTAGCCGATGCATACACCTTATCAGCGCATCGCCTCCGGTTTTAAACAGATCGGCTGGTAAGCCATCAGCTCCTGCTGCCTTATTATTCTTCACCCGGTTGATTGCTGTTTTTACCTCATCTTGGCCGGGCGGTATACATTCTATACCATCTTCTGGGATTGGATCTGTGGCATCATCGTCTTCGCTACTATTGGATACCAGAGAAATGGAGAAATGTTCCTTCCATATCCTGAGCACGCTACCTGTATCTGTTACCAGATTACCTTGCTGGTCTCTACAGGAGGATGTGCCTGTACCAAAGCCATCTGTTTGATGTGTCACTCTTTGGTAAAATTTTCGGATTTCATTCTGGCTCCTGTACATCTCGATTTTTTCACACTCCCGCTTTTCCATTTCTGTATTTTTCTTGCGGAAATGACGTTTCTCTTCTCTCCTTTTCTCCCGATATCTCTCTCGTGCGCTACGCGTTGCTACTGATTGTAAAGTAGCTCTATATGCCGCATTTTTCTCTTCGGTAGCAACACGACACTCATGGAGGAATATGCTGTGGCTATCTGTTGTGTTGCAGCCTATCGATGTCCAACATCCGCGTTGTGTCTGTTCGTGCTTTATTTGCAACGTTTAGACGGGTACGTACCTTTGCTGCAACAAGGTAGTGGTCCGAATCAATGTTTGCGCCTCGGAACGATCGTACATCCAACACGCTGGATGAATGTCTTCCATCTATCACAACATGACCAATTTGATTACTTGTTCTTTGATCTGGAGACAGCCAGGTGCCCTTATGAATATCGAGATGATTAAATCTGGTACTGCTAACTACCATGTTTTTTGCAGCTGCAAAGTCTATCAGCCTCATACCATTGTCAGATGTTTCACTGTGGAGACTGAATTTCCCGACTGTTGGGCCAAAGATATTCTCCTTTCCAATTTTGGCATAAAAACGGGTGTTAAAGGCAGTTCCCCAGGTGACACCACGGGGAGGTCAGTGTCCACTTGAGATGAAAGAGGGACCAAGATAAGTCCTGGGCTTTGCCATGTTAAAACCGGTCAGGACCGTTCCTTGGTATCTTCCACCCCCTACGTCACCCAAGTATGTTTGGACGAAATGTGTTTCAGACAATTTGGAGTCCATCAAGCCACGTCCGTCCGTCTGTCTGTCTGTCCTGCTGGCTGGAGCGCACGATAACTCTCGAGCGGATTCGGTTCAAGTTTTGGCTTTCGTAATATTTTGCGCAAACTTAGTTTAAGTTCGAAGATGAGCTACATTGGTCCACTCCTTCCGGTATTTCCCCCACAAAAGTTCGAAAATGTTCGGAAAGTTTGTGCGCACGATAACTCTTGAAGGTAGTGACCGATTTGGTCCATACTTTGTATAGCGTAAACTTTCTACCGGAGGAATATGAGGTTCCAATATGGTCTCAATAGGTCTACTCCTTCGGGTACCTCCAACACAAAATTTCGGAAAAGTTCAGTTTAGGGCCATCTCTCGAATCGCTTTGTTTTATCAACTTTTTTGTTTTATCAACATGTATTCACTACCCTCCATACAACAATACAAGTTTCATCAGGGGCAAGTCCATACTTCCTGAGAAAATAGCATGAAAGTTGCAAAAAATCCTTATGACACCGTGTGAGGTGGTTGGAACGCAACATAACTCTCGAACAGATCTTACGATTCGGTCCAAAATATGACCTTAGTAATATTTTGTTCCAACATTGTTTAAGTTTGAAGATAAGCCATATCGGTCCACTCCTTCAGGTACCTCCCCCACAAAAGTTCAAACAAATTGTTCGTACGGTAACTCTTGAAGGGAGTGGCCGAATTGGTATATACTTTACACATCCTAATATATCTACCAGATATACATAGATCAGGTCCAACGTCCAACCCAAGTTTTTAACGTTGTTATGCCCGAACGCGAGCGCACTTTCGCTCACTACATTTAACGGGTTTTAAGGGCAGGCCCCCAGGTGACATAATGCGAAGGCCAGTTTCCACTTGAAATGAAAGAGGGATCTAGATAAGTCCTGGGCTTTGCTTTGTTTAAGCCGATCTGGGCTGTTGCTTGGTATCTTTCATCCCCTACGTTACCCACTAAGGACACATAGGTACTGTCCCAAATTCTTTATGGTGTCACAGCACGTGCATCATCCGCATTATCAACTAAGTTAACGATTTTCCCTTTGACTAAAATTAAAATTTCATGTGTGAAAAAAGCATACTGTCGAAAATGAGAAATTTCATTAGGATATCCTTGAAGAATGAGAACACCAGAAGGGTTGAATAGGGGGTCGGCCAGAAGCAAAGGCAAAGTAGTGAATGACTACAATGACAAGGCTCAATTTATTCACTATGATGGTCATATTTTACACACAAATATACAAACTCGTCGTAGTAGCTTACAAAATTGGAAAATGCAATGAGAAAGGCGGAAAAGAGAAAAACGGAAAAGCAAAACAAAACGAAAAACAACTAACGACCTACATTTGCCTGAAAAGATTTGTGTGTGAATATGTGGCAGAGTATTGGGCGCCAGTTAAATTGCAGCAAAGCCTTACTCACCACACCACCACCATCACCACCCATGTGCCGCCAAGTCCAGCTAAGTACTAGTCATTTCAAGTTACAAAATTTACTACGTCGTTTCAAAAAAAAAAAACAAACAGCCTTGTAACAATTTAATTAACAAAAAAAAAAAACAAAAAACAAAAACCTGAGAGCAACAGTAGAAAATGAAAATGAAAACTGCTCAAAAAAAACTTTTAAGACATAAACAACAAAATGAGGTTTATGTGTCAAATGTGGACAGACAATTAGGTACGGTATGTATGTATGAAGCCAGTTATACACAAACTAACATTGAAATAGAAAACATGCCTTGGCCCCTTATTGTATCTCAAGTAACAAACAAACCCCTTGAAATAAGCATTACTCATTTTACTACAACGCGTTGAAGGTTCACTTGCAAGGAAGAGCTTTTCAAATGATAGATTCTCTCGCTGTACAAAACGAGGTCATAAACAATTGGACCGGTATTCTTGCAGCTCAGATGGCTGACATCTTTCCGCTAAGCTATATGGTGGCATCAGTTACAATGAAAAAATCGATTTTTCGAGTATACACTATTTTGGTGGCAAGTAAACATTATTGAAGGAAAGACATAGTAGTATGTTGTAGTAGTAACTCTGGCCATAGTAGTAGTATGTACTAAGGACTATTCTAGCAGAATTATTAAGATGAATGGCATATTGACATTTAAAGGCAATTATTAAAAAAAAGTATTGATTTCTGTTCAATAATTAGAATAATTATTTAGTACTTACCTTTTTGCAATAAAACAGTATTGTCATATCCTGACTGCGAAGGTAGAAAATCCGAGCTTTACAATGATGCAAAGTAGGTTGGCGTAGGTGGCCAATAACGGAGATATCGCAATAGTCTGTAATACATCCCATTTTTCCATTCACGCTACAGGTCGCAATTTGGATAGGATCGCCACGAAATTTTGGTGGTTAATAGGGTTCCAGAGAGGGAGCCAAAATTGGTGAAATGATTGTGAAGTTGAAAAAGACTCTAGTATAACCTAATGGGGGCTGTACAGCGTTGCCGAATTTGACGATTTATCGTCATTTTGACGATTTTTTTTACCCAAAATTGAAAAATGACGGTTTGACGATTTTATGGTCCAAAATGATTTTTCACGTAATCCCGAATTACCTGAAATAAAAGACGATAACTATATTTTGACCAGAATTTCACGAAAGACTTCAGTTTTTGCCTCATCTTGGATTTACATCACCTTACAATTTTCATGTAGGATTGTTAATGGATGAAAATCTTCCTTGGACATTTTTCGAGATAAAATATTTCCTACCGATGTCCACTTTAATGAGAGTTTTTGTCGATTTTCCACTGCCCGTCATCCAAATGTACGCGTACCGACAAACATGAACGGCCACACTGTCAAGCAAGCGATGTTTGAGCTAATCTGTCATTCAAAACTGGCAATGTGTACCCAGCTTTACCTTGCTGCATTACTGCAAACGATAATCTTCTGAAAGCTGTCTTTATACCGGTATTTAAGGGGTTAACGCTACTTGTCACCTTCAATTAAAAAAAGACTTATTTTGAAGTACAGGTAGTGTAGAGAATGCCGCGAACAATTTCAAGTCGATCGGAGTAAAATTGTCTAATATACATATGAGAATTGGAAGGAAGCAATTTCTTGATATTTGATATATTTTCTCGAAATGGCATTTCTGAAATCGGTGCCAACGATAGCTCGAAACCTAATTGACCGATCTTCATATGGTTTGGTGAGCTTATTAAATACATAAAAAGCTTATCCTTAAGCGAGACAGATTTAAAAAAAAAAAGTTGCCTGATTTTTAGACAAAAAACAGTCAATTTTTTTCGTTAAAATCGAAATTTTGACTTTGGCAGTTAAATTTTTTTGAAAAGAATTTTGTTTAGAATTTTTTTTCGCCTTAAGGCAAGATTAATAAGTTCTTAAAATGCTTACAAAAATATACGATGATCGACCCGTTTCTAGCTATCCGCAAAACGCTTTTACAAAAAAGGGTTCGCAGATAGCCATTTACCACAAGACTATGCAATATTTTTCAACGACAAAAATTCTAAAAGTATTATAAGATGTGCCCTTTCAGATGAAAGAAAGAACTTCCTAAAAAATTTGGTAGTTTCTTTGAAAAAATCATGAAAAATGAGTTTTTTTGGTCTACCTAACCAATTTGGTAAAGAAACTTAGGTAAAATCTTCAAAATACCCAAGGTATATGGGGTCTATATCAAAAGGTGCACCTATAGCCATAATTTTATTTGGAAAGTTTTTTTCTCAACTGGGACCCCTGAAGCTCAAAATTCAGCAAATTTGGTCGATAATGTAGTCAAAATATCGAAAATTGGAAAGCACCGTTAAATGGGGGCTATACCAAAACGACCGAACTTCAAAAATGTTTGCCCTCGACATTGTCAGCCAATAATAAGTACTTGTACTAAAATTCATCCACCTACCCTAACTCCTTCTATTTTTGCCCACCGTTTATATGAACTCGCGACATAGTGCGTCCCGGTTATGTATTCACTGAAAGATAACTGTCATATATACTTTTGTACCCGTCCCGTAGGTCTAAGACTATTTGCGTTTTAATGAAATCAATCAAAGGCAAATGGTAGAAACCTAATTTTTTATTTTTGTTATTTTCCCAAAATGAATTGTTATGCGAAATGCGAATAGGATTATGCGGGTACATGGAATCTTCTGTCGAAAAATATGCGGAGATGGACCCATGTTTCGATATAGCCCACATAGAACGGAACAAAAAATGTCTAGGTTTTTAACTATTTTTGTCAAATTATAATGGATAATTATCCAACTCGGCATCTATTACAATTTGATAGTTTATGTTCTTTGGGGGATGACAAAGATGCATGTTAATTTCTTTTAGTACATGTCCAGGTTGTAGTATAGTCCAGGGACGTACGCAGGTTTGGTAGACTAAAAATTTCTTTGGCTACTGTAACAGATCATTAGCTTTTTCTTTCTCATAAAATAATTTTATGTTTGGATATTTCAAATGAAAACATACATTTTCTGAAGTTTCTGTTCAGAAAATGTACTTCGTTAACAAATTTTGTAGAAATAATTTCGATTTTTTTGTTCGAAAATGTTTAACTTTTTGCTTGAAATTTTCAAATTTTTCTGTATTACGCCTTTATGCCATACCGTTCCAGTATAACAAAAAAATAAATGAACTCGGAGTTCCGTAATGATTACACTCTATCTTTGCTAGTTCATTTTTGAGGTTTATGGTATCCTGTATCAAAAAATATGACGAATTCAATATTGTGGGAAAGGAATTGCATGAAATGGGATTTTCGTGGACTATATATCGAAAACTAATTATATATTTATTTCGACAAATTTGTTGTTCACATTCTTTATGGTATTGAGGTAATACTGGGTACCACGGAAATAATACAATAGACAACACTGAAAATGCAAACAACTTCTAGTGTGCATTTTTTGAAAGTACATATTTAGAATAAAAAAAACCCTAGTAGGTTTTTGTCCTGTCAGATCCAGTTCGGATTTTATGGCCTCATCTAAAACGCGCTAAATCTACACTTTTTTGCATTTATCATGCATTTATTTCAGAAACGAATAGGAATTTGGCCTTGCTGTCTTTAGCAATATTGTAGTCCTAAACTAGTGGAACTTATCTTTTGAAAAAACCACATAAGAAAAACTCCATATAGGGCAAAAAAAATCTATAAAATCAACACCTATTTCAAACACAGTTCACACCAACAGTTTATTCTCGCATTTCGGATTTTACTACATTTTTGACATTTTTATTAAATCGTCGTTGAAAAATGTACTGAAAACAACGGCATAGACCGTATACTATTCTACAACAATGTCATGGACTGAAGAGTTGTGTATTACATTCCAGGGAATATTTTTCTAAAAGATATTATTCAGAAAAATTAACGGTTTTGGAGATACGGTGCGAAATGTATAAAAATTGTGGAATTTTTGCATATATTTTGAAAGTTGAGGCAATAAATGTAGTTTTTCGAGTTCATTATTTTTCCAAATATTTTATTCTTGTCCTTGTCTACAAATTTGCTTCAGGGGCCAAAGAAGATTCTCATTGGTTTCAGAGATATAGCCCCAAATTTCTTTAAAAACTGAATATTTAACCATGTTTAGATGGGCCATAAAATCCGAGCTGAAACAACAAAACCCAACTAGGGTTTCTTGTCATTTGGGTCTGTACTTTCAAAAAATCCTCAGTTCGAATTGTTTGCACAAGATCACCTTCAAAATGTTGCACAGTGATATAAACAACTTTATGTCCAGCTTCCGGCAAATATTAAAATTTGCGTATGGTAGATGTTTGCAGAAATAATTGTTCACAGTATTTCCTTCAGCTTGTAGGGTTTTCATTTGATCGGTTCGTTGAAATCTGATACCTCTATTCCTTTTTAAATTTGAATATATATTTTTATCGTATTCTAGAAGTTCTCAGATACAAATAAATATTTACTAAAAATCCTTTTTTAACCGAATTGATAGATTGTGGAACTTGTTGCCTCCTAATATTAAAACGTTTTCGGTTTCTCAGCAGACTTTCAAAAACCAGATTAATATATTATTACAACAACTTCCTTAAAAATACTTATCTTTTCTACTTCTCTCTATTTGGATGCAAGCCGGGTCAGACAAGCATTTAGCCCAGTCCGCCTCTATGCCTGGAGACTTGGTCCAAATTTTAGATGACGTAATATTTGCCAAACTTAGTTAAAATCACATTGGTCCACCACTTCGAGTTCCTCCCCCACAAAAGTTTGAATTGTTTCCTAAAATCGTATATATCCTATTTGGCCATTCTTTCTGACATAACGTACGGTGACCAACTAAAATGGCTGGTGGTCGCGATAACTATCGAAAGGAATGACTCTCATAATAAGATACACTTGCTTAATGGACTAATTCGGCACATTCAGAAACACTCTCCTTTTGCGCTGTGAGCAATAATTCGAAACGTCCACAATCGCTAAGATAGGTACCCGTAAAGTTTTGATATTTTTGCCGGTAAGTTCATACGTCCAAAAAAGGCTACAACATTTTGATCTGTCGATAGTAAAGGTATTAATCCACACAGGCGACAAAGACGAATTGCTTGTTTTCTTAAATATTTATTTGACCAAAGAGTACTTACTCTCAAAGAGTACTTACTACGTGTAGGATTGGGAGTTCGTAGACTGTATTGTCCGACTCCGGCTAAAGCAGCCTTCTTTTTTAAATATATTTTTTAGTTGGATTCTCCAATCACTTCGGTTAAAGAAGTAAAATTTTTGCATTTAAAATTTTTTTTCTTGGGTAAACATTATGTAAGGTTATCCGCACAATAGCAGTAGACAATTTTCGATTGGAATTATTCGATGTCGGATGTATTCAATTTATAGAAATAAATTAAAAGATATTAAAATACCTTGACATATTAAAGTATACCAAATTCCAATTTAAAGGTTTATAAGATGTAAATATGTAATGTATGGGCGTCAAAGATTTGTCCACCAAATACTTTTTGAAAAATGGGTCTAAAAAAGGGCGATATCTCGATATGCACTAAAACATAGATCTAATTTAACCACTTTCAGCATAGAGGTTCTCCAACCAAAAAAAAAATCCAAAAATCCTTATTATAGCCAATATTCTTAGAAATTATATTAAGATCTTCGAATTCTGAAAATCTAGCGAAAACAATTGCGGATATTACAAATTCTGAGATATACCAAAATGTGAGCATATGTGGTATACCGTCTGATATGGTAATTTTCAATAAAAGTTATTCAAGAACTAATACATAAAATATATTACTCTGTACCAAATTCCAAAATTGTATTTTAAATTTCTAAACTCTCTCTTCATTGATTTTATACACCTTGTCTCAATAATTGCTAAAAAATCGACTAAAAGCCTTTAAAATAGCGCTATGTAACCCTACCCAACGTTTTAAAATTTCATAATTTTTGGTCATGTTGGGCCCCCCCCGAAATGAAATCCTGCGTACGTCCCTGGTATAGTCCATACACATATAACGATATCTACCGATTTTACTCTGTTGTTCGCATTAAACAACGTGTTTTGTTGTAGACCTCAAAAGTCGTGATTTTATGACGATACTTTTTGGTTTGGTTTTTGGCTGGGTTCTACCGCTAGTAATACTTTTCATTAATATTTTGCGTTTTTATTTTACCGATTTTTGTTGGTAACTCAAAAATGAGTTACAGAATTCCACCACTGATCATTTAAATTTTAAAATGCGCTTTTCGGCAAAGCTCCTATTTCGATTTTTCGCGCAAACGGCGCATAGCATCAATTTAGAATGAATACTACATTGACTGCACAACCTTATGTCAAGAATGATGCAGCACGCCACTGCAGTCGAAGAAAACAGTGAGCAAAACCTCCACATTTGACCGAACTTTACGTGCTTATTGTGCTCATCTTCTATGTCTTCCTCAAACCGGTTATACCACGGAAAATGTGCCATAAAACTTTAAAAAACCAAATTTACAAAGAAACTTTTAATTTTTATACCCTCCACCGCAATGTGGAGGGTATAATTAAATTTTTCATTCCGTTTGTAACACATCAAAATATTTATTGGAGACCCTATAAAGTATGTATATTCTTGATCAGGGTAAAATTCTAAGTCGATATAAAAATGTCCGTCTGTCAGTCCGTCTGTCAGTCCGTCCGTCCGTCCGTCTGTTGAAATCAAGACACAGCTCGCAATTTGTAAACTCTCAGCATTTATGCTAACGAGGGTATATACACTTTCATACGGGCAAAATGTGCCTCATCGAAATAATGGTTTTAGACCCCAAGTATGTTTGGACGAAATGTGTTTCAGACAATTTGGAGTCGACTGAGGAATGTCCGTCCGTCTGTCTGTCTGGCTGGAGCGCACGATAACTCTCGAACGAATCAACCGATTCGGTCCAAAATTTGGCTTTCGTAATATTTTGTTCAAACTTAGTTTAAGTTCGATGATGGGTTATATCGGTCCACTTCTTCCGGTACCTCCCCCACAAAAGTTCGAAAATGTTCGGAAAATTTGTGCGCACGATAACTATTGAAGGGAGTAAACGATTTGGTCCATACATTGCACATCCTGAAATTTCTACCAAACTTAGATAAGGTTCCAATATATACTCAATCGGTCCACGCCTTCGGGTACCTCTCACACAAAATTTCGGAAAAGTTCAATTTAGGACCTGCTCTCGAAACGTTTTGATTACACTGTGCAACACGAAAATTATTAACCATATTCTGACACAGCAGCGTGATAGAAGACCAAAAAAGAGAGGACACGTGTCTCGCCGTTTTTTCTTATCTCATCAACTTTCGCGGTTATAGGCCTCCAAAGGTTTGAGGCTTTGATGTAAAAAGGGTCATTTAGTCAGGACTATATCTTCCAAACCGTTAGGAAATTTGAATTTATCTCAGGGGCAAAGTTGTAGCTCTTGTCTTAAAGAACAAAAATTGTGAACACATATAATCCATCCAACTTCATCTGCTAGGTCAAAATGGCCAATGTCAAATTTCTCTCAAAATTTTTTCTCGGGTTTTGGTCTACAGCTACCAAACCGATCAACTTTGAAGCAAACAAGCAACTACGGAAATGTACCTCAATAAACATCTTTCTAAAATAAACGAGCTCTGTATAGACGGTTCTTAAAGGTCAAAATAGCAAAGCAAATGTGATTTGTATCCTGTTTTCTCTGGTTCTGGTCCACAGATACTAAACCGTTCAATATTAAAGAAAACAACCAACTACAATAATGTAGCAAAGGCATCAGTAAACAACTTTCTGGAACATGCGAAATGTCTCTGAACGGTTCTTAATGGTAAAAATAGCAAAAATCTCTTGAAAATATTCAGTTTTTATACTTTTTTCCGATTAAGGATACCGTCAACCACAAAAATGTACCTAAGATTTCAGTAAACAACTTCCTAGAACATATGTTGATTCTAGGAATGATTCTCAGGGCTGGAATTTACGAACAATTAAATTATTTTAAACATTCCCCCTGCTCAGGTTTGGAAATAACCAACTGTGAAAAACTCAAGGAAATTTGAAAGGGTTGTTATTTACGGACCTGAACATGAATGAATGATCTAAAATAATCGAATTTTGAGCTTGAAGAATCGTTCCTAGAATCTTCATATGTTCTAGAAACTTGTTTATTGAAATTTAAGGTACAGTTTTGTAGTTGACTGTATCCTTAATTTTTGGGCGGTTGGGTATCTTTGGACCAGAGTCGGAGAAAAAAGTATAAAAACTGAATATATTGCTATTTTTACTATTAAGAACCGTTCGTAGACACTTCGCATGTTCCAGAAAGTTGTTCATTGATGCCTTTGCTATATTATTGTACTTGGTTGTTTTTTTAATATTGAACGGTGTAGTATCTGTGGACCAGAACCAAAGAAAACAGGATACAAATCACATTTGCTTTGCTATTTTGACCTTTAAGAACCGTCTATACAGAGCTCGTATATTCTAGAAAGATGTTTGTTGAGATCTGAGGTAAATTTTTGTAGTTGCTTGTTTGCTTCAAATTTGTTCGGTTTGATAGCTGTAAACCAAAACCCGAGAACAAATTTTAAAAGAAATTTGACCTTGGTCATCTTGACCTTGCAGATGAAGTTTGATGGATTATATGTGTTCACAACTTTTGTTCTTTAAGACAAGAGCTACAACTTTGCCTCTGAGATAAATTCAAATTTCCTAACGGTTTGGAAGATATAGTCGTGGATAAATGACCCCTTTTTACATACATTTTTGGTTTTTGGTCTTCATTTGGGGTATACAACTTTACGTATGAAATTTGTCGGTATAGGTCCACGCTTTCATGGAAGTATACCTCCCGATTCATGTAGCCCACACAGAACAATACCTCCCGATTATCAGTATTTTGCAGGTTGTGGTCTATATTCCTCCGAAATGGCTGAAATTTGGTATTTAGTCTTCGTTGCGGGTATAAAACTTTCCCTCAGAATTTTGTTGGTATAGGTCCACGCCTTCATATAGCCCCCATAGAACGGTACCTCCCGATTTTCGATATTTTGAAGGTTGAGGCCTCAATATTCCTCCGAAATGACTAAAATTGTGTATTTAGTTTTCGTTGTGTTTCCACTCCTTCTTATATCCCCCATTGAACGGTACCTCCCGATTTTCGGTATATTGAAGGTTGTGGCCTCAATATTCCTCCGAATAGGCTGAAATTTGTTTAGTTTAGTCTTAATTTGGGGTATAAAACTTCCCACATGAAATTTATCGGTATAGGACCTTGCCTTTATATAGCCCCCATAAAACTGTACCTCCCGATTTTCGATATTTTGAAGGTTGTGGCCTCAATATTCCTCCAAATTGGCTGAAATTTGGTGTTTAGTCTTAATTTGGGGTATGAAACTTTCCATATGAATTTTTTCGGTATAGGTCCTTGCCTTCATATAGCCGCCATAGAACAGTACCTCCCGATTTTCGTAATTCTAAAGTTTGTGATGTCAATATCCCACCGAAATGCCTGATTTTTGTTATTTAGTCTTGCAGGGGGTTATAAAGTATTCCTGTATTCCTTTATCCCCCATAGAAGCATGCCTCTTAATTTTTGGTATTTTTTAGGTTTTAGCTTCTTACCGAATATATTTCTTACCGAAATATCGGAAATTTGGTAATTAGTCTTCTTTGAGTCTAAAAACTTTCCACAGGAATTTGTCGGTATAGATCAACGAAATTTGCTGAAATTTGGTAATTAGTCTTCTTCATAAACGAAAGAAAACTAATTGTTCCATTTTACTTCAATATAACTCGTGGTGGAGGGTATAACAAGTTCGGCCCGGCCGAACTTAACGCCGTTCTTACTGGTTTTTACATTTACCTTACCTCTGCAACCGCTAGACCGAATTGACTGACTGAAAGTGTTGTCTGTCGAACAAAAAAAAAAAAAAAGATTATGAAAATATCCCTATCCGTTCAAAAGTTACAGAGTTTTGACCAGGAAACAACGTTTCTGAACCACTGTACGTAGTATTTTCCATAAATGAAAATTTAGCCTACTACTTCGTTAGAAAACTACAAAATGCCAGTAGCACAACTACACAATTTTCTCGCAAACATTTCTGTAGAGGAAAGGTCATAGCACCACATACCCAACCATCAACGAAACAAACGAGAATCATCTTCCATACATTTTTAGTATATTTGACCTTCTGTTTTTTTTTATTCGTTTAACTGGAACAGATACGAAAATGGCCCTATAACTACTGTGGCCCAATATGTTGGTGAATAAGAGGAGGTTGAAAAGCTGACTGGTGAGATGAGTGGGAGGAAATTCGTACTAGAAGAACAATTCTAATGGAAAGTGAGAACCTAACTACAACCTTTTAGGGGGGGGGTTATAATAGAAACAAAAAAAAACAAAATAGACAACTATAGCTTGTTGCATTCTCTTACCTCACTTATTCTTCACAGTAGTGATGAGCATTGGTATGTACGTAAGTTTGTATGCAACTGACCCTGAATGTAAAAAGGGCAATTTGCAAAGGGAGGAAGGTTGTCGCAACACGTGCCACATATTTGTTGATGTTGCTGCATTTTTTTTAATTTTCGATTTTTTTTTGCTTCTGTTCGTACGCTCTTTTTGCATTGCCTTGCATTGTACTTTTTTTTGCTTGTTGTCATATTTAAGTTGCACAAACTGTGGCCAAACAATTTAGTTGCTCGTTGGTGGTTTCCCAGAGCTCTTGAACTTGAAAAATTAAAAAATAAAAAACCAAACAACAATTCATAAACACACTTTCTCATCATACACATTTTTCAACACACTCAAAATATACGGACAACATTTTGGAGTTAATTAAAAAATAAAATACTAACAAAAACAAGATATAAATCAATCGTCACTTAAAATGCTAAAAAAAATACTGCTGAAAAAAAGTATCTCTTTAATTATCGAAATAAAAAAGTGTGATTGAAAAACAACAATAAAATTTGATACGCAAATATCAACATCTGTTAAATGCCGCTGAAAACCAAATAAAACGAAAGGTCATTATCACAGCAAACAACAAAAACAAGTGGTTTTAGAAGTTTTTATTAAACGCAATACTTCGTGTGACATACTCGTTCGTATCCGTGTTGAAATTTAAATGTGAATGTCTGCCCAAGTGCTGTTGTGACCCAATAAAAGAAAAAGTGATCGAGGAACTGCATGAAGGCTGCACAATATACATATATAGAGTAAATAAAGTTGGAGGAAGTGTGTTAAGGTCTTAACTTTTAGTGGCTAAACTAAAACTGTTAAATTAAATTTAGCACTAAAATTTTTAAGCGAAAGGTAAGTGTTTAATTTATACAAACTACCACAGGTGGAATTATTCTTCTTTGCGGAACATGTTAAAAAGAATCAGTCGGCTTTGGCAAAACACCAAAATATCCTCATCCGTTAAGTTCGACCGGGCCGAACTTTTTATATCCTCCACCATAAAATGGTTTTAATTCAAATGGAATAATTAGATTCCTTTCATAAGTTTAGGTGGAAACATTTTTCGACCATAGATACCCCAAATGCCTAAATTATATAATCTAAACAACTAAGAACGGCTTTAAGTTCGGCCGGGCCGAAGTTGTTATACCCTCCACCAGGAGTGGTATTAAAGTAAACAATTAGTTTCCTTTCGTTTTTGAAAAAGACTTAATACCAAATTTCAGCAATTTCGGTGAAACAATATCGCTAACCTTCAAAATACGGGAATTCGGAAGGTACAGTTCTATGGGGGTACATATATCAAGACGTCGATCTATACCGACAAATTTCTGGCGTAAAGTTTTTAGACTCAAAGAAGAGTAAATACCAAACGATATTTCAGTAGGATAATGTGGTTAAAACCTAAAAAATATTGGAAGACGTTGACTTATACTGATAATTCTTTTGTGGAACATTTTATAGCCCCATGAAAGGCTAAATAACAAATGTCAGTCATTTCAGTGGGATATTAACGTCACATCCTTTACAATTACGAAAATCGGGAGGTACCGTTCTATGGGGGCTATATCGAAACGTCGACCTATACCGACGAAATTCAGTCGGAAAGGGTTTTACTTCCAACGTAGAGTAAATACCAAATCTCAGTCATTTCTGTTTGTTGTTGTGGCCACAACCCTCAAAAAAAGGAAAATCGGAAGAGACCGTTCTATGGGGGCTATATAAAGGCGTGGACCTATACCGAAAAATTTCATTTGGAAAGTTTTATAACTCAAATGAGGACTAAATACCAAATTTCAGCAATATCGGAGAAATATTGAGGACACAACCTTCAAAATACCGGAAATCGGGAGGTACCGTTCTTTGGGGCTATATGAAGGCGTGGACCCATACCAACAAAATTCTGGGGGAAAATTTTATATTCCCAACGAAGGCTAAGTACCAAATTTCAGCCATTTCGGTGTGATAACGAAGCTAAAACCTTCAAAATACCGAAAATCGGGTGGTACCGTTTTATGGAGGCTGTATTAAGGCGTTGTCCTGTATCAACAAACTTCTGTGGGAAAGTTTTATTACCCGAATGAAGACTAAATACCAAATTTCAGCCACTTTGGATGAATATTGAGGTCACAACCTTCAAAATACCGAAAATCGGGAGGTACCGTTCTAAGGGGGCTATATGGAGGAGTGGACCTATACCGACAAATTTAGAGGGGAAAGTTGAATACCCCCAACGAAGACTAAATACCAAATTTCTGCAATTTCAATGGATTATTGTGGCCATAACCTTCAAAATTCCGAACATCAGGAGGTACCGTTCTATGGGGGCAATATGAAGCCGTGGACCTGTACCGACAAATTTCTGGGGGAAAGTTTCGTACCCCCAACGAAGACCAAATACCAAATTTCAGCCATTTCGTAGTAATATTGAGACCACAACCTTCAAAATACCGAACATCGGGAGGTACCGTTCTATGGGGGCTATATGAAGGCGTGGACACATACCAACAAAATTCTGGGGGAAAGTTTTATACCACCATTTCGGTGTGATAATAAAGCTAAAAACCTTCAAAATACCGAACATCTATACCAAATTCTATCTTAAAAATTGCGAGCTGTATCTTGATTGCAACAGACGGACGGACGGGCAGACCGAAATGGTTATATCGACTTAGAATCTTACCCTGATCAAGAATATATATAATTTATAGGGTCTCCGATGAATATTTCGATGTGTTACAAACGGAATGACAAATTTAATTATCCCCTGCATATTATGGTGGAGGGTATAAAAATTTGTTCAGCTAGGTAAAAGGTACCACCTATGGGGCTATATAAAAGTGACTACCTATCTTTACCATTTTTGGTGGAAAGTTTTATAACTGCAGGGAACCTCAAAATTCTAATTACGGGTAGTTCCGTCAAACAATGTAGCTAAGACGGTGGTACCGTTCTATGGGGGCTATACCAAAACATAGACCTATGTTGACGATTTTTGATGGAGAAGTTTCATGAACATTGACAACCTCAAATGTCAAATCACAGCTAGTTCGGTGAAAATTTTTAACAAAAAACCGTAAAAATGTCGAAAATTAGAGGTACCGTTATATGGGAGCTACCCCAAAACATAGCCCCCTAAAAATACCGAAAATCGGGAGGTACCGTTCTATGGGGGCTATTCTAAAACATATACCTATGTTGATGATTTTTGATGGAGAAGTTTCGTGACCGCTGAGGACCTCAAATGTCAAACTATACCTAGTACGGTTAAAAATTTTAGCTAAAATCCTCAAAATACCGAAAATCGGAAGGTACCGTTATATGGAGGCTATACCAAAACATGGATGTATGTTGACGATTTTTGGTGGAGAAGTTTCGTGAACATTGAGAACCTCAAATGTCAAATTACAGCTACTACGGTTAAAAAATGTAGCCAAAATCCTCAAAATACCGAAAATCGGGAGGTACCGATCTATGGGGGCTATACCAAAACATGGACCTATCTTGACGATTTTTGGTGTATATGTTTCGTGAACATGGAGAACCTCAAATGTCAAATTACAGCTAGTTGGGTGAAAAATTGTAGCAGAAAACCCTCAAAATGTCGAAAATCGGAAGGTACCGTTATATGGTACTATACCAAACAAATGTCAAATTACACCTAGTCCGGTTTAAAATTGTAGCTAAAATTCTCAAAATACCGAAAATCGAGAGGTACCGTTATATGGGGGCTATACCAAACATGGACTTATACTTATAATTTTTGAAATATTAGTTTGTTGATCCCTAGGAACCCAAAATGTCAAATTATAGCTAATTCGGTTTGAAAATGTGACAAAAAACATCAAAATACCTGAAATCGGGTGGTACCGTTATATGGGGATATACCAAACCGTGGAACGGTATGGCCCATCATCAAACTTGACCTGCCTGCAAATAAAACAAGTAAAAAAGTATCAGCCGGCTTAGCCGACAGAGATATACCTTCAGCCTGTGTATATTGAAACAATTTTTTCCCAAAAAACGTATGTATATAGAGGGTTTTAAAAAATTTCGGCGTATAAACCGACAAAAATGTTGATTAGGATTAAAGAGCAAAAGTTTTGCGGAGGAGATACTACATTCGGCATTGACCAGTATGGAAGTGGATCTCCAGCCACTTCATATGATGCCATAGGGGGTTTTTACACCCTTCGGTCTTTTTGCTCATGAAGTGTGGACTTGCCCCTGAAAAAACTTTTACCAAAAATCAAAGTGATTCAATAGCAGGTCTTAAAGTGAACTTATCCGAAATTTTGTGTGGGAGGTACCGGATGTTGTGGACAAATATAGTCCGTATTTGAACCTGATCTATATTTGGTAGATATATTATGATGTGCAAAGTATGGACCAATTCGGCCACTCCCTTCAAGAGTTAACGTACGAACAATTTTTCCGAACATTTTTGAGCTTTTGTGGGGAAGGTACCTGAAAGGGTGGACCGCTATGGCTTATCTTCGAACTTAAACTTTGTTTGGACAAAATATTACTAAGGCCAAATTTTGGACCTAATCGGCAGATCCGTTCGAGAGTTATCTTGCGCTCCAACCATTTCACACGGTGTCATAGGGGTTTTGTGCAACTTTCAGGGGATGGAAGTATGGACTTGGGCCGTATGGGGGCCGTGAATACAAAATGCTACAAAAACTCAAAACGATTCGAGAGCAGGTCCTAAACTGAACTTTTCCGAAATTTTGTGTGGGAGGTACCCGAAGGCCTGGACCGATTGAGTCCATATTGGAACCTCAACTAGTTTGGTAGAAATTTCACGATGTGCAAACTTTGGACCAAATCGGTTACTCCCTTCAAGAGTTATCGTGCGCACAAATTTTCCGAACATTTTCGAACTTTTGTGGGGGAGGTACCGAAAGGAGTGTACCGATATAACCCATCTTCGAACTTAAACTAAGTTTGGACAAAATATTGCGAAAGCGAAATTTTGGACCAAATCGGTTCATCCGTTCGAGAGTTATCGTGCGCACCAGCCAGTCAGACAGACGGAAGGACATTGCTAAATCGACTCCAAATTGTCTGAAACACATTTCGTCCAAACATGCTTGGGGGTCTGAAACCATTATTTCGATGAGGCACATTTTGCCCCTATGAACGTGTATATACCCTCGTTAGCATAAATGCTTAGGGTATAAAAAACATCAAAAAACCTGAAATCGGGTGGTACCGTTATATGGGGGTTATACCAAAACGTGGACCGATTATAGCCCATCAACGAACTTGACCTGCCTGCAAACAAAAAAAGGCATCTTCCCAAAATTTCAGCGTCCTATCTCCTATCTGTGGATGCTAGATTGATTACCACAGACGGACGGACGGACATGTACAGATGGATTCAGAATTTTACCCTAATCAAGAATATATATGATTGTTTCAATGCGTTACAAACGGAAAGCCCCATACTATGCACGATGGGGCCATTCTATGCACGATGACAGGTTTTTGAGGCAAACAAATCACAGGAGCAAGCTAGACCTTCAAAATTTCGTGCAGATGTTTATAATCGACCTATAAACTAATCTGCCAAATTTGGTTGATATCGGTTTATACATAAATATATAGCTCATATATATGTTCGCCCGATTTCGAGTAATTGATGGACCACACACGAAAATTCTGTCTAATTATGATATTTGGAATATATGGCGGAATGCAGACTGGAAATAGGTTTGCCAAGTTATTTTGAAATCGGTTCAGATTTGGATATAGCTCCCATATATATTTTCGTCCGATTTGAGGTATTTGGTGCAACAAACACGCAAATTCTGTCCAATTTCGAGGAAATTTGAAACGTGTGACGGAATTAGATCTAGAAAAAAGTATCCCAAAATTCGTCGAAATCGGTTCATCGGTTCGGTTGGATATAGCTCCCATATATATATTCACCCGATTTTAGGTATTTTGTGCAGCAATCACTCTATATATGTCCAATTGTGATGAAATTTAAAGTGTCTGACGGAATTTGGTCTAGAAAACATTATTGAGACATCATATTGAAATCGGTTCAGATTTGGATATATCGTTCATAAGTTTTCTCTGTCGAAGTTAATTGTTTTCTCATTTTAGTTGGTTGATACCGAACTTCCTTGAGAACATAGAGGCGGCATGAATCAAGAGCTTGGTATTGTTGCCTTGTTCATAGGAGACTTCCGAAGCAAGTTTTCTTCCCCCACTATAATCCACATTAGGGCGCCCTCTCTTCTTTGTATCATTACCTTGTTCTAGCGTAAATACAGTGTCGCTAGCTAACGATAAGAAGTGGTAGACCGAAATGTCCTTTGAATTGATCCCTAATTTTATAAAAAAATAAGTAAAAAAGTATCAGTCGTCTTTGCCGACAGATATATACACTCAGTCTGTGTGAATTTAAACACTTTCTTCCAAGAAACTAAAATTTTGATTTGGATTAAAGCTAACAAGTTTTGCGAGAAAGGTACCTAAAGGAATATACTGACATACATATTCCATTTTAGAAGTGGGTCTTATTTTGGGTGTCATTCCTCTCGATAGATATCGCGCCCATCTGCCATTTCAGTTGGGCACCATATAATTTGGAGCTTTTGGACCATTATATCAGAAAACATGTACTTGTCTACAAAAATATAATATCGCTGTAAACAGGATCGCTAGGAGTACCTTCCAAAGAATCCTCGAACAGACCCTTAACCGCACGAAAATATTGAACATTTGTGTAGGTAGTACCGCAAGGAGTAGACCGATAGGTCCCTTTTTTGAACATAAACTAAGTTTGGTCACAATATTTCGAGATCCAAAGTTTGGACCAAATCGGTTGTTCCGAACTTTTGTGGAGGAGGTACCGTAAGGAGTGGACCTATAAGCCCCACCTTCGAATATCATTTAATATTCAAAGAAATATTATGACATGCAAAGTGTAGACCAACACAGTATTCGGTTCGAGAGTTGTCGTGCGCACCAGCAACTACACTGTCCGTAGGGTTTTCTACAACGTTCGGTTCATTTTCTCAAGAAGAATGGACTTGCCACCCAAAAAACGTCTACCATCGTAAAAGGGGGCTTTGAGCGCGCCATGTTGCAAAAAAATCAAAACGATTCGAGAGGACCTAAACTGCACTTTTCCGAAATTTTTAGTGGGAGGTAGCCGAAGGAGTTGACATACATAGTCCATATTCTAACCGGAGTTATGTCTCGTAGAAATATTACATGTGCAAAGTATGGATCAAATCGATTACTATCTTGCGCACCATTTTAGCTAAAAGTTTTGAACTTTTATGGGGGAGGTACCCGCGGAAATGGACCGATATGATCCATTTTATCACCTAATTTAATTTTGCGCAAAACATTGAATTGGTTAATCCGTTCTAGAGTTATCGTGCACTCCATCCACTACACATGGTGCTATAGCGGGTTTTAACAGCTTTCGGGCAATGTACTCAGGAAGTATGGACTTATCCCTAAAAAAAAATTGTACCGTCCTAAGGGGGGCAGCGAATGCAAGTTGTTACAAGAAAAATTAAAACCATTCGAGAGGAGGTCTTAAACTGACCTTTTTCGAAATTTTGTGTGGGGGTTACACGAAGGAGCGGACCGATATAGTCCATATTCCAACTTGATCTATTTCTTGTAGAAATATTACGATATGCAATGTATGGATCAAATCTGTAAGTCATTTCGAGAGTTATAATACGCAAAATTTTTGCGAAAAAATTTGAACTTTTGTGGGGGAGGTAACCGATATGGTCCATCTTCGTGTTTGCACTAAGTTTGGAAAAAATATTACGAAAACCAAGTCGGTTAATCCATTTGAGCGTTATCGTGCGCTCCAACCATCCAGACAAAAAGACAGACGGACGGACATCTCTAAATTGATTCCAAATTGTCTGAAACGGAATTCGTCCAAACATGCTTGGGGTAAAAAACCACTATTTCGGTGAGGCACATTTTGCCCATATGAAAGTCGATATACCCTCGTTAGAATAAATGTTGAGTGTACAAAAATGAATACATTTTCGTAGGTGAAAAAATAAGTTTTGGAACTTTCCAGCGCGAATATCACTTGGATGGGGTCTCTGAAACATTCGCACGATTATCGAGGCCAAATAAATATAATTAAAATCACATTACTGTTCGGTGATGCTTTAAAATACGTTCAATAATTATCTGAGACCCATTTATATTATTTCATAGCACATAAAACAATAAACAAATAATTTAATTTGTCATATTGTCAGGTACTGTACATTGTATTGTGTCAGAATAATGAGTATTCAAATTGATTTGTTTATTAACGACTAGGCCATTAATCACACAATAAATGAAATATATAACTTCATTTAATATTTTTGTTCAAAAGAAAACACAACAATTTGTTAAACAAATCGAATGTAATTAAACAAATTTATGTATTTTCTGAGTTGTTTTTTTACAAAAAAAAAAACAGGATTTGAAAATTGCATTCAATAATTGTAAACAAATCAAAACAAAAAATAAAATACAAATAATTAATCTAAAAACAATGATCAGAGTTATTTCAAGGACATAGCTTAACCCGATTTCACTGTTCAGATGCAAAATAAAATTTAAATATTTTGTTTCGGGTTTCTTGTGAAACACGAAAAACAATAATGATTGATCATCAAGATCATGCATAACAATTAATTTTGAATATTTTGTATGTCTGGTGTTTCTTTTTGTTTTCAAAAGAAGCGCCATTTAATATGAGTTTGAAATAACAATAAATATTAATTTTAAAACGAAAAATATTGCTAATTCAAAAAAAAATTGCCAAATCATGCATCCCAGATTATTGGAAATTTAAAACTTGTACATTTGCAAATCGTGACATTTTGTGTGTTGTTTAATTAAGCTAAATTGCAAAAATAACAACTTCAATAAGACAAGAATAAATAAGACTTATAAATTAAGATAAACAATTAATCATTGACGAGAATTATCAGAGCGCCACTTAATGTGATAATGAACACTTCAACTCAATAATAAATGAGAGTACAATTAAAATAGTATAATATAATACTACACAGAAGGTTTAAACACAATTACTATTTGTAAATTAAAACAATATATTAATTTATATTGCGTAAGTTTTCGGAGTCAACAATAGAATACTTGAATTGAATATTACTCATACATCGTTGAATTGCATCTATTTGAGTTTATGAATCAAATTGAAATTAATGACTATTCGATGAATGAAGTGTATCATCGTTCAATAAATGGAATCAATCATTGAAAATATAAAACATAAATATATAAAATAAAAAATATAAAATTAAAAATATAAAATATAAAACATAAAAAATAAAATATATTTTATAAAATATAAATAATAAAATATAAATTATAAAATATAAGATATAGAATATAAAATATATCATATAAAACATAAAACATATTTTATAAAGAATAAAATATAAAATAAAAAATGTAAAACAAAAAAATATAAAATATAAATTATAAAATACAAAATTTAATAGCTTAAGGCCTCAGTATCCAGAGCTATTTCTTTATATTTGTAATTTACACTAAGACCTCGCTTTGCGTCGTTTCACTTTGTGTTGTTTTCGAAGTTACGTCGTTGATTAGTTAATACCAATTTTCACTATGCATCGCTCGATTTTCGATGTTGCGTTCTTTTAAATTCGACAGCCTATTTTTTATACCCTCCACCATAGGTATATTAAGTTTGTTTTTTCATTTCTATCGTACTGAAATAATCATTTTCGAGTTGATCAGCGTAAAATTTTAAGTTTGAAGACGGGCTACATCAGCCCACGTTTTAGTATAGCCTTCATATAACGGCACCGCCCGATTTCAGGTATTTTGAACTTTTCAGCTATATTTTCAGACCGAATTAGCTATAATTCGCCATTTAGTGTTCCCACCAAAAATTATAAACATAGGTCCACGTTTTCAGGTATTTTGACTGTTTTAGCAACATTTTCTGGCTAAATTAGACCAAAATAGCTATAAATTGTCATTTAGGGTTCCTAGTATCCAAGAATTATCTCCACCTAAAGTTGTGGGCATAAAAAGATAATGTCTTTTTTTTCCTGGAACCTATCTCCATAGAAAATCTTAATTCGATTTGCGTCGTTTCAATTTGAGACGTATTTTTTTGGAACGTATCTACGACGCAAAGCGAGGTCTTGGTGTACTTATAAATAGAAATGTTTATAAATAAATAAATTAATATAAAATTTAAAATATAAAATACTAGCAAATGCCCGCTACTTCGTATGCGAAAAGGGAATAAAATATATATGAACAATATTTAATATGGAAGTGGCGATTCTGTTATACTAAAACCAATTTTTAATACCAACATTTAATCGATTTAATTCCTTTTAGTTCTGTACACTGTAATTAGAATTTACAAAAAAAAAACTGCCGTATCGCACCTCTACCCAGCTACCATATTTTTTATTTCGAATTACGAAAACTACGACCTATCACAGACATACACCAACAGCGACACATATTGCAAATTTCAGACTTGATTTCTGGCTTTAACCCTTCACTAACACAGCATTCCCTTCCAGTACGAATTTCCAAACACTAAAATTTATCTCACCCCTTCACAACAATTCAAGGTTCTAGCTTCAGCGGTTTCGCCAGGAACCCGAAAATTCTACGAACCTAATTTTCAGCATTCAAAATGGCCACAAAAACCCACGTTATCGTATATCCCCATATAACGGTACCTCTCGACTTAGTGTATTTTATAAATAGAACAAATCTATATTGTCCAATTTTCTTTAAATTTGGACCTTAAATACTCAGAGGATATAAAAATTTAATTTAAAAAATGTCTACTTTAATCCACTTTCTTAGAAGAGATATTTTGAAGACATAGAGTATTTTGAATATTTTATGCACATTTTCCAATCGAAATTCGGAATTTGTGGCATGCGGGTATGTCAACCGTATATAACGGTAATTTTTTGATGAATTTCAATTTAGGCATTTTTATTATCAGGGGGTAAAAACCTTTTAGTTAACAAAATTGTCGCATTGGAACACGTTTTCAAATTAACACACAAAAAACATTCTTTGAAAAGACGTTTGACTGCATAATTCCAGTACATTATTTAGAAACGCCTTCGCGTTAACATAAAATCAATAGAACAATATTCAATACAATTTTTCAAACTCCGAACTTTATCTAAAATTTCAGTGATATTTTTTTATTGTTGAAGATTCAATCTCATTTTGATTGCTTGAGTGGAGTATTCCCCCATTGGCCCAACTTCATTTATTACCCTCTATTACAGAGAGTAATGTTTTTCTAATACCGAATTTCAAATCCAATACCGAATTTCAAATATAAAAATTCCAGTTCTTCCTCTTTATAAAATCACAAATTGTACAAAATTCTGGACCATACAACAAATATCAAAAGGTACCAAATTTTGTACCATTTACCACTTTTCGTACACGACTTTCCAAAAACTACTTTCATATCTCAGCTCCATCCGTTCACCTAAATCCAAATTATAGCCAATGTAGTTTCATTTAGCACTTTTCCATAAGTACGAATTTCTAAAGTTACCGCAATCCTTCACTCTAACAGTAATCTGTTCACGCAAATACACATTTTATCGAATTTAGTACTGCTTCGTGCACATTAGTATGGTTTTCCAAAGATACCTCCATATCTCAATTCTACTTTCCAACAGTAATCTTAATTTCAAATTTCAGGATTCCAGCTCTATCCGTTCGCCCAAATCCAAATCATACTAAGCTCACTACCATTTAGGACTTTTCGACCTTTGGCACATCTCTTTATCAGTGACCCTCATTCCAAATTTCAGGATTCCAGCTCTATTCGTTAACCCAAATCCCAATTGTACTATATTTAGTACTTTTCGTACACTTTTAGTTCGAATTTCGGAAAACCTTTCTTTATTACTCTCCATCAGTGACCCTCATTCCAAATTTCACGATTCCAGCTCTATCCGTTCACCCGAATCCAAATTGTACTAAATTTAGTACAATTTAATACTTTTGTTACTCTCAATACTCTCATTCCAAATTTCAGGATTCCAGCTCTATCCGTTCACCCAAATCCAAATTGTACTAAATTTAGTACCATTTGGTACTTTTCGTGCACTTATAGTTCGAATTTTCAAAAACCTTTCTTTGTTACTCTCCATCAGTAATACTCATTCCAAATTTTAGGATTCCAGCTCTATCTGTTCACCGAAATCCAAATCGCACTAAATTTAGTACCATTTAGTACTTTTCGTACCCTTGTAGTTCGAATTTCCAAAAATCTTTCATCGTTACTCTTCATCAGTGACCGTCATTCCAAATTTCAGGATTCCACCTCTATCCGTTCACCTAAACCCAAATTCTACTAAATTTAGTACCATTTAATACTTTTCGTGCACTTATAGTTCGAATTTCCAAAAACCTATCTTTGTTACTCTCCATCAAGGACCCTTATTCTAAATTTCAGGATTCCAGCTCTATCCGTTCACCCAAATCCAAATTGTAGTAAATTTAGTACTTTTCGTACCCTTATAGTTCGAATTTCCAAAAACCTTTCTTTGTTACTTTCCATTAGTGAGCCTCATTCCAAATTTTGAATTATAGCTCTTCCCGTTTGCCTAATACCAACTACCTTTTAGTACTTTTTAGTACGTTTCGTACACTTCTAAGTCGAATTTTTAAAAACCCAGCCTTATCTCACCCCACACACCAACAGCAATCTACACCCAAAATTTCAACTTTCTAGCTTCAGCGGTTTTGCCTGGGCGCTGATGAATCAGTCAGTCAGTGAATTAGAGTTGGGCAATATAGTTCCCGGAGCGGATCGATCTTTCTAGTTCCTTTTTCCAAAAGGAACTAGTTCCTTAATATAGTTCCAAATAGTTCCGAGAGCGATAAAGTACAATGAATCTTTCTCTTTTATCGTTCTTTCTATTTTCTTCGTTCCAAATAGTTCCCAGACCGATATTGTTCAACGAATCTTTCTTTTTCGTCGTTCTTTTTATTTCCTTCGTTCCAAAGAGTTCCGAGAGTGAAGTAATCGTAGTTTAACCAATCTTTTCTTTGTTTTCATCTTTTGGTGGATGAATTGACATAAAAATAAATAAATTGAAGCGATGCAACGAAGATGTGATTTACGATTATTTAACAATGTGGCAGCATCTGAATGATTAAGGAACCGAACGTGAAAGATCGAAGTGAGTGTGGAATTAAATGAAGACAAGTAAGAAAAGCGTTATGTTCGGTCGGGCCGAATTTTTTTATACCCTCCACCACAAATTTCAGCCATTTCGGTGGATTAATGTGGCCACAACCTTAAAAATACCGAAATTCGGAAGGTACCGTTCTATGGGGGCTATATGATGGCGTGGACCTATACCTACAAATTTCTGGGGGGAAAGTTTTATACGCCTAAAGAAGACTAAATAACAAATTTCAGCCATATCGGTGTGATAATGAGGGTAAAACGTTCAAAATATCGAAAATCGGGAGATATTGTATTATGGGGGCTATATCAACACGTGGACCTATATAAATATTTTATGGTAGAAATGTTTCTTAGCCTCTGGAAACACAAAATACAAAGTTACAACCGATTCTTTGGTCAAATGGGTCTAATACATTCAAAATATATTAAAATGACGCGTACTTTATATGGGGCCTTATATGGGGGCTATACCAAAACGTGGACCTATATAACCCAACTTTGGTAGGAATATTTTTTGGCCTCTGAAGACACAAAGTACCAAATTACAACTAATTCGGTGGTAAAATGGGCCAAATATCTTAAAAATTCCTTAAAACGACGACGCATCATGCGTCATTTTGTATGGGGGCTATACGAAAGCGTGGACCTACATAGCCCGCTTTCAATACCAAAAGTCCTACGTAAATATAACATATTTTCCCAAAATCAACCTACGTCAATCCGTTCGGACGCTAGAGTGATTTCCACAGACGGACAGACAGACGGACAGACAGACAGACGGACAGACGGACGGACATGGCTATATCGATGTAGAATTGCACGCTGATCAAGAATATATATACTTTGTGGGGTCTACAATGATTATTTCGAGTAGTTACAAACGTAGTGACAAACTTAGTATACCCCATCCTATGCTGGAGGGTATACAAATCAAATAATGACACCAGTTGAGAACGGCTGGATCGATCTTAATAATTTTTATAACCTCCACCATATGGAGGGTATAATTAAGTTTGTCATTCCGTTTGTAACACATCGAAATATTCGTCGGAGACCCTATAAAGTACATATATTATTGATCAGCATAAAATTCTATGTCGATTTGACCATGTCCGTCTGTCCGTCCGTCTGTCTGTCTGTTGAAATCAAGATACAGCTCGCAATTTTAAAGATAGAGAGTCAAAATTTGGTACAGAAGTTGTTATTACTTGCAGGATGGTTGGTATTGAAAATGGGATATATCGGTCCACGTTTTGATATAGCCCCCATAGAATGGTACCTCCCGATTTTCGGTATTTTGAAGGTTTTAGCTTCATTATCCTACCAAAACGGCTGAAATTGGTTACGTAGTCTTCTTTAGGGGTATAAAACTTTCCCCCAGAATTTTGTCGGTATCGGTCCACATCTTCATATAGCCCCCTAGAACGGTACCTCCCGATTTTCGGTATTTTGAAGGTTTTAGCTTCATTATCACACCGAAATGGCTGAAATTTGGTACTTAGTCCACGTTGGTGGTATAAAACTTTCCCCCAGAACTTTGTCGGTATCGGTCCATGCCTTCATATAGCCCCCATAGAACGGTACCTTCCGATTTTCGGTATTTTGAACGTTGTGGCCTCAATATTCCACCGAAATGGCTGAAATTTGGTATTCAGACTTCGTTGGGGGTACTTAAACTTCCCCTTTAAATTTTTCGGTATAGGTCCACGCCTTCATATAGCCCCCATGGAAAGGTACCTCCCGATTTTTCGTATTTTGAAGGTTGTGTCTTCAATATTCCACCAAAATGACTGAAATTTGGTATTTTGTCTTCAATGTGATATAAAACTGTTCGCCATATATATGTATGTCTGTACAGGTCCACGCTTTCATATTGCCCCATTTCTGACTAAAATTCGTCGGTATAGGTCCACGTTTCGATATAGGCCCCTTAGAACGCCACCTCCCGATTTTCGTAATACTGAAGATTGTGACGTCAATATCCAACCGAAATGGCAGAAATTCGTTATTTCGTCTTCCAAGAGTTATAAAATATTCCAGAAAAGTATTATCAGTATAGGTCCACGTCTTCCCCATATCCCCATAGAAGCGTACTTCTTGATTTTCGGTATTTTTTAAGTTTTAGCCACATTCTCTTACCGAAATATAGAACATTTGGCATTTAGTCTTCTTTGAGCCTAAAAACTTTCCGTCAGAAATGTGTCGGTATAGATCGACGTTTTGAAGTAGCCGCCATAGAATGGTGCCTCACATTGTTTTACCGAAATTGCTGAAATTTAGTATTAAGTCTTCGTCGTACACGAAAGGAAACTAATTATTCCAATTTACTTCAATACAACTTGTGGTGGAGGGTATAACAAGTTCGGCCCGGCCGAACTTAACGCCGTTCTTACTTGTTTTTTTTTTAATGTTTGCTATAACCCAACTAAGGTTTTTATGCAAAGAAAATTTGAGACAAGTTGCCCCCAAACTAAAACTTACACCACATCCAAATAAACTTGACTTACCCCCACCAAAAAAATTGCAACAACAAAAAATTACCATCTCCCCTTCAAATTTTCTATCGCGAGTAAATCGGAGCTCTGATTTTAGTACATGTGAAATCCCATCTTATCCTATTTATTAACATGTTTATAGATATTGTTTAAAATAATTAATTCTAATCCACCCAATATATCTATGGAATATGATTCCACCATGCGCAACATGGGAAAACGCCCGTATGCATTAAGCTATCTTTTCTGCGAAATATACTTACTTACTTAGCTGGCCCATTACAGAACATTTGTTCTATAGGCGGAACTAAGAAGAGACCTCCATTCCTCTCTATTTGTTGCTTTGCACTCTGGAATACCGCGCCTTTTCATCTCATCATCCACTTGTTTGCGCCATCTATTCCTTGGCCTGCCAATTCTGCGTGCACCGCCATGTGGCATGTATTCATACGCCTTTTTAGCGGCTTCATTATCGCTCATTCTTATGATATGGCCTAGCCAACGCAATCGCTGCATCTCGATACGTTTAACTATATTGATGTCGTTGTATAGCGGATACAGCTCGTGGTTCATGCGACGTCGATATTCACCGTCAACGCAGATTGGTCCGTAGATCTTTCGAAGAATTTTTCTCTCAAACACACCAAGCACTGCCATGTCTGCTTGCGCAAGTACCCAGGCTTCGGAGCCATACATCAGCACGGGTAGTATCAGTGTTTTGTACAGCGTTATTTTTGTTTGACGAGATGTGGCTTTGTTTTTAAACTGCTTACTTAAACCAAAGTAGCATCTGTTGGCCAATACAATTCTTCTTTTTATTTCACAACTGATGTCGTTTGTTGTGTTTACGGAGGTGCCGAGGTAGACGAAATCTTTTACTACCTCAATATTATAGGAACCAACATGCACAGTCGGTCCGAGCTCAATGGATGCATTGCGCGTCGACACCATCAACTTGGTCTTCTCACCGTTTACCGCCAGACCCACTTTAGCAGATTCTCCTTCGACCTTTATAAAGGTATCAGTTACTTCTTTTACTGATCGGCCCATGATGTCTATATCATCAGCATAAGCAAGTAATATGTGACTATTGGTGTAGATTGTGCCACTTCTTTTGACTTTTGCCTCTCGTATAACCTTTTCTAGCAGGATGTTGAAGGCTGTCTCCTTGTCACACGAAAGGCTGTCTCCTTGTCTGAAACCTCTTTTGGTACCAAACTCTTCGGAGAGGTTCTTTCCTATTTTAACAGAGGACCCCGTGTCAGTTAAAGTCATTTTACAAAGCCGGATGAGCTTTGCGGGAATACCAAATTCAGACATGGCTTGGAATACCTTTGAACGCAGCGGGCTGTCGAAGGCTGCTTTATAATCGACAAAAAGGTGGTAGATGTCGATCTGCATCTCTTGGGTCTTCTCCAGGATTTGCCGCAGGGTAAATATCTGGTCAATGGTGGACTTGCCAGGTCTGACACGATCTTGTAGGCAATAGGGAGTAGACTTATACCCCTATAGTTAGAGCATACACTCTTATCTCCCTTCTTGTGGACGGGGCACAGGATACTCAGGTTCCAATCGTCGGGTACTCGTTCTTCCTGCCAGATGGAGCTAACTAGCAGATGAATACACCTTATCAGCGTGTCGCCTCCGGTTTTGAACAGCTCGGCTGGTAAGCCATCGGCCCCTGCTGCCTTATTATTCTTCAGCCGATTTATTGCTGTCTTTACCTTATCTTGGCTGGGCGGTATACATTCAATACCATCTTCTGGGATTGGGACTGTGGTATCTTCGCCGTCTTCGCTGCTATTGGATACCATCAGATTTGAAAAATGTTCTTTCAATATCCTGAGTACACTATCTGTATCAGTTACCAAATTACCTTGCTGGTCTCTACAGGAGGATGTGCCTGTACCAAAGTCATCAGTTTGATGCTTGACTCTTTGGTAGAATTTTCGGACTTCATTCTGGCTCCTGTACATCTCGATTTTTTCACACTCCCGCTTTTCCATCTCTCTCTTTTTCCTGCGGAAAAGACATTTCTCCTCTCACCTTTTCTCCCTGTATCACTCTCGTGCGCTACGCGTTGCTACGGATTGTAAAGTAGCCTTATATTCCGCATTTTTCTCTTCGGTGGCAGCACGACACTCCTCATCATACCATGGATTCCTTGGTGGAGGTCTCTGGTATCCAAGTATGGATTTTGCGGCTGTTTGCATGGAGTGGGCAATGCTTTGCCATTGCGCTGATATGTTATCGGGATGAGGAGTGCTTTGATTAAGCAATTGGGCTAGTTGAGTGGAATATGCTGCTTACTGATGTCTAACTTTCGTGTTGTGTCTGTTCGTACTTTGTTTGCTACGTTTAAGCGGGTGCGTACCTTTGCTGCAACAAGGTAGTGGTCCGAATCAATGTTTGCGCCTCGGAACGATCGTACATCCAACACGCTCGATGAATGTCTTCCATCTATCACAACATGATCGATTTGGTTTCTTGTTTTCTGATCTGGAGACAGCCAGGTGCCCTTATGAATATCGAGATGATTAAATCTAGTACTGCTAACTACCATGTTTTTTGCAGCTGCAAAGTCTATCAGCCTCATACCATTGTCAGATGTTTCACTGTGGAGACTGAATTTCCCGACTGTTGGGCCAAAGATATTCTCCTTTCCAATTTTGGCCTTAAAATCGCCTAGAATGATTTTAATGTCATGGGCAGGGCAACGGTCATATGTTTCTTCTAAGCGCTCGTAAAATATATCTTTGGTCTGTTCGTCCTTTTCTTCAGTGGCAGCATGAGCGCAAATAAAGCTGATGTTGAAGAATTTAGCTTTTATTCGAATTGCAGCAAGTCTTTCATTTACTGGGGTGAAGCTGGATACCAGATGTTTTAGTCTCCGACTAACTACGAATCCACAACCAAACTCATGCTTTACGTCATGGCAGCTATAATACAGTGCGTCACCTTTAGGTGTTGTTGTGACGCCTTTCCCAATCCATCGTATTTCCTGTATGGCAGTAATATCGGTCTTGTACTTTTCAAGTACGTCTGCCAATGCGAAGACTGCACCTTCTCTATGAAGAGTGCGAACATTCCAGGTGCAGATTCGCAGATCATGGTCCTTAAAACGTTTGCGGGGTTCGTCAACTTTAGAAGGGTTTGTTTTTCTTTTCTTTCGTTTTTTCATAGTAGGCTGTTTTTTCTAGGGGAGGGTTACTAACCCGACGCCCAAACCCAAGTTTTTAACGTTCTTATGGGTGAACGCGCGGCACATGTTACCTCACTACCTTTAACGGGTGTTAAAGGCAGTTCCCCAGGTGACATCACGGGGAGGTCAGTGTCCACTTGGGATGAAAGAGGGACCAAGATAAATCCTGGGCTTTGCCATGTTAAAACCGGTCAGGACCGTTGCTTGGTATCTTCCATCCCCTACGTCTGCGAAATATATTTGATTAATTTATTATTATTAATAAATTTCTTGAAGTTGGTTAAATTCATTATCATAAATAAATTAAATGCCTATCAAGGTCTAAGTGGCCAACAGTTTATAGGTGATCCCTATCATAGTTAAACTGATCATCTTTAGATAGCTTCATTGTCTCCGCTAACAGAAACACTAATTCTTCCGCTGATTTTATATTCAACCGTTTCATTTCCATTTGAATTATTTTCCAATTTAAAATAAATATTCAAAAAATATTTTGGTTATTTCTATCGAAACGTTTCAATCATATTTTTTAAACCATATACCACTTGTACTAGTTTTAACCAGCTTTTACCTAATCATGTGTTTAATCCGATTTCACAGACATTTTGTATTTTTCTTGGAATGTTTTTGTTTTCAGGAATAATTAAAAAAGCTTCACAACGAATTGTTATAAATCATCTTTACATGAATTTGTCATTAACAGTAGTTTTATAATTTAAATGTAAATAAGTTTATTCAAATTTCTTTCCACTGTGTGAATCCCCGCATCAAAGACAAGTATCGAGTAGTCAATGACAAGTCAAAACTAGACAAAGTCGACTCTCTATTTGAACAACAAAACAAAAACAGAAAATTAAACAATACAAAGCCATAATTATAACAATTCATAAATTAACCAAAAACAACCGAGGCTCCGAAATGTCTCCATAGACAGCCGTAAGATGAAAACGAAACACAGAATCGCGACCACAAAGATACCACCTCAAAACACAAATATGCAAACAACAAATTCATTAAAAATACAAATTAAAATCCAAATCCAAATCTTATTAATGATGAACTTGTTTAAAAAAGACCGCTCTTTGAGTTTGTTTTTTTGTTTTTGAAGTAAGGAATTTTAGACAAAATTATTAGAAACAATTGGTTTGAAAGATATTTGATATTTACGTTTAGTTGAGAAGACTCATGTCTCCGGTTTACCATAAAACTTAGCGCCTTGTAACTTTTTATGGCAGCATGCTGATTACGTCGCACTTCCTGTAAGGCGATAATATCAAATTTGTACTTTCAAAATAGAATAAATAGAATACACATATATGTATGTACGTGTGTATATGTAGTATACGTAGCTATACATTAAATCGGATTTTGAAAATATGCAAACGATGATAATCCAACAAGGCCAAAGATAACCCATGCCTTAAGTAAAATATGTGTTCACCATTTTATTATTTTATTTTATGAGACTTAAAGGCACCTCATTAATACTACATTCACCTGCTGTCAAATGGCTATTAAAAATATTTCAAAAATTATATACATACATACTAGGCCGGGGCGATTTGTATACAAGGAAAAAAACCTTAATGGGCGCGTCGCCCTTGTGATTCCTAAGCAAAATAGTCTACGGTGAAAATCGATTTTTACTCCCGATTTTTACTTGAAGTTTTTTTTTTTTTTTGAAATTTTGGCATATAACAGAGAAACAATCCACATAACTAAAAATAAAAAAGAAATAAACAAATGCTATATCTTTATAAATAAAAATCAAATGTCGTTCGTTGGTAATGGCATCAGTTGAAAACGGCTGGACCGAAGTGGATAATTCTTTTTTGAAACGTTCGCCATAACACAACTTTGGTTTTTATGCAAAGAAAATTACACCACGCTCACTTTTACGCCCAATTTTTTCAATTTTAATATTTTCTAAAAAAAATTACTGAACTGATTTTCCTGAAATTGTCAGGGAATGTACAGGGTCGGTCCCCGGTGAAAATAGGCTACATATTTTGTTGAATTTCGGAAGGGGTGGGGTACTTCCCCTATACCCTATATTTACAATAATTACAAATGCACTAGCTTGAACATTAATTTGCGAGACAATGGTGGTTGTGTCTCCGACCTTACCCAATTTTTTAAGGACACAAAGGCTTGACCACGCCCACTTTTTAAAATATGTTACATCTACAGAACTACTGAACGGATTTTCCTGAAATTTTCAGGGAATGTACAGGGATGGCCAGCGGTAAAAATAGGATGCATATTTTCTTGAATTTCGAAGGGGACGGGGTACTTCCCTTAGCCATATATAAAAAAACGCCATATGTTTATGTATAAAAGTCAAATGCCGTCATAAGCCAACTAGGGTTTTTTTCAATTTAAGTTTTTTCTAAAAAAAACTACTGAACCGATTTTCCAGAAATTGGCAGGAAATACTACTGAAACGATTTCCATCAAATTTGCAGCAAAAGCTCAAGGTTTGCTGTTGTGATGTATATTTTATGAATTTTGGAGGAGGTGGGGGGTACCTTCCCCACGCCTTTCCTTTAAAAGCTATATGTATGTGTAAGCCAAACTTATGATTAAATAAATTTTGGGAGGCAATGGGGTTGTATTTGAAGCCAAAATATCGGACCATAAATTTCAAATACTCCTCGGTTTGACAATGGACCGAAGATGTGAGGTAGAAAATATGTACCTATTTTTGAATTGTCAAGCATAAATTCATTAAATCTCATTACGAAGAGCCAGCAACTCGGACCGGGGTCTGCTAGTAATTCATAACTCTCTAGTACATCGCAAAAGCATTGGAATACTTCTTCAGGTATTTTTGCCCTTGAGACAGAGCAAATTTTTCGGAAAATGTCGATAAATGACGCTGTGCTACAAAAGTTGACCAGAAAAACATGCAAAAATTCTATCGTGTTGGGGTTCGGTCCACGCCTTCATAACGGTACATCCCAATTTTCGGAATTTTTAACTTGTGGCTTCAATATTCCACCGAAATGGCTGGGGGTATTAAACTTTCCGCCTGAAATTTGTCGGTATAGCTACACGCCTTTATATAGCCCCATAGAACGGTAGCTCCCGATTTTCAGTATTTTGAAGGTTGTGGTCTCAATATCCCGCCGAAATGAAAGGTATTAAAATTTCCACCTGTAATTTGTCGGTATAGATCCACGCCTTCATACAGCACCCATAGAACGGTACTTCCCGAGTTTCGGTATTTTGAAAATTGTGGCCTCAATATCCCAAAGAAATGGCTTAAATTTTATATTTAGTCTTCGTTGAGGGTATTAAACTTTCCACGGTACCTACCGATTTCCGGTATTTTGAAAATTGTGGCCTCAATATCCCACCGAAATGGCTGGGGGTATTAAACTTTCCGCCTGAAATTTGTCCGTATAGGTAAACAACTTCATACATCCCCCATAGAACGATACCCCCCATTAGCGATATTTTTGAGGTTGTGGCCTGAATATCCAACCTAAATGGCTGAAATTTGGAATTTAGTCTTCGATGGGGGTACAAAACTTCCCCCCAGAAATTTGAAGGTTCCAACCACATTTTCCTACCAAAATGGGTGAAATTTGGCATCGTGTCTTCTTTGGGACTAAACAAACCTTCCCCCCGAAAGTTTATCAGTGTCCACGTTTTGATATAGCCCACAAATAACGGTACCTCAAGATTTTCGGTATTTTGAATGTTTTAGCCATATTATCTCATCGCAATGACTGAAATTTTCTATTTAGCCTTTTTTGGGGATTAAAACTTCGGTAATATTAAATTTTCCACCAGAAATTTGTCCGTATAGGATATATCCCCCACAGCCGATATTGCTGAATTGTTAGTCTAGTCTGAATTGTTAGTCTAGAGATTGAAATAGCAAAAATTCCCACAAAGCTGAATTTTGGTGGGGAGCTAGGGTTTGCCGTTAGAAGCAATGTCCTAAAAGTTTCCATCAATTCCACGTGTGCAAAAACAGTTATTTGCGGTTAAAGGTTAAAATTTAGGAACTTTTTAGGTCTCCGGATTTTTTCTTGAAAACAGTGGGTCTAATCAAAAAGTGACTAGAACAAATATTATATTAAAACTATATAATGCCCTACACCACTGTGAATATGTAAAATATATATGGGAGCTAAATTCAAATCAGAACAGATTTTGATATAATTTTTCACATTTATTTGTAGGCCAAATTCCGTCAAATAGTCCAAATTTCATCAAAATTGGGCACATATAGCGTGTTTCGTGCATCAAATACCTCAAATTGGTCGAAAATATATATGGAAGCTATATCCAAATCTGAACCGATTTCGATATGATTTGCCACAGTTATTTCTAGACTAACCACCGTCACACATTCCAAATTTCATAGAAATCGTACATATATAGCGCATTTCGTGCACCAAATGCCTTAAATCGGGCGAAGATATATATGGGGGCTATATCCAAATCTGAACCGATTTCTATATAATTTGGCACACTTATTTCTAGACTAAATTCCGTCGCACGTCCCAAATTTCTGAAGGTTATGGTATTAATATCCCACCGAAATGGCCGAAATTCGATATTTAGTCTTCGTTGGGGTTACTAAAATTTCCATCTGAAATTTGTCGGTATAAATCTGCGCCTTCAAATAGCCCCCATAGCGTGGTACCTCCCGATTTCCGGTATTTTGAAAATTGTGAACTCAATATCCAACCGAAATGTCCGAAAGTCGGTATTTAGTCTTCGCTGGGGGTATTAAACTTTTCGCTTGAAATTTGTCGGGATAGGTCCACGCCTTCATACAGCCCCCCATAGAACGATACTTCCTGATTTTCGGTATTTCGAAAATTGTGACCTCAATATCCCACCGAAATGGCTGAAATTTGGTATTTAGTCTGCGTTGAGGGTATTAAACTTTCCACCTCAAATTGTTCAGTATAGGGCCACGCCTTCATACAGCCCCCATAGAACTGCGCTTCCCGATTTCCGGTAGTTTGAAAATTGTGGCCTCAATATCCCACCGAAATGGCTGGGGGTATTAAAATTTCCGCCTGAAATTTGTCGGTATAGGTCCACGCCTTCATATAGCCCCCATAGAACGGTACCTCCCGATTTTCTGTATTATGAAGGTTGTGGTTTTAATATCCCACCGAAATGGCCGAAATTCGGTATTTAGTCTTCGTTGGGGGTATTAAACTTTCCGCCTGAAATCTGTCCGTATAGGTCCACGACTTCATACAGCCCCCATAGAACGGTACCCCCGATTACCGGTATTTTTGAGGTTGTGGCCTGAATATCCAACCTAAGTGGCTGAAATTTGGAATTTAGTCTTCGATGGGGGTACAAAACTTTCACCCAGAAATTTGAAGGTTGCAACCACATTTTCCTACCAAAATGGGTGAAATGTTGGTATCGAGTCTTCTTTGGGACTAAACAAACTTTCCCCCCGAAAGTTTATCAGTGTAGGTCTACGTTTTGATATAGCCCACATATAACGGTACCTCACGATTTTCGGTATTTTGAATGTTTTAGCCATATTATCTCATCGCAATGACTGAAATTTGCTATTTAGCCTTTTTTGGGGATTAAAAAAAACTTCGGTGATATTAAATTTTCCACCTGAAATTTGTCCGTATAGGTCCACGTTTTGATATACCCCCCATAGAACGATATTGCTGAATTGTTCTGAAAAACAAAAAGAGCCGCTGTCGAAAATGTTTTTAAAAAATATCGCGCGATTTTTTTAAACAAATATTTTCACAATTTAAGAAGATAAAACGTTTTTACAAAAATTTTCAAATACTTCCTGAAAAACAAAAAGAGCCGCTGTCGAAAATGTTTAAAAAAAATCGCGCGATTTTTTTTTACAAATATTTTCACAGTTTAAAACTTCTCCAAACTGCTACATACATAATTTCGGGCATAATTTCATTTTTAAATAATTTTATAAACTCAGGAGGATTTTAAGGATACTTCGGCACTGGATGACACTTAGGCCTTCTCAAATGTATAATTAAATATCTACAAATTTCAAAATAAAGCAAAGAATAAATAAAGCAAAAAATAATGTCCGGGATTTTTTTGGGTGTTATGTCCGCTTTGCTTCACGGACTTAACTCCCAACGAATTTTGGCAGTTATGTCCGTGCACCGTGCCGGTATAGGTTGACGTCTTCAAATACCCCCATAGGACCGTACTTTCCGATTTACGGTATTCTAAAAGTTGTGGCCTCAATATACCACCGATATGACTGAAATTTACTATTTAAACTGCCATGGGTGTATAAAATATTGCATTGAATTATCAGTATAAGCCCTTTTCTTCAAATAACCCCCATAGAAGCGTGCTTCCCGATTTTCGGTATTTTAAGGTTGTGAATTTAATATTTAGTCTCCGTTGGTGGTATAAAAATTTTCCTCTGAAAATGTCCGGTATTGTTCTATGTTTTTGTATACTTGTCTATACATGATGTTCTTACGCGGCTTATTTCTTCACATGTGTAATTTGACAGTTATATCACGATATCTCAAGAATGGTGACTCCTATTGAAAAGTTGTAAAGATCATTCTTGTAGACAATTTTTAAGCCTACAACTTCTACATTAGTCGATTTCTGATATATGTTACCATTTTTGAGAAAAATCAAATAACTGAATAAGTCTCCAAAGATGAACTTTGACCCTGAATAAGTTCTTTTGCACACATTGGCATTTTTGCTATTTCCGCGGCGCAGATTTTAGTACTTTCAAATCGCCCCGGCCTAATACATGTATTGTATTCATTTGTATGTTTGTGTTGTTGTTGTTTTTTTTTTTTTTTTTTTTTTTTTTTTTGATAAATTATGTTTTAGACATAAGGTATTTAACTTTAAACTTTCGTATTAAATTTAAATGTTTATCTAATTCTGGTTTAACATTTAGTTTTAAAACCTTTGACGGAGTTATGGACGGATATTAAATGATTTTCGAGATTTTTGTTTTCTATACAAAGGTTAAAGGTAATTTGTTATCATTAGTTTGAGCTTTAAACAAAAAAAACCCAATGGAATACATAAATGATGATGTCATAAAATTTTTGGTTACCTTAATCTGACATTTAAAGCCTATTTAGCTAAGAATTTGTAAACTAAAACAAATTAATTAACGTCCAAAAATGGTATTTTTATTATTAATTAAGATGTTTGTATTATAGCCAAGTGGTGGAAATATTTTTAAGGAAATCAGAATGTAATACATATAAAATATATAAAAGTAATAACTTTTGTCTTAAGTTTGTTTATTGGAAAAAATTATAATTCCACATAATAGAAGTTTTCACGGTTAATAAATTTAAAATAAAGAAAAGTGCGTAATTTCCTTTCACAGACAATGATGACTTCCTTTTAATCGAGATTCGACTGTATATAAAAGTTTTTTTTAATAAATTTTAAATTTAGTTTACAGGTGTCTTTCACCCCATTACAAAAACAACATTTATTATGTAATGGAAACCCAAAAATGTTCCTTCCACCCACTTTGTTCACATTTTATTATTGCACTGAAAGAGTTCAGTTGCACACGCGTTATATTTTAATATGTCAATGATTCCATATCAACAATTCTTCCGGTTCATTCATTCATAATGAAAATGCAAACAAACAAACAAACATACTCGTACAACAATTATTAAAAACAAAAAAAAATAAGCGTGGACATTTTCGATAGCAGTGAAAACATTGAGAGTGCAATAAATGGATATTGTGGGAATCCATTAATGAAATTAAACTTTTATATGTATATATACATATGTATTTTGTGTGGGAGGTATCCGTAGGGTGAGAACAATATATGTACTACATATTCCAACCTGATACATGACTGAATGCAAATAACATGATGTACAAAGCTTAGACCAATCAGAAAATCCCTGCGGATTTGCAATTTTAATTGGTGTCATCAGGGTAAAATTTCAAAGCGATCCAAGAGGAGCTGTTAAACTGTACTTTTTTCCGAATTTTGTGTGGGAGGCACCCGGTTCAGATTTGGGTACTTACTTAGCTGGCCCATTACAAAACATTTGTTCCATAAGCCGAAATAAAAAAAGATCTCCAATTCTCTATGTTTGTTAATTCGCTATTTGGAATTACGCGTCTTTGCATCTCTTTTTCTACTTGTTTGCACCATCGACGACTTGGCCCGCCAATTCTGCATGTACTGCCATGTGGCACATGTTTATACGCCTTTTTAGCGGATTCATAATTGCTCATTCTTATAGTATGGCCTAGCCAACGCAATCGCTGCATCTCGGCACGTTTATCTATACTGATGTCGTTGTATAGCAGATACAGCTCGTGGTTATTACGACGTTGAAATTCACCGTCAACGCAGATTGGCCCGTGGATCTTTCGAAGAATTTTTCTCTCAAACACACAAAGCACTGCCTTATCTACTTGCGCAAGTACCCAGACTGCGGAACCATAGATTAGCACGGGTAGTATCAGTACTTTATAAAGCGTTGTTTATACCCTCAGCATTTATGCTATCGAGGGTATATACACTTTCATACGGGCAAAATGTGCCTCATCGAAATAATGGTTTTAGACCCCATTTTTCTAGAGAAAGATGCCCATATATACTTTGTAAGGTTCCGTCCGTTTAACATTTTTTTTAAATTTATTGAAATTACGATGTGTTTTTTCGCACTGTTTTCCATATTATTTACAGCACTTTTTACACAAATGGACACTTTATATGAGTTTATGAAGGAGTATTATTTATTTTTTGAATAATTTTCGTTTTAATTTTATAGTTTATTTATTGGGTTTTAACAATATTTTGTTTATAGAGTGGTATAAAAATAACAACAAGTACACTCATATTGTGATGAAAAATAGTAAAAACTCAAAAAAAAACTCAAAAAATTAACATTGACCTTCCTCCTCAACTACTAGACCTAGTTTGACCTACTTTGATTCAACATTAAGCTGATCTGGTTATCTGTCCAACAAAAAATTAAATTATAAAAATATCTATATGCGTTCAAAAGTTACAGAATTAACTTTGTGTGTCGCACAGTGATTCAGAATCGTTTTTTTCCTGGCCAAAACTCCCATTTTTTCTTGTCACTGATTGTTAATTTCTTTATGGGATTCGATATTAAACATATTTAAACTAAGGAAAGCAAAAAATTAGATCAAAATATTGTAAGGTGTAGGAGTGGCGTGCTAAAGACGAAATTTTGGAAAATACGTAATTTTGCAAATTTCTGGAGTAAGAAACAGCTATTTCTCAGAAACTTTTCTATTGTCCGTTAGGTAGGATTGTTGCCTTTAAGATTACCGTAGTGTCTACACGATGTGAGCTATTTTATTTTTCCTCGGAAAAATTGTGCGAACGCTTACTCTTAGAGGTAGTAACCGATCTGGTTCATACTTTGAAAACCCGCTAAGGCACCATGAGTAGTGGATGCAGCCCACGATAACTCTCCAACGAATAAACCAATTCGATCCAAAATTGGGCGGTCGTAATATTTTGTGCAGACTTAAATCATCATAGATCATGTTGTAATATGGACTATATATGTCAACTCGTTCGGGTACCTCCCGCACAAAATTTCGGAAGAGTGCAGTTTAGGACCTCCTGTCGAATCGTACTGATTTTTCGTGCAACAGGTTGCACTCAAAGTCCCTATTACGATGGTACACGTTATTTGAGTGGCAAGTCGACACTTCTTGGGAAAATGATCCGAAAGCTGTAAAAAACCCTTACAGGCAGCAAGTATAGTGGCTGGTCCAAAATTTTGATCTCGAAATATTGTGTACAAATTAAGTTTATGTTCAAAAGTTGGACCTATCGGTTCACTACATGGGGTATCACCCACACAAATGTTCAAAATTTTTGTTTAAAGGTCTGTTCGCGGACCCTTTGAAAAAATTTTTCCAAAGGTACTCCTAGTGTCCCTGTTTACTGCGATAATATGTTTTTCGCGGGTCTAAATTATATGGTGACCAACTGAAATGAATGGTGGGCGCGATATTTATAGAGAGGAATGACTCCCAAAATAAGACCCACTTCCAAAATGCACTATGCCGGTACATTCTTTTAGGTACCTCCCTCGCAAAACTTTTAAGTTTTGATCTAAATCCATATTTTTATAGGCAAGTTCATATTCCCAAAATTCGGAAAACCACCTAAATACATACATTAAAAAAAAACAAGTAAAAAAGTATCAGTCGGCTTTGCCGACAGAGATATACCCTCAGCCAGTGTATATTGAAACAATTTTCCACAAAAAACGTATGTATTTAGGGCGTTTTAAAAATGTTGGACGATTGTACCGACAAAAATGTTGATTAAGATTAAAGATCAAAAGTATTACGTAGGAGATATTTAAAGGAATGGATCGACATTGACCATTATGGAAGTGGATCTCCAGCCACTACATATGGTGCCTACGGGGTTTTTACACCCTTTGGGCTGTTTTCTCAAGAAGTATGGACTTGCCCCTGAAAAAAACTTTTACCATCGTAATTGAGGCAGCGAATGCAAGTTGCTTCAACAACAATAAAAGTGATTCGATATCAGGTCTTAAAGTGAACTTATCCGAAATTTTGTGTGGGAGGTACCGGATGGAGTAGACAAATATAGTCCATATTTGAACCTGATCTATATCAGGAAGATATATTAGGATGTGTAAAGTATGGACCAATTCGGCCACTCCCTTCAAGAGTTATCGTACGAACAATTTTTCCGAACATTTTTTAACTTTTGTGGGGGAGGTACCTGAAGGAGTGGACCGATATGGCTTATCTTCGACCTTAAACTATGTTTGGACAAAATATTACTAAGGCTAAAAGTTGGACCGAATCGGCAGATCCGTTCTAGAGTTATCTTGCGCTCCAACCACCTCACACGGTGTCATAGGCGTTTTTTGCAACTTTCATGCTATTTTCTCAGGAAGTATGGATTTGCCCCTAATGAAGCTTGTACCGTCGTATTGTGGGAAGTGAATACAAGTTAATAAAACAAAAATCAAAGCGATTCGAGAGTAGAGGTGGGCGCGTGTCGTGCCGTGAGTAGTGCGTGTTCGTGCCTACTCGAAAATCGCCGTGTTTGTGCGTGTCGTGCCGGGATACATTTTTGGCCGTGCGTGATCGTGTTTTTTTGTTCGACACGGTTTTGCACGACACGACTAAACACGATCTGCACTATGTGACACGACCGTGCTTAATTTTTGGTCTCCCGTTAGAAGTCGTGCAAGAGACCATATAAAACACAAAAATCGAACAAGAATATAAAACCGACCAACAAATGTCTAAAATTATTTGCTTCTTTTTTGAGAGGCCAGAGTATGAGTAAAAAAGATAATGTTTGTTTGTAATTTGTTTTGTTCATGAGAGAAGCAAACTCAAAAAAACCCAGAGAGTTAACGCAATATACTCTCTTTTCAAATCAGATGTTTATCTGACTGTATTATCTGTTATGGATGATGTTATTGAAAAACACCTCTGATTGACTGCCCAAAAAACCTTGTAAAATATTTTAAACACTCGGAGCTAAACAACAAATTCTCGAAAATGTTAAAACAAGATATAAGAACACGTTGTTTGAGAGCATGTTCCAAGTCCAGAATAAGATTACGAGGATTTTCCTACAAAAGAATGAGTTGGATCGTATATCTGACTTAAAGTTTGCTAGAACCTCTATTGGGTTTTCATAAAATATTCAAAGAGTGTTCCGAAAAATTAAGCTCGGAAAAGTACCTACTATGCACATCTTTGCGCTGTGGTCTATTGACTCAATTCATGAAAGATTTGAAAGCTACAACTAAACAAATATTTTTCCACATATGGAAATATTCACAACGAAAGACGTATACTAGACTTTTGAGTTCTAACTTGGACAAAATAATGTTTATAAATACGAATAAATACGAATAGAAATTAAAAAAGATAAGAAAATTTGGAAGTACATATTGGGATTTCTGATTGAAATCGGACAATTTTTCAATAAATTTTCTTTATTTTTTGCTGTGGTGAAGCTGTTTTATCACCTATTTAATAAAAAATAGAAAAAAATTTGGCACAGTTGGCTTGGATGCAATTTTCGCGATTTAATATTTAAAATCCTATTTTAACAATGATTTACCTCTTCGATCTTCTTGAAAATTCTTGTATAAATCTACGTTCAATTACAAAAATTGTAAGTCCTACTTGGTAGTGGGATTCGAATAATAACTATTTTTTCTAAATTTTTTGAAATTTGTCAATAACGTTTTTCCTATATACCACTGCACAAAATATCTTATTTTACCAAAAACATAATACGTTTCATTTATTTTCATGTGTGTTGTTGTTTTATTTAGGAATTTATCGTAAACATCTTAAAAATATTTTGCTATAAGAATGGTTTAGAAATTGGTTTACCAGCATTAGTGGGTATTACTGAATGAAGTTTTTTTGCCCGCGATATGTTTAAACATTACGTATTTCATATTCAAATCCTCTTTCCTATCTAAATAATAATCTTTTGGCAAAAACTCCCTTTAATATTTGGTACATTATTTGGCTCGGATGCTCAGTCATATAATCCCCTAGCTGTAGTGTTTTGATCATCAGCTTAGTTAGTTTATTGTTCGGCTGGTACAATAATTGCTAATCCATTTTTAAAATCTAAAAATAACTCTGTTTTTACGATGTTTAAGATAAATTCCTAAATAAAACAACAAAACAATGTTAAAAAAAAATATTTTTAAATTTTTTTGGTAAAATAAACATTTGGTATAAAGGAAAAATTTCAAAGACTACGCTAAGCGTTTTCATGAAAGACATATAATGATTGAACAAATATTCAGCGTTGTAAAAAACAAGTTGCATTTGAAAGAGGAAAAGTTAGATGATAGCGAAGCCGTCCCACATCCGATATGTCTCGGGATCCTTTACCAAAGGCGAAACATGTCACATAGTGGTGGGTATGTGAGTTCGAATCGTCGGCCTTCCTTTTTCACTTGCATTATTGATCATCAAGCTCGAATCCAACGAGAAATTAATTAAAAATGAATACGAAAAAAAATTAAATACAACAAAACATGCGAAAAATGATTTTTTCAAATTGCACCAACATTAAAGAAGTTATGAGTATTTCATTGCATATAGTTTTCATAGAATTAGACTTTTTCAAGACGCGATACCTCTGGAGCCTTTGGTCGAAAAATCTGAAATGTTATACTGAAATGTTTTGTTGATGAGCAGCATCACCACAGCAAAAATAAAGGAAATCAAAAACCTCATATTGAAAAATTGTCCATTTTCACTTAGAAAACCACATATGAATATTTTTTGAACAAATAAATGTATACCTATATCGATTTCTCTTTTTTTTTTGTAATTTCGTGCGTGAGTGTGCGTGTTCGTGCCTTCTCGAAAAACGCCTTGTTGTGCGTGAATGTGCATAAAAATGTTGGTCCGTGTTCGTGCATGTTCGTGCCTAATTTTTTAGGCACGCGCCCATCTCTATTCGAGAGATGGCCCTAAACTGAACTTTTCCGAAATTTTGTGTGGGAGGAACCCGAAGGAGTGGACCGATTGAGTCCATATTGAAACGTTATCTAAGTCTGGTACACGTTTCGGGATGTGCAAAGTATGGACCAAATCGGTTACTCCCTTCAAGAGTTATCGTGCGCACAAATTTTCCGAACATTTTCGAACTTTTGTGTGGGAGGTACCGGAAGGAGTGGACCGATATAGCCCATCTTCGAACTTAAACTAAGTTTGGACAAAATATTACGAAAGCCAAAATTTGAACCGAATCGGTTCATCCGTTCGAGAGTTATCGTGCGCTCCAGCCAGCCAGACGGACAGACATTGCTCAATCGACTCCAAATTGTCTGAAACACATTTTAGTCCGGTCAAAATAGACATGCGTATAAGGGGGAAATAGCAAAAATTCCCACAAAGCTGAATTTTGGTGGAGAGCTAGGGTTGGCCATTAGAAGCAACGTCCTAAAAGTCCCCATCGATCCCATGTGTGCAAAACAAGTTATTCGGGGTCAAAGGTCATTTTTGGAGGCATTATTCAGTTTTTTTTAATTTTTCTCAAAAACGGTAATACTTCGCAAAAGCTTGCTTAAGTAAAAGTTGTAGATTCAATAATTGTCTACAAGACTGGTCTGTATGATTCTTAAAAAAGACTTACCATTTTCGAGATAAGTACATTATGAGGCGAACCGGTTAAAGTAACGACACTATGTGTTAGATACTTCCGTAAGCTTTCAAACGATATCCACTTTGCAGTAATCGGTTCAGTAGAACCGGGTCTAACCCGGTTTTTAAATTTGGCCTTTCGGGTCTAATAACCGGCGAACCGGATCCGCAAGCGTTGAAAGTTATACATTTCCGTAATCAGCGCAACAAACCCTACCTTCGGACAAAACTTGAAAAAAATCTGAGAGTTTTCGTTGGGATCGTTCCCGTTGGGCTTTCGATTATACATGTGCGTTAAATTGACTATTTTTGCATAAAATGACTCTAACATTGAATAACTCTACTAAACACACTCCAATTTTGTTGGAATTTTCTTAGAAGATAGCTATAATTTCGCTCTTCAAGAAAATATATATTTTTGGGGGACAGACCCGGTTCGTCTGAATATGTGCATATTTCCCTTATAAGTGCATAAAAATCATGTGTTTTTTAGAACAGCTATATCTCAAGAATGGTTCCTCCTAAGAAAAAAATTATAAGGATCAAACTTGTAGATAATTTTTCTGTCTACAATATTTACTTTAGTCACTTTTTGATTAGATCAAAAAAAAAAATAAATCCGAAAACCTAAAAACTCATAAATTTTGACCTTTGACCCCGAATAATTTTTTTTGCACACATGGGATCGATGGGGACTTTTAGGACATTGCTTCTAATGGCAAACCCTAGCTCTCTACCCAAATTCAGCTTTGTGGGAATTTTTGCTATTTCAATGTCTATTTTGACCGGACTATTTCGTCCAAACATACTTGGGGTCTAAAACCATTATTTCAATGAGGCACATTTTGCCCGTATGAAAGTGTATATGAAGAAAAAATTTTTTAGTTTTCCATAAAAAAAAAGATTAAAAGAACATGAAAGATTTTTGGTACATAGATTGGGAAAAAAATCCCATTCTTAAATCTGTTCGAGATACTAATTTTGGTTGTTGCGCGCAAAAGTTATGGCGGTTTCAATTCTGATTTTTTTTATTTTTTTATTTATTATTGCAACTAGTTACATTTAACTAACAAGCAATTTAAAACAAATTTAAACAATACATAATATGTTTTTTATGTGTTTGTATATAAAATTTACATTATAAATATTCTGGTTACATAGAACTTCTAACTAGGTCTTCGGTCCGAACCAATCTGATCAGCTAAGGTTGATGCTTCTGTGTTAACATGGCCTCTTAATTGGATGTTATGTTTTGTTGCTATATTTGCTATTTCTTCTTTTATAGTTTTTATCCCAAGATCCCGATGTAAATCTTGTGTACGGACATACCATGGTGCGTTTACAATGCATCTTAGCACTTTATTTTGAAATCGTTGGATCATATTTATATGTTTTTCACTTGTGCACCCCCATAATTGAGCGCCATACGTCCATATCGGTTTCAAAGATTGATTATATATCATTATTTTGTTTGCCGTTGAAAGTTTGGATTTCCAATTTAGTTTTTTCCATTTTAGTTGTAATTCCGTTAATTTTATTTTAACATGCTCACTACAACGAAGCTTTGCATCGAGTGTCATTCCAAGATACTTAGCCGAATTTTTATGAGGAATTTGAGCGTCGTCAATAAATATTGGGCTGTTTGTGGTAGATTTGTTAGTAAAGTCCAAGTGTATTGATTTGGAACTATTCAAATTGATACGCCATATTTTAGTCCATTCTACTAAAGAATTAGCAGCACTTTGTAATTTCTGTTTGGCCTCATATTCTGTTCTGCCTACTGATAAGATTGCCGTATCGTCAGCAAATGTGGCCATAGTCGTTTGTGCATATTCCGGAACATCATTTCAATTCTGATAAAAAGAAAAGAAAAAAAGACTCTAATCATTATATTGAGAAACTCTCTTAATTAGGGGCTCCCTACGTAATATATGATTACTGAGGCCCCATAACATTAGTGAAAAAGTTTTTAAGTTTTCGCGGAAATTGAGAAAAAGTTAAAAAAATTGGTACTTTGCGACTTGTTTTAATAAAATTCAAGCTGTTTACGCATCCTAAAAATATTTAAAAAAATATATACGTAATCTAAACATCGCGATGATTCAAATGAAACCAAAACTATACAAATCCAATTAATGGTTTGCATATTATAGCAAAAACAAAAAGATATATTGAGGAAATTTATAAAATTTTTGTAAGAGAAAATATTAAAATTTATTTTGTGAGTTAGTTGAAAAAATGTAGGAAAAATTTGTCGGAGTTATTCTTCTATTTTAGAGAAATTTCACGCAAAAAATCGAATTTTTTATTCTAATCACTTCTCGAATACACACTAACATCTAGCGGAAGATATGGGTATCGTTCAAATAAATGTTGGGTTCCTTTTAATGGGGTATACTCTTGAAATAAAACTGTATCGAGTAAATGCGTGTAAATCGCGAAATCTTCAAAATCACTTGATGCACATGCGGCTTACCAATACAGCGAATTCTTCTCTTTTAATTTGTACACATTTGCTAGGATTTACTTTGGCCGCTAAGATGTAGCATCGTCTGCAGTTTAGTGTGCAACAAACTGTATAACGCTTATATTTTGCACAAAGTGCATACACTTTTTATGCGCATCCTATTTCACAATCATCAATGAAAAAATACATCGATCTAAACCTATTTCGATAAAATCCATCAAGATAAATCGGATAAAGCTCCCATTGCACTAAATTTTTAAACCACTGTTTTCGCAAAAACTCGAGTGATGTGCCAGTTTCTTCATTGAAAAGGAAACGATCCACAGAAAACGCGATTTAATCCGCGATATTTTCAAAAACATTTTTCGCAAATTTTTCAATTTTTGCAGTAGCCATTTCCGCCGTTCTAGTAGATGGATTTTTACGATCTGTGATTCATATGATCCGGATCGTCGAAAAACAAAAATATCGCGGGGTACCAGCACACTCACAACGAAATCGAAATCGAATAGCAATGTAAAAAACCTGTTTAGCTTCAACGTGTTTTTACCTATGTTTTTTCCTTTACGCGGTCGTAACTACCACGTAAATTAAATTTTTTTGCTAAATTTTTGAGCTTTGTACAAAAACATCTAAATTAATCCAGCAATAGTCATAGTTACTGGTAAACTACAATAGTTCGCGTATTATAATAGTGCAAACCTTGGCTTCATGGAAACTAAAAAATTTTGACTTTTCCTCATATACCCTCGTTAGCATAAATGCTGAGGGTATACAGAAGAGTTTCAACTCACACAGTCCGAGAGTATATCTCTGTCGGTACAGCCGACTGATACTTTTTTACTTCTTTCCATACCGTTTTCCATATAATTTATAGCTTTTTCACACAAATGGACATTTTTTAATCTATGAGTTTTTATAAGAGTTATAAACGTTTTGTGAAAACCCAAGAAGTATTTTTTTCAAATTCGGAAAAATTTAAATTTTTTGAAAAAATGTTCGAAAAAAAGATCATATGAAAAACTCAAAAACACTCATATTTTGATGCAAAATATGAAAAAACCTCAAATTTTTAACTTTGACCTTAAATTCCTCTTTATCCGTTCAAACTTTACAGAATTTTGGACAGGAAAAAACGATTCTGAACCACTGTGCGACGTAAACATTCAATAAACACATCTTCTATTTTTCGCTCATACATCATAATATCCCCTATTTTTCTTATAATTCTTTTTGTTGTTCTTTGGAGTATTTTTAAACTTGAAAATGTTGACCTATAACTTAAATATGTATTTCTCACTTTACTATTTTTATCAAACGTTTCATATTCTAAGAATTGCAAAATACATATGTATATAGTTAGATACATATGTATGTGCATGTTTTTGGTGACATTGCTATAAATATAAAAAATATGACATAATTGTATTGTTGTTTTTCAATGTTCAATTTTCAATGTTATTTTTGTATCTCATAGATAGGGGGTTCCAAAAAAATAGACAATTCTATCTATAAAACAACAAAAAAAAAAATGACAATTAATGGCGCATGCAATTAGCAAAACTCTATTTATAAGTGTGTCGATTCAAAGCGATAAGAATAAATTCCAAGAAATTTCCCGGAAAGAAACATAAAAACGCATTCTTGTTTAACCCCTTAAGGGGTGCCAGACAATGCAATGTTAGTGCAAATATACAACAATACAGACATATGTACTTATGTATGACAGTGATATCTAGTTATTTTTAAATTGTGATTTTTTACGCTGTTGTTTGTTGTTTATCAATTTGCAATGAAAAAATGATGCTGATGATGATATACAGAAATACAAAATAAAAAAAAAAACTTTCAACAACAACAACAATTGAAGGCACGTCATACGGAAATGATTTTAAGCAATTAGTGTTTCGACTTGTTATTGTTGTTTGGTTTTTGTTTTTAAGCTACTCATTGTGGCTGGAATTGTTTTGGTTCTTGCCATTGGCGTTTGTAAACACACAAACAAGTCAATTAGCAATTTTTTTTCTAAATTTTTGTTAATTTATTTTTGTTTTGTACTATTTTTTTGTGAGAGGAATATTAGTAACTCCGTGTAATATTAACCTTCATTAAGAATAATTAACTTTGGTTTTTTTTTCATACATAAATATTCGTTTTTCTGGTCTGCTAAATATTTTACGAAATGTTATTTAAACCAAAAAAATGTTTTTAATCGACCATAACAAGGTACCAATAATCGAAGCGAAATGTAGTTTTTTTTTCTTTTACTTACTTAGTTGGCCCTCTACAGAATATTTCTCCTATACGGCGAACTAAGAAAAGATTTCCATTCCACTCTATTTGTTGTTTTATTTATCCATTTTGAGTACAGTGCTTATCGATTTCGTCATCCAGTTGTTAACCCCATAGAAACTTTGGCATTCCAGTTCTACGTGTACCGCCATGCCCGTGCACGGCCCATGTTTATACGACTCTTTTAGGTGATTCATCATGTTTTTGTTGTTGTAACAGTGTTTATTATTTATTGTACGTTTGTGTGTTCGTTCTTCTGCTCAATCTGGCTCAGGGTATATCTCCAGTTCCAGGAAAGTGGCTCTTTCGATGGGATGTAACCACAGATCCACTGGAGTTAGATGAGTAAGTTTGACAGGGCAGTTGAAAATGTGGAGTGTGTTGTGCGCGCCCAATAAAATTTAATCGACTGTTATATCACGAGCGTAGTTGAGCCAAAACTACTCTGGTTTGTCGTGGCAGCTGACGCTCCTCAGCTGCGATAAATGGGGGATGAACTCCGACTATTTTATGCACACTATATTTGCTTATGGCAGCATCCGGCTATAAGGGGCACTCGTGCCCTTGATGAGAATAACAACAGAACAACCACCACTCAGTCTTCTTTCAGAAGTCAATGAAGAAGGTTCTGCTGTCGCTTGTTTCAATGATTTTTAATTTTAGCAATGTATTAACGCACACGCTGTATGTGGAGAGAGCGAGAGAGAGTCGTATGCGTGAGACCGCAAACAATGCGTTTGTTAGTGCCGATACCTGGCTTATGGCCTTAGCAACTGCGTCTGTGTGAATTATATTTAAACCTGCTTGACATGCCTGTTGATCTAGGGGTTCTCTCCTGTATCGTTGGTCATATTCCTCTAGAAAGTGGATATCGTCTTTGTTGTGCCTGGGTTTGTCAGGCCTACCCACCAGATGTTGATAGGATGGCTCTCACGGTAACAGCCGAGCAAGTAACGCAACGAAAGCATTTCATTGTGTTGCTGTACTGGAAGAATCGTGGCCTCCTCATATAGATGGTCCACCGAAGACATGAGGAGTCACCCCGTTGATGATCTCATGGCGGCATTCTAACAAGTTTGAATCTTTTTCCATAGCGTATCACATAAATTCGGTGACTAAATTGGCGCCGCATAGCTTACCACAGACCAACCAATCGCGGTATATGTGGTCAACAAGGTTTCTTTATCTTCACCCCAAGTGCTGCCGGCTAGGGACTTGAGGACCTTGTTTCTACATTTCAGTTATTTCGCAGATAGCTGCGGCATGCGCGGACGACGTGAACGTAGTGTCGAATGTGACCCCTACATTTTAGGGACAGTTTGTGGTCCGAATTCTGCTATAGTCGACCACTACATTCAACTCTCTTCTAAACTGCGCCATCTCTGTAGTGAACAGAGGACCGTAGATTTAGTGACGGATATCTGCATATTCCTCGCGTGGAGAAAGGTGGGAAGATCGGTTAAACAGGAGTTCAGTCTTTCACAGATGTTATCAGTGAGGTACCTGATGCCAGGATCTTCCAATCATCCGCATACGTTATGATCTCGACGCCGTCTGGAGGGGGCGAAATACAGGAGAGGTAGAGGTTAAACAGTTCCGGAGATATCACCTCACCTTGGGAAACTCTCTATTTCACTCTACGGTTCCTACATTTCAGTTTTTTTGCAAATAGCTGCGGCATTCGCGGACGACGTCAAATATGAACCCTAGAATTTTGGGGTAATTTGTGGTCTATCTATCGTCGACCACGACATTCAACTCTGTTCCAAACTGCGCCGTCTCTGTGGTGAGCAGAGTGGCCGTAGATTTAATGACGGATATCTGCATATTTCTCGCGTGGAAAAAATAGGAGTTCAGTCTTTCACAGATGTTATCAGAATGTCATCAGGTAACTGACGCCAGGATCGTCCCATCAGGGGGGCGAAATACAGGAAAGGTAGAGGTTATACAGTTCCGGAGATATCACACCGCCTTGGGGAACTCCCTGTATTACTCTACGGTGTTTGGACTTCTTGTTCCTGAATTCCATATAAGACTGGCGTCCACACATATCATTGATTATCCAACGTTTCAAGCTTGGCCGGAGGGGTGTCTGCTCTATGTCCCCAAACAGCATGGAGTACCTGACAGTATCAAAGGCTTTTGATAAGTCAAGCGTCACCATTATACGGCTGTCTCTGGTTGAGTCCTCGGCAAATATGTTGTCGTACTGTGCTGTGCTTACGGAATCCAGCTATTTCCGAGATCATGGAGGACTAAGGCCTCAATGATCTTTGCTACGGGCGATGAACACGAAATCGGTCTGTACAATTCACTTTTGCTGGCATCCTTGCCTGGCTTCAGTAGCGGGACCACCCTGTCCATTTTCCAGACTTCGTGAACAATGAGGGTGGCTAGCGAGAAGTTGAGAACTTTAGTGAGATACTACACTTCCGGCTCAACCAGCTGTTTCAGCATTACCATGGAGATTCCATCAGGGCCCAACGCTTTGAACGATTTAGCGGTCCCGATGGCATTTGCAACGTCATCCATTGTAAACTGTGGTGGTTCATCCCCGGCAGGAAGAGATCTAATCCGACGTACTAGTCTTCTCTTCGCCCTGTCACTCGCGGTGTGCTCAACAAACTGTCGATTGAAATAACTTGCGCACCTCTTCGGGTCTGTCAACGTAACGTCGCCAAACGTGACTGAGGTCCTATCATCCTTATTTCCAGGGTTCGAGTTGGGGAACGCTTACCCAAAAGTCAATGTTGCAATTCTTCAGATGATTTAACCATTTGTTCCGCTTTTGCTCCTGTTAACTCCCAGTGTCAGCTCCCTGACTCGACGAAGCTCACCGCACTCATTTGCTAATCCCGTCGCCTCTGCTAGGAAGTTTGGTCTCACTTCGGGTATTCGGCCAGCAAGTATATGACGAGAGGCTGCAGCAGTGATGATGTCTCAGAAACGTCATTTCCACTAACCGAACATCTGAAAGATTGGGTAGATCTCTGAAGCGGTAATTGTTGAACTCTCTAAAACTCGGCCAATCAACTTTCCCATGATTGACGAATGTGCGGCCTTCAGATGTGATGAAATCGGGTGGTCTGTTGATGGAGACAATTATGAGGAGATGGTCTGATCCAAGGGATATGACGGGTTGCCAGGTAACGTCATTTGTCAGACCCGGTGACACGATGGTTATGTCTGGCGAACTGTGACACTCTCCTCTAATTCAGGTAGGGGCGTCCTCATTGACCATGCAAAGCGAAAAGCTATCAATCTGCTCAGCCAGCGCTGCACCCCTCTGGTCACAGAGTGTCGCCAGACATAACCATCGTGTCACCTGGTCTGACAAATGACGTCACATGGCAACAGCAACAGGGTGCCACATCATGTCTTCAGTGGACCATCTACATTAGGAGGCGAAAATTATTTCAGTACAGCAACACAATGAGATGCTTTCGTTGCATTACTTGCTCGGTTGTTACCGTGAGAGCCATCCTATCAGCATCTGGTGGGTAGGCCAGACACACCCACGTTCCACGTTCTATCGTAGAGGAAGAGGTCCAACGACACAGGAGATAACCCCTAGACCAACGGGCATATCAAGCTGGTTTAAATATCATCCACATGGACGCAGTTGCTAAGGCCATAGGCAAATATAGCTGCGACGACGAACCAGATTAGTTTTCGCTCAACTACGCTCGGGATATAACAGTCGCCAAAATTCTTATTGGGCGCGCACACCACACTGCACATTTTCAACTGCCCCGTCAAACCTACTCATCTAACTCCAGTGGATCTGTGGTTACATCCCATCGAAAGAGTCACTTTCCTGGAACTGGAGATAGACCCAGAGCCAGATTGAGCAGAAGAACGAACACACAAACATACAATAACAAACACTGGTACAACAACAACGAAATATATATTTCACTAGTTTTTTTTTGTTCCTTAAATTGGGGAGGATGCTTTAGTTTCCTCCACTTATATTTGCGACCTAAAATGTTTTTTTTTAATTTGAAAATTTTGTATAAACTTCTGAAATCTTTAAATTTGTGTTTTTATACCCTCAGCATTTATGCTAACGAGGGTATATACACTTTCCTACGGACAAAATGTGCCACAAATGGCACAATTTAGATTTTATTTAGTCATGTCCGTCCGTCTGTCTGGCAGGCAGGAGCGCACAACAATTCGCAAACGGATCAACCGATTCAGTCCAAAATGTGGCTTTCGTAATATTTTGTCCAAATTTAGTTTAAGTTCGAAGATGGGTTATATCGGTCCACTCCTTCCGGTGCATCCCCCACAAAAGTTCGAAAATGTTCGGAAAATGTGTTCTCACGTTAACTCTTGAAGGGAGTAACCGATTTAGTAAATACTTTGCACATCCTGAAATTTCAGCCCGACTTAGATAAGGTTTCAATATGGACTCAATCGGGTACCTCCCACACAAAATTTTCGAACAGTTCAGTTTAGGACCAGCTCTATAATCGCTTTGATTTTTGTTGTAACAACTTGTATTCACTGCCCCCCATGTGACGGTATAAGTTTCATCAGGGGCATGTCCATACTTCCTTAGAAAGTAGCCTGAAAGTGTAAAAAACCTCTATTACACCGTGTGTAGTGGTTGGAGCGCAAGATAACTCTCGAACGGATCTGTCGATTCGATGCAAAATTTGACCTTCGTAATATTTTGTCCAAACTTAGTTTAAGTTCAAAGAAAAGCCATATCGGTCTACTTCTTCAGGTATCTCCGGAAAAATTGTGCGCTCGATAACGGTTGAAGGGAGTTACCGATTCGGTCCATACTTTACACATCCCAATATATACATATATAGGTCAAGTTCGAATATGGACTATATTTGCCCACTTCTTCCGGTATCTCCCACACTAAATTTCAGATAAGTTCACTTTTAAACCTGCTCTCGAATCTCTTTGATTTTTGTTGAAGCAACTTGCATTCGCTGCCTCCAATACGACGGTAAAAGTTTTTTCAGGGGCAATTACATATGTACTTCATGAGAAAACAGCCCGAAAGGTGTAAAAACCCCCTATGGCACCATATTTAGTGGCTGGAGACCACGGTAACTCTCGATCTGATCAACCGATTTGGTCCAAAATTTGTATAAAAATGTATACCGATGCTGTTCGTTGTATACCGATGCTGTTATTCTATAAAAATCCCAGTGACAAACTAAATTCTAAAAACAATATTCTTCATTAGCATTCGAAATATTTTCAATGAATAATGTTTTCTATAAACATTTTTTTCAAACATTCAACCATGAATGGCCGGGGACTGACCCCCCCTACTAAGCTGTTCAAAACTTTTGTGATTCATTTGTTGTTTTGTTATTTTTTAAAGACGTAAATAATTCTCATTCTCTCAAATAGTTATTGATAAATGCAGTATTACTCACCTGTTTTTTGTAATTAACACTGATGATGATCTTCATGGGCGATGACGATGACGACGACAACGGACGACGATGATATTGACGACGTATTTGATTTTATTTTGTTGTTTGTTTGACCAAATCTATTTTTAGCAAGAGCGAAATAACAGCAAATATCGAAGATTGCACTGCAATATAAACAAGCACACGCGAATCCACAAACACTTGTTACCGTTATCTATTTTTTTGGTGGGAATTGCATTTTTTGGGGGCATTTCCAAGATGACTGGCATTTTTTGTTGTTGTTTTTTAATAAAATTTGCATTATACATGACATGGGGGTATTTTTATATTGATAATGATTGTTATTTCATTATTTATTTTACTTACTTCAATGCATACCACACATTTTTGGCTCAATAAAAAAATTAATTATTGATTTTTGTTCATATATTTTTTTTTTACTTCTGATTATAGTTGAATTATGGAAGAATTTTTATATATTTGCAGGGGCATATAAAACTGGATCAAATCGGAAAACACTCGTTGGTGTGAGAAAATACCTGTCTCCTTGTTCCTTTCGGTATGTTTGAGGGAATCAGTTTTATTTTATTCTAAACAGAAAAAGAGAAATATCAAGTGAGTATCGAGAATAAAACTTTTGTATGCAAATTTGGTCCAAAACTTGAATGCACTCGGTGAGGAATTGTTTTAATGGAAGGGCAAAAGTGATAATGCATTTCTTAATATTTTTCCATGCTCTATACGGCTATGTAGTGGTATTTTCGATATTTGCAAAAAAATGCAGAAAAGTTATAACCCTAATGGACATACATACATATGTAGGTTGACAATTTTAGGGCAATACCCCAGCAAAAAAAGTCCTCCCAAAATCATGGGTTTTGTAAGGGATTTTTGGCAGCCGTAACTACTCGCAAACCCCCTTTCTTCCCCATTATTTTTACAAGGGCATGTCGCACTCAGTTTGTAGTTATTTTATGACCACTAGAATAACTAGTTATTCTGTGGCCACTAGAAGTTGAAAAGTAAGTTGAAAAAATTCTATTTTTAGAACAGTTGATGTGGAGAATTTGTTTTTAATTTCAACACACTTCTTACTTTCATTTTAATTTATTTTATTTCGCTCGCTGTGCGTGTTGAACCCACGAACCCTCTGATTTCTAGCCAAAGACACTATATACTATGCCACGCACACGAACATTAAGGGTTGCTTAAGAACTTAAATGTGCAGTGCACATGTGCACCACGAACAGTTATTTTTTAATTAAAAAAACTCGCGTGCCGACTGTGAGCGTTGAACACACAACCCTACGATTTATAGTCGGACACACACTCACTGTGCCACCGTCCTCATTACTTTGTGAGGAGCAAAGTAAGTAGGTTTGCCTTGTAATTTTTTTAAGAAGTATCCCATTACTTTTCAGATTACTTGTAATGGGAAAAGAAGCTTGTTTACATTACTTTGTAATGGGTTACGTAATGACTAATGGATCCGAATTTTTGCTGGGACGTTTTGTGACCACTAGGAACCTCAAATATCAAATTACTGCTATTTTTGTAAAAAAAAGATAGATATAGTTATCAAAATGCCTAAAATCGAGAGCTACCGTTATATGGGGGCTAAACCGAAACATGGACCTGTTGGAAATTTCTGGTTGAAAAGTTTCGTGACTGCAGGGAACCTCAAATGTCAAATTACGGGTAATTCAGTCAAAACATTCAGCTGAAATCCTCAACATACCGAAAATCGGGAGGTACCGTTATATGGGGGATTTACCTAAACATGGAACTATGTCCTAAATTTTTGGTGGAGAAGTGTTGTGACCGTTAAGAACCTTAAATTTTAAATTACAGCTAGTTCGGATATGAATTGTACCTAAAACCTAAACATAGGCCTATGTCGTCAATTTTTGGCAGAGAAATATTGTGACCCCTAAAAACCTTAAATGTCAAATTATAGCGGGTTCGGTTCAAAATTGTAGCTAAAATCCTCAAAATACTGAAAATGGGGAGGTACCGTAATATGGGGGCTAAACCTAACCATGGACCTATTGGTGAAGAAATGTTGTGACCCCTAAGAACCTTAAATGTCGAATTAGAACCTTATAGTACTTATAAAAATTGTAGCTTAAATCCTCAAAATACCAAAAATCGGGAGATACTGTTATATGGGAGCTATTTTTAGTGAAGAATTTTCGTGACCACTGCGAACCTCAAATGTCAAATTACAGCTACACCTTTTTCAGATGTAATTCGAAACATTTTAGTTGTAATTCGTAACATTTCATTTGTAATTCGAGAATTCTATTTGTACTTCGTAACATTCCATTTGTAATTCGTAACATTCCATTTGTAATTCGAATTATTCCATTTGTAATTCGAATTATTCCATTTGTAATTAGAATTATTCCATTAGTAATTCGAATTATTCTATTTGTAATTCGAATTATTCTAGTTGAAATTCGAATTATTCCATTTGTAATTCGAATTATTCCATTTGAAATTCGAATTTTTCCATTTGTAATTCGACTTATTCCATTTGTAATTCGAATTATTTCATTTATAATTCGAATTATTCCATTTGTAATTCGAATTATTTTATTTGAAATTAGAAAGGAAATCATTCGAATTACAAATAGAAAAATTCTAACTACAAATGGAATAATTCGAATTTCAAATGGAATAATTCGAATTACAAATGGAATAATTCGAACTACAAATGGAATAATTCGAACTACATATGGAATAATTCAAATTTCAAATGGAATAATTCGAATTACAAATGGAATATTTCGAATTACAAATGGAATAATTCGAATTTCAAATGGAATAATTCGAATTACAAATGGAATTTTCGAATTACAAATGAAATGTTACGAATTACAAATAGAATTCTCGAATTACAATTAAAATAATTCGAATTAGAACTGAAAAAGGTGTAGTTCGGTTAAAAATTGTAGCTAAACCCCTCAAAATACCGAAAATCGGGAGGTACTATGAGCTAAACCAATGTATGTTGACGATTTTTAGTCAAGAAATTTCGTGGCCACTGAGAACCTCAAATGTCAAATTACAGTTCGGTTAAAAATAGTAGATAAAACCCTCAAAATACCGCAAATCAAGAAGTACCGTTATATGGGGACTATACCAAAACATATTTGTACCTATGTTGACGATTTTTATAGAGAAGTTTCGTGACCAGTGAGAAGCTCAAATGTCAAATTACAGCTAATTCGGTTAAAAATTGTAGGTAAAACCCTCAAAATACCGAAAGTCGGGAGGTACTGTGAGCTAAACCAAAACATAGACCTATTTATGTTGACGATTTTTATACCCTCCACCATAATATGGAGTGTATAATTAAATTTGTCATTCCGTTTGTAACACATCGAAATATGCATCGGAGACCATATAAAGTATACATATTCTTGATCATGTCCGTCTGTCCGTCCGTCCATCTGTTGAAATCAAGATACAGCTCACAATTTATAAGATAGAGCTTTGAAATTTCGTATAGAAGTTTCTATTACTCCCAGGATGTTTGGTATTGGAAATGGTCTATATCAGTCCACGTTTTGATATAGCCCCCTTAGAACGGTACCACCCGATTTTCGGTATTTTGAAGGTTTTAGCTTCATTATCACACCGAAATGGCTGAAATTTGGTATTAAGTGTTCGTTGGTGGTATAAAACTTTCCCCCAGAATTTTGTTGGTATGGGTCCACGCCTTCATATAGCCCCCATAGAACGGTACCTCCCGATTTTCGGTATTTTGAAAGTTGCGTTCTCAATATTACTCCGAAATGGCTGAAATTTGGTATTTATTCTTCGTTGGGGGTACGAAACTTTCCCCCAGAAATTTGTCGGTACAGGTCCACGCCTTCATACTCGTATAGCCCCCATAGAACGGTACCTACCGATTTTCGGTATTTTAAAGGTTATGGCCACAATAATCCATTGAAATGGCTGAAATTTGGTATTTAGTCTTCGTTAGGGGTATTCAACTTTCCACTCTACATTTGTCGGTATAGGTCAACGCCTCCATATAGCCCCCTTAGAACGGTACCTCCCGATTTTCGATATTTTGAAGGTTGTGACCTCAATATTCATCCAATCTGCGTGAAATTTGGTATTTAGTCTTTGTTCGGGAAATAAAACGTTTCCACATAAATTTGTTGGTACAGGCCCACGCCTTAATACAGCCCCCATGGAACGGTACCACCCGATTTTCGGTATTTTGAAGGTTTTAGTTTCGTTATCACGTCGAAATGGCTGAAATTTTGTACGTAGCCTTCGTTGGGAACATACAATTTTTCCGCAGACTTTCGTTGGTATGGGCCCTCGCCTTCATATAGCCCCAAAGAACGGTACCTCCCGATTTCCGGTATTTTGAAGGTTGTTGCCTTAATATTTCTCCCTTTCCGACTGAATTTCGTCGGTATAGGTCCACGTTTCGATATAGCCCCCATTGAACGGTACCTCCCGATTTTCATAATTGTAAAGGATGTGACGTTAATATCCCGAAATGACTGAAATTTGTTATTTAGTCTTTCGTGGGGTTATAAAATGTTCCAGAAAATAGGTCCACCCTTTCATACAGCCCCCATAGAACGGTACCTCCCGATTTTCCTTTTTTTGAGGGTTGTGGCCACAACAACAAACAGAAATGGTTGATATTTTGTATTTACTCTACGTTGGAAGTAAAGCCCTTTCCGACTGAATTTCGTCGGTATAGGTCCACGTTTCGATATAGCCACCATAGAACGGCCCCTCCCGATTTTCATAATTGTAAAGGATGTGACGTTAATATCCAACCGAAATGACTGATATTTGTTATTTAGTCTTTCGTGGGGTTATAAAATGTTCCAGAAAAGAATTATCAGTATAGGTCCACGTCTTCCTATATCCCCCATAGAAGCGTACCTCGTGATTTACGGTATTTTTTAGGTTTTAACCACATTATCCTACTGAAATATCGTAAATTTGATATTTAGTCTTCTTTGAGTCTAAAAACTTTACGCCAGAAATTTGTCGGTATAGATCTAGGTTTTGATATAGCCCCCATAGAACAGTATCTCCCGAATTTCCGTATTTTGAAGGTTAGCGATATTGTTTTACCGAAATTGCTGAAATTTGGTATTAATTCTTTTTCATAAACGAAAGGAAACTAATTGTTCCATTTTACTTTAATACCACTCCTGATGTAGGGTATAACAAGTTCGGCCCGGCCGAACTTAAAGCCGTTCTTACTTGTTAATCAAGAAGTTTCCTGACCACTGATAGCCTCAAATGTCAAATTACAGCTAGATCTTATCGAAATGGGACTAGAGAGAATCTTTCATCTGTGAAAATTCTCTACAAGATTGGCTTTCGTATTTTTTTCCTAGGTTGTACCATTTTCAAGATATAAGAGATATAAGTTTAAGTTGTGAAATTGGTGTCATGACATTGTTTTATAAGGAGGCGATGCATTGTCCCAATTTGAACTTCTATATCTCAATAACGGTAAAACCTACGAAATTAACATAAGGGTCACTCATGTAGGGAATTTTCATAGCTACAACATTTTCTTTAGTCTCATTACGATAGGACTTGCGGTTTCCAAGCAAAATCGTGAAAACCTAAGAAACCCCTAAAAATGTCAACTTGAATCGCGATTTATTTAAAAAGCGCTCCGGCGATTTTTTTTTTTTTTTTTTTGATTTTTGCGCAAGAACTTACCAGGTGTAAGCACCTTCCATTTAAAGTTGCTTCAAGAGCACCGTGCTTTATGTAGCCGTTATAAAATGTATGTATGTATTACCCATGGTGGAATAAGAAGATGTTATATCAGATCATACTAATCGTCAAATTTGGTCTCAATAATGCATTACTGTGAATTGCTTGTTTACATTTTGTATGTGATTTTATTCACAATAATGCATTTTGACAAATAGTATGATCAGGTGTTTTTGGCGTTACACCTTTCTCATTCCGCCATGGTATTACCCAAGACCTATTTACCAGGTCACGTAAGTAGCACAAATACAACTCTGTTTTGGCCGAAAATTCTTTAAAATGTCAAAAAGTTTGATTACGTTTTCATACAATTTATTCACAATAACAAAAAAAAATTGACAGATTGAAACCACAACGCTGCACACGGCGCGAAAGTCAAAAAATCAAAGTATAAAATTGCGAAATATTTTCCATTTTATCGATTACAGACACTCTGCTGACTAAAATTTGGTTTCTAATTTTTTGTTGTTGTAAATATTCACTCAGTTATTCACTGTCAAGTGCAAGAAATTTTGATGCATCAGACTTTAACAAAATTATTGCTAAAAACCTGATTTCATATTTGTTTAATTGTTAAATAAATTCGTAATAATACTAAACAAAGTTTATTTTTTAATTGATAGGGGAGGGTGTAAGTTAAATTTAAAAAAAAAATTTGGGGTTATATAGCTATAAATGTTCAAAAATTATAATTTTTGTTATGTTTTTAGTGCAATATACAATGACTGCAACCTGAAATAAGAAATGTAAACGTTGATAACTTGGAAACGAGTTGAGATTTTTTAGCAATTCAAAAAACAATTTTGTAGGCTGAAAAGTTGCCTTCAGTATCGTTATAATCAAATTTTACCGGAAATGAAAAAATGTGCATTTTTAAATTGAGCATTAAAAATGATGCACCACAATAATCGATAAATAATTTCCAAAATTTTCGCTTTTTATGTAATTTTAGCAATCAGAATGGTGGAATAATTGGTTCCCTATCGTTTTCAGTAGTTTTGTCATTGTTTCCGATAGAAAAAATGATGTTCCTGACGTAATTTTGGCATGATTGTAATTATTGTCCCTCTTTAGGCAATTTGGATAGAAATTTCTAGTTTTTGAAGTAATTTTCCAACAAATGACTATAAAAATCATTATCGGTTATGTCTAGAGAAGGTACAAACAATTTAATGATATATGGAAAGTCCTGTATTACCCAGACTTGCCCCATATTAGTATAGTCTTTAACGGCATTACCCTGATAGTGGAAAAATTAGGGCATAGAACAAAAGTTTTTGCACGTTTCTTTGAAAATAGTTTTAGAAACATTATTAACAATGTCTTGACCATGTTTGCTTTTATAAAAACACAAATTTCAACACCCGTTGTTGCCATTAACGAGAAACAATAAACTGTATTTATTTATGCCATCTTAAAGACGAATACATTTTTTATTTCATGTTGCATCAATTTCAGTGACAGCCACTGTATATTCTTGACCAGGATACATTTCTAAGACGATTTAGTCATGACCCCCTGTTGCAATCGCTCTAGCGTCTGCAATAATTGAGATATTTTTTCCATAGGCAGGTCAAGTTCGAAGATGGGCTATATAGGTCCACGTTTTGGTACGACACGATTTAAGGTATTTTTAAGATTTTGCCAAATGTTTTTGTCCGAACTTACCAATTGCCAAGAAATTTCTCCGCTAAAAATTTTCAAGACAGGTTCACGTTTTGGTATAGACCCCATATAACGGTACCTCCCGATTTAAGGTATTTAGAAAAGCTACATTTTCCGCCCAAATTGGCTACAATTTGCCGCTTGGAATTTCAAGAGGTCAGAAAACTTCTGCATCAAAAATGGTGGAGATAGGTCCAATTTGACATTTGAGGTTATCAGTGGTCTCGAAACTTCTCCACCAAAAATCGTCAATATAGGTCCACCTTTCGGAATAGCCCCGATATAACGGTACCTCCCCGATATTCGGTATTTTTAACCGAACTAGCAGTAATTTAACACTTGAGGTTTTCAGTGGTCACGAAACTTCTCCACCAAACGTCGTCAGCATAACTCCATTTTTGGTTATAGCCCCTATAGAACTGTACCTCGCAATTTTCGGTATTTCAAGGATTTTAGCTAACATTTTTAACCGAACTAGCTGTAATTTGACATTTGGGGTTCCCAGTGGTCACAAAATATCTCCACTAAAAACCGTCAACATATGCTCACGTTTTGGTATAGCCCCCCATAAAAGGGTACCCCCCCCCCGATATTTGATATTTTGAGGATTTTGGTATAGTCCCCCATAAAAGGGTACCCCCCGACGATGTTCGGTATTTTGAGGATTTTAGCTTCAATTTTTTAAACGAACTAGCTGAAATTTGTCATTTGAGGTTCTCCGTTGCCCCGAAACTTCTCCACCAAAAAACATCAACATAGGTCAGCATTTGTTTTGTTGTTTTATTTAGGAATTTGTCTTAAAGATGTTAAAAACTTCTTCATTTTGAAAATAATAAGGAACGCTTTGGGTTAAAAATGGTAAAGGAACACAATTTAACGGAAATTTAAACGTGTTATTAAACCAGACTTGTGTTTGGTTTACATTCGGCGTCTTTTCGTGATTTCGAAGGCGTTTCGTGATTTCGCGCGAAATCATGCAAAATTTATCATGATTTCGCATACAAAAATGAAATCATCTTATTTCGTGATTTCAGCGAAATCAACATCGAAATCACAGTACACATGATATACAACCTTGCTTTTGCCTAAAAAAGTACCAAAAGTTGCAACACTTTTCACGTATCACAATAAACAAGGTAGATGTGCGAATTGCTGAAACAAAATATGTTAATATCAAAATTTGTAAACAACGTGAAAAATATTAAATTACATTGTTACAATGCTATTTTTCATTGTGTTCCCGTACTTTTTTCAATCGTAATGTTAGAAAATAGACCGAATTGTCAAAAATTGCTTCCCCATACAAATTTCTTAAAAAATACGGGAACGAAAAAATGACGGAAATTGCAAAAACTCCAGCAAAAATGCCAAAATCAGCGTATCAGCCATCGTGTTCAGATGCCAAAAAACATGCTGCTAGTTTTTACTTGGCCAATTTTTTATAGCAGAGAACAGGAGAAGAGGCTTTTATTCAAAATCAAGTGCAAGTCTTGCTAGATTTCGGAGTAATGGAACGCATTTCTAGCACTAAACGGCGGGGAAAATACTGCAAGTAGTAATATTTTGCAGTTTCTGAACACAACTTTTATGTATCAAAATTTATTATTATAATGTCTCAACGATAAAATCATTTTTTAGTTTTAAATTTCTTAGTATTATAAACAATTAATACGATATATAGATAATTTTACGATCATTTTCGAAATAAAGGTAAAGTTCTATATTGTCGTAAATTTTTGATGATTAATTCAATTTACAACAACTTTTTTCTAAAATTCATGTTTGATCAGCTGCGCATTTGCATCTACCTTGATTATTGTGATATGCTTGAAATCAACAAAAAAATAAGTGTAAACACCGGGGTGTATTTCAGGATTTCGTGAAATCCTGTGGATTTTAGAGCGCAAGTGTAAACTTGGCATTGTTCTCTTCCCTCGCTAGTGCTATAAACTTATAATGTTAATTTTAATAAAAATTTAAATAAATTAAAACAAATGTTCGTCTTAACTCTAGTGTAGTAAAAACTCTCCGATTTTTTTTTTTTTTTTTTTTTTTGACATATTTTCCAGTGGTAGATTTTGTTGCGCTGATCACGGGAATGTATGATTTTTGTATTCGAAATACCTATCCAAAAAGTGGTCATATGATGCGGTCTTTTTCAGGTTATATAGCCCAAAAATTGATTTTTGGACCCGGATTTTCCATAAAACCCTCAAAAAGTCGAAAATTGGGCCCATTTTTTACTTTTTAAGGGTTTTATGGAATAACGCGGGTCCATAAATCGTTTTTGGACTCTATCACTATATCACCTGAATACCAGGAAATATAAATCATGTGACCACTTGTTGGATAGGTATTTCCATACGCTTGCATAGAAAATTATACATTCCCGTGATTAGCGCAACAATATCTAACTTTAGAAAAAAATTCAAAAAAATCGGGGAGTTTTTACGCAACTAAAGTTGTTCTGTCTGTCTTTCACTCATTCAATTTATTACATAGCATTATTATATGTTTGTACCTATAGTGTGAATTTATTTTATAACAAAATAAATAATCAAATAATTATCTTACCTTCTTTCTCCCACTTTTATTTCTTATCAAAATAACTAATACCTATTTGCTGCCTTGAAATGCAGTTCTTCACACTGTAAATATGCAGTACCAAACAAAGTTCAATGCACTTGCCCATTCGTCGTCTTCTTCTTATTCCGCAAATTACGATTCTAGCTTTGCTTTATCTGCCTTTTCTAAATTGTTTACTACATTTCTTGTTTTGAATTTCACCATAACCGTAAACAAGCAAAAACAACAACTATGTACATACTTCTGCATATAATTTTTTGATGACACACTTTGGTATTGCGTTGCTGCTGCTGTTTGTTGTTGTGTTTTTAGTGTCCCTGTTATTTTCTTATTTACACTTTGCACTCACTCACTATTCATTCAAATTCACTTTTTTTGTTTTGTTTGTTATTGTTAAAATTTCATCTTGAATGTTCTGCACACCGAATTGTTTATCAATCAAAGGAAGGGTTAATGATGTTTGTTACAAACAAAAGAAAAACAAACCCCAAACTAAATTTTATTAATGAAAAATTAGCAAACACACACCTTGTTTGATGCACGGACGGACGCACGGACACTCCCCAGCAAACCATATGTCGGATGTGCGACACATCGGAACAAGTTCGGTATCAAAATCGTTCCGAATTCTGAACGAAATCGATCCGATTTCGCTCTGACATTTCGTTCCGAAATTATGTCAACCACTTCATACAACTTTCGTTAAGATATCGTTACGATTTCGAATCCGACGGCGGACGTATCGTCCGAATTTTGTTCCGATTTCGTTACGATGTCGGTACTTTTGGTTTGCTGGGTACATATGTACATAATTTATTGTAATGGGAAGTGGGAGATCTTCACACACCATTCCAAATTCCAATTAACTCATTTGGGAGACAAACGACATGAAATTGAAACATAAATTTGGCAAGAGTATCCAACGTAGAAAAGACTAACGGGATAAGAAGTTAACATTAGTTGCTTAAAAATTCTCTTTAAAATTTAAAGAGAATGAGGGCTAGGACAACAACAAAACGTAAGAAGGATTTGCAAATACAATTGTTTTTGTTTTGTGTTCTTGCGAGGTTACAGGTGAATATTCATATTTCATATTGAAGTTTATTATTTGTTTTGTTCAAATAAGACATGTAAGATGAGTTGAAAGAGTAATGAATCTCAATTTGTTTGACAGATCTTTCCGTACATTTTCCGCCAATTAAATCTTTATCATTATGTAAGGAGGTTTAGTCTAAAGTTTAGACTCTAAACGAGGGGTATAGTGCTGGCTAAGTAGATTGATAGCTCTACACGGCGCTCTTGAACCAACTTTGAATAGAAGATAGTTTTTGCGGATTCTGAAAATACAATGTTCATAGATGAGAGAAAAATAAAAAATCACAGGAGAGCTTTTTAAATAAATCACGGTCAAAGTCCACATTTTTAGGGATTTTTTAGGTTTTCACGATTTTGCTAGGAAACCGCAAGCCCTATCAAAATGGAACTACAGAAAATGTTGTAGCAGTGAAAATTCTCTACACGATTTTCGTAGGTTATACCATTTTTGAGATATAGAAGTTCAAATTGGGACAATTCACCGAATGTATCGGCTCCTTATAAAACAATATCATGACTGCAATTTCCCAACTTAAACTTATATATGTATGTATCTCAAAAATTGTACAACCAATCTTGTAGGGAATTTTCCTGTATTCCTCCAGACGTCCTTGATATCGTAACGTATACGGATGATTATAATATCTTGGCCCCAGGTACCTTCCCTAATGTCACTTGTGAAAGACTGAACTTTCATTTGACTGATCTTACCACCTTTTTCCAAGCGAGAAATATTCAAATATCCGCCACTAAGTCTACGGCCACTTTGTTCACAACATGGATTGCAGAGGTGAGCACTGTGTTGTATGTCAAGATTCTAAGGGTGAAATTCGACAGGCATAACTATCTGCGTCGTGGCATAACTATCTGCGACAAGTTAAGATGCATGTATGTAGGAATGTGGTCTCAAGTCCGTAAAGGGCAGAACCTGATTGTAGATAAACAAGTAAGAACGGCGTTAAGTTCGGCCAGGCCACGAGTTGTTTTGAAGTAAAATGGAACAATTAGTTTCCTTTCGTTTATGAAGAAGACTAAATAACAAATTTCAGCAATTTCGGTAAAACAAGGAGGCTTAACTTCAAAATACCGAAATTCTCGAGGTACCGTTCCATGAAGGCTATAACAAAACGTCGATCTATACACACAAATTTCTGGCGGAAAGTTTTTAGACTCAAAGAAGACTAAATAAAAAATGTCCAATATTTCGGTAAAACCTTCAAAATACCAAGAGGTACGCTTCTATGGGAGATATAGGAACCCGCGGACTTATACTGATAATTCTCTTCTGCAATATTTTATAACCCCATAGTAGACTAAATACTAAATTTCAGTTTTTCGGTGGGATATTGACGTCACAACCTTGAGAATTACGAAAATCGGGAGGTACCGTTCTGTGGGGGCTATATCGAAACGTGGACCTATACCAACGAATTTCAGTCAGAAAGGCTTTTACCTCCAACAAAGACTAAATACCAAATTTCATCCATTTCGGTGGGTTGCTGTGGCCACAGCCTTCAAAATATCGGAAATTGGGAAGTACCGTTCTATGAAGGCTACACTAAGGCGTGGACCTATACCGACAGATTTCATATGGCCCAAATTAAGACCAAATACCAAATTTCAGGCATTTCGGTGGAATATTGAGGCCACTTGGACCTGTACCGACAAGTTTCTGGGGGAAGTTTGATACCCCCAACCCAGACTTAATACCAAAATTCAGCTATTTCCGTGTGATAATGTGCCAAAAATCTTCAAAATACCTTTAATAGGGAGGTACCGTTCTATGGGGGTTATACTAAGGTGTGGACCTGTACCGACAAGTTTCTGGGCGACCGTTTTATACCCTCAATGAAGACTAAATACCAAATTTCAGCCATTTCGGGGGAATATTGAGGCCACAAACTTCAAAAAACTGGAAATTGGGAGGTACCGTTCTATGGGGACAATACTAAGGAGTGGACCTATACCGACAAATTTCATATGGAACGTAGAATGCCCCATATTAAGACCAAATACCAAATTTCAGCCATTTCGGTGGAATATTGAGGTCACAACCTTCAAAATACTGGAAATAGGGAGGTATCGTTCTATGGGGGCTAAATGAAGGTGTGGACCTATACCGACAAATTTCATATGGAACGTTTAATACCCCACATGAAGACCAAATACCAAATGTCAGACATTTCGGTGGAATATTGAGGCCACAACCTTCAAAATTCTGGAAATTGGGAGGTGCCGTTCTATGGGGGCTATACTAAGGCGTGGACCTCTACCGACAAGTTTCTGGCGGAAAGTTTTATATCCCCAACGAAGAGTAAATACCAAAATTTCGGTGTGATAATGAGGCAAAAATCTTCAAAATACCGTTAATAGGGAGGAACCGTTCTATGGGGCTATACTAAGGCGTTGACCTATACCGATAAATTTCATATGGAACGTTTAATGCTCCAAATTAAGACCAAATACCAAATTTCAGCCATTTCTGAGGAATATTGAGGCCACAACCTTCAAAATATTGGAAATAGGGAGGTAGCGTCTCTGGGGGCTATATGAAGGCGTGGACCTATACCGACAAATTTCTGGGAGAAAGTGTTATACCCCCAACGAAGACTTAGTACCAAATTTCAGCCATTTCGGTGTGATAATGAGGCTAAAACCTTCAAAATACAGAAAATCGGGGGTGCTGTTCTATTAAGGGAAATATGGAATATTTGTGCCCACAACCTTCAAAATACCGAAAATTGGGCGGTACCGTTATATGGGGCTATATCAAAACGTGGACCGATATTGTCAATTTGCAATACCAAACATCCTAGGAGTAATAGAAACTTCTATGGTTATATCGATTTAGAATTTTACCCTGATCAACATTATCTCCGATGAATATTTCGATGAGTTACAAACGGAATTCTGTTTTTGTCATTACGTTTACAATATAATGTTGAAAAGGTAGTAAGCTCTACCTACCATTTTTATAACCCTCTACCATAGTATGGAGGGTATATTAACTTTGTTTTCCCGATTGTAACACATTAAAATAATCATTTGCGACCTTAGGGGTCACAGCACTTCTTCACCAAAAACTATAAACATAGGTCCATGTTTAGGTATAGCCTCCACATAAGGGTACCTCCCGATTTTTGAGTGTTTTAGCTACATTGTTTAACAGAACTACCTGTAATTTGATATTTGAGTTTCCCTGCAGTTACATAACTTTTCCTCCAAAAATGTTCAAGGTAGATCCACACTTTGTTATAGACCCTATATTAAGGTGTCACCTGATTACATTTTTAGATCAGAATAGAAAATTTAGGTCTACCTACTTGTTATAAAAAAATCATTATTCCATTTTAGTTAAGAATATTTTATGTCGGAGGGTATAAAAAGTTCGCCCGGCCAAAATTAACGATTTTTTACTTGTTATTATATAATTTACGTATACAAACAAATATGTAATAAGTATATTGATCCAACATTTAAAGTTGGGGATAGAAAGAAGGTAGTTTTAGATAACTCTTTCATCCGAATATGTAGGAAGGTGTTTGGTAAATATTCCTTTTCGGAGCATATCAATATACCTAGTTTTTAAGTTTCTTTTAATGGAAATTATCAAAATCTCTACAGAAACCTGAAAAGAACAAGCGAGGATAGATACACAGGACTAACATGCTTTCGTTGGAAATATATGTAGCTGAAGAGCTTAATAGAACTGCAGACAACCTGACCGACGCTCTTGTTCGTTGTCATAAGGATTACTGTCCACTGACTTACCCTGGTACATATAGTAGTTAAGTATAAGTGTCTTGTGCAGTATGATTTCAGAAGCTGCTGCTGAAGTTAATATAAATAATACGTAATTTTAGATTTTGTTAGAAGGTTTTAGTAAAGACCCCAAGTTCCAAGTCGAATAACAACAAACGAGACAAAAAACATGTACACTGCAGAATGACACCCATGCCATTCAGTTACAGCTTTTATTTTGCTACCTATTTTCCATAATTCATCGATAAAACAAAAAATGCATTACAACACATGTAAAGTATAGATACATGTTTGTTGTTATTTATTATTACATCTTAAGCGGCACCTTCAAACATTGTTTACACATCATGTTTTTTTTTTTTAATTCAATAAAATGCTCCTACTATGTTTGTGACAAACAAACACATGTAATGTGAGTAGACAACAAACAAAATTACATTAACATTGTTTGACGTCGTCTTCCTCACCCATCCATCAATTGAGTTGAGTGTGTGAAAGCGTAGTATTTGATCAAACAATGGCAAACATAAAATTGAATGAGGAATGGGCCATACCATACCGCATACCACAAAAATTCCTAATAAACAACAAAAATAAACACACATTTTCATATCAGTCACTCACTAAAAGAAGAACAGTCAGTAAAATAACGGTAGGTACAAAACAAAAAAAAAAAACAATCAGTCAGCCTGGCTGCCTGACTGATGATACAGGTGCAATACGGTAGGCTTAAAAATTACACTTGTTTTGAAAAACAACAAAAACAGCATTCTAGTGTGTTAAGTGTTGTCAATTTTTTGGCATAGGAAAAAAAATCGCAAGAAAATCTGTTAGCGCCAATATCCACTAATATATGAGACCTAATGAAAATTTTAACGTAGTCCAGAAACTACCTATATTCTGAAGTAGACATTGTTTTAGTTCTTCTTCGTATTGAGTTGTGTGATGTGAATTCAGATAAATTTCAAAGTTACCTTGCAACACCTTAAAAACTTCCAGTCGATCAGAGCAAAATTGGCTGGGACATGACCTTTCAAAGTAAAGAACCCGTTGTGTTTTGTGTGTAGAGGAGCTACCTACCTATGAAACACATAAAAAGATAGAATTCAATTGAGACAATTTTATTTTTAATTTTTTGCCCGATTTTTTTACTAAACGGTCAATGTTTTTCGTTAAAATCAAAATTTTGACTTTGACAGTTCAAATTTTTTTTAAATAGATTATCGGGTTCTTAAAAAGCCCACAAAAATATGCGAAGATCGGCCCATACGTTTTCGAGCTTCGTTTTCAGCGCAAAAAGGGCTTCATAGCAGCTATTTAACCCAGATAAAGGCACTGGTCGTTTAAACGCCACAAAAAATGGTTAAAAAAATTGAAGTAAATCTCTGTTTTTTTTCGAATATTTTTGTGAGGTTTTATGTATTTTGTTATAGTATTGTCTGTTATCTGTCATTTCACGCTTATCAAGCTTCATTTGACCTATCAAGCTTGATTTTGAACAAGCTATTCAAAAAATCGATTTCTTGTAATTTTCGACTTTTGATGAAAAATTTTAATATGGGATAAAAATTTACTCATAAATGATGGAATCACATAAAGTCAGGGATTTGTTAGGAATATAGTAAGAGTATTTTCTCAATCAAAAATCAAGGGATTGGCATATAAGGATACACATATAATACCCTCTAAAGTTTTTGGCACTTTTAAAAGAAGGCCAGATTACAGGAAAACTGTACTTTTTAGAGAAAAAAGAAAAAACATTCTTAAAAAGTCTCAAAAATATAATTTTCATAAACAATTTTAAGTTTTTTCGCAACAAAATTCTCGGCGCTAAGTCGGTTAATATGTGCTCTTTCAGATAAAAGAAAGAGCAACTTAAAAATATTAAAAATTATGAAAAATTAGCTTTTTTTGGTTTGCACAATTAGGGATAACCCCTTAAATACTTCTCCCCTATAGGGTACATAGAGATCGCGACAAGATTGGTTCTTCCCCGATTTCACCAAGGCCATTAAGAGCCTGATCAGTAAATCTAGATATCTTGTTATGACAGTTAAGATACTTTTGATGGAAGGCTCTACTGAACTGACGGTCGCCCTAATTCGCCTAGCAAACTTTGACTGTCGCCGATTCTACCATCGGGCTCAATTCTGCCAATGTTTGTCACTCGACTACGATACCTTTAATATATGATTTTATCGAAACGTTGTTCATCGTACCATTCCTTCCAAATGTACATCAAGTTCAAGAAAGTCTATATCGGAACACCTAGTACCTCCCTCACACAAGTTCCATTTCGCTTTTCGCTAAGATAACGAGGCTTTAACCTTCAAAATATCGAAAATTGGGAGGTACCGTTCCATGGGGGCTTACAAAACGTGGGTATTTACAGATAAATTTCTGGAGGAAGAAAACTAAAAGGGGACCTGTAGTGACAGATTTTTGGGGGAAGGTTTTATAGCCGCAAAATAATACCAAGTTTCAGACATTTCGGTAAGATTATGTGGCTAAAACCCTTAAAATATCGAAAAGGAGGTCCTATTGTGAAAGGTTTCTGAGGGAAAGTTTTGTAGGACCAAACAACACTAATACAAAATTTCAGGCATTTTTGTAAGATCATGTTGCTAAAACCCTTAATATTCCAAAACTCGGGGATAACGTTTATTGAGGGCTTTACCAAAACAGGGACCTAGACTGACAAATTTCTGGAGGGAAAGTTCAAATTTCAGCGATTTTGGTCAGATTATGTGGCTAAAACCCTCTAATTTCCGAAAATCGGCAGGTATCATTTTTTTTTTGGGGGGCTGTACCAAAACGTCGATCTATACATTCAAATTTCTGGTGGAAAGTTATTAGAATCAAAGAAAACTATTTACGAAATTTCGGTAAAACCTTCAAAATACCGAAAATCGAGAGGTACGTTTCTATGGGGGATATAGGAACTCGTAAACCTACACTGATAATTTTCTTCAAGAATATTTTATAAACCCATGGACGACTAAATTACAAATTTCAGTCATTTCTGTGAAATATTGACGTCACAACTTTCAGAATTACAAAAATCGTGATGTACCGTTCTAATGTGGCTATATCGAAACGTGGACCTGTACCGACGAATTTCAGTCAGAAAGGCTTTTACCTCCAACAAAGACTAAATACCAAATTTCAGCCATTTCGGTGGGTTGCTGGGGCCTCAACCTTCAAAATACAGAAACTCGTGAGGTACGGTTCTATGGGGGCTATTTTAAGGCGTGGACCTTTACAGACAAATTCCTGGGAGAAAGTTGTATACCCCCAACTAAGACTAAGTACCAAATTTGAGCCATTTCGGTGTGATAATGAAGCTTAAACCTTCAAAATACCGATTAGTGGGAGGTACGTTCTATGGGGACTATACTAATTCGTGGACCTGTACCGGAAAATTTCATATGGATCGTTTAATACCTCAAATCAAGACCAAATACCAAATTTCAGCCATTTTGGTGGAATATTGAGGCCACAACCATCAAAATACCGGAAATCGGGAGGTATCGTTATATGAAGGCTATACTAAGGCGTGGACCTGTACCGACAAATTTCATATGGAACATTTAATACCCCAAATGAAGACCAAATACCCAATTTCAGCCATTTCGGTGAAATATTGAGGCCACAACCTTAAAAATTACGGGAAATCGGGAGGTATCGTTATATGAAGGCTATACTAAGGCGTGGACCTGTACCGACAAATTTCATATGGAACATTTAATACCCCAAATGAAGACCAAATACCAAATGTCAGCCATTTCGGTGAAATATTGAGGCCACAACCTTCAAAATACCGGAAATCGGGAGGTACCGTTATATGAAGGCTATACTAAGGCGTGGACCTATACCGACAAATTTCATATGGAACGTTTAATACCCCAAATGAAGACCAATTACCAAAATTTCAGCCATTTCGGTGGAATATTGAGGTCACAACCTTAAAAATACCGGAAATCGGGAGGTACCGTTATATGAAGGCTATACTAAGGCGTGGACCTGTACCGACAAGTTTCTGGAGGGAAGTTTTATACCCCCAGCGAAGACTAAGTACCAAATTCCAGCCATTTCTGAAGAGTATTGAGGCCACAACCTTCAAAATACCGAAAATCGGGAGGTACCGTTCTATGGGGGCAATATGAAGGCGTGTTCCTACACCGACAAATCTCTGGGGAAAAGTTTTATGCCCACAACGAAGACTAAATGCCAAATTTCAGCCATTTCTGAGGAGTATTGAGGCCACAACCTTTAAACTACCGAAAATCGGGAGTTACCATTCTATGGGGGCAATATGAAGGCGTGGACCTATAGTGACAAATTTCTGGAGAAAGTTTTGTAGCGCCAAAGAAAATCAAATTTCAACGATTTTGTTAAAATTATATGGCTAAAAATACCGAAAATCCGAAGGTACCGTTCTATCAGGTCTATATCAACACGTGGACCTATACTGAGAAATTTCTGGGGAAAGTTTTCTAGTCCCACAGAAGACTAAATACCAAATTTCAGATAGTTCAGCGGAATAATTTGGCCACAACCTTCAAAATACCGAAAATCGTAAGGTACCATTCTATGGGGGCAATATGAAGGCGTGGACCTTTACCGACAAATTTCTGGGGGAAAGTTTTATACCCTTAACGAAGACTAAATACCAAATTTCAGCTATTTCTGAGGAGTATTGAGGCCACAACCTTCAAAATACCATTTGGCGGGAGGTACCGTTCTAGGGGGGGCAATATAAGGCGTGGACCTATAGTGACACATTTCAGCGGAAGGTTTTGTAACCCCCAAGAAAATCAAATTTCAGCGATTTTGTTAAGATTATGTGGATAAAAATACCTAAAATCCGGAGGTACCGTTCTATCGGGGCTATATCAACACGTGGACCTATACTGACAAATTTCTGGGGGAAAGTTTTGTAGTCCCAAAACAGACTGAATACCAAATTTCAGACATTTCAACGGAATAATTTGGCCACAACTTTCAAAATACCGAAAATCGGGAGTTACCATTCTATGGGGGCAATATGAAGGTGTGGACCTATAGTGACAAATTTCTGGAGAAAGTTTTGTAGCCCCAAAGAAAATGAAATTTCAACGATTTTGTTAAAATTATATGGCTAAAAATACCGAAAATCCGGAGGTACCGTTCTATCGGGGCTATATCAAGGGGAAAGTTTTCTAGTCCCACAGCAGACTAAATACCAAATTTCAGATATTTTAGCGGAATAATTTGGCCACAACCTTCAAAATACCGAAAATCGTGAGGTACCATTCTATGGGGGCAATATGAAATTTTTGGGGGAAAGTTTTATACCCTTAACGAAGACTAAATACCAAATTTCAGCCATTTCTGAGGAGTATAGAGGCCACAACCTTCAAAATACCGATTAGCGGGAGGTACCGTTCTAGGCGGGGGCAATATAAGGCGTGGACCTATAGTGACACATTTCAGCGGAAAGTTTTGTAACCCCAAAGAAAATCAAATTTCAGCGTTGTTGTTAAGATTATGTGGCTAAAAATACCTAAAATCCGGAGGTACCGTTCTGTCGGGTCTGTATCAACACGTGGACCTATACTGACAAATTTCTGGGGGAAAATTGTATACCCCCTAACGAAGACTAAATACCAAATTTCTGGAACAGAGTAAAAATTTCAAGCCGATAAAGTTTAGGTGACGTAGGGGATGGAAGAGGAACGGTCCTGACCGGCTTTAACATGACAAAGCCCAGTATTTATCTTGGTACCTCTTTCATCTCAAGTGGACACTGACCACCCCGTGGTGTCACCTGGGGAACTGCCTTTAACACCCGTTAAATGTAGTGAGCTAACATGTGCGCGTTCATCCATAAGAAGGTTAAAAACTTGGGTTTGGGCGTCGGGTTAGTAACCCTCCCCTAGAAAAAAGCAGCCTTCTATGAAAAAACGAAAGTTTAGGAAATAAACAAACGAAAAAGTCATGACCCTTTTCTCGAAAAGTATGGAATTCCGCCCGAAAAACTATGTAACGTTGTGATCAGGATAACAAGGACTATCTGTGGAGAAAATGTAAACCCAATCCGCGGTGTGTCCCTAAACAACATTTAAGGCCAAGAGCCAAGTTCGTAAACATATTGAAGAAAAAATGTTAACTTTTTTCTCAATAAAAATAAAATAATAAAAATTATTGACAAATTTTCCCAGGAAATGTTGCTGAGAATAAGAAATTGCCAAGTCAAAGAACTTCGAGCGGCGAGTTTAGAAAAAAAATACCCCAAATACCATAAAAATCACCTAGTTGACATTACACTGTAATGTTGTTTATCATTTCTTGTTGTTGCTGCGTTGTGTTTTTTGCGTAATTGTGGTTATCATGAAGGGGGAGAGGGGAGTGTAATGTACGAAGTTTTTGCGCGCCCTTTTTTATAACCCATCCAACAACAACAGCGCCATACCATCAAAACATAACAAAACAAAAATATACAGAGAGGAACATTGTGGAATAATGAACTTTGATGCTCTCTTAAAAATGGTACTCTCTGCCGCAATTAAATTGTGGATTGTGTTTTCTTTATGTTCCCTCTCTCTCACGTCGTATAGATTGTTTTGAACTGGATGAACACATAAAAGGCCATTGTTCCGTTTTTTTCTGCCATGGTTCATTTCCATTTGTTCTCACTGTGACTAGTGGAAAATAAATATTTTTATGACTGCCTTGCATGGGTGTGTGTGATTGTGTGTTGGGGGATTGCCTTGCCGTTGTCGTTGTTTGTTGTGCGCAAAATACTCTGACGGTTTATTTGAATTTGGTGCGATACGGACATTGTTCATTTGTTTGATTCATTTTTAAACTGAACTTGGCGCGTATCGGACGTTTACAACGGAAGAAATAAATGTCACACAATCGTTATTGAAATTGAAAACAAGAAGTATAACAACAACAGAGATAAAAACAAACAAAACAAAAAAGTTTGTGTTTGGTAAACAACCAAAAAAATAATACATTTTTCTTTAAGAAAAATTTGCAAAACAAGAAAAGTGTTTGAATTGAAAAACAAAATTAAAGGAAACGCACAAAAAGAAAATTATTGGATTTTTCAAACAAAACAAAAATAAAATTTGTGGAAGAATATTTCCAAAAAATATTTGAAAAAATAAATGGATTAAAATTTATGCAAAAAATTGCTAAAATTTTGTGAAAAAAAAAACAAAACCTAAGTTTGAAAAATAAATAATAATTTGTATTAAAAAACAAGTGAAATAAATTACACTGTGCAACACTGGAAATGCAAACAACTTCTAATGGGCATTTTCTGAAAGTAGATATTGAGACTACAAAAACCTTAATTCCGTTTTGTGTTCTTAGATCGGGTTTAGATTTTATAGCCTCATCTAACCCGACCTAAAATGAGCCTTTTTTCCAGTGATCGGACCTTTATCTCCGAAACTAATAAGAATTTTGCTTTGCAGTCTTCAGCAATATTGTAGCCCTAAAGTAGTAGAACTTATGTGTCAAACAGATGAACTGGGAAAAGCTGCATCTAGAGCATCAAACTCGTTAAAATATAGAAAAGTTTACATAATTTCTGAAATTCTGGTCAGTAACAACTAATCTGTTGGGAGTTGAAAAAAGTAACCATTCTAAACATTTTCCAAATAATGTGACCATCAATTCTTCAGAACATTCGGAATCTCTAAAATGGTTATTTTACGTTGTTTAATGGGTATTTCATAACATACCTTTTACAAAACTTATTTCAAACAATGTTCACACAGGCTGTTTATTCTCATGTTGGGGATTTCAATGAATTATTGAAATATTTACCAAATTGTTGTTGAAAAATTTGCTATAAACAAGGCGATAGAGGCATTTTACAACAATATAATGTTCTTAAGAGTTGTGTATTACATTCCAGAGAATATTTTCCGAAAAAGTAACATTAAGAAGAATTTAACATTTTGGGAGATACACTGCGAAATATACACAAATTATAGAATTTTTAGATATATTATAAAATTTGAGGCAATAAATGCAGTTTTTCGAGTGCACTATTCCTCCAAATTGTTTCTCTTGCTCTTATCTACAAGTTTGCTGCAGATGTCAAAACAAGATTCGTATTGGTTTCAGAGATACAGCCCCGATTTGTTTTAAAACTTCGATATTTAACCATGTTTAGATGAGGCCATAAAACGCGAACCCGATCTAAGAAAACAAAACCCAAATATGGTTTTTGCCTATTGGCCCTCTACTTTCATAAAATTCTGGGCAGAAGTTGTTTGCACGCGATTGGCTCCAAAATGTTGCACAGTGTTATTAAAAAAGCAAAACAGTGTTTGAATAATAAAAAAAACAAAAAACCAACTACTTGCATAAAAAGTAGTAACTTGAAAAATCACTATTTTCCCAGAAGAAAAAAGGTTAAAGAACCTTGCGCTCTAGTGAATATATTTTTTGTTTTGATGCCTTTATCATCACATTGCAAACAACAATAATAAGAAAATAATTATAAAAAAAAACAAAATTCCCATTCATAAAAGAGAACCAAGTGAATTTTTGAAAAATTCTCTGTAAAAATAATTGAATTGAAAACAAAAAAACAAAAACGATTTTTGTAAACAAACCAAAAATCACTACAACTGCAAAGGTGTGTGTGTGTTTCAGCCCCCTCAAACATAAAGGATACCACCAAGCAACCCTCCACCTTTTTAAATAACATCCACAAACAACAGCAGCATTAAAATTGGATTGGATTTACAAGTGGAAAGTGCAAGTGGAAAACAATATTATTGCAAAAATTTATTCGGCCACAAAGCTATGTTTCGCAACAACGACATTAATATTCATATTTTAAGTGCTTTGTAAATTGTTGCAAACTTCTTTTCCTGTGTTTCTTCTACACGTTCCTTAAAATATACAAAAGGAATCCTCAAGGCTCTATACCAAATAAAGGCCTCCTCATGAAATGTAAAAGCTGGTCTAATAAAATCAACAATTTTGTTGTGCGCCGATTGAAGTTTATGAAGGTAAATATACACAAATTTTGGATACAAATAACTTAATAAAAAAAAATTAAGCAAAATAGTAAATATTATAAATCATATGGTTACACAAAAACATGTATATCGAATTTATATAGAAAAAATTGAAATAGTACCTTCTGGAACAGAACAAAAAAAAAAAAAATCCCAAAAATTTGTAAAAGTAAAAAAAAAATATGGAAATTCTGGAACAGACCAAGAAATTTGTCACATTAATTTCGATTATAAAAAATATCTCGGACAAGTTATGTTTAAAAAAATCGCCTTGGTCCCAAAAATTTCGAAAGTGGTTTTGTATCGTTAAGTGAATATTTAAGGCGTATTAGGATCCTCCGAAGTTTAGTACTTCTTTGAGTGGACATGCTAAGCAAAATTATATAATTTCTGACATTTCAAGACCTCTTTAAAGGAAAGTATGGACTTTTTCGCCAGGCAAAGCTGCTATAAGGACCGAATTTAGTACAAATTACAAATCTTTTTGAGGGGGAATTTATTAAAAGATAATTGTTTTGTAGATTTAAGTCAATAAGTGGCGGAAATTGAAAATAGTAAAAATACAAAAATTAATTGGTATAAATAAAAAATAAAACTAAAATATAAATTAAAATAAAAAAACTAAAATAAAATAAATAAATAAAAAACAAAAAATTAATAAAAATAAAAGGAAAACAAAAATAAAATGTAAATAAAAATAAATAAATGTAAAAAATAAAATGTAACTAAGAATGATATAGAAAAGATTAAATAAAAATAAAAAATGAATATAAAAAAACAAAAATTAATAAAACTAAATACCTATAAGAAAAAACTAAAAAAATAAAATAAAAAAACTAAAATAAATGAAAGTAAAACTAACAAATTAATTAAAATATGTTCTTGTGATCAGCACAAGGACCGAATTTAGTACAAATTAAAATAAATAAAAATAAATATAAATAAATAAAAAACAACAAATAAATAAAAGGAAAACAATAATAAAAAGTAAATAACTTTAAAAATAAAAAGTAAAAAAATAAAATAAAATTAAGATTAAATGAAAAATTTAAAAATAAAATATAAATAAAGATAAAAAATAAATTTAAAAATATAAAAACAAAAACATATAAAAATGAATAATAAAAAATAAAAAATAAATTAAAATAAAAACCAAAAAATAAGTAAAACTAAAAAAATAAAAATGTAGAAAAAATAAATAAATGAAAAACATTAAAATAAATGAAAAATATCTTTTTAATTTTTTATTTGCTATAAGTAGCAAAAGCAAGAAAAAGTATATAAAAATAATACTAAAAGATAATTAAGATGAAATAAAAAATATAAAAACAAAAATTAATAATAATAAAAAACAAAAAATAAATAAAAATAAAAGATAAATTAAAATAAAAAATAAACAAAAGTAAAACTAAAAAATTAATAAAAATAAAAATGTAGAAAAATAAAAAAAAAACAAATAAAAACCCAAAAAGTTATGAAGAAAGAAATACAAAAATATAAAGTAAATAAAAAACATTAAAAATGAACAGAAAATAAAAAATTAAAAACGAAAAGTGAATGAAAATAAAAAGTGAATGAAAATTAATAAAATTTAATACAAATTAAAAAAAATATTTAATAAAAATAAAAAAATAAAGACCTCAAGCTCAAAAATCTTTTGTTTTAGAACATAAAAGGTTTAATATATAAAAATAAAATATAAATGAAAAATGTATAAAAATGTCAAGACCATATCTCGGGAAGTATGGACTTCCCCCCGGAAACTATATATCATTGTGTTCAGCATCCCAAGGGCTAACTATGGTAAAAATTTCAGCCCGATCCGAGAGGTACCCATGAACAACCTATAGGTGTTAAAGTACGAAATTTCCGAAATGTCAAGAGCCATATCTTGAGAAGTATGGACTTCCCCCCGGAAAATTACATATCGTTGGAATCAGGGTCCCAAGGGCCTAAAAGGTTTAATATAAAAAATATATAAAAATAAAATGTACCTAAATGAAAAATTTATAAAAATGTCAAGACCATATCTCGGGAAGTATGGACTTCCCCCCGGAAACTATATATCATTGTGTTCAGCATCTCAAGGGTTAACTATGGTAAAATTTTCAGCCCGATCCGAGAGTTGCCCATAAACAACCTATAGGTGTTCAAGTACGAAATTTTCGAAATGTCAAGACCCATATCTCGGGAAGTATGGACTTCCCCCAGGAAAATTATATATCGTTGGAATCAGGGTCACAAGGGCTACCTATGGTAAAAATTTCGGACCGATCCAAGAGGTGCCCCAAAACGACACTTGTTCCTAAAAATAAAATTTAAATAAAAAAAAAAAAAATTATTATAAAACTAAATAATCTTGCAAGCACTCCCACTCAAGACAGCGATAAAGGCATTTTTTTTAAGCAATATTGAAATGATTCCGATGTAACTTGTAATGTTGAGATTAAATATTATTGCGAATTTCACACGATAAAAATTCCCAATTCGAGGAGCCATTCAGATTTTACATCTACAAAGTCTGATGTTGAGGCACGCTCTTTTCACAGGACCATAAAGATTAACTTCAACAAAAATGTTCAAAGGATGCTGGAACAGCCCTTAGACTGCACTTAAGCGAATATGTTGAATTTTTGTGAAGGCTTTTTCGATATAGACCCCTCCTGGAACTTATTGTGATGAGGCTCATTTGTATCGTGCATAGATAGCTTAAAGTCTGCAACTTATTATAGATTTGAATTTTTCTTCCACACAATTGACATGTTCTGTATGAGAAGCCATTGATTAATGAAACCCCACGTTGGGCGCCATTAAAATAAAACTTAATAATCTACCACTTTTTAAGATTAGTTTACAATATGCATCATAAAATTCAATTGAACATTGAGACCCCTCGTTGGGCGCCATTAAAAAATAATAATATACCTACTACTGGTTCAAATTATTTTTTTTTGTGAGGGAAGGACCCGAAGACTTTGTTCGATATAGACCCTCCTGGAACTTATTTCTCGATGAGGCTCATTTGTATTGTGCATAGATAGCATAAAGTCGGGAACTTATTTTAGATTTGAATTTTTCAAGCAATTGATTAATGAAACCCCACGTTGGGCGCCATTAAATAAAAAATGTAATAATCTACCACTATTTAAGATTAGTTTACAATATGCATCATAAAATGCAATTGAACATTGAGACCCCTCGTTGGGCGCCATTAAATATTGTTGTAAATAATTTGCAAATTGTTGGGTGCCATTAAAAAATAATAATAAAAAAAAAAAAACAAACACATTTTGAAAAGGTTCTATGCTCTTTCGATTTTAAATTCCAAAAGTAATCAAAAAAATATGTTTTTATCACAACAGGGACCTACTTGAGGTCTCAAACACACAAAAAAATCTATTATGTTTTGTTGTAAAAAGTAGTCTAAGTGACTGTCCTACTTTTTACATTTTTCTTGGATATGGAAATGGGCACCTTAAGTTATTTTTTAAGATATTAATAAAAAAAAATAGGTGCAAGAAACTAAAAAAAGGTTATGGAAAATTCATTGAACAATGAGAAACAAATCGTAATCCCACGTTGGTCGCCAATATAAATAAACATTAATAATATAAATAAACAAAATAAACATTAATAATTAATGCATAAATATTCTATCATGGCGGAAAAATAGTGAAATGGACAGCTTTATCACAATATTTATTTATTATTTTATTTTTTATTATTTGGAATTCTATAATTGCAACATTCTACATTTTACACATGCGGTACATACAATATTTTCAAGTCTCAAAAATATTTTTTTATTACAATAATTCCATAAAAATATGTCCTGCATTTATTGCAGCAGGAAATATTTTTCTTAAAACTATTTAAAAAATAATATATAGTTATTTAATTAAATTCTAAAGAAATGAACACATTTACCATAATTTTTTTTATTATTATTTTTACTTTTTTATGCGTGGTGTTAATATTTTCACAATTTTATTACCCTAATTCCATTAACATAATTTCAAAATTTAATTACAGCACCAACTTATTTTTTTTCTCGAATCTATTCCTTTTTTTATGCGCGGTGTTAATATTTTTTCTATTTATTCCAAAAAAAAGTTTCATATTTTTCATAATTTTACTACCCTAATTCCATTAAAATAATTTCAAAATTTAATTACAGCACAAACTTTTTTTTTCGGTTCTATTAAAAATGCACTACAACTTCATTAATTTCTGGTAACTTTAACAAAATTTTTATTATTTATAATTTTCTTATATACAACCCATTACAGCACCAACTTATTTTTTCTCGAATCTATTACTTATTTATGCGTGGTGTTAATATTTTTTCTATTTATTCAAAAAAAAAGTTTCATAGGTATTTTTCATAATTTTATTACCCTAATACCATTAAAATAATTTCAAAATTTAATTACAGCACAAACTTATTTTTTTCTCTCGAATCTATTAAAAATGTACTACAACTTCATTAATTTCTGGCAACTTTAACAAAATTTTTATTATTTATAATTTTCTTATTTATTTTTTCTTATCATGTGCATTGCAAATTTGTTCTTTACTCGAAAAATAAATTTCAAAAACATACCATCCTATATCCATTAAAAAAATAATTTCAAAAACATATTTTTTATTACCCTAATTCCATTAATATAATTTCAAAATTTTCTTAGTTTCCTAAAAAAACTATTAAAAATATTACTTTACATAACTATGTATTTAATTATTTTCTACTGAAAATGAGCAGCTTTACCACATTTTTTTATTATTTTTATGAGCTGTGTAATGGATATTATTTTTCTTTATACCAAACTAAAGTCTAAAAAACACATTATTACACACAAAATTTAATTACAACGCACCAAAAATAAAAACAACCAAAAAAAGCAGCACCCAACATTCCAAAATAACCTTTGAACCTTTTTATGTAAGGTGTACTTCCTTCCTTTCTCTATATGTTTTTGTTTTGTTTGTTTGTTGTAAAAATATTCTTCTGCTGTTACACATTTTTACATGAATACATTTCTCAGGGTATCTCTCTGTATGTATTTGTGTTGTAAGTATTCATTTCTGTTCCCCCCTCCCATAAAAATATTACATTCAATTTTATTTCTTCAATTTCAAACAAAACGAAAATTAAAACCGTAAATAAGCACTTTGGCCTTATCACCGAAAAAGAGATTGCCATCTTCCACCAAAAAAATGTATGACAATTAACTAAGAGAATTTTGTGGAACCTAAGAGAAAGAAAATCCATTAGTCTCTACAAATTTAAGAGTGTAAATATGTTGGAATGTTGTCGTCGGTTGGTTGTATGAAAAAAACGTAAACAAACCATTAAAATTGTCCACATATAAAAATGTGTTGTTTATTCGCCTGTGTTTGATTTTGTTGTTGTTCTCATTCGTCGTCCATCGGTTGCTTACCTTGGCTTGGTGTGTGAAAATAACCAAACAAACGACGAACAAGTCGAAACCAAAACACAACAACGACCGTAAGACAATAACAACAACAATCCGTTTTTCTTCGTTGTTGCTTGTTGTGTTTTGTAAACAGAGAATATGAGAAAAAGAGCATCAAAATGAAATACAAAACTTTTTGATTTGCTGTTGTTGTCTTGTCGTCGTTTTTTGCTGAGTTCAGCAACAAGGAAGCGAAATATTAAACTCCCCATAAGAAGACAACAATAATAACAACAACAAGTTTTAAGCTACAAAACCAAAACAATTAATAGTAAAAAATAATAATGTTGAGAATTTTGTTGAGATTCACAATGTGCTGGATGGAGTTGGAAAAAGGGGCGGGGGGATGTATAAAAATAACCTCCACTCTAATTTGAAATGAAGCTTGAAAAACGAAACCACCAACCAGACATAAACACAGATCATGTTGTTGTAAACTAGCCTAGGCTAGTGGAAGATAGGTGCTGCTGCAGACTGCAAAATTTGCAAGAAAAATGAGCACACTATGACGCCAGTATAGACAATAACAACAACACCAACAAACATGCACAGGCCATAGAAAATCAAGAAGAACATCAAGAGAGTGGCTAGATTGGCTACAAACATGCATAAATTCCGGCGACGTATGGTTAGACTAGGCTGTGTAGTAATAAATCAGTATTAAATAACAAAATTCCAACATTATGAGGCTATAGGAGGAAGTGGGTATGACGACGACGACTGCCTTGCCAAGAACATTGAAGTTAGGTGACGCAGGCTGAATAGACTACACAATGGGTTGGGTTTGAATAACCCTATCAACATATCAGACTAGGAAGATTATGGCCAAAATGGGAACAAGTGTCGTTTAGGGGCACCTCTCGGATCTGTCCGAAATTTTTACCATAGGTAGCCCTTGGGACCCTGATTCCAACGATATATAATTTTCCGGTGGAAGTCCATACTTCTCGAGATATGGGTCTTGACTTTTTTTACTTTTATCACCATTATATCCCATATCTAGGGAAGGATGGACTTCCCCATGGAAAATTATATATCGTTGTATTCAGGATGCCAAGGGCTATCTACTGTAAAAATTTCAGCCCGATCCGAGAGGTGCCCCTAAACGACATTTAAGCCCCAAAATGTTCCGAAAACCCCACCCTGGTGAAATTCTTGTAATTGGTCTGTTCCTGTACTTTTGAACTGCTCTGAAGTAAAGGAACGCTTTTCGAGAAAAAAGTGGTAAAACATAAAGGAACAGAGCTAATATAAGAAGAATGTGTAATATTTTTCGGAGTATATTGGGTCTGTCTGTGGAATAATTAGACCCACTATTTATGTTAACTATCCCATCAATGCCCAAAATGTGCAATCAAAACTTCGAAAACGTCTTTTGTCACCTACGAAAATTCTGCATACTTTTAAAAGAAATGGCAAAAAACATGGCACTATCGATTTTTTAAAAATCCAATATAGATAGTTTTGCCTATCGATATTATTAGATTAAAAGCCTTTACCTAAAATGCCTATATTAAAATGAATAGAAATTACGCGGCTTTTCGGTTTTGTGGATGTGAAAAAGTGGGTCCGTAGCTACACGTATCGGCCACCTGTCGAAGCAACCACTTTTCGTCTCTTTCATTGAAACATTTTTTTTTTCTCTGTTTTTCGACTTTTTTCTCTTTATATTCGCCCTAAATACCTACCTAACCTACCATTAATAAAACACCAATTTTGTGAACATCAGTGTAAAAAAAAACGCAACAAATCCAACATTTATTTTACACACTATCCATTACGCCTATGGTAGGGTATTCAATTGCAATTGTACTATCCATATATCCATATTTTGATCATATTTTTACTTTGTGCATGCGTGTGTCTGTCTATCTTTACCAGACAATAACAAAACCTCCAACAACCAAACAAACACACGACTCTGGGCATGCATATGCACTGTGTTGTGTTGTTTTTGTTTTATGTGTGTGCACTCATAAAATTGAGGTTACAGACTCATCGGGCAAAAACAAACGAAAACATTGCAGAAACGAAGTGGCGGCAGCAGCAGCAATAACAACATTGCAATGTAATACGACGAGACGACGATGTAATAATTACAACCGAGAGATGTCGTTGAAACGAGTCGATTGGGGGCGCTCTTGTGCATGATTCTCATACTCTGATTAACATGATTGCCGGGGATGTCCGATAAGCACCTTATTCGTGTTGTTGCACGACTGTTAGTAAACAAATGGGAGGGAGTGGGGTGCTTTGTTATTACAAAAACGAAAATTGTTGGGCATAACTGTTTTAGTGCCACAGGCAATGCAATGGAGCCTCAATTGTTTTTGTTTTTCCTTTATTTCTGTCTCACAGAGACAATTGCGTGAGTGTAATGTTGTTGTTGTTTGTTTTGTTTGGTATGGTTAAAATTAATGGCCAAACGCACCAGTTGTGTGTATTTTTTTTTGTTATTGTTGCAATTTTCCCCCATTTCTCTGAGGGTTATTCGCGTTAAATAAACAAATGAAATGCATAAAATAAACAGAAGAAAAAAAAAATAATAAAATTGTTGTTATAATTTTGTTATGGCCACAAAAATGTAAACAACTTTGACTGCGCTGCATTGCTGCGCACAGTGGCTTGGTTACTTATGGAAGATAAGCAAATTTCTCGTTGTTGTTTTTTTTTTTAAATTTCCAAATTTTGTATTTAATTGTGCCATTATTTTGATTTATTTGCATTGTTGTTTTGTTGGTTGGGGGCTTTCATGACACGATTGCAACGACAACGACGATCGTTGTCTTGATGTTGTTGGTGGTCGGCAACTTTTAATGTGGCCTCTGTTGTTTAATTTCTCCTTGTTTTGTTGTTGTTAGTGGGTTTATATTATTTTTATTCCTTGCTGCTGGTTTATTGTTGTTGTTTGACTTGTTGTTTTATATTTGTTTTGTTGTTTTTATTAACATTCACAAATATTTGCAAAATATGTGTATATGTAGCCAGCCACCAGCCATGTATTCATAAAGTGAAAGGTGTTTTACTGTATTTTTGTTTTGGCTGTCTGGCGGCTAGCTGGTTGGTTGGTTCGTTTGCTGGTTGCTTGGCTTGTTGATTTTGGGTATTTTTGTATTTCGTTTGTAGCAAAACAATTTTGTTTGTTATGTTTAATTTAGCTTGTTTTTCATTTTTTTTTGTTGTTGTGGATTATCGCGTTTCGTTCATTTGTCTTGTAAAATTTTCTCAATAAACATGGCAACAACAACAGCATAAAACAGTTTTAAAGCCTTTGCCGTTTTTTTTTTACAATTTCTTTTAGCTTTTGAATAATCTTGAATAACTAGTACACAATTATTTAATAAAAATACTGAAGATGTTGTAGACCTCTGATAATTATTTTTCTAAGTTGTTTTCTTTTATAGTTGTTGTTGTTTTTACCGATAATGGGAAAATTACATTGACTTGACAAAAATGGAGGATTCGAAATGGAGAATAATAAAATAAAATAATAATAATAATAAAAATTATAATAAAATAATAATAATAATAATAATAAACATAATAATAACATAATATTAAATAATAATATTAAAAAATACAACATAAAAATTTTGGTAATTTACTGAAGATGTAGGACCTATGAAGATAATTATTTGTCTAGGTTTTTAATTAAAAAAAAAACAAAAACAACAAGTTTCTCTTAGGAAACAATTATTGAAGGTAATTAATTTATCCAATTTTTTTTTTCCATCACACCTGCCCCCAGAAGTGTATAAAAGCTGCGACCTTTACCTACCTACCGATCGTTCGTAATGCCATTATTACTTGCGGTTTTATCTCATATTTTTGTTGAAGTGTTTGTTTTTGTTACGTTTTGTTTCGTTTTTCTTGTTTTGTTATTTTGCCTTACGGCCATAGATTGATTTTCAAAGTGAAACGACAATGACCTCAATACGAAAGACGACATTGTTGCTGCGCTGTTTTGTGTTATTGTTATTTTGTATTTAGAATTTTTTTGTCTCTCAATTTTTTTCAGTATTTTTCATGGCAAGTTTTGTAAAGCTTTTTGTTTTTTTTTTTTGGCTTGTTGTTTTGTTTTTCACATTTCTTGCTGAGTAATTAGGATTTTGTTTTTATTAAATAAATAATAAAATTTAGTACGAATTTAAGCGATTTTGCAATATTGGAGCTATAATACCGTACCGTACATATTAGCTGCTCCCTGAAAACGAAAAAAAATTGCCTTGGCAAATTATAAATTAGCTTATTCTAAAAAGTGTCGAACGCGTTTTTGAATATTTTACCGAACCAGGGAGTCAGTCATTCAAAGAGTCCAAAAATATCAAATTTCTTCCTAAATATTTTTTAAATGACTTGCAAGGCGGATTCCTGTTGAAGGCATGGTCATATCAGAATCACATTCACACTTAATTGCAAAAAAATCTCATTCTTGAATAATAAAAATTATCTAAAAATTCAAAAATAAAAAATCTAAAATAAATAATGAAAAATAATATTAATAAAAAATTAATTAAATCTAAAAGTAAAATAAATAAAAAAAATATTTCAAATAATATTTATATCTAAAAACTCCAAATAAAATAAATCTATAAAAATTTACAAATAAAATAAATGTATAAAAATAGAATGGAAAAAATAAAACAAATCTAAAATAAATAAAAAATAAAATAAATCTAAAAAAATACTTCAAATAAGGCATACGTATCTAAAAACTACAAACAAAATAAATCTACAAAAAATTAAAAATAAAATAAAATTTTAAAAATAAATCTAAAACATAGAAAAAATCAAATAAATTAAATCTAAAAAATAAAAATCAGCAGAAAAAACATAAATAAATAAAAAAATTATTTAATTAAATAAATTATTAATTTTCAATTTATATTTTTTTCTGCTGATGTTATTTTTATTTTAATTTTTAAGTTTTAATTTATTTTAATTTTTTCTATTTTTTATTTTAATTTTTTGTAGATTTATTTTATTTGTAGTTTTTAGATTCGTATGCCTTATTTGAAGTATTTTGTTTTTTGATTTATTTTATTTTTTATTTATTTTAGATTTGTTTTATTTTGTCTTTCTATTTTTATACATTTATTTTATTTTTAAATTTTTATAGATTTATTTTGTTTGTAGTTTTTAGATAGATATGCATGCTTTATTTGAAATATTTTTTTTAATTTATTTTATTTTTAGATTTAATTAATTTTTTATTTATTTTATTTTTTATTATTAATTTTCGATATTTTATTTTTGAATTTTTAGACAATTTTTATTATTACATTTTATTTTATATTTGTTGTACTTAAATTTTTTCTGCTGATTTTTTTAGATTTAATTTATTTTAATTTTTCTATTTATTACATTTATTTATTTTTTTTTTAAATTTTATTTTTTTTGTATATTTATTTTATTTGTAGTTCTTAGATACCTATGCCTTATTTGAAGTATTTTTTTAGATTTATTCTATTTTTTCTATTTTATTTTGATTTCTTTTATTTTTTAGATTTATTTTTAAAATTTTATTTTATTTTGAAATTTTTATAGATTTATTTTATTTGTAGTTTTTAGATATGCTTGCTTTATTTGAAATATTTTTTTAATTTATTTTATTTTTAGATTTAATTCATTTTTTATTTATTTTATTTTTAGATTCACTTTGGCAGTTTTTATTTTATTTTTTATTATTTTTGAATTTTAGATAATTTTTATTATTACATTTTATTTTATATTTGTTGTACTTAAGATTAAGATTTTTTCTGCTGTTTTTTTATTTTTTTAGATTTAATTTATTTTGATTTTTTCTATTTATTAGATTATTTTTTTTAATATTATATAAATTTTATTTTTTCTTAATTTTTTTTGTGTATTTATTTTATTTGTAGTTCTTTTATTTTTTTTTTTAATTTTAGATTTTTTTTAATTTTTCTTTCTAATTTATACATTTATTTTATATTATATTTTATTTTTAAAAATTTTATAGATTTATTTTCTTTGTAGTTTTTAGATAGGCATGCTTTATTTGAAATAGTTTTTTATTTAGTTTATTTTTAATTTTTTTTATTTATTTTATTTTTTATTTATTATTAATTTAAGATTTTTTATTTTTTAATTTTTTTTATAAGTTTTGTTATTACTTTTTAGTTTTATATATGTTGTATTTAAGATTTTTTATATAGATTTTTTTGATTTTCATTATTTTTAGAACAATTTTAAAATATTAAAAAAATATATTTTTGACTTATGTTGTTTTCTTTTTTTATTTTTTATAGGTATTTTGTTTTTAAAATTACTATTTTTGTTTTATTTTCTTTAGATTAATTTTGTTTTTATATTTATTTTCAACTGTTCATTTATTTAATTAATTTATTTTGTTTTTAATTATTTTTACATTAATTCTATTTTTACTTTTTAAGATCTATTTTATTTGTTAAATATGTTTATTTATTTATTTTACTTTAATACTTTGTGTTAGATTATATTTTTAAGATACATTTTTAATTCTTTATTATTTATTTATTTTTATTTATTTATTTATTTTTATTTATTTATTTATCTATTTAATTATTTATTTATTTACTTATTTATTTATTTTAACTTTTTTAGAATATTTTTACTTTTTTAGATTTATTTTTTATGTTAATTTTGTAGATTTATTTTAACATTTTTATTTTCACTTTGAAAAAGGGAAACATGTTCAAATATGTTTTCTAACTTTTTTTATTTTTTATGGGTATTTTGTTATCAATTTTATTATATTTGTTTTATTTTCATAATTTTTTAGATTATTTGTATTTTTTAGATTTATTTCCAAATGTTCATTTATTTAATTAATTTATTTAGTTTTTAATTTTTTTACATTTATTTTTTTTTGTTAAATATGTTTATTTTTTAGTTCTATTTTTTTATTTTCTTTTTTTAACACTTTTTGTTAGCTTAACTTTATTTTTATTTATTTTAATTTGTTATATTTTTAAGATTATTTTTTTATTATCTATTTATTTTATCTTTTTTAATTTTTTTAGATACATTTTATTTTTTTAAATTTATTTTATATGTTAATTTTGTAGATTTTTTTAACATCACTCAGAAGAAAAAAAATACCTACCTATGAATTAACCCTCATTTGCAACATTTTTGCCACAATTTTAAATTGCCATGGGAAGCCCATAAAATAACCTCTCTTCTAAAATTGTAATAAATTTTCGGCCCAATCTAAAGCAGCTATTGCATTTTTGTGTAGCGGAGTAATGCCTCTTTGTTTTTGGATTTCTTTCTTAATTAAAAAAAAAAAATACCAGAAAAACTTGACATTTTAAAGGTTAATACTACACAATGGCACTAACAATATTCCACATTTACATAATATCCATTCAAAATTGAATTTTATTTTCATTGGTTCTTTCGATCTCACTCTCCATAGTCATTATTATTTTGTAGTATAAAAAATGATTGATTGATTAGCGGCATTTTTTTCTGATGTCTTATTTGTTTTTGTTGTTGTTTTTCAACCAAAAATATGCGGGTCTACATAACAAAACATGTATTTTTTTGGTTTTTTTGCTTATTTCACCATGAGAAACAAAATAACAAAACACCTTTCTCATATCATGATGATGTGTGAGAATGTGTGTGTGTGTACGAAAAAGGGGGGTTATCCGGTTATCTTCCTTCTTCACCTCAACAACAAACAACAGCTCCAACCAACAACATAAACATTGTCTACTATGGCCAAAGTCAACCCACTTAACATACTTATGATGAAGAGAACAATAATCATAAAAAAACAACAGCAACAACAACACAACACAAAATCTTCAACATAAACAAATAAATGCCCCGATCAAGTCAAGTCGACGGACGACTCTCATTTTGTTGGCATTTTTTGTTGTTGCAGACATTATTATTGCAAACATAAGTCATTGTTTTGTTTTTGTAAATGTGTCTGTAATGAGAAAATGAGATGAAATTTCAAAAAAAAAAAAAACTTGAGGCTGCTCCAAAACAACAACAATGCCTTAGTATCGGCATTGTTGTTGTTTTGGAGCGCCACACACAGTTATTTTTAAACAACAACTGTTTGGGGGGAAACGCAACAACAATAACAACTTCAAGTAGATTATCTTCCATAGCATACTTATACACACTTACTTACATACATTGCTACCCTCCCTGACCATGTTCTAGCATTTAAGCTTTCTCATAGAATTATGGTGTTGAGAATACATCGCAAAAAATGTTGGCATCACTGAAAATTTTTAAATGAATAATAGGTAAACAAAATAAAAAAAATTGAATTTTTACTCAAAGAATTAAACCAAATTTTAATGAATATAATTTTCTTTAAAGTAGAAATATGTATTTAATAGGTGCAAAAATATATATTATAATATTAGAAAATCGCTAAATTGGCATCACTGGCCATGTAGGCCCCAACATTAAATAAGCTCTCTCCCCAATTGCTGTTTGGTTCTAAATTTGTACAGAATAATAAAACAACAGTAACAGGGGATTAAACAACGACGACCACATTGTACATATCCGTCATAAAATACGAGAGAGCTTATTGAGGAGAGTGATTCCTTTTGTTTGAACCCGACTGCACCCGACTGCCAACAAAGTTACGTTGTGATGTTTATCTATTGATTGATATTATTGGAATTTAATAAATAATGAATTGGGAGAGTTAAACTCAGAGAGTTAATGTGGGGGAATAATATAGAGCAAGTGATGCTAATTTTGCGTTTTCCTAAGATAATTTTTTTATATTGTTTCTTTTATAAAATTTTGTTGATTGCTTGATATTATTGGAATTTAATAAATAATGATTTGGGAGAGTTAAACTCAGAGAGCTAATGTGGGGGGGAATAATGTGGAGCAAGTGATGCTAATTTTGCGTTTTTCTAAGATAATTTTTTATATTGTTTCCTTTAAAAAAAATTTTGTAGATTGCTTTGCAAAGTCACCAAATTGACATTACTTGCGCCATATTTCCCCCACATTAAACAAACTCTCTCTGTTATAACTCTCCATCTCTCTCGCTGCCCCAAACACTCCTCTCCAACCTTGTTGTTTATAAATGTGTATACAAAACACTGAGTAGAATTTGAGACCATATTATGGAGGAATTTAGGCTGTTTGTTGAGTGTGCACCGCATAGCGTTTTTTTGCCGTTTCTGTTTTTGGGGGGAGCCACTATAGTGGCGTTTTACTCATATTTCTCTATGTGATTGTTGTTGTTATGTTATTATTTTGATTCATACACACACAATAACAAACAAGTTGTAGTATCAGCCAGCCGCCGCCAGCTAAAACGAGCACAGGTCGTTCGTTTCGTTACTGCTGCTGTTGCTGTTTCTGATGCCTGACAATGTTGTGTTTTCTTTATACATTCATTCTTGATTAGTTTTTTGTGGCGCTTACATTGAAACGGTATACCAAAAAAACAGACAAAGCTCCTCGCATAGCATTCGTTCGTTACACAAAAAATACAAAAATATCAAGGCAAATAAATTATCTCAAGATAAAAAAAATGATTTAGAAAAATAAAAAAATCGCCTACTAAATCATAACCAAAAGTGTTCATTTAAAATAGAAAATTAGTTCAATTATATATTGAGTTTGTGAAAAGTTATTATTCATTTTTCTTCGTTTGGTGTTTGTTAAGAAATTATTTTTCTTCTGTTAAAAGAAAAAATAAAGATTATAACTTCTGGTAATTTCCAGTAAATAATCCCAAAAAATTAATAAAAAAATTTAATATGTGATATGTTATTTTCTGTGTTAAAAACCTAATGTCAATGTCTGTGTTCAATAAATATTAAAAAAAAAACTCCCCATAAAAAAATTAAGGAAAAAGTGCAGAAAATTTTGTCTATACTTAAACGAGAGATAATCCTAAGCAGCAACAACCAACCAGCAGCATATTTAAGCAAAAGAAAATAAAAAAAAAATTGAAAAAAAAGAAACAAAAAAGTTCTTCTGCAGCTTCTTTTCTCATTGAAAATAGTCAAAAATATAAAAAAATATAATAACATATACTGCTTCTTCTTCTTCGTTGGCTGAAAGAGGAGAATTCCTTAATCATTAGAAAACAATAACAAAAACAACAACAAACAACCACAAGTTGTGTATATAAAATAAAGCAACCGACCATCCGATGTGAACAAGAAAAAACCCGATTATTATTTAACTAAAGCAGAGTCGTCGTATCCCCCCCTTCCCCGCCCCCTAAAATATACAGTGCGTGCGCTCTTTCTATCTGTGTGTTTCGTTCGTTCGTTGTTTGTACGTTATTATCTCTCTTGCCGCCCATACACATGCATTATATGAATGTGGAACAAACGACCCCCACACCAAAACAAGAGCCAAAACAACCTACAATCACAATTTGTTGTTGAGAACAAGAAAAAAGCCCAAAGTTTACCAGCAGCAGCAGCAAAAATATACACAATACAACAACACCAACATCATCAAGTTCAGTTGTCTTCCCCGACATACCCCATAGTAAGTTATTTCCTCTTCTTCATCATCTTTTTAAGAGGAAAAAAATAAATGTTGCACATAATAAAAATATAAAAAAAATTAACATAAAAACAAAAATAAATAAAAAAATATTTTTAATTATTGAAATTGGATTTCCATATTTTTTTTTTGTTTTTATAGGTGGAGATTCAGTTTAGTTACTCTATCCCGATTTCTTTGAAATTTTTACCACACTCAGTCTTGCCAATACTGATCACAAATATGTACATTTCATTGGGGGTAAAATCATACTCTAAAATTTTCGTGCTACAAAGTCCCTTTTTGGGAACAAGTTGACTTTAGCAACTCAAAACGGAACTCTATGAAATTTTTTTCCACAGTTGGTTCCGGTTTCAATGATCAAAACTGTGTATATTTCATTAGGGGCAAATTCATACATTCGGAGATATGAAGGCTTAGTTTTTATAGGAGCAGGTTTAGTTTAGTTACTCTATACCGATTTACCGAAATTTTTACCACACTTAGTCTTGCCAATACTGATCACAAATATGTACATTTAATTTGGGGGTAAAGTCATATCCTAAATTTCCGTGCTACAAAAGTCCCTTTTTGGGAACAAACTGACTTTAGCAACTCCAAATAGATCTCTATGAAATTTTTACCACAGTTGGTTCCGGTTTCACTGATCAAAACTGTGTATATTTCATTAGGGGCAAATTCATACATTCGGTGATATGAACCCTTAGTTTTTATAGGAGCAGGTTCAGTTTAGTTACTCTATCCGATTTCTATGAAATTTTTACCACACTCAGTCTTGTCAATACTGATCACAAATATGTACATTTCACTGGGGGTAAAATCATAGCCTAACTTTTCGTGCTTAAAAGTCCCTTTTTGGGAACAAGTTGACTTTAGCAACTCCAAACGGATCTCTATGAAATTTTTACCACAGTTGGTTCCGGTTTCACTGATCAAAACTGTGTATATTTCATTAGGGGCAAATTCATTTTTTTGTATATTTTTCGAATTACAAATGGCAACATTCAAATTATAAATGAAATAATTCGAATTACAATTAAAAAATTAAAAATTTAAAAAATGCAAGGCATATTTATACAAGGTAGAAGTGACAATCAGCTGTATTCTTATTTTTTTTTTGGAAATTTAGTTTTCAAAATGTAATAGGGTCAACTCATGAAATTTGAAACTTCGAAATTTGCTGCCATAAAATTCTTTTTTTTTTCACCGTAAACGTGTAATAAAATATCAATGACCTACGACAGTTCTGTATGCTTTATATTTACATTTTGATTCAAATTTCTTATATTTTATGGGATTTTCAAAATGTATTTATGGTTTTCCCGAACAAATTTTTGGAACGCAACCCTATTATTCAATATTTATCTTTGACAATTAATTTTCAATAACAACAAAAGATTTTCTACACTGTGATCTAGCTTTTTGCTACTTGCTATAATTTTTTATAGCAACTTTTATTTTTAAAGGTATTGAAAAAAATCGAAGTGAATGTTATGGGACATGCATTCTTAAAGCGAACTATGTGAAAATATTTAAAAAATGTACAATTTTGTAAAATTAAAAAAAAAAACAAAATTTGAAAAAAAAAACAAAAAATAATTTCGAAATATTTTTATTTCATACTTTAATTTTGTTTCCCTTTTAGTAAATATGTGACATAAACAAGTTTTGTTAATTTTATTACAATTTTTAGAAACAAATTTCTGCCTAAAAATCTTTATGGGACTTGCTATAATTCTTGGATTCACTGGAAAAAATATTTCAACATTTCTTTTTGTGCTAACACAATTTAATTAATTTTTGGGCATTATATTTTTTAAAATGGACTTATGGGGAATTTTCAATATTATAGTTTTTTATAGCAACCTGTATTGTAGGAAATATTTTATCATTTTAAGAGAAATAATGTAGAATACCAACGTTAAAGGCGACTTTATATTATAATATTTTTTAAATTTAATTAAACTTAAAATTTTTATGTTTTTTGTATTTTATTTTTTTATTTAAATTTTTTATGTTTGTATTTTTTAATATTTTAATTTTTACATATTTATTTTTTTAACATTTATTTATACCTAATTTATAAGACAAAATCATTTTTGATTTTTTTCCAAACTCCATTTTGCAACTTCTGCAAGTTTTTATAGCAAGTCTCACTGCAAATATCTTTTTTTTTTTAATTATTCAATATTTATCTTTGACAATTAATCAATCAATAACAACAATGTTGTTTTTGTAAATTTATTATATAAATTTGACTTGATTCAAATTATAAATGGATTTCTAAAATTACAAGTGAAATGTTTTGAATTATAACTGAAATTGTGTAGATTCTCCAAATATTCGTGCCAATTTTTTTTTTTGGAACAAGTTTATTTAACGGTCTCCGACTGGATCTGTATACAATGTAAATTTCATTAGGTGCGAATAAATATTTTATGTTATATCTTTTTTTTTAATATTTTAATTGATTTTTTCATGACTCTCCAATAACTTTCCCCTTTAATTAAATTTAATATTTTAATATATTTTAATTAATTTTTTTCAAGCCTCACCAATAACATTCCCCTTTAATTAAATTTTATGCTCATGTGGAAAAATCGCTAAATTAGCATCATTGTTATTAGTGTAACAGCTAAAAGTTTGTTTTTGTTTTGTAATACCATTATATTTCTATTTGTATACAAACTTGCCGTACCGAGAGCGAAAAGAGCTTGATTTGCGCACTCAACACTGTTGTTTTTTGGAGCTGTATCATTCTCTCTCGGATTACAAGGTGGGGAGCCAGGCCCTCATTTAAACAACGTAAAGTTTACAATGTAAAATTGTTGTTGGTCTCTCTCATTAAAATAGAGTCTATTTAATAGACTTTGCCCTGTTAAGTTGTTGTTGCCTCTCGCTCTCTCTCATTAGAAATGGTGGGCCGCCGCCACTCATTACAAAAAGAATGGGGACAATACAATTTTACCTTGATTATTATGCGAGAAAAATGAGAGTAAAACTTGTATTTCTTTTTGGTATGAGATTGTTTGAACAAAAAAGTTTATTACAGCTTTTTAAAATACAAATTAAACAACAACAACAAATTCATTCATAAATTTATTTAAAATAATTGTATTGGACGAAGAATGTAGTGAAAACAAAAGTTTTTTTGTTTTTTTGAAGAAATTTGATATTTTTGTTGTGGTTTCTTGGGAGAAGAGGGCATCAACAAATTCCGAATTGTTATTTTTTTTTTGGCCAAAATTACCGTTATTCATTTGATATTTCTCTCCTCCATATGCTAATCAATTAAGTTGTTTTTTTTTTATTTTTAAACAATGGCAAACATTAATTGTTTTGGAATTTTTTAATTAGTTTTCTCTTTCTCCCTAGCTCATTGGAATTCTCTGTTTTGCAAAATTAAATACCCAGCAAATGTTGCCTTGGCCATCATAATTCGCGTGTTTGCCATAAAAATCCCATAAAAAACCAGCGAAAATAACTAAACAAATAATAAAAAGCAAAAATTGAAAATTTTTGTTGTATTGCAGAAATTTCAAAGTATGTACATATTTCAAGTGTTTTTTTTTTTTTCAAAAAAGAAAAAAAAAACACAGACATGCAAAACATATGGAGCAGGAAATAAGACAAATTCTTTCCTTGAATAAAAAAAAATCAGCTGATTTGAAAAAAATTTTCAAATTTTTTTCAAAAATGATTTCTTTTTTTTTGCCATTTCGTTTTGTTTATATCTATACAATTTTTTTTTATCTTCTATATATTGTATTTTTTGCTGACGTCTATAACTGTCTAGACAGATTTTTGTGATCAAATTGCAACAATGCCGCCGCCCCCACTAACACACACAGCCACACAAACACATTCAATCCTTTGTCACATAATAAATATTTAAACAACAAAATGTCATCATCAAAATGATGTCTTGAAATGTTTATAAACTAAACAAAAATACATATGCAAAAAAAAAAAAAAAAGAACAAACAAATCCCTTGTTATGGAAAATTTTCCACAATTTTTTTTTAAATGAATATTTTATGCCAAGTTGTTTGACTTTGAAAAATGGCAACACCATTCTAATTTTATTTCAATAATTTAAATAATACATTGTTACAAATTTCGAGGACAATATTGAATGAATATTTTATTTTTTTTTTGTGAAACGCTTTTGAGGGAAAAAAACGGTTCACAATTGCAACAATAAAAGGCGTCTGCCGGTATGGCGGCACCTCTTTGAATAATGAGAGCGCCATTTAAATAATCGAAAAACAAAAGAAGACAACAGCAGCAAAAAAGTAATAGACAAGGTGCAAATGGCGACGGCTAGCCTATGTGCCAGATTTTGCAAATAGTTGTTGGTTGTGGCAACAACAACAACAATAAAAATAAAAACAATAACACCCAATTAAAGGAAATCCTCCTTCTTTTGCAATTTTCTTCCGCTTGTAATCCAAAAAGGCCCAGCAAGAAACTAAGTTTTTCTTTTCAAAACTTGCCAAAAAGTCATGGTGCCTTGTTTTTGTTGTTTTATAGAATGCTTGAATGAAATCTAAAAACAAAACAACACTAACGGAATGGCAAAATTTGGCTCTTTTTGTTAGAAATAAATTTAATTTTTTTTTGTGGGCGTTATTAAAGTAATCATGTCGACTAGTCATGCAAAGTGCTTGACATGCAATAAAATTGTTTTTTTTTTGTTTTTGCATTATTTTTGTGAAAACATTGGAAAAATAACCGTTTTAACAAAAATTATTAGCAGTATTTTTATTCGAATTACATGGCAATTTGAAATTCGGTTCTAGCTGCATTTTGAGACTTGCTATAATTTGTTATAGCAACTTTTATCACTAAAGATTTTGGAAATTTTCAAAGGGTTTCTAGTAGTTTATGTTTTCTTACAGCAAAATATGTAAAAAAATAAAATAAAAAATAATAAAAATTAAAAATAACATTTGTAACTAAAATTAATTTATAATTAATTTCTAATAAAGCAAAACAATTGTGTTTATCTATTGGTAAAAAGCGTTTCAAAACTCTGTTATTTGTCCTAAAATGTTTATACACATAAAATAGGCCGTTAAATTGCCATTTCGAGATGTGCTATAATTTTTATAGCAGCTTTTATTATCAAAGATTTTGGAAATTTTCAAAGGGATTCTAGTAGTTTGTTTTCTTACAGCAAAATATGTAAAAAAAATTAAATTAAAAAATAATAAAAATTAAATATACAATAAAAATTAAAAAAAAAACATTAGTTACTAAATTTAATTTACAATTAAAGCAAAACAATTGTGTTTATCTATTGGTAAAATGCATTTCAAAACTCTGTTATTTGCCATAAAATGTTTATACACATAAAATAGGCCATTTTGAGATGTGCTATAATTTTTATAGCACCTTTTATTATCAAAGATTTTGAAATTTTTCAAATGGATACTTGCAGTTTATGCATACTTAAAGCAAAATATAAAAAAAAATATATCCAGGATTTAAAAGAAAAAATTTTAATAAATTTTTTAAAACTTTATATTCGTGTTTCTGCCACGCTTTCATTAGAATAATCAAAAAAATTTTGTTTTTTTTTTTCTTAATACTTTTATATAACTAAACAACGTTTTCTATATTGTTTTTTAGCTCTAGCTCTATATTGAGACTTGCTATAATTTTTTATAGCAACTTTTATCACTAAAGATTTTGGAAATTTTCAAAGGGATTCTATAGTAGTTTACGTTTTCTTATAGCAAAATATGCAAAAAAAAAAAAAAATAAAATAAAATAAAAAAATAATAAAAATTAAATATACAATAAAAATTAAAAAACATTTGTTACTAAAATTAATTTATAATTAATGGAAAACAATTGTGTTTTTCTATTGGTAAAATGCATTAAAAAAATCTGTTATTTGCCCTAAAATGTTTAGACACATAAAATAGGCGATTAAATTGCGATTTTGAGATGTGCTATAAATTTTATAGCACCTTTTATTATCAAAGATTTTGAAAATGTCCGAAGGGATACTTGCAGTTTATGCATTCTTAAAGCAAAATATGAAAAAAATATATCCAAGATTAAAAAGAAAAAATTTTAATATTTTTTATTTAAACTTTATATTCGTTTCTGCCCGCTTTCATTAGTAAAAATGATTTAAAAAATTTTGTTATTTGGCTTAATACGATTATGTAAAAAAAGGTGTGATCTCTAGCTTTATTTTGAGACTTGCTATAATTTTTTATAGCAACTTTTATTTTTAAAGGTATTGAAAAAATTCCAAGTGAATGTTGTGGGACATGCATTCTTAAAGCGAAATATGTGAAAATACTAAAAAAATTTAAAATTTTGCAAAATTAAAAAAATGACAAAAACAAAAAAAAAAATAATTTCGAAATATTTTTATTTCATACTTTAATTTTGTTTCCCTTTTAGTAAATATGTGACATAAACATGGATTGTTAATTTTATTACAATTTTTAAAAACAAATTTCTGCCTAAATATAGTTATGAGACTTGCTATAATTCGTGGATTCACTGTTTATTGCAAAAAAATATTTCAATATTTTTTTTTTGTGCTAACACAATTTTATAAATTTTTGGGCATTTAATGATATTTTAAATTGACTTATGGGGAATTTTCAATATTATAGTTTTTTATAGCAACATGTATTGTAGGAAATATTTTTTATTCGTTTTTGTCCCGCTTTCATTAGTAAAAATCATTTAAAAATTTTGTTATTTGTCTTGTCTTGTGATCTAGCTTTATTTTGAGACTTGCTATAATTTTTTATAGCAACTTTTATTTTTAAAGGTATTAAAAAAATTCCAAGTGAATGTTGTGGGACATGCATTCTTAAAGCGAAATATGTGAAAATATTCAAAAAATTTAAAATTTTGTAAAATTAAAAAAAAAAAAAATGAAAAAAAAATAATTTTGAAATATTTTTATTTCTTACTTTAATTTTGTTTTCCCTTTTAGTAAATATGTGACATAAACATGTTTTGTTATTTTATTACAATTTTTATAAACAAATTTCTGCCTAAAAATCGTTATGAGACTTGCTATAATTCTTCGATTCACTGTTTATTGGAAAAAAAATTATTTCAATATTTTTTTATGAATTATGATTGCTAACACAATTTTATTAATTTTGCGGAATTTAATGATATTTTAAATGGAAGTCTCCCTTGTCCCGTGTGGGTTGTTTGTGGAACAATTATTATGGGGAATTTTCAATATTATAGTTTTTTATAGCAACTTGTATTGTAGGAAATATTTTACCATTTTAAGAGAAATAATGTAGAATACCAATATTAAAGGCGAGTTTATATTATATATATTTTTTAATTTATATTTTTTATTATATTTATTATATTTTTATATATTATATTAGATTTTTTAATTAAATTTAAAATTTTTATATTTTTTCATTTTTGTATTTGAATTTTTTTATTATATTTTTATTGGAACAATTATTATGGGGAATTTTCAATATTATAGTTTTTTATAGCAACTTGTATTGTAGGAAATATTTTATCATTTTAAGAGAAATAATGTAGAATATCAATATTATATTTATAATATTTTTTTATATATTATATTTTATACATATATATATTTTTTAATTAAATTTAATATTTTTATATTTTTTAATATTTTTGTATTTTATTTTGTTATTATATTTTTATTGAAACAATAATTATGGGGAATTTTCAATTATAGTTTTTTATAGCAACTTGTGTTGTAGGTAATATTTTATCATTTTAAGAGAAATAATGTAGAATAGAATTAAAGGCGAGTTTATATTATATATATTTTTTAATTTATATTTTATTATATTTTTTATATATTATATTATATTTTTATATATATATTTTTAATTAAATTTAAAATTTTTATATTTTTTCATATTTTTGTATTTTTATTTAATTATATTTTAATTTTTTTATGTTTGTTTTTTTAATATTTAATTTTTACCTATTTATTTTTTTTTATTTTTTTAACATTTATTTATACCTAATTTATAAGACAAAATCATTTTAGATTTTTTCCAAACTCCAAATGAAAATATTCAGAAAAAATTAACGGTTTTGGAGATACGGTGCGAAATGTATAAAAATTGTGGAATTTTTGCATATATTTTGAAATTTGAGGCAATAAATGTTTACTATAAGCAATATTTGAATTTTTTTTCTCAATTTCGCATGCCAAAAATTTGTGGTTTAACTTACTGACCACGATGCTTTTTTTGAAAGAGGAAAGACGACCTTCGACCTTCAAATAAAAATAATTTTGGTTTATTTCTAAAAATATTTAAAACCTATTCCCTTTTGGATTTATCTTCTAGCTGTATTTTGAGACTTGCTATAATTGTTTATAGCATCGTTTATTATAAGAGATATTTCAAAAATTTTTCTCAAATTCTTTTCCTAAGACATTTTCACAAATTTTTGGGTATTCAGTTTAATTTTAACACTACTTTTGTTTGACAAATTGTGTGGTTTTATTTATAGAATAAACATGACTTAATGTGTTTTTTTTTTAATTTTGCATTTCTTGGAACATGAAATTTATGGGGGAGTTGTGTGGAATATTTTTCGTTGTTGTTTTTTTATTTTTATAGTTTCTTTAATGCGTATGGTTTGTTGGATATGAGTAATGATGCTGTTACCCAGCTCAGTATTGCTAAAAAAAACTATATCTGTTTATTATTGATTATTGTTCTTGTTCTTTTTTGTTTTACGGTGGCATGAGATCATAATATTTTTTATTTGATGGTGTTGGTGGTTTACACGAAAGAAAACAAAATCTCTAGAACACCCTTATAAGGTCAACTTTAAACAAGAAAAGTGGTGTTACAAACAACAACAAAAAAATGTGTCGCCAAACATCAAAAGTTGTTTTAGTTTTATAACAATAGTTAAGCCGTATTTCCCCCTAAAAACACCTGTGGTGGTGGCCTCAAACATCATATCGAATTTTTATGAAATTTATTACAAATCGTTTGGGGGTTTTTAAAAATATTTCATCTCTCCTTTTTTTGTAATGGCTTAACCACCAATTCCAGTTTCTTTTTTCAACACCGGCTTTGTTAAAAGAATACCAAAGCATAATTTGTGGTTATTTTATGATATTTAAGTTAAACATTCATTAGTTTTATTTTGAATGGTGATTTTTTATGGCAGACTGTCTGTCTGCATACATATGGATGTATGTTTGTATTCTTCTTTGTTTAGTATGCCCCTTTCGCCTTAAAACGTTTGTACGTCATTAATGACCTCCAAGAGAATTAATGAAATAACTCACCATCTTTTTTGGAATTGTTATTTTCTGTTTCACATTCCACATATTATGGTAGTTTTGTTATTTTTTCTCAATTTACTTTTAACAAAGAAACTGATTTTTTTTCATAATTTATTTTGTTTTTTTTAACTTGTTTGGCAACTTGTGATTATATATAATTTTTGCCAAATATTATCTCTAGTCGTTTTAAGGTCCACAGTTCAATATACGATTTGGTTTTCAAAACGCAATAAATAAAATATCGTAAATATTTCGTATACAAAATTAAAATTAGTTGCCTTTTGTTTTGACACAAAAACAAAAGCATTCCACAAATTATTTGTCATTGTTTTATTTAATTAATTATTTTGTGTTTTTTTTCTAATTTCAGATTAACGGTCAACAACAGCTTCCTTTACCAACCACCTCAACAACAGCAACATCCAAAATGTTAGGATGTCTGGAGCAAATATCCATTGAAAAACAACGATTAAATGGTAAGTGAAGAAACCAACAAATTTGGCACAAAAAAATCACAACAATTTTAATGAAATTTTGATTTGGAAAAACATAGTGAGAATTATAAAAGTTAAATGGATCGAAACCTCCTTGTTTAACAAGGAAATTTCCATTTTTTCAAATCAAAATTTCAATTTTGAAGAATCCTCACCTTGAAATCTGAAAAACTAATATTTTTGTCCCTCCTTTTCCAGGGCACTCATCGCCCCTAACGGCAGCATTGGCCGCTCAAAATTCTTCATCACCTTCATCATCACCACAACGTTTGTCATCGACATCGTCGTCGTCAACAGCATCGTCTACGGCCAGTAGCAATACAACATGTTGCCGGCTACGTTATCAGCAACAACAGCAACAGCAGCAACAACAACTTACAAATGGCAGCTGTGAAACAATACCACCCTTAGCCTCATCACAAACATCTACATCATCGGGAATGTCATCAGCAACCACAGTATCATCGTCGTCTTCAACCACCACCACCAACCATCTTCGTAACTCAACATCAAATCTATATCCTACAAAAACTTCCTCATCATCACCACCAACTGCCGGCGCCCCCAATAATGCCATTACACCGCCAAAGAAATCACCAAAAGATTTTATATTTGGTAAATATATTGGTGAAGGCAGTTTTAGTACGGTCTATTTGGCCGTGGATGTGAATACGAAACGTGAATATGCAAGTAAGTACAAAAAACAAATTATTTTCAAAATTATTTTGAAAAAAGAGTATTGAAGATTTACAGGATTTTTTAGCTTTGGAAGGTTGTTTGGAATTTAGTATTGGCTCCATATAACGATGAAACGTGAAGCTCATGAAACGTGAAGCTCAAATTGAACTAATAGATTCACAATGAACCCAGGGGTTCATTATGAAACCAGAGGTTCGCTTTGAACACTGAGGTTCATTATGAAACCAGAGGTTCATTATGAACCCTGAGGTTAATTATGAAACCAGAGGTTCATTATCAACCCTGAGGTTCATTATGAAACCAGAGGTTCATTATGAAACCAGAGGTTCATTATGAAACCAGAGGTTCATTATGAAACCAGAGGTTCATTATGAAACCTAAAGGTTCACTATGAATCGTGAGGTTCATAATGAACCCTAAGGCTCATTATGAAGCCAGAGGTTCATTATGAAATCAGAGGTTCACTATGAACCCTGAGATTCACTATGAGGTTCATAATGAAACCAGAGGTTTACTATGAATAGAGATGGTTTTTACCGGGTATTTACCCGGTAAATACCCACACGGTGGGTAAATACCGGGTAAATACCCATTTGTGGGTATTTATTTGGGTATTTACTATATTGAATCGCTAATACAAAATCTTAGACCCTATTTCTGGGTTTAGGTTATGAAATCGATTCAAAATGCATAGTTTTACAATACTTTAAACAAGTGGGTAAATACTTGGGTAAATACCCGAGTATTTACCCATGTGTTGGGTAAAAACTCATTAACTGCCGAACTACTCGACGTAGGCTGACAAAATTTGGCTCAAATCTTTCTTATGTCAAAAGAACTTCTGGTACTGAACATGGGGTCTCTGGGTCCATGTTTTGATATAGCCCCCATATATCCGTACCTCCCGATTTAAGGTATTTTTTACTTATTAGCATCATTGTACAATCATATTGGCTGAAATTTGGCACAGTGAGTTCTCAATATGTAGAAAATATCCTTGCAAAAATTTGTCAACATAGGTCCACGTTTTCTAATAGCCCCCATATAAGGGTACCCCGATTTCGAGTATTTACCCAAATGTTGGGTAAAAACTCTTTAACTGTCGAACCATTTGACGTAGGCTGACAAAATTTGGCTCAAATCTTTCTTATGTCAAAAGAACTTTTGGTACTGAACATGGGGTCTCTGGGTCCATGTTTTGATATAGCCCCCATATAACCGTACCTCCCGATTTAAGGTATTTTTTGTATATTTGCCTCATTGTACAATCATAGTGGCTGAAATTTGGCACAGTGAATTCTCAATATGTAGAAAATATCCTTGCAAAAATTTGTCAACATAGGTCCACGTTTTCCTGTAGCCCCCATATAAGGGTACCCCGATTTCGAGTATTTACCCAAATTTTGGGTAAAAACTCTTTAACTGCCGAACCACTTGTAGTTGGCTGACAAAATTTAGCTCAAAACTTTCTTATATTAACAGTATTAAAGGTATTGAAAATGGAGTCCCTGGGTCCACTTTTTGATATAGCCGTACCTCCCGATTTCAGAAACCCATAGATGCTAATAGATGAAAAATACCTTAAATCGGGAGGTACGGCTATATGGTGGCTATATCAAAACATGGACCCAGAGACCCCATGTTCAGTACCAGAAGTTCTTTTAAGATAAGAAAGATTTATGCCAAGTTTTGTCAGCCTACGTCCAGTGGTTCGGCAGTTAAAGAGTTTTTACTCAAAATTTGGGTAAATACTCGAAATCGGGGTACCATTATATGGGGGCTATTAGAAAACGTGGATCTATGTTGACAAGTTTTTGCAAGGGTATTTTCTACATATTGAGAACTCACTATGCCAAATTTCAGCCAATATGATTGTACAATGAGGCTAATAGGTAAAAAATACATTAAATCGGGAGGTACGGATATATGGTGGCTGTATCAAACCATGGACCCAGAGACCCCATGTTCAGTACCAAAAGTTCTTTTGACATAAGTAAGATTTATGCCAAGTTTTGTCAGCCTACTTCACGTGGTTCGGCAGTTAAAGAGTTTTTACCCAAAATTTGGGTAAATACTCGAAATCGGGGTACCCTTATATGGGGGCTATTAGAAAACGTGGACCTATGTTGGCAAATTTTTGCAAGGATATTTTTTACATATAAAGAACTCACTGTGCCAAATTTCAGCCACTATGATTGTAAAATGATGCAAATAGACAAAAAATTCCTTAAATCGGGAGGTACGGTTATATGGGGGCTATATCAACAGATGGACCCAGAGACCCCATTTTCAATGCTAGATATTCTCTTGACATATGTAAGATTTGAGCCAAATTTTGTCAGCCTACGTCAAGTGGTTCGAAAGTAAATGAGTTTTTACCCAACACTTGGGTAAATACTCGGGTATTTACCCAAGTATTTACCCACTTGGTTAAAGTATTGTAAAACTATCCATTTTGAATCGATTTCATAACCTAAACCCAGAAATAGGGTCTAAGATATTGTATTAGCGATTCAATATAGTAAATACCCAAATAAATACCCGCAAATGGGTATTTACCCGGTATTTACCCAATTTACCCAATTTACCGGGTATTTACCCATTGGGTATTTACCCACTGTCCATCTCTAACTATGAACCCTGAAGTTCATTATGAAATCAGAGGTTCACTATGAACCCTGAGGTTCATTATGAAACCAGAAGCTCATTATGAACCCTTAGGTTCATTGTGAAACCAGAGGTTCATTATGAAACCAGAGGTTCATTATGAAACCTAAAGGTTCACTATGAATCCTGAGGTTCATAATGAGACCAGAGGTTTACTATGAACCCTGTGGTTCATTATGGAGCCAGAGGTTCATTATGAAACCAGAGGTTCATTATGAAACCAGAGGTTCATTATGAAACCAGAGGATCATTATGAAACCAGAGGTTCATTATGAAACCAGAGGTTCACTATGAACCCTGAGGTTCATTATGAAACCAGAGGTTCATTATGAGCGCTGATATTCACTATGAACCCTGAGGTTCGTAATGAAACCAGACGTTTATTATGAACCCTGAAGTTCATTATGAAATCAGAGGTTCACTATGAACCCTGAGGTTCATTATGAAACCATAGGTTCATTATGAAACCATAGGTTCATTATGAAACCAGAGATTCATTATGAAACCAGAGGTTCATTATGAAACCAGAGGTTCATTATGAAACCAGAGGTTCATTATGAAACCAGAGGTTCATTATGAAACCAGAGGTTCATTATGAAACCAGAGGTTCATTATGAAACCAGAGGTTCATTATGAAACCAGAGGTTCATTATGAAACCAGAGGTTCATTATGAAACCAGAGGTTCATTATGAAACCAGAGGATCACTATGAACGCTGAGGTTCATTATGAAATCAGACGTTTATTATGAAACCAGACGTTTATTAGGAAATCAGAGGTTCACTATGAGCGCTGAGGTTCAAAATGAAGCCAGAGGTTGACTATGAACCCTGAGATTCATTGTGAAACCAGAGGTTCACTATGAATCCTGAGGTTCATAATGAAACCAGTGGTTTACTATGAACCCTGAGGTTCATTATGAAGCCAGAGGTTCACTATGAATCCTGAGGTTCATAATGAAACCAGTGGTTTACTATGAACCCTGAGGTTCATTATGAAGCCCGAGGTTCATTATGAAGCCAGAGGTTCATTATAAAACCAGAGGTTCATTATGAAACCAGAGGTTCACTATGAAACCTGAGGTTCATAATGGAACCAGAGGTTTACTATGAACCCTGAGGTACATTATGAAACCACAGGTTCACTATTAGCGCTAAGGTTAAAAATGAAACCAGAGGTTGACTATGAACGTTGAGGTTCATTATGAAATCAGAGGTTCACTATGAACCCTGAGGTCCATTATGAAACCAGAGGTTCAATATGAATCCTGAGGTTCATTATGAATCCTAAAGGTTCACTTTGAATCCTGAGGTTCATAATGAAACCAGAGGTTAACTATGAACCCTGTGGTTCATTATGAAGCAAGAGGTTCATTATGAAACCAGAGGTTCATTATGAAACCAGAGGTTCATTATGAAACCAGAGGTTCACTATGAAACCAGAGGTTCACTATGAAACCAGAGGTTCACTATGAACGCTGAGGTTCGTTATGAACTCTGAGGTTAAATATTAAATATTCACTACAAACTCTGAGATTCACAATGAATTCTGAGGTTCAGTATGAACCCTGAGGTTCAATATTAAAGGTGAAGATCAATATGAACCCTGTAATTTACTCTGAACCCATAGATCAGCGACGACCACAGAAATACACCCAAAGCGAAGACATGTATGAACGTATGAGTGAAAAAAGCAACAACCACATTATGTTTTTGTTTGTTTTCATTAATTTACACTGTACGTGAGGGAGAGAAGCAAATGCAAAAACAACTCAGTGGGCGCCCTCACTATACGATCTAAGCAAAGAAGCTCGTCCCTGGGCCCTCACTATACGATCTAAGCAAAGAAGCTCGTCCCTGCCATAGATTCACTATGAAGTTGGAGCTTCACTATGAACTCTCCGGTTCAATATTAATCGTGAAATTCAATATAAACCCAAAAATTCAAAATGATCCCCCGAGGTTCACAATGAATTGAAATGATCATTATAAAACCAGTATTTAAAAATGAGACATGCGGTTCACTGTAAAACCTATATATTCAATTTGGACCCAAAGGTCCTCATTGAAGCATGAGATTCAATATGAAACGTGTTGAACCCTGAGGTTAATTATGAGACTTGAGGTTCACTACGAAACCTGAGGTTCACCATGAATCCTGAGGTTCACTATGAAATTCCGAGGTTAACTATGAAATGTTGAGGTTCACTATGAAATTCTGAGGTTCAATTTAAAATATGAACCCTGAGAGGCTAACTATTAAACGTAAAGATCAATATGAATCCTTAAATACACAATGAAACCTGAGGTTCGTTATGGACCCTAGGGATCACATTGAACCCCGAGGTTCAATATTATGCCCTAAATTTCTCAATGAATTGATACGTTCAATATGAAACCAGTGTTTCAAAATGAGGCCTATGGGTCATAGTAAAACCTAAACATTAAATGGGTATTCAGAGGTTCACTGCAACCAATTTTTTGAGGTTAATGTCTTATTTAGGGCTTTGCTTTCAGTTTATGTTTCTAAAAATAAAGTTATTATGTTTTTTTTTACTATCTGTCCGCTTTCAAGGAAAACTATTTCTATTTCACAATTACCAACCAAACCACAAAATAAAGTTTTTTTTTTGTTATTTAATTTAATGACCATTATTCCCACCAACAAAGAAGAAATTCAAAGTATTAAATGCCACAAAATGTCTTGTTCACACGAAATCTGAAACAAAAATACAAACAAACACCACATATCTATACAACACACGCTTAAATTCACATTCACTTTTACCCAAACTCCTCTTACATACCTCAAACAAGCCACCAGCAGCAATTCCTCTTCAGTACATTGTCCAAAAAAATACAATAATGGAAAATACCGTCTCAAAAAAAAAAAAAAACATGAAGAAGAGTTCCATCCATTTTTCTACACATTGGCATGAACTTAGCCATGGTGGAGCAGTGACTTAGATATTTGTTGGTGACTCGTGAAACCCAGTTGCCTTGTCTGTCGTCTTTTAAGTAATAGAAACAGCAACAGCGAGCACTGAACAATTGAAGCAACAATATCTTGTTGTTGTCATCGTCCAGTAAGTAATGGTGAATGTAAATTATACAAAAACAACAAAAATAATAAACATTTTATCGCTTACACGTGTCGCTCAATTTTCAGTGTTGGATTTTTTTTTACAAAACACAGCAATAGCAACAACAGTAACAAGAGCAGCAACCATAAATGCTTATGTGAAATACGGAAAGCAAAAAAAATTATAAAACCAAAGCTAAGCAATTGTTATTACGGCATAAGCAGTTGTTTACATTTAGTAGGTACCTACCCCCCAACAGACCCCCCCATTTTTGTGTTTTTATGGTTATGGAATCTAGAAGTTTTTATTGTTTTGTTTGTTTTCCCTGGCTCTGTGAATGACAATAACAAAACACTAGCTTATAGACATACTGGTGGACACAAAGCTTTGCCCCGCTCCCTTCCCCTCCATGTTTAAAGGGCCACGTATGTCTCTGAAACAACAAGGAAAACACATTCAAGATCCATAGACGACACTTCAAGTCTTGATTTCATTTGGCCCATTCTCCTCAACAATTACTATTTTCTTTGGCCACAAAACAATAACCTCTACATTGTAATTATCAAAACAAACGGCAAGAAAGAAAGAAAGAAAATAAATATAAAGCCACACCAACCAGAGCTTGTTCTGATTGCTCAAAAAAAATTCTTTGAATTTGTTAAGCAGCAGAACATAAACATTTTGATTAGCACTTCATCAACCTCTTTTTTCGTTGTTGCTCTATGGAAGTTAATAAAACATCTTTGTTAGTTGGTTGTGATTGTGTTGTTATCATCAACACTATAAAAAAAATCCCTCTTGTTTGTTTTCGGCGGCCCCTACCCACCATTTGCCATAAATTGAAATCTCATCACAAGTTATCAAATCACGCACAACACCTGACTTGAAAAATATTGTTTTGTTTTTCTTCTCGGTTTTTATCGTTTTTAAATATATTTGTTGTTTTGTTTTTGTTTTTATATATTTATGTGGCGGTGATTATCTTTTGATTTTTGTACGTGATTTCTATACCACCACCAACCACAACACTGATTGCTGCTCCTCCTATCGTACACTAAATTTATCACCCATAACCTTAACTTTGTCTAATAAAACAAAAAAAGTTAAAAATTCAAAACAAAAAAGCTTGTGATTTTAGGTGAACGAATTTTGTTATGTTAAAATAAAAAATAAAAAACCAGAATAATTATAAAACATTAAAAGTTTGACGTCAATCTCACCAAGGCATTCCACACATATATTTTTGGAAATTCCCAATCACAGTCAAGTGAAAAGAAACAAAACAATGCGCAAATCCAATAAAGATATTGATATTTTGTTTTCATATTTAAATAATCGCAAATATTTTATTTTTTTGTTTTTTGTGAAAGTTTAAAAGGAAGAGGAAAATATTGAGTATATAGTTTATGAGAGGTTTTGAATGTTATCTAGCGGCGTTTATTTTTAGAAAACCTCATTGAAATGGAATATTTTGAATCAAGATTTTTATTAATCAAAGAATGGATTGGAGCTTAGATATGCATTAATTGAACACTGTGAGCGCTCATGGTTCAAATTGAATTCTTATTTGAACCCTGGTTTTTATTGAAAATAATTTAGTTATTAATCAAATTCTTTATAAAGAAATGGAATCATAATTATGAAGCTTTACGTTGATCTGGGAGCTTTAATATGCACCACCTCTCTAAGAACATTGTGAACGCTCACGATTCATTTTGAACTCAGATGATCATTATGAACCATCTTGTTCAATTTGAATTATATGGTCCATTTTGAAGCCGCGTCTATATTCTGAACCATGTTATTAATTGTAATTGTAAAGCCTTAGTATTGTTATGAGCCTTTTGGTCCATATTGAATTCTGAACTTCTTATATGAACGTCTTGGTTTAGTTTGAACCCAGAATTTCTCTTGGTTCATTTTGAAACTTGAACTGCATGAATATAAACCTTGAGGTTCAATATGAACCATGAGGTCCAATATGAACATAAAGGTTCATTATAAACCTTGAGATGCATTATAAACCTTGAGATGCAGTATGAACCTTGAGTCTCCTTATGAGACTTGAGGTTCAGTATGAACTTTGATGTTCAATAGGAACCTTGAGGTTCAGTAGGAATCTTAAGGTTCAATATGAACATTAAAGTTCAAGAGGAAACCTTATGTTCAAAATGAACCTTGGAAGCTTTAGGTTCAATATGAAGGTTGAGGTTCAATATGAACCTTGAGGTTTGATTTGAACTTTGAGGTTCAGTAGGAACCTTGAAGTTAAATATGAACTTTGAGGTTCAATATGAACTTTGAGGTTCAATATGAACATTAAGGTTCATTATGAACCTTGAGATTCAGTATGCACCCTGAGGTTCCTAATGAGACTTGAGGTTCATTATGAACATTGATGTTCAATAGGAATCTTGAGGTTCAATATGAACATTAAACTTCAAGAGGAAGCCTTATGTTCAAATGAACCTTGGAAGCTTTAGGTTTAATAAAAACCTTGAGGTTCAGTAGGAACCTTGAGTTTCAATATGAAGTTTGAGGTTCAATATGAACCTTAAGGTTCTTTATGAACATTGAGCTTCATTATGAACCTTGACCTTCCTTATGAACAGATGATGTTCAATAGGAACCTTGAGGTTCAATAGGAATCTTGAGGTTCATTATGTGGATATTGAGTTTCAATATGAACATTGAGCTTCAATATAAATATTGAAGTTCAATATGAACATTGTGGTTCAATATGAAACATAAGGTTCAATATTAACCTCGAGGTTAAATATAAACCTTGAGGTGCAATATGAATCTTGATATGCAATATGAAGCTTGAGGTTCAATATGAACCTTGAGGTTCAATATGAAGCTTGAGGTTCAATATGAACCTTGAGGTTCAATATGAAGCTTGAGGTTCAATATGAAGCTTGAGGTTCAATATGAACCTTGAGGTTCAATATGAACACTGAGGTTCAATATGAAGCTTGAGGTTCAATATGAACCTTGAGGTTCAATAGGAACCTTGCGGTACAATATAAACCTTGAGGTTTAATATGAACCTTCAATATAAACCTTGAGGTTCAATATGAAATTTGAGGTTCAATATAAACCGGTCAGGTTCAATATAAACCGGTGAGGTTGAATATGAAGCTTGAGGTTCAATATGAAGCTTGAGGTTCAATATGAACCTTGAGGTTCAATATGAACCTTGAGGTTCAATATGAACCTTGAGGTTCAATATGAACCTTGAGGTTCAATATGAACCTTGAAGTTCAATATGAACCTTGAGGTTCAATATGAACCTTGAGGTTCAATATGAACCTTGAGGTTCAATATGAACCTTGAGGTTCAACATGAACCGTTAGGTTCAATATGAAGCTTGAGGTTCAACATGAACCGTTAGGTTCAATATGAAGCTTGAGGTTCAATATGAAGCTTGAGGTTCAATATGAACCTTGAGGTTCAATATAAAATTTGATGTTCAATATGAACCTTGAGATGCAAGTTGAATATTGAGGTTCAGTATGAAAATTGAGGTTCAATATAAACCGGTGAGTTTCAATATTAAGCTTGAGGTTCAATATGAAACTTTATGTTCAATGTGAGGCTTGAGGTTCAATATGAACACTGAGGTTCAATGTAAACCTTGAGGTTCAATATGAAGTTTGAGGTTCAATATAACCCGCTGAGGTTCAATATGAAGCTTGAGGTTCAATATGAAATTTGAGGTTCAATACGAACCTTGGGGTTCACTACGAACATTAAGGTTCGTTATGAACCTTTAGGTTCAGTATGAGTATTGAGGTTAAGTATGAACCTTGAGATTCAATATGAACATTAAGGTTCATTATGAACCTTGAGGTTCAGTATGAGTCTTGAGGTTCAATATGAACCTTGAGATTAAATTTGAACATTGAGGTTCAATATGAACATTGAAGTTCAATTTTGAAAGACGCCTTTAAGAGGTCTTCTTTTTACAAAAAAAACTTTTTAAGAGGTCATTTTTTTATATAAAAAAACTTCTTTAAGAGGTCTTTTCATTATAGAAGGCACTTCTAGGATACCCTTATAGAAAACATATTTGGGAGATTTATCTTTATATGGGACTAATTTAAGAAGCCTTACAGTTAAAAAAGGCTGCTTTAAGATGTCCTTTAGGAGATAGAAGAATCTCTTATGAGGTCTTCTCTTTCCAGAAGATTTTTAGGATGACTCTTATTTATATAAGTCCCTTTTAGGAGGCCTACTATCTTTTTTTATAAAAGACTCCCTAAGGAGGACTTCTTATTATAGAAGAACCCTTTTAGGTGGTCTTTTACTTTTAGAAAACCTATTTAGAATATCTTTAATACGTCTTCTTTTTATTAAAAAAAAGACTTTTTAAGAGGTCTTCTTTTTATATAAAAAAGAAACATATTTAAGAGGTCTTTTCATTGTAGAAGACGCTTCTAGGACAACCTTAACTTATAGAAAATATATTTGGGAGATTTATCTTTATATGAGACTAATTTAAGAAGCTTTACACTTGAAAAGGCTGCTTTAAGATGTCCTTTGGGAGATGAAAGAATCTCTTATGAGGTCTTCTCTTTACAGAAGATTTTTTAGGATGACTCTTATTTATAGAAGACCCTTTTAGGAAGCCTACTATCTTTAGAAGTCTTCTTTTTTATAAAAGACTCCTTAAGGAGGACTTCTTATTATAGAAGACCTCTTTTAGGAGGTCTTTTACTTTTAGAAAACCCATTTAGAATATCTGCTATCTTTATAAGAGACTAATTTAAGAGGACTAATTTAAGATGTCCTTTAAGAGATAGGATCCCTTTATGACGTCTTCTGTTTATAGTAGACTCTCTAAGATGATTTTTAGAAGTCTCTTTTTGGAGTCCTTCTACCTTTAGAAGGTCTTCCACTTATAGAACACCCCGTTTAGGTGGGTTTCTGTTTATAAAAGACGCCTTTAGATCTGTTGATGTCCCCCTTTAGGAGTTGCACTTTTTAAAGAAGATCCAATTTTGAGTTATTCTATTTAAATAATAAATAGTTCTTTAGGATATCTTGGTTGGGCTGGCTATGTGTGTTCCGTTGTGGAGGATATAACAAGTTAGGTTCTGTTAGAATTTAAAGCAGTTTTCTATGCTGTTTTTCTTATTTAGCTTACTGACCTATGTTGATGTTTTGAAAATAAAACAAAAGTTTATTGCGTTTATTTCATTTGCTGTTTGTTTCTAAAAACAAGACTTTCTTTGTTTAATCCAGGAACTGCGGTCGCTACAAGCAATATGTCAATCATTACGGTTGTAACACACCCAAAGCCCCCCCCCATGACATTCTAGTTGCCAATGAAAGATACATAGAGAAATAAAGAATTGAGAATTTAAAATACAAGTCGCGTATGCTCGCATTCTGACAGCATTTGAATTAATTTCTAAAGTTCATGACACCTTTACAGTTTTCCAACACCCTTCGGCCCCCCTGATTTGTATTTACTGATCTTGGGTGACAAACCCAACTCAATGGGGGCTAGAATAAAAAAAGAGCAAAAAAGGCTTACCGACAAAAAAATTCAAATTCCACCCACCCACTTACAATAAAAATAAACATTTATTGCTGTTGCTTTTTTTTACAACAAATGGCCGCCAAGTCCAACCATTCATGATCTGTTGGTGTTTTGCCGCCACCATTCAATTGTTGTTGTTTTTTTTTGTTTTACATATGAACATTTCTAATATTACGACCGCATTCTTGGCTAATTGTCTCAACTTGTTGTTGTTGCTGTTGGCAAACCAGGGCAGCGATGTGAAACCAACATAAGACTGAAAGAAAAACAGCTTTTGAATGACTGTCTGTCTGACTGACTCTGACAGTGGTAGGTGAGACGAAGGCAACACAAAATAAACTCGTCGCAGCACTGTAAATAATCTTAGCACGGTCGTTTGCTTTACGACTGGCGCCAATTGACCACAATCTACCACATCACTCGTGGCAGCCCCTCTTATGTCTGCAACACCTCTGCCAACCACCTACTTTTTTCTAGATGTCTGTCTCTGGTCTATGACAAAAGCGAAAAAACAGGGCAGTCAACGGATGTTGTAGTTTTTTATTATTTTTTTTTAATTGCAAGAAAAAAGTCTCCACGTGTCAAAGTTTTTTTCTCGTTTTCAGAAAGGCAAATATTTTTCGTATTGGTAACATTGATTTAATTTTAAAATGTAACATAAAAAAAAAACAACAACAAATGTCCAAGATTTTTTTCAAAAGTAAAAAAACAAAACAGAATAAAAGTTCGATTTCTCACCCACAATCACAAGAATTTGAATGGTATTTGTTGCTGTCCACCTTGTTGTTGTGTGAGATGTTGTAACATTTGTTCCCTCCAAGGGCACGGGGTAGGAGGGAGGGGAGGATATGGCCCAAAAATAAACATAAAATCTTGCTGGGTAGTTTCCATTACAAATTCAGTAATGAAGTACCACATTACTGTTGTTGTTGTTTACACTGAAATAAGATGCCGTCATGCAGCACAAAAAACTAAGGGCCTCCGCCGCCTTTGTGTCTTATCTCGCTCTGCAGTCAATGTTTTTCCTTTCCCTCCGCAAAAGTTCTTGAATGCAACGACATCATCACCATTAAAAGACAAACAATAAAGAAATTCTTGGAAAAACACGTAGGAGTTGTTTTCCTTTCTTTATTGTATTTCGGAAAAACACTGGAAAAATCATTCATGTATTTATAGAGAGGTAGTACACAAACAAGAATGAGTAGCATAGCAGCATGGTGGTTTCTCGTCTTTTCTTCTTGCAACAAGCAGATCATTAAAAGATGTATGGATGACTACAGATTATGTGAACAGCAGCTGTCTTTATTTTAGCTACTTTTCTTCACAGCGGCAGTTGCAGCATATCTGAGATGTTTATTTAGTTGTTTTTCCTATTTTCTTCTAGTGCCTGCCTGCCTGCTGAGCGTTATATTATAAAAACAACAACAACACTATATTGCAACATGTTAACAGAAACAACAGATGCTAGTTGTAATGTTGGTGTCATCCTTTTCATTAGCATTGTTTTTCCAAATTGCTTTAAAGGAGTTATGAAAGCATTAAAAAATTTCCCTTTGTTGTTGTTGTTCGTCTTCTGCATCCTCTTAAGAGAGTGTTTTAATCCTCTAAGATCAATTTGTTTCGGGGATTTGTATTTTTGTAAAAGAATAAATTATGTGACCACAAGACAGAAACTACACTCAAAGAAACTGGTTTGTTAGATGTTTATTTGGCGCCCAACGTGGGGCTTTTTTACATGCCAAAGATATTTATTTGGCACAGGGTTATATTTATATTATGAGACATAATAAATCTTAATAAATAAAATAAATGTTACAGGATTTTACTATTTGGCCTCCCTATAAGACATTGGCGCCCAACATGGGGTTTTACAAGATAAACATAGTTTATTATATAAAAAAGTCATAGATTGAAGGTATTTATATGAGACATAATAAATCTTGGCCAATTAAAAATTTTACAGAATTTTACTATTTGGCCTTCCTACAAGACATTGGCGCCCAACATGGGTTTTTACAAGATAAACATAGTTTATTTTATAAAAAAGCCATAGATTGACGGTATTTATTATATGAGAAATTAGAAATCTTTGCCAATTAAAAATGTTACAGGATTTTACTATTTGGCCTTCCTATAAGACATTGGCGCCCAACATGGGTTTTTACAAGATAAACATAGTTTTCTATATAAAAAGCCATAGATTGACGGTATTTATATGAGACATAATAAATCTTTGCCAATTAAAAATGTTACAGGATTTTACTATTTGGCCATGCTATAAGACATTGGCACCCAACATGGGTTTTTATAAGATAAACACAGCTTATATAAAAAAGCCATAATTTGACGGTATTTATCAATCAGTGCAGCCCATAATGCAGAATAATTTTAGTTTTTTATAAAGATCATGGAGATATTGGTGCCCAACGTGGGGTCAGCATGCACATGTTCATGTGGATGCCGAAATTTCTCGGGAAGAGATATTTTCAACAAATTTTAACATTTATGAAGTATTTATTAATTTTAATTGCTATTCGCTTTTTGTAAAGATCTTGGAGATGTTGGCGCCCAACGTGGGGTCAGCATGCACATGTTCATAATATGGATGCCGAAATTTCTCGGGACCAGATATTTTCAACAAAATTTTAACATTTATGAAGTATTTATTAATTTTAATGGTTTAATTGGCGACTAACGTGATTTTTTTTTTTTTTGATTAAACAAAAATTTCGATTTTCATTGCTATATTGTTTTGTGTGTATTATTTTGTATGATGGTATTTTTTAATAAAAATGTTAAAAATATTTTAAGGTAGAGGAACCAGTCGTCATTTTTTTGGATTGGTTTTGGAATTGAAAATCGAGATAATTAAACAATGTTAATTATTTTTTTATTTAAAAATGTTGCTAAATGGCGCCCAACATGGGGTTTCAGTGATCAATTGTTTTTGATGTTTTTTGTTATTTTGAATTTTTTGTTGTTTTAGATTTTATAAGTGAAATATTATAAAATAAACAAACTGTGGAATATTCAAAAAAAAAATATTATAATGGCGCCCAACGTGGGGTTTCAGTGAACTATTGCTTTTGATACTCCCATTTTCTTATTAGAAATATAATTAATATTTTCTTTTTCGGGAAAATACATTTTAATATCAACAAGTTTGTCAAATTTCCTTTATGTGTACCACACTTGTCATTTTAACCAAAAAAAAAGAATATATAAAAAATATTAGAATGGCGCCCAAAGTGGGGTTTCAGTGAACTATTCCCATTTTCTTATTAGATATAAAATCAATATTTTCTTTTTCGGGAAAATACATTTTAATAAATACACACATGCCATTTTAACAAAAAAAAAAAAAAAATAAAATAATAATAACTTGTTCAGACAACCAGCTGTTGCTTGCTGTCAAGCAAAATCACCACTTAAGCTTATCATCACCAGCATCCATGCTTTTCATCACAACAAAAGTGACATGGAAAACTAAATTTACCAAACAGAAATCGGAAAAAGTGTTTATATTTCTACTTTCCAAAGATAAAATGAAGGTATGGGCGTCAGCACACAGCTCCTGTGTTTTAAAGTTGATTTGTTTTCATTCTAACGTCATTAGGCCGTGTTGACGTTAGCCATCAAATAGCTTGTTTTACGACACACTAGCGCCGCAATAATGGGAAATCATACAAAATAAACTCTATCATATGACATTAGAATAACATTGGAAAAAATAAACAGGAATCATTTGATTATTGGTGTCACTCATGTTTTCATTGGCGTAGTATTATATATTATATTATTTTTTTATTTTTACAAAATTATTATAATCCTCTTGAGATTTGCAATTATTTTCACTTTTTGTTCTATTATTTTATTATTTTTTAAAATTTCAAGTGTAATACCTTTACTCATTATCAAGATTTTGATCAATGATTGCAGAAATTATTTGTTTTAATTTTTCTAAATTATCATAATCAGTACACCATATAAAAAATTTTATTTAATGTCATATGACATTAGAATAACATTGGAAAAACTAAACTCTATCATATGTCATTAGAATAACATTGGAAAAAGTAAATAGAAATCATTTGATTATTGGTGTCACTAATGTTTTCCATGGCGTGGTATTATATATTATATTATTTTTTTTTTCTTTATACAAAATTATTATAATCCTCTTGAGATTTGCACTAATTTTCACTTTTTGTTTTATTATTTTTTTATTTTTCAAAATTTCAAGTGTAGTACTTCTACTCTTTATCAAGATTATGCTCAATGATTGTAGTAATCATTTGTTTTAATTTTTCTAAATTGTCATAATCAGTACGCCATATCAAAATTTGTATTTATATACTATACATAATATATGTTTGTATATAATAAGGTGTTTGTATGTAACTTTACTGTTTCAAGACCAAAAAAAATAAATAAAATTATCATTGCTGCTCAGCATTTCCGGCGCCCAGTAAAAGCAAATAAATAATAACAACAAATATGTTGATTAAAAATTATGCGAAAAATAATGTAAACAATGTACATACTTGAATTATTATGGAAGTTTATTTCACCAAAAGCGTTCAAAATTTTGCTTCAAGTAATTTGGTTTATTTCTGCAATTAATATTTTTTATATATAAAATTATAAATATAAACATTTGTATATGAATTTGTCTATGTAAAAGAAATCATATGAATTGGTTCTATATAAAAAAATTCACATGAATTTATATGCATTTTTTCTATACAAAAGAAAACTATACAATTTTTTTCTATTTATAAAAAAAAGTATGATTTTTACCATATAAAAATGTCACGTGCATTATTTTCTTATAAAAAATATCAGATTATTTTTTAATTTTTTTTTCAAAATAGTCTGGCTTAATCGCATTATTATTATTTTAATATATAACATTTTTTCTATATGAAAAAATATGATTTTTTTCCATTAAAAAAATTGTATATGAATATTTCTAATATTTAAAAAATTTCATATGCATATTTTCAATAAAAAATCATATAAAAAATTCATTTGAATTTTTTGATCAATTTAAATTAATTAAAAAATTAAAAATATTGTTATTTAAATATTTAAAATTTGTTTCAATTTAAAAAAAAAATAATATGTTTTTCCTATATAAAAAAAAACAAATTATATGATTTTTTCAATTTTGAAATAATTTCACATGCATTTCTTATAAAAAATATGATGTTTTTTTTTTCTTATTTTCAAAATAGTCTGGCTTAATCCCATTGTTGTTATTTAAATATCTAATTTGTTTCTATATAAAAATAATACGAATTTTACCTATATTAAAAAATGTTACATTATTTATATGAATTTTTTATATATGAATTTATCCATGTAAAGGAATTCTATATAAACAATGTTGTTTCTATATAAAAAATTTCACATGCATATTTTCAATTAAAAATCATATGAAAAAACTCATTTGAATTTTTTCGATCAAATAATTTAATGTTTTTTTTATATATAAAGTGTAAATGATTTTTTTCTATATAAAAAAATTTATATAATTTTCTTTCACTTAAAACAAATCATATGATTTTTTTTTTAATGTAAAAAAATATTTCATGTATTTCTCTTATAAAAATATCAGATCATTTTTTCTTTTTGTTTTTTTAAATTTGGCTTAATCCCATTGTTGTTATTTAAAGATTTAAATTTTTTTCTATATAAAAAAAGAACACGATTTTTTTCCGTATAAAAAAAATCACATACATAATATGAATATAAATATATGAATTTTGTTTACATAAAAAATTTCATATGAAAGTTTATATAATTTTCTTATGTGAAAAAATTCCATAAACATCATTTTTTTATGAAAAAAAAATCATGAATTTTGTTCTAAATAAACAAATGTTTTTAAAAAAATATATTCATGTGGATTTTTTTTGTATATAAAAAATTTTAAATTGGACAAAACTTTATATAAAATATATCATATAGAAAAATTTATATAGAAAAAAATTGGTATGATTTTTTTTATAAAAAAAATACATGAAATTTTTCCATATAGAAAAAAATTGTTTGAAATTTTTTATGTAGGAAAAAGTTCATACAATTTTTTTATAAAGAAAAAAATGCATGAAATTTTTTTATATACATAGATAAAAATTAATATAAAATTATAAAAAATAGTACGATTTTTTTTTTCTATATAAAAAATTACATATATAATATGAATATAAATATTTATATAATTTTGTTTATGTGAAAAAAATTTCATAAACATCATTTTTTTATGAAAAAAAAAATCATGCATTTTGTTCTAAATAAAAAATTTTTTCTATATAAAAAATTTTAAATTGGACAAAACTTCATATAAAATATATCAAGTAGAAACAAATTTTAAAAAAAATTACATGAAATTTGTCCATATACATAGAAAAAAATTATGTGCAATTTTTTATGTAGGGAAAAAGTTATTAAAGCATTTTTTCATAAAGAAAAAATTGCATGAAATTTTTTATATATATATATAAAAATTCATATGAAATTATAAATTTATAACAATAACTTTTATGTTTTTACTTTTCATTATTACAATTATTATAATAATAAAAAATATAATCAAAAATTAATAATCATAATATAATAAATATAGTAATTATAATTTAATAATAATATTTATTACAAAATTTTTTCTAATAATTTTTAATTTTATAATTTATTTATTATCATTAATATTATTTTTATTATTCCTAATATTATTAAAAAAATTATTAATAGTTATTCGTCATTAGTATGATAAAATAATAATTATGATAATTATAATAAAACAATGATGAAAATAATAACGCTTTAATAATAATAATAATACTAATAATACTAATAATAATAATAATAATAATAATAATAATAATAATAATAATACTAATAATACTAATAATAATAATAATAATAATAATAATAATAATATTAATAATAATATTAATATTAATAATAATAATAATAATAATAATAATAAAAATAATAAAAATAATAATAATAAAAATAATAATAATAAAATAATAATAAAAATAATAATAAAAATAATAATAATAAAAATAATAAAAATAATAATAATAAAAATATTATTTTATATGTTAAAAGGTTGTTTATTAATTTTAAATTTAACATTTTTTCCGTATGAATATCATGGATTTATTTTTTTATTTTAAATATGGGTAAATCCTGCGTGACGAACGCTACATTTGTACGCGTTTTCGGGCAAAAATATTAACATTTTTTGAACTTTCCAGATAGATGCATTGAATCTATACATGGTATTTAATAGAATTTGAGAGCACTTTCAAATGCCATAAAACAATTTTTTTTAACAAGTATAATTAGCGGAAAAAATTGATTATAAGTTATTGTGACGCACGCCACAAAAAGTGGAAGTAGCTTCCGACCTTGTGCTATGTTTTCATAATTTTTAGCAAATTTTGCATAATAAAGCACACAAAATTAAAATTTTAAAAGAAAGATGAATATAAGAGAATTCTAAAACAATTAATTTTTAGGCAAACAATTTTGTATTTTTTTTCCAAAATCAGCGAACCTAATGTGACGCACGCTACGTGATGCACGCTACATTTTTTCCAGTATATAGTAAATAAAAACCAGTGTATTTATTTTAACGAAACAATGTATATTTCTTGTAAATAACGTTATTTTAGTCATATTTTATGTTCATAAATAAGTTTATCAATGCGTATATGTTTATAAATAAATTTTATGTTTTAATGAATCTGACGTTAGTGCGATTTTGAGCACATTTTTGTTATATGACGAAAAATAATGTTTGCTTTTAATTCCGGGAATGCTCTTAACGTTAGCCCATCTCTCCGAAAGAATTCCAGCTGATTTTTGTATATAACTTCTGCTTATATATAAAATGAAAATACCATATGTATTCATTTTTGCCAATTTAAAAGAAATCATGGGCGTTATTAAGAACAATATTCGGAGCTTTTACCATTTTCCAATTTTTTTTCTTTACGACAGCTCCGATTCCGTCTACTGCACCCTTTCCGTGAGCAGTTGCAAAAAATTCCACTCAAATTTATCTTTGAAGCAACACTTAAAATGAGTTTGTTTTTAAATCGACTTGCACATCCATCAGAAAATAAATATAACTTTGAAATATCATTTCATTTTTTTAATTTCTTAACAATTAACTGAACTCAAATCGCTACGAAAACAGAATAAAACAAAAATAGAATACAAGAGAATGTGAGAACAGAATTAAAAGGCAAAATTTTTTTTTTATTTTTTGGTAGAACTCAAATCGTGACGAACGCTACAGAAATTAATGCACTGTAATTTTTTTATTTTTTATTATTGTAGATTTTTTTTCTATTTCCTTAAAAGCAGGATATTAATTTAATTTAAATTTATAGATGAATTTAAAAAAAAAGAAATTTCTGCCCACAGTATAAAAAAAACATAATTTTTCGTGACGAACGCTAAACCACTTGGATCTGTCTTTCCATACCTAATTTCACTTTTTCCAAAATAGTAAAAGATAATATTTTCTGTCAAAATCTAAGAGAATTGAGTGAATAACAATACAGCTTTTGAGTTTACCACTTATGTTAACACTAAAGTAATAATATGAACATGTAAAAAATGTACAATTTTTGTATAAAATTAAAAAACCTGAGGTAGGGTAGAATTTTGAAATAATTTTTGTGTTAATAATGATAGAAAAAAAAAGTTTTTAACATATTTCTAAAATTAGATATCCAGTCTAATCTTCTGTGAAAAAATAAATTAATTTGGATAAAATAAAAAAAATTTTGGCTGGTAGACTGTTTCTGGGATTTGCCCATATGTCAAAAATTAATTGGTAAATAAATATTATCAAAGCCACTAAAAACCCTCCAATGATTTTTTTAGCTTAGTTTGCTTCAAATTAACACCATTATTTTTATGAATGAAATTTGTCAATATTTTTAAGACATAAAAAAATTCCAAAATTGTTCCGTTCAAATTGTTTATTATAATTGAATTTAAATTTGTTTTACATAAAAATTCCATTGTTTTTTTTTATTTTAAATACCTATGTCAAGTCACTAAAACACTCCATGGAAATTTTTTAGCTTTGTTTGCTCCAAATTAGTACCATTATTTTTATGAATGAAATTTGTCAATATTTTGATGTCTTAAAAATGACAAATTAAATTTTTTTTTCACAAAATGTAATAATTATTTTTATAAATTAAATTTGTCAATATTTTGAAAGTTCAAAACAATCCAATTAGGTATAATGAGAAAAATAAATATTTTCAAAATGAAATACAAAATTTCCATTAAGAAACTTAAATGTTTAATTTCAAGCCACACACAAAAAATACCAATACCAATCAATCCCCCATTGTATGTGGATCATAAAAAAAACTCCCATGTAGGTAATAAAAAATACCAACACTCTATGGCACTCTAAAATTTAGTCCACTCATTCCCCTTTCTGGAATTCATTCATTCACAAACCAACAACATTTCCCCAACAACGGGGGAAAAAGAAGGTAATAAAACGCGTGTTTCAAGTACTTTTAAGTGGGGGTTTTTGTTTCTTATAGAAACCTTTTATGCATGCATGTTAGAAGAATCTGAGTGTGTATGTAGTATGTATGCAACATTGTTTTGTTATTCTATATATTTTCTAAGGTAAACAACCAAAAGGCTGATAGAGGGGAGAGCTATCTAGTAAACAAACCCGTACTCTCAACGAAGGTGAAATAATACTGAACATGATTATAAAGTTGTTTGTGACAATTTTGTTATTTATTGTACACGCGCCTTGTTTTTTGTTTTTTTTTTTTTCTCTTAGTTTGTTTGCCTTCTAAAAGTAATTTGGGAGAAGGGGAGAGTAGTAAGGCTGCGAGAAGAGCATAAGAAATTTCTTTTCTTTTATCATTTGTTACTTTTGTTTACCAAAAAAATTTAAAATTAGTTGGCTGCCAACGAACTGCCGGCCTTTGTACGAAAGAATTTTTTATTTGATGCAGAAATGCGGGAGAATGTTGGGAGGTGGGATGGAAGAGCAGTAATTTTGTTATCAATTGATCGGTTTGATGATTTTCAAGTCAGTGGGACTTTAGCCCACTACCTCTCCTCCCATTGTTACACTTGTGGCACCTGTAGACAACAATGGCTGTAAATTTTACAGTGTAAAAGCTATCGTGACCCTCTTCGGCCATTTCCCTCTCCTCCCACAAACCATTCTTATGGCACTATGCACAACAGATATCGCCAGTATCTTCGGCATTAACTAAGTAATGTTATTATTAAGTTAGGTTAGTGGCCGACCTCCCTACTCCCCCTTAGTTGGTGCTTATCTATATAACAATTGTAAATCAACAACAACAACAATACACATCACATGTAAAAATCATTTTGGGTCTTCGGTCCACTCTCCCTCCATTTATAGTCGTATGATTAACATAACATCGGGCCATTCTCCCCTTCCCCCTACCATTATATGCTTATGGTAACCATACCTCGCACATTCAATAGACTTCGTTTGGTCTTCGGCATACTATATCCCCCCTTTTAGTTTCTCATAACAAAACACATTACCATTACCCAGCCAGTCGTCGTCAGTCTGTGGTAATTGAGACAGTGGACTTTGTAATCAAAAAATGTATGAAAACAAAAATAGGTCTATTTCTCTCATAGAGCACACAATCTCCTCTATATGATGGAGCTCTCATACTGAATAAATGTTGTTGTTGGTTCTATGGGTTTTTGTAAATAATAATGTGGTGTGGAGCCTATATCTGTTGTTTTTTTTTTTCGTTGTAAAATGTTTTCATTCATTCGAGTCTCCTTCATTCATGGATGTGTGTGTACTCTTCTATCTCATTTGATGAGTTCAAAACACAAGAGCAACAACAACAAATCGAATGGAAATAAATTTTATTTATTTTATAAAAAACATAGAGAGGTGTGTGGTATGAATAAGTAGTGATTGTTGTTGGTTTTGTTGTTATATAGTTATAGTTTATAATAGTATTTCTTACGGAATAAATATGTTGTTGTTTGCCTAGAATGTTGAGGTTTTAATTCCAATTGTTTTTTTTTAATTTATAATAAAACAGTCGACATATTCTTGTGTGTGTTCTTCTTCAAGTAGTTTTATGCGTGATGATGAAATTTTTGCGTGGATGATGAAATTCAAATACAAAGTTGGCTAAATTCATTCAGTAGTTATTTTTCCCCATTTTTTGCCACATTGATCATATGATTGCTGCCTTGTTTTTATGCTCCCCACTTCCACTTTTTATGGGTATGTGGCTCTTGTTGTTGTCGTCGTTTTTTTTTTTTGGCATTTCATTATCATTTTATTTTTCCATGTAAACCTAAGGTTATTTAATTTTTTTATTATTATTTTTCTATACAATCCACAATCAAAACAAGTAAACAAACAATACGCAAATAAAAATATTGTTTTCGCTCATGATGATGATGCGAAGCAATATTGTGGTGTTGTGTATTTGTACAAACGACATCATTAAGTTTGACGTTTAACAATGACTTGGCTAAATATTTTGTTTTTCGTTATAAAGACCCCAGCAATCATGTGATGTAAGGTAGGGAAGTGGGTATATACTGTTTATTGGGGCGTTTGTAACAAGTTAGAATACATTTTTATATAAAAAAATCATAAGAATTTGTTTTACATAGAACAAAATGTACCCGACATTTTTCTATAGAGACAAAATTTCATGTGAAATTTTTTATATAGAAAAAAAAATCATATGAAATTCTTTTATATAGAAAAAATAAACATGAAATGTTTTTAAATCGAAAAAAAATTATGTAAAATTTTTCATATAGAAAAAAAATCATAAAATTTTTCATATAGAAAAAATCCATATGAAATTTTTTCATAAAAAAACATATGATTTTTTTTCATATAGAAAAAAATTCCTATGAAATTTCTTTCATATAACATTGTTTAA